>NC_141689.1:1140026413-1141226413 GCF_964263255.1 Lissotriton vulgaris | reverse complement strand
GCACTGACAGCAGGGTGGGTGATGCACCTTCGCCCTAATGAAGGAACCGCCACTGGTAGCAGATATGCCTTCATCGTTCCACCTGGAGCAGAACTCGGCCATGTTATCAAAAAATATCTGTTCTCAGTGCATGTGCAAACTGGCAGCTGCACTGGGGACAGCAAAGCACTGAAAGGTTGGCATTTACAATCACATTCACAGCTGTGCCTTACCCTGCAAGATGGACGCTCAAAAGATGGATGCAGTGTCTAACTGCATCCGTCTACAGGGGTGTGTCTGGGCTGTCCTTTAAATACATGTAATCTCTAAAGGGGTGCCCTGGGGTCGTGTTCATTGTGCACAGTGGTGTAACATTAGCCCCCGTGGTGCGGTGGTCAAAAGCTTCAGGAGGTCCCCTCATCACAGTAGGCTGGCACAGTAGACGGGCCGGGGAGGGCTCCATGTACTTTGCAGGGGCCCCCCTCAAGTTTCGTTATGCCACTGATTGTGCAGCTGGTATTAAGTGCACTTAACTAGAACTTACTTCCCCCTTATCGTGTACACTTCGGAGATGCCTATAAGGGCTCGCATGCAAAAGTATTCCCTGATTTGCATTGAGCAGCACAACCAATCAAATGAGGGAACTCGCCCTCCAGATTATGCCGGCACAAGATGTCTGCACAGGCAGTCCTTATCACAGAAGATGCCTCTGCCACTTCTTTTGTAATGCCTAAGTGCTCCTACAGGCACTGGGGACTTGTGCCTGCTCTCCACCTGGGTGCAGATACCCTTTGTACTCCCATGGCAGCCACATGATATTGTCCCTTGAAGAGTGCTGTAATTTCTGATGCATTGTGGGCCATTTTATATGGTTTGCAATTTTTATGTACTCGAGTGGGCCGTGTGCAAAAATTACTCCGTATTCTTTGCTTTTTGCACTTTTCACAGCCTTTACATTTTTGGTGAATCCAAATAAAGGTTCGCAACGTGGTTTAGTGGTAGCTATAGACTTTGTATTCCAGCAAACGGACTGGCTATGGAACTGGGACGGACGTTGAGGATGCAAAGTCTTTTGCACCTTGGACCCCTCCTGTCAGGGCCGGCGCTAGGCATGGGCAGAGTGGGCAGCCGCCCAGGGCCTCGCGGCTGTGTTACTGTGAGGGGGGCCCCCCACGGGCCCATCAACCTTTGAAATGGTGCCATTGTAAGAGTAACAGGTGGGGAGCCCCCTCCCTTGGGGTTTGCAGCCGTGGTGCAATGAGCGAGGCCCACGGCGGGGGCCCCTTTACTCCCCGGCTGCCATGGACTGAAAGTGCAATATGACACCCCATCCCTTTCAGATGCTGCAGTGCAGATTGGGCCCTGATCAGCCTAATCGCTGCATCTGCATAAAAGCAGTTAGGGAGATGCTTGAATTGGCGTGAGATGTGAAGTGAGCCCTGCCCCTGCATGAAAGAAACGCAGAGCAACTTGCAGGGCTCACAACACAAAACCATAGAGTGATCTCACATTACAAAAGGCGCTGCTTCTTCTATGGAAGAAATGGATAAAGCGCTTATTATTCTTTTTTTTTTTTGCAACTCTGTTTTTTTTTCTCAAACAAGCATGTTCATCCAAAACAAACATAAAAGGAGTTTAACATAAATAATAACTACAGTTTTAAGCGCTTGGTGTTTTTTATTTTCATGTAATTTACATGAACCGAAGGAAGAATGAGCAATTCGCTCTTTAAAAGTTAAGTTGAGATGCTAACATTCAGTTAGGGGAAGCGATGGGGGGGTGATCCCACATCCATCCTTATCACCCCAAGGGGAGTGCAATGAACCCTCCAAGATACACCCAAGTCATATAACCCCTCAGGCCACTCACCATTCATTGCTTTACGCATCTGAAAAGTAATATGAGAGCAGTTGTGTAACACAAAATGATGGGGTCCCTCACTGCAGAATGTGATAATGGGCCCCAGTCTCCCACATCTCACAGATATTCATTGGCCCTAGGCTGAATGGGAGGCCCCTGGCGGGATGGGGCCCTCAAAAGTGTTGTGGGCACATCTGTGATGCAGGGGACTGTATTGCGCCCAGGCACAAGACGTGAAGCAAGGTAAGAGGCCGGAGAGAAGAGTGGTGAATAGCAGGGTATGTAGGGGAGAGGTGGAAGCTTGAGAGGCAGAAACAGTGAATGGAGAGTAGAGGTGATAGAGATAAAACATGAAGGGGAGATTTTCAAACCTTTTGTGCAGGTTTTGCGTCATAAAAGTGACGTTAACCAGCGCACATTTTTTTTGCTGCTATTTTCTTTCCAGCGAAAACTTGTTTTGTGCTGGAAAGCACCCTCTAAGTAATGCAAAGAAGCGCAAAGCACTGCTTTGCGTTACTTTGCGCCGAGGGGGTGGTACATGGGCGTGCCCATGTAACCACCCATGCCCTTTGATGCAAAACCATATTTACAAAAATGTGTGAACATGGTTTTGCGACAAAAGTTAACGCCCCTTCAAAGGAGGCGCTAACAAGAGAAATGCTTTCATTTCTCCATGCTTTTACGACTTTGCATGCGCACTACACTGCGCAGCACGTATGCAAAGTGGGAAAAGCGTAGTATCGTACCCAGCATAGTTATTTTGCACAAGAAGGGTACCCTTCTGTACAAAACCTATGCAACACTCATGCACACACCCTAGCGCTTCAGCGCTAAGGTGTGTGCATGGTGCACAGAGCTGAAACGAGTGACGGTGCAAGGGAAAGGGGAGGAGAGAGCCAAGTGTTTGAAGATATAGTGCTCTCCTGCTCCCTGGCTGTCGCGCAGGGCAGCGCAGCCGCCCAAGGGGGGGGGGGGGGGGGGGGGCGGCTGCGATGCGTCACATGACTTTTTTCGGAATATCCCCAAAAGAGTTGAGAATGGAGGGGCGAGGTGGACATGAGGGACGCAGAACCCGTGAACAAAGTAGAAGAGAAAGATGAAAGGCAGTGCTTGGATAGGCGAGGTAGATATAAGAGAAGCAGAACCCTCAGGAAAACTTAAGTGCCATAGAGAGGGAATGGTGAGTGTTGGATATAAGAGGGCAAGACAACCAAGAGCAGGTAAGAGGCTAGGGTAGAGAGGCAGGGGAGAGGTAGAACCAGTGAGAGAAGGCTAGAGACTGCAGAGAGATGAAAGGAAGAGCTCAGCAGGTAGGTAGGAGGTGGGTGTAATATAGGCAGGATTTGTGAGAAAGGTAAGAGACAGTAGTTAAGATAAAGTGAAGTGTAGAGCATGGAAGGGAGACATGGATTTATGAGACAAACAGTGAGGAAAGGTAAGAGGTAAGGGGATCAAAGAGGAGAGGTGAATGCAAAGGGGACAGACCAGCAAAGAAATCTTAGGAGTCTGAAGGAAGAAATGAGAGAAGAATGGCAGTACATGGATGCGGTATGTAGATGTAAGAGAGGCAGAACAATCAAGAAAGCTTATACAGAGAAGAGAGAGGGAATGATGAGATGTGGATGTAGAAGGCCAGAATCGGTGAAAAAGGTAAGAGGTGGGGGGGGGAGATGAGGCATACAGCATGGAGGAGAAAAATGGATTTAAGGACATAACGAGAAAGAGAAGCAACAAAGCTGGGGATAGCAGAGAGATTGATGTAAAAGGGGCAGAATCCATGAAATAAAGTTTGAGGAAGAGATGATAATATGAATGAATAATGAATGGAAATAGGTGGTGTAAGAGGCAAAATCTGTGAGAAAAGATTAGAGTGTTTAAGAGGATGAAAATCGAGAGAAGATGGAAATGGGGCAGAACCAGTGACAAAAGTTATAAGGCAGGGGGAGAGATGAGCAGTGAAGATAGCGTAGTAGAGTTTGATGGAAGAGTGGCAGAATCAGCAAGAGGAGAGAGGAAGGAAGTAAGGGGAGAGTTGCATGTAATGAAGTAGGAGCAGAAAGAAAAGATAAAAGGAAAGAGGAGAAGAAGTTAAAGGCATGGCTGGATTTAGGATGGCATAACCAGCAAAGAAGATAAAGACTGGGTAGAGAGTTGGGATGTGAAGAGTAGGACAGAGAAGAGAGATGTGGATTTAAGAGGGGAGGAATCAGCAAGTGAATATCAGAGGCAAGGTGGAAAGATGAGAGGTAAAGAGTAGAGCATGGAGGTGTGAGGGTCAAGATGGATGTAAGAGTGGCAGAACCAAAGAGTAAAGGTAAAAGGCTTGGGCATTGGGGAAAGATAATACGTTAAAAGGAGAGCATGCAGAATGAATGAGGTGGATGTAAGAGGGGCTGAACCAGCAAGAGAAGAAAGTAGGCTGAGCAAAAGGTGAGGTAAAAAGTAAAGCACAGAGGAGAGAGGTGAATGTAAGTGGGCAGAACCAGCAAAAAAAATAGGAGGCTGGAGGAGAGGTAAAATTGTCTTTGAACTAGCATGTGCTGCTAAGTACATTGAGCCTTCTGCCAAAGTTTTCAATTACCTGCCTCTTTATTTTCCAAGTGCCCTCTCATCCTCTTATATGTGCTTTCTGTTTACTGGAGCATTTTCAGGTCGCTCACCTGAACCATCATGGATCCCTTTATGTTGATGTCCATGCCTGCTAAAACCAAATGCCTTAACCTTGAACTTCATTGGTGCAACTGGAGTATCAGGGAGCCACCTGAAGATCCACTGTACAGCTATGGGACAGTCTGTCTTAGAATTTTATTCATGCACTAATCTGGAAACATTGGTTTTGGCGAGATAGAGGCATAGCTTTTAAACCCCGTTTGACGTGTTGCATTTCCACATAATACAGCTTTAAAATATTTGCACTTATTTTATTAGGGCTATTTTTTGTATTTGTAGCCATCTCAGTGGTGTACACATTAGAGAGGTAGCTTCTTGCAAAGCTACTTCAACAGTGCCAAAAAATGATTAGTCAGTGGACACTTCTGTGATACTACATTTTATGCAAATTAGAGGGGCCTCACATGTTCCTATCCTGCCCGGGGCCCCACGAATCCTAGGACCGGCCCTGCCTCCTGTCATCAAAAAGCAAGAACATTAGTGGGGGAAAGACCATGATCCAAATATAAAATCCACTCCTTGTTGACAATGTTAATATTCACATCATTTAGTGATTTCTACGAAAGAGAAAACAGATAAATAATGAAAATGTTTAATTGGTGCAATGTTTGCCCTGATTTCCTTCTCAGTTACGCTGATGAGTTGCATCGCTGGCAGATGTGCCTGGGAAAGCACAACCTCACGTTCCAGGAACCCACCCAGCAGTGCTTTAAGGTCAAGGGCATTTACCGACACGAGAAGTTTGCGTACCCGGAGATACCCACCGTCGAGTATGACATTGCCCTGGTCAGACTGGATGGAGAAGTGACAAGAAATGACTACATCGACTTTGCGTGCCTGCCACCTAGTGGCGAGATCTTGCATAACACCAGTTGCTATGCCACAGGATGGGGAGATGAAACAGGTATGCATATACACTGCACCACATGGCATCTTTACCATGAGTTCTGAAAAATGATCCAGTTAGGCTTTATACCGATGCTTTGATATTCCCATCGACTTTTCCAATGTAAATAATTCACATGGCAATACAATTAATTCACTTGATGATGCAGAATAATTCAGTTATTCGCGTACAAAGGACTTTTGGGCAATGATTTATGAAATCTAGTATGCATAGCATAAGATAGCTTTTATGATGAAATGTGGATGGTGCGAGGGATATCCTCCTGTTGTGAACTGAAATTGCAAGCGCAGTCCTGAGCTTTTTGTCTGCACAAAGGACTAGATGTACTTAGAATAGTAACAGCGATTAACAAATAGCAATTTTTGCAAATAGCTATTTGATAATCGCTAATACCAATGTACAAAAGTAATATTTGGCCCATTAGCGAGTTGTAGTGTGCCACAAATAGACAAACCTCATGAATATTATTGCAATTTGTGACCCACTGGGATTCAGTGCCATTACAGTGATGATCGCCTGCTGGGGTCAGCAGACCACCATGTTTGTAGCTTTTAAATAAATAAATATATATATTTTTAAAATACAGCCCATTTTCCTTACAGGAAAGGGGATGCGTTTAAAAAAAATAAAAAAATGTTTCATTTAAATTTTTTAAGAGATGACGCAGTGGTCCATGGGACCACCACAGTCTACTTTAAAAAAAATGTTTTAAACATTCTCAAAGGCAAAGGGGTGCCAAGGAAACCCCTTCCCATTTGTAAATTGGTTACCACCAAATTTGAGTTGGTAGTAAAGTGTGAATGCTTTGCAACGGCATTTTGGTCACAAAACATTCATACACCCCATTCTGAGTCGGTATTTGGAAATGATGCCCTAAACACACCCCATCGAAATACAGAATTGGTATGTAACATGTTACTGAATCGCAATTTGGGGTTAATACATATTAAAATGCATTTTTGCTGACAGAAACAGTCCGATTCTGTGAAAAATGCTTCATACATTTTGCTCCAAATTCTAATTTGATTAGCTAATGTAGTTCATTTTGCACTCTTTACAACTCTTTGTGATTTTATTTAACCTCCAAAAAAAGCAGGTTCTCACTATCCCTTCTGTTGAACACATGGCATGAGTCATCTGCCCCTTGGCAATGGCTGAACTTAAGTGTGTTGGTGCGCATATGCAAGCACTCTGTCTCCATCTCGAAATGTCATGCAGCTTGACCACAACTGTAAACAAGGAAACCACTGCTTAACTTCTTAAAAAATAAGTGCCAGGGCCCAAGAAAATTCTCAAGAGTCCACCCCAGCTTGCACCACACACTGTTCTTGCCAGCTCTCCCAAATGCCAGTAGCAGCGCTATATATGCTACCCATCACACTCCTGCGAACGGGAAAGTTTGGATTATTCCAGGTTATCACTGCTGTAAGAAGCGCAGAGAGGCACTGATTATATGCTTTTAATGTGTGTTAAATTGTTAAAGACTTGGCTGATTGATCTGCTTGGGAATAAGCAGATAGCCCACCATGTGACAGGTATATAATTGTGCCCGTATGAAGAAATAGGTATTGTTGCAGAGCCCCACAAACACCGGCACAAATTAAGCATTGCCTTTCATTACATGATACAGCGCACTCACTTTCATTCCGCTAAGGTACTGACAACTATAACATTTATTGAAATGTTCAAGGGACCACATTTCTCACTCTGAGCTACAGATATCACAGCCTGATACAAAGATAAGCAAACTCTGCTCACATTTTCATGTGCTGTCGGTAGTTCATGCAGTAATTCAGAATATTTCTATGGTATACATATGCTGTTTTAACCCTTATCTATGTGCTGAGCATGAGCACCCATCCTTAAGCCTTTATTACAACTTTGAATCTTTGTGCTCTGATACCAACGAAAGGTACACAGTTCCCCTGGAAGAAGAAAATAAAATGACAGTTGAAAGTGCTCGTGCATGAAGACACACAGGAGGGGGATCCTCCTATTAGGAATTTAGAGGCCTCACACACCCAGCAAGCTAGGTGTCATGCTTCATCATATGGCCTTGCCCCTCGTCGGGTCGGCGGTGTAATACCCGACCGGCACCCATAAAGGGGCTCTTTGACGGGGATCTTTTATTTCAGCCGTATGGTGCCATGGGGGTGAGGGCCCTAAAGGGAGAGGTGAGAGGTGTAGATGTGTGTAAGTGGTTAAAAAAGGTTGGGTAGTCCACAAGGTACTTTTAATAGCGTGGTAACCCACCCTATTAAAAACAAGCAGAGTGGTTACTTCGCAGGCTAAAGAGTCCGTGGAAGCAGCAACCTACTCTATGTGGTGACGGTCGACATGTTTCATGCTAATGCCTGTAATGAATCACTAAGCATTTCATCAGGACCAGAGTGAACTATCTACACTAGCGGGGATTCTTTCCTATTAGCTAAAGATGTTGTGTGCCGGGTATCATCTTGTAGAGACCTGCAGTGGATGACAAAGAGACAAGGAGGAAAAGTCATCCAAAGACCGGTCACTCAATGTGTATCAACTATCCAAGAGGAGAGGCTCTGGGACGCCAACTCCACAGTTTGTAGCAGTGGTGTAAAGTACCATTTAAAAACAATTAAATACAAAGGTTAAAAACAAATGACTGGTAGCGATTTCTAGGATGGAAAGTCACACAGACTTAATGTATTCAGGCCTAGTCGGAAGATTGCGGCTCACCCGTAATGGTAGATGTGGCTGCTTCAACAGATCCACATATGGCGATTAGGCACCTCAAAGTAAATGCCCTAGAAGGGGAAAGATAGTGGACAGATATGTCCCCTTACAGTCGAGTGTTATGATGTTAGTTATATGCCAAAGTAAATACCTGCAATCAGTGTGGTAGTCGAGGTAGGCATCACTAGGAATACCAGAATACCAAAGAGATGTTGCGCTCAAGCGGTAAATATACATGTCATTGCACATATAGAAAAACATGAGGATGGATAAGTGGACAAACGCTGCCTGGTATAGTCCAGGGGCAGGGGACGCCGCAAAGCCCATATAGCCACTTATAGTCGCGTGTCCCAGCTGGGTAACGGGTGCATGGCTGGTATTTAGCCGATGCCTCCTGAAAAATCAGCATAAGGTAGGCGCTAATACATATAGACACAAAGGCCGGCCAGCGCTCCTACCCTAAGGACAACAAAACACACGTAAGCATCCATACCAACAGTCAACCCCTCGGAGGCATCATACTCCGGCGCATAGCGGTTTCGAAGAGTTGCTCAAACCGGGGCACCATGGATGCAGTGCCTCGCCACATATAGCCCCAATGCTTAACTGCCCACAATGGGGACTACGCCGCCTACCTAGACCCCGCTGCCAAAGGAGATCCGGTATCGAGCCTCCGAATGCCAAGACTCCGCTATATCCTGAGTAGATTGCGGCCATGGAGGAGCGGCGCTGAGTCATCACGGTGACTATATGTATTAGCGCCTACCTTATGCTGGTTTTTCAGGAGGCGTCGGCTAAATACCGGCCATGCACCCGTTACCCAGCTGGGACACGGGACTATAAGTGGCTATATGGGCTTTGCGGCGTCCCCTGCCCCTGGACTATACCAGGCAGTGTTTGTCCACTTATCCATCCTCATGTTTTTATATATGTGCAATGACATGTATATTTACAGCTTGAGCGCAACATCTCCTTGGTATTCTGGTATTCCTATTGATGCCTACCTCGACTACCACACTGATTGCAGGTATTTACTTTGGCATATAACTAACAACAGAACACTCGACTGTATGGGGACATATCTGTCCACTCTCTTTCCCCTTCTAGGGCATTTACTTTGAGGTGCCTAATCGCCATAGGTGGATCTGTTGAAGCACCCATATCTACCTTTACGAGTGAGTCGCAATCTTCCGACTAGGCCTGAATACATTAAGTCTTTGTGACTTTCCATCCTAGAAATCGCTACCAGTCATTTGTTTTTAACCTTTGTATTTAATTGTTTTTAATTGGTACTTTACACCACTGCTACAAACTGTGGAGTTGGCGTCCCAGAGCCTCTCCTCTTGGATAGTTGATACACATTGAGTGACCGGTCTTTGGATGACTTTTCCTCCTTGTCTCTTTGTCATCCACTGCAGGTCTCTACAAGAGGATACCCGGCACACAACATTTTTAGCTAATAGGGAAGAATCCCCGCTAGTGTAGATAGTTCACTCTGGTCCTGATGAAATGCTTAGTGATTCATTACACGCATTAACATGAAACATGTCGACTATCACCACATAGAGTAGGTTGCTGCTTCCACGGACTCTTTAGCCTGCGAAGTAACCACTCTGCTTGTTTTTAATAAGGTGGGTTACCACGCTATTAAAAGTACCTTGTGGACTACCCAACCTTTCTTAACCACTTACACACATCTACACCTCTCACCTCTCCCTTTAGGGCCCTCACCCCCACGGCACCATACTGCTGGAATAAAAGATCCCCGTCAAAGAGACCCTTTATGGGTGCCCGTCGGGTGTTGCACCGTTGACCCGACGAGGGGCAAGGCCATATGATGAAGCATGACACCTAGCTTGATGGGTGTGTGAGGCCTCTAAATTCCTAATAGGAGGATCCCCCTCCTGTGTGTCTTCATGCACGTGCACTTTCAACTGTCATTTTATTTTCTTCTTCCAGGGGAACTGTGTACCTTTCGTTGGTATCAGGTTGTAAGGGCGCGTACACTGGACCCCATTTAAATAAGCCCTCTCTTTTCCCTCCTCTTGTTTTGAAATCTTTGTGCTCTGCAATGTTTAAGATTCCCTCTGCTTGTAAACTACCATAGAGGCCTAAGGATATAGCAGTCAGACATGCGCTTCATTTACCTTTTATTCCCACTTTGGAGACAATGCCAGAAACAATAAGCGCGTCTCCATCAGTCCCTTGTCCTAGCAAGATTCCCCAGTGTTGATGGGGAGTCAGGGACTAACTGGGTAGCCAAAAGGAGTCCTTTCAAAAACATTTAAGCCTGTCCCACTCCCTTCATCTCCTCATGCAATCTCTCTTTTTCCAACCACCCATTCTGTCTCTCTCCTCTCTTTCTCTTCTTCCTCTTTGATTGCCTTCTCTTTACCTTCCCCCCTCCCTCTCGTTCTCTCTCGCTCTTGACGCCTCACTATGCATGCTGCAATTAACCTTGGGAGCTGGGGAAAGTGAAGCACCAGCAGTGGCACTGGGCTTCCAAAAGCAGCCCACCGGTGAAATGCCCGGTGGAGTAAAAGGCCTGTCTGGCCCTGCAGGGGGCTTTTTGGAGAAATGTCAGTGACAGTGATGCACAGACAGCTTGCTGAAAACTGCAGAAAAAAATTAATAGGGATGTCACAGAGGTTCTTACCCTCCTCTTACAGAGTACTTAGGTGTAGCTCATGTGACCCTTCCCCCCGACCCTCTAGTAAGAGCTTACACAAGAGCAAGAGAGATGCCACATGGGTGCTTACTATTAAAGTGACGAACATGGGCATGCCATGATTCCTAATCTAGAGGGTAATCTGTGTGATTCCTAAACTGGTGGTTGGTGCTTCAGTCTGAAAGTGAAGAATGTACCATGCTTTTGTAAGCGGTGGATATGTGTAAAGAAGGTCCTCTTATGAGAAAGTTGTATAGATCTACAGCCAAAGAGCCCTACTCTCAGTAGGAGAGACACCCTAGTCACAGCTACAAATGGCATCTTCCTGCACCTCTCACTGCCCAATCACCTGCTCTGGAAGGCTGTAGTTTATGGGGCTGTAGGCAAATCTAACCCCCTGCATGGGAGTGAGGCCACAGTGGAGAGAAACAAGGGCTTGCTTGTACCCAATTCTGAAGGCCTGCTCCCAGTTTCACATTCAGGAAGTGATGAAGGAGAAACCAGAGGTTCATATGCAGCTGAAATATACCTCACTCTGCTCCCTGCTGCTTTGAGTTATGGATATCCATCAACTGGGCAGCTCCCTCTCTGTTGCCCATCAGCGCAGGCCATGGCCCTCCCACCTCCTTGGTTCAGGGGTGTAAAAGACCATGCCAACAGCAGTGACATGGGTTCCATTGCTCTCTGTCGTGGCCAAGAAGCAATGCCTCCAAGCCCTCTTCCTTTCCATGCAGAAGAAGGATGACCTGTTGAGAGAAATTGTGTTGTTGGTTGAGTGGGATGAAACCCTACTCAAGCAACAGCCACAATTCTTGTAAGAGTGGACCATAAGAAGGCACTAAATTAACCTGTGCTTAACCCCCTGGTAGCTTGGCACAAAAACATTCAGGGTTTACTTAGAGGAAATGTTTACATTATTTATGCAGCACTCAAACAGTAATAAAGTGAAAACACAACACAAGAAAAATCCCACACAATTTAGAAACAGCATAAACCACAAAAATGTCATCAGCAGAACAGGAGTTAAGGGTCAATACAGATTATAAAATTTTTGCCAAAATTATAGCTCTTAGATTAGATCCTCTATTACCAGAACTTATCGGTCCGGAACAATCTGGATTCGTTAAAGGTCGTTTGTCATCAGATAATTCTCGTGTTTTCTTTAACATTTTGAGTAGAGCCTCTTCTCTTACTTCCCCATTAGCTGCCATTTCTCTCGATGCCGAGAAGGCTTTTGATAGAATTGGCTGGGATTTTATGTTCCAAGCTCTTCGTTGGTTCGGTTTCCCACCTAAATTCATTTCCCTTATCTCTTTACTTTACTCTAGTCCCCATGCCTCCATTTTTGCTAACGGCATCACTTCTGATTATTTTCCCCTCCAAAGAGGAGTTCGTCAAGGATGCCCTCTATCCCCCCTTTTGTTTATTCTGGCTTTAGAACCCTTTTTAACCAAAATTAGACGTGACGAGAACATTTCCGGTTTTCAATATGGTCCCCAAGAACAACAAGTTAAATTATCGGTATACGCTGACGATATTTTATTTTACTGCTCAGACCCTCAAACAACTCTTCCTTCCTTCCTAAACCAAGTCTCCGCTTTTTCTAATGTATCTGGCTATAGACTTAACACGGACAAATGTGAAATACTACCCCTGAATCCCTTATGTCTAAAACATCTATTTGACACCTCTGGATTCTCCTGGCAACCCTCTAAGATTAAATACCTAGGTGTTTGGTTCGCCCCTCGTATCTCTGACACCCTCAAATTTAACTTCGAATCCCTTTCTACTAAGCTCACTTCTTCCATCAATCGTTGGAACCCTCTCTTTCTTTCCTGGTGGGGTCGCCTGGATTCCATAAAAATGATGCTAGCTCCTTTGGTCCTATACACTATTTCTATGATTCCCATTCGCATCCCCAATCACCATTTCAAATCAATAGATTCTATTTTATTGAAGTTTTTATGGAAAGACAAAAAATCTAGAATAGCCCTCTCTGCTTTAAAGAAGGACAAATCTTTGGGTGGAGTCAAATTTCCCAATTTTAAATCATATCATACTGCTTTCTCCTTAAAACAAGCCTTACGTTGGCTTTCTTCGGATCTTCCATATTATCCTCCGCTTTGGTTGACACTAGAATCATCTTTCCTTCACCCTTATGACTTCAACGAAGTTCTTTCCTTCTCCTCTGACGTCACCTCTCTTCGATCTCCCATCATTTCTCATACACGTTCTCTTCTTCAACCATATTTGATATCCACTTACCCTTCTGCATCTTCTACTTCTACCCAACCTATTTGGCATAATAAACTTATTAAAATTCATAATCGTTCAATCTATTGGAAATCCTGGCATTCCCGTGGTTTAAAATGGGTTTCTCAACTTGTCTCTGACTCTTGCCCTCTCCCTTTCCACTTACTCCAAACCCAATTTTCGTTACCTTCCTCTTCTCGCAAACAATACCTATCTCTGCTTCCCTCCCTTACCCAGTATCTTTCCTCTCTCCCTGCCACCAACACTATTCCTATACTTCACCTTTCCATCTCAAATGCTCTTGACCAATCCCCATCTGCATCTTTTCTTTATAAATCCCTTCAAACATCTGTTGAACGCACTAAATCCAAAGTTGAGTTGGCGTGGGAGGATGATTTGTCTCAAAATTGGCCCCCTATTCTTTGGGATAAAGTTTGGTCTAAAATTCAAAGTACATCTAGAGCTGCCAATACTACCCAAACCTTATTTTTTATCTATAATCGTACATTATACACTCCCGCAATTTTGTCTTCTTTCTCTCCAGACACTTCTCCCACTTGTTGGTCCTGTCCCTGCCCTTTGGCTGATTTGAAACACATGCTCTTTGAATGCCCTCCCATTCTCCATTTCTGGCATTTAGTTTGGTCTCAAATACAAAAACTTTTTGAACTCACTCTCCCCTTTTCTGTCCTTCATGTTTTCCTAGGCTCCCTTTCCCCTGACCTTTCTGGACCCCACCATAAACACAAACTACTTGATCTCCTGATAGCCATTGCTTTCCATCACATTACATCACATTGGAAACAGGCTAAGGATGTTTCTTTCTCTGCATGGTGGAATGCAGTTTGTTTTAATCACCGTCTAGACACCAATTTTGTCTCCCCTATTTCCCTAGCAATTAAACGCGACCTTCTATGGCTTCCCCTCACCGAGTATTTATCTAGAATTGCCAGACCATCTCCCACTTCTCCACCACGTACTGTTGAAGTTCAAAAGCCACCGTGAAATGTTTTATCTTAGTATATGTAAATTTATTAATGCATCCTAATTTTCTTTTTCTTTTTTATCACTTCTATGATGTATGATTCTCATGTTTTTCCCCCAACCCTCAATATTTCTGCAATTTTAAATTCCATTGTTTTTGTTTCACATTCTTTCTTTGATCAATATTATTCTGATGTAAGAGAGTTTTCTTGTTTTTATAACTTCTGATTGTTTCTTCATGAACTGTCTTTTCTTCTGTATGCCTTAATAAACTTCAAACTTAAAAAAAAGAACAGGAGTTAAGTTTTTTTTAAAGATTTTAGTGCAATCTAGCTCCTGAAAGTACAAAGATCCAACCACAGATAACTACTCGCACAAGACCAGGGCAAAGTCGAAGGTTACGGCTGACGACAATGGAGCACGGTTTGGATACACAAGATCTCCACTGGCCTTCCAACTGAGAAGAAATTTCACAGAAAAATATCTGAGACCGGAAAGTCCAATGGGGCGCAAGGCAGCTGGCTGTGTCTGAGGAGGAGGCGTTGCCATCAGGGAACCACTGGACAAATTTACAGAGAAGAATTCTTCATTCAGACTTGGTGATAGTTTTGTAAGCTGAAGGTCTCCGGCAGGAGGAAGCCACAGGCTGTATTCAACGAGGGCTTCAGGGGGCCAGATGTCCTGCCAGAAAGTAGCTACTGAACAGGATTTGCTGCTGTGGAGAAGAAAGTAGTGGGAGCTATTATGATGTCAGGCCAAGCGACGATGCACCTTGGACAGATCAACGAGTAGGCAGGTACGCCTACTCTCGGTTCTCAGAGCCTGTTTGGGGCAGAACATTTTTTAAGTCTCAAGTTTTGGATTTTGGCTGGTTGGACAGCTTTAGTACCCTTTCCAAGGGTTAAGAACTGTGAGTGGGGCATCACTCGGAGGGTCGGGAATCACTTTAGGGTGGTTCAAGGTGCACTTTAAAAGTTGTTGGAGCTTTTTGTGTCCCTGTAGCTCTGAACAGGAGGCCAACAAACTAGCCCTTGGAGCCACTCTGTTGGTCCTGGATTGAAGCGCAGAAAAGCAAGTCTCAAGCAACAGGGCAGTCCTCTGAGGGCACAGGACTGGCTGCAGGTGGCGGGCAGTCCTCTTGGAGTAGCATAGCAGTCCTCTGAAGTACACCGCACACCACAGGCAGCAAGGCAGTCCTCTGAGAGTCCTCTGTAGTCCAAAAGTGAACTGAAGAGTGGCTATAAGAGTCCTATTTTTATACTTAGTGCCACCTTTGATTTGGTAGAACCTCTAGAGTTTTCCCCACACAGATTGTCCTGAAATATCCTGCCTCCCTGCCCAGGCTTCACTGGGTCTGGGGTCAAAGAGGTTAGTGTGGATTTTTTTGTGTCTGTGCTCAGGCAACTCCTTTGAAATGAAAATGGTGCTGTGCACAGCTCCGCCCCTCCCATCCTATCAGGATGGCCCATCCTGGCAAATACTTCACCCCTCTTTGTTTTACTCTCTGGGAGAAATTCACAAAGACCCAGTGCCAATTACATCTAGTCATGTGACCCAGGATACAGGCTGCAGGCTGCAGGCACCAAGTGCTTAGGACAAGAAAACGGCAACTTGCTAAAAGTAGCATTCTCAGAATGGTGACTTAAAATCTGACTTTACAATTAAAGAGGATTTAAAAATTATGTTTCCTTAGCCACCAATCATGATACTTCTACCTGTTCCTACCCAAACATTATCTCTTATTCAATGTAATACGCTGACCCAATGTTATCCAACGGAAAAGGTAGGCCTCAGAGTGGTTAAAAATGAATTTATGAATTTTTCACTACCAAGACTTACAAAAATATAAAACTTAAAAGTGCATGTCCAACTTTTTAAATACAATGCACCCGGCCCTATGGGACCTACCCTAGGGGTGACTTACATGTATTAAAATGGTGGTTTTAATATTCACAAGATGCTTATATTGCCAAGTCGAATTTACAGTTTAAACTGCACACAGGGTACAATGGCAGGCCTGAAAAAATGTTAAGGGTCTACTTAAGTTGATGTTCCAATTAGTGCTGGAGGTCCCACTAGTAATATGTAATTTACTGGCCCTGGCTATATGTTATACCACTTTACTTGGGACTTATAAGTAAATTAAATATGCCAATTATGTGTAAGCCAATTTTACTATGTTTTGGAGAGTGAGTAACTTGGTTAGCAGTGGTAAAATGCACAGAGTCCTAAGGCCAACAAAACGAATTCAGCATAACAGGAGGGGAGAAGGCAAAATGTTTGGGGGAAGTCCAACCTAAGGCTGACAGGTCTAACACTTCAGAATTCGAACCTTCACCATTGAATAACTCTCCAGCACTAGACACAGAGGAAGGGACAAAGCTCTTGCTATGGGAGGCCCTTGAACTAGGAACTTTACTAGATTTGGGCCATGGTCATAATCTTTGGAGGGAGATATACTGAAAATCACCAGCTCCTACACACACTAGGCTATAAGAGATTCATAGAGACTCTCCACTTTGTATTGCAAAAAGTATAAACCAGTCCCTCTCTAAATAACAGGGCCAAGCCACCTCCCCTACACAATTGTCTTTTGAGCTAAACACCTTGTAATCCTCTGGAATAGTGAGGGCTAAATCAGGTGTTGAACGGCTCCAATAGCTAAGATTCAGTTAAAAATTAAAGGTCCCATTCCTGGTCACAAAGAATGTCCAACTAGCTGAATGTGCAGATAATAAGAGAACATTAAGTAGTCCCACTTTAACAGAGCGCTGTTTGGTCTGTTTCCCGGTAACATTATAAACAGTCAAATGGGAACTGGAGTTCATTGAAAAATTATGGATCCCGGAATTAGGGTATGGGCATTTTTATAATTTTATACAAACCACCTCACAGACATGCTTGACAACGTTTGCCAATTCACATTCCTTTGTAGCTAAGATAATTAATTAATTGTGCATATGAAAAAGCTTATTCAAACTAATTTCATTGGCCAATGAAGTAGCATCCAATGTGGACAGCGCAAACTTAGCGTGGACAGGCACAAACAGACATGCCTTAGGCAAGTCTTCCGAACCTCAGCCGCTCACCAACTGCACATGTCTGCTGTGCAAACACGTCTTAAATAAATGTTTGATGGCTGGCATACGCCCGTGAACTGTCCAGATAAGCCAGAAGGCTAACCCAAGAAGATGGCACCTAAAAATAACACCACAGCCCTCTCCATCATACATACAATGCACAAGGAGACCAGAAAGCTAATTAAAAGAGGTCACCTCTTATATAAAAATCAAACTGATTGAGGAGCAATGGGATAAATGCCTAAAAATTCACACTAGTTAAAAAAGAACATAATGAGAAATTAAAAATAATGTAAATTAAATATACCCCATCCCCAACCAGAGAGCGCATGTGAAATGTAGGAATACCTTTGCAAAAAGTAGAGATCAGAATTCAGTCAGGAAGTCACTAAAGTATATCCATATTGAAAGTGCTTCAGAAATTATTATATGATGGAACCTGATATACTCAAATCCTTTTATGCACATATGGGGATATTTACAAGCCCATTGAGCCACTGGGGCATCACGTTTATTGACGCACCGGCAGCGCAATGGGCTTTCCGAGGCCATGTGAAGTCATCCTGCATGACTTTTCATGACCTTGTAAATATGTTTCCATTTTCATGCACAAGTCTGCGTGAAAGGGGCGTTCCATGGCTGTTGCTGTGGGTGTTCTCATGCAACATCCATGGAACCTGACAAATTACCAGATTTACAACATTTTGTAAACCTAGGAATGCATCAGAATCCTCGGCCTCCCCAGGGCAGACGTAAGGAGGCACAATGAGGAGTAACTCTTTTATTTCTCCCATTTTTCCTCTTTCTAGCGTGCTGCATTCAGCAGCATGCATAGAAAGAGGAATATACCTTTAATGGTGTCCCTTTGTGGAAGTAGGTCTCCCACAAAGGAAGTGTCCAGCCGTAGTTGGTTGAAGAAAGGAGACTTTATTCAGGTAAGCAAAGACATAGAGACCCTATCCAGCAGCAAGCTGTAAGGAACTGACTTGAACGTTCAAACTATGCTAAGCAACCTTCACCACATTCCATCCTCGTCGCCAAAATGTGGAAGTAGGTCTCCCGCAAAGGAAGTGTCCAGCCATAGTTGGTTGAAGAAAGGAGACTTTATTCAGGTAAGCAAAGACATAGAGACCCTATCCAGCAGCAAGCTGTAACGGAACTGACTTGAACGTTCAAACTATGCTAAGCAACCTTCACCACATTCCATCCTCGTCCCCAAAATGTGGAAGTAGGTCTCCCGCAAAGGAAGTGTCCAGCCGTAGTTGGTTGAAGAAAGGAGACTTTATTCAGGTAAGCAAAGACATAGAGACCCTATCCAGCAGCAAGCTGTAAGGAACTGACTTGAACGTTCAAACTATGCTAAGCAACCTTCACCACATTCCATCCTCGTCGCCAAAATGTGGAAGTAGGTCTCCCGCAAAGGAAGTGTCCAGCCATAGTTGGTTGAATAAAGGAGACTTTATTCAGGTAAGCAAAGACATAGAGACCCTATCCAGCAGCAAGCTGTAAGGAACTGACTTGAACGTTCAAACTATGCTAAGCAACCTTCACCACATTCCATCCTCGTCGCCAAAATGTGGAAGTAGGTCTCCCGCAAAGGAAGTGTCCAGCCATAGTTGGTTGAAGAAAGGAGGCTTTATTCAGGTAAGCAAAGACATAGAGACCCTATCCAGCAGCAAGCTGTAAGGAACTGACTTGAACGTTCAAACTATGCTAAGCAACCTTCACCACATTCCATCCTCGTCCCCAAAATGTGGAAGTAGGTCTCCCGCAAAGGAAGTGTCCAGCCGTAGTTGGTTGAAGAAAGGAGACTTTATTCAGGTAAGCAAAAACATAGAGACCCCACCCAGCAGCAAGCTGAAAGTAACTGACTTGAACGTTCAAACCATGCTAAGCAACCTTCACCACATTCCATCCTCGTCCCCAAAATGTGGAAGTAGGTCTCTCGCAAAGGAAGTGTCCAGCCGTAGTTGGTTGAAGAAAGGAGACTTTATTCAGGTAAGCAAAGACATAGAAACCCCATCCAGCAGCAAGCTGTAAGGAACTGACTTGAACGTTCAAACCATGCTAAGCAACCTTCACCAAATTCCAGAACCTGGAAGCTGTAGCTGACAAGAAGGTTCAGAACATCAAACCCTTCCTGCACAAAAACAATCATCTCCCCAGCTCATGCACCCTTGCAAAATAATGCAAGGGTGTCTGCGCTGGCGCACGGCTGCTGTTTGTGCACTGGCAAAGGGGAGAAGGACAGGAATGCGCTGTATCTTGTAGATACAGGTTATTCCTGCCCTTTTATTCTGACACACAGCAGTGCAGCAGGAAGGCTTGCGGCATCGTCGTGCATCAAAATATTGTAAATTAAGCCAAAGTTGTTTATAGGGCATGGCTGAATAATAGCTTATTCTTCCACAATATTCATTGTTGCAGTGGAGACGGTAATTAGTACTGGAGCATCCTGAAAGGAGGATGCAGGCAACTTTCTTCTCGGTCTAGTGTTATGTTCTCTTTTGCATAACTCCATATAAATTTTGATTAAAATATTTTAGTTATATGTATATTAATAATCATAAATTACAATATCTTTAAAACTGTGGAAAATAAAATGTGATGTTTCTTTCTTCTCATTTTCCATCCAGGAAACTCTGTTGCTCCGAAAGTAGCCGAAGCTTTGAATCAAGTCCCCCTGCCTGTCATAGAATACACCACCTGCAAAAGGGTGGATTATTGGTGGTTCCAGGTGAAAGACTCCATGATTTGTGCAGGCTACGAGGAGCCAGAGGAGCTCAGATCAGTTTGCCAGGTTAGGTTATTCTGCATGCAACTTCATATTCATATATTATTATGTGTCTCATTGAATCTTATCGCCACAGACATACATTTTATTTGTCTGCCAGTGTTGGTAGGCAACATTAACATCTGGTGAGGCACGATGCTCCAAAAACTCACCTGAAGTATGTTGCTGGCCAAAGAGTCCAGTCACCATCTCTCTCTTCTTCTGCTGCACTCAGGCGGAAAGGGAGGGACTTCCTTTCTTGTGCAAAGCGAATCTAACCCATCCTGGAGCTGCGATTGGTTGGAGCAGGCTAACCCAGCGCTCATTTTGAGGCTGGGGGCCTGTGGCTACAATCCCTTGGCTGTTTCTTACAGGTCAGACTGGTCGGCTAAAGACAGCCGGCCAATCTTTACTGCGCACTGTCAGGGGGCTGATATAATAGGGCAATTGCACTAATCAGTCCCGTGCCCTGCCCTTTCACTTTAGCAGCGCGAGCCTGCCACACATGATAACATTTTCTTTTGTTCCCATTTTATGTATGTGTGTGCCTGCTGCGTTGGAAACAGGCGGAGAGACGCTCCTCCACCATAACGGAGGAGCCGCTGCTGTCACCTGCTGCCTTTTAGTGTGACACTGCATCAGTGAACATGAAGCTATGCAGAGACCAATCCATCTTTGTAGCACTAGAAAAAGGGTCTGCACGCCTGCTTGTGGAGTTCAGGATCAGACTGGGAGAAAAAAATAGTCCCTGCCACCAAATTACAAGTGCCCTCCCATTAGTGAATCAGACAGGTGAAAAAGTGGCCCATGTTTGCAAATCATGGCAGTTTTGAACAAGCTACATTGCATATTATGAGAGACTGCATGCATTCGTGCTTGCTGCAGGCAATGTTTGTGGTAATATCAGAGAACTCAACAGTAAAAAACGACCCATAAGACCATAATACAGGCCCACTAACAGCCAAGACAACAGCCCATAGACTGATCTGTCAGACCAGCCAATCAGGCACTGCCAAATTGTCTTATTGCCCAATCCAACCCTGGCGGGGCTAAGATTTAATGTGAGGGAATGGAGGCACAAAGTCATCTGGTTTTATTGTGAACACAATCTGCCAGGCTGTCACTTGTGGCTCCGGGCCCAAGTGTGACATGGTATGACGTGGAGGTCAAGAGAGCTTCGTCGAAATGTGGAATTTTTAAAAGTAGCTGCTATAATCTAAAAAGTATCTCAGCATGAAAGAAGTAGTTAGGATAAAACATATGAAATACTATATGGGTCCAAAATACGTAAATGGGTGGGTGTTTTGACAAAATATCAAGGAGAAAATATCGTGTGGATAAAATATTGTGTCAAGAATACCAAGGACAAAAATATTGTGAAGGTAAATTTCTTTGGGAAAGCAAAATTTTACTATACTTAACTCCACATATACGTACCTTAAAAATATATATATATCTTCAATGTACATAGATGTGGAGCTTACAATAGTAAATCTATACTTACCTATTATCACTTACCTTCTCAATATGTTGGTCCCTTTTGTCAGGTGGCAGGTGGTGCGCCTGCCCTTTGGAAGTTTCTACTTCCCTGATGATGACAGACGACTCTCAACAGTGGGACATCTCTAACTGGTAGGAAATCAGTGTGCCTTGGTTGCAAAAGACTTTGCCCGGTGCCAAAGATGTCCACCACTAACAAGAAAATCCAAACAAAGATCAGGTTGCTTACAGAGTTAGAATGACAGCCACCTGATGCAAGACCAGCATTCAGATAAATTGTGGTCCTTGATGGGTGGACGTGCTGCGGCGTTCCCATGGCAGAGTCTCTCTAAGGCTTATAGGAGAGCCTTAAGAAGGCACCGCTGTGGGACCACCACAATATGTTCCTGCACGGGAAGAAATGCACCATGTCGAGCATTCCTTCCCGTGCAGGAACTGGGGTGCGAAAGTAGAGGGGGCACAACATGTGCCCCCTTGCATGTACCTCCATGCACAGAGGCACAAGGTGGGCCTGTCAGGGTCCCCTTTGATGCCTCACTGACACCCTTTTCATGGCGATCTCACCGCCATGAAAAGACTGGTGGTGGGCCAACTCGTAATATGCTCGGTGGTGTTGCAGCGGCACCTCCAGCATATTGCACCCTCTGACCGTTGTGCAACCACTGTGGGATCACGTATCCTCAGCGGTTGCAGCGGTCCTCTGGTGGCCCAACCTCCAAAGTCATAATACGGCAGGTGCACTGCCAGTCTGGTGGTCCACAGACTTTTTGTGCCAGGCCTGCTACTGAGGTCTGATTTAAGTAAGTCACCATACAGACATGAAAGAAAATGAATACAGTTCACTGTGGTGGGTATAAAAAGAGGGAACGTAAACATGGTTGTTCTACAATCATCATAAAATGATTTGCATTTTACACTCACACAAGTTTTGGCTATTGGCAGACCAGCAAGGGAGGTTCACAGAGTAAGGAAACAAATGTGTTCAGAACTTCTTGGCCAAATCAGCAAGAGTTGATGCATCCACAAATAAGAATAGTGCTTGCACCGGCCACACACTTTGACCCACAGCTTGCTTAGAAAAATTCTGACAGATGTATATGCCTCCCATTTAGATGTGTCGAACATTTAAACTTGTAGTAATATGTGATCCATGGGATTTTCCCTCTGCAATAATAGCCTCTATGTTGATTTACTTAAATCATACCTCAGTAGCAGGCCTTGCACGAAAAGTGCAATTATGGTATAACCTCAAATACAATCTGGCATCCAAATTACGAATACTAACGTCAGCTTCGATAAAATGGCATTGAGAACCATATCAGGAGCTGACTATCTGTATGACAAGGAAGTCCAAGAAGACCTCTTGACATAAACAAGGACGTGTTCTGAATACCCCTTTTTCCAAGTCGGAATATAACAGAGCAAAGAGGTTGAAGCTTGCTGTCTCTGAGTGGGTTAGAAGGCTATAAAGAAGGGAGTCTTTAATACAAATTATACTTAGGTCACAACAATGCATAGATTATAAGGGTATGTACATGACATGAAAAAAACAATTAGGGTCCGGACGGGAGGGGTGATCTCGGAGGCGTGTGCGGTGGGTAGAGGGACGAGGCAGGGCTGACCCCTCTCTCCCCTCCTGTTTTCTCTAGCAATGGAGCCCCTTGTGGTGTGTGCACGGAGGGGGGAACACTACAAGGGCCTAGAAGTACAGGGCCGAACGCACCACATTGCCCTATACGCTGATGACTTACTGATGTTCCTTGACGATAACAATGGCGCACTCCGTGGAGCTCGGAACTGCTGGAGAGACTGGGGGAGGTGGAGGGACTCAAGGTTAATTGGGCCAAGACATGCCTGTTTCCAATGCTGGGTGACCGAAGTCCTCCCCCTGAGGGGCTAGATGTAAGATGGGAAGGTAGCTGTTTACCGTACGTGGGGGTGCGGATTTACCATGGTGCAGCCGACTTATTTGAAGGCAACATAGGCCGGGCCCTGCGAAACACCAAGAATAACCTGGAATTCTGGGGGTCATTACCCCTATCGGTCGCAGAGCGAGTGGTAGTTCTGAAAATGATCACCCTCCCCCGGTTGCTCTATTACATTGGGACACTGCCACTCTGGATACCGGGGAGGTACTTCGCCCAGCTCAACTCTATGATCTCGGGCTTCCTGTGGGGTTCGGGGAGACGCAGGGTGGCCCTACCTACCCTGATGCGCCCAACACGGGAGGGAGGTCTTGCAGCCCCTGATTTTGAGGCCTACTACCATGCGGCCCAATTTCACTGGTTTACCCAAAGATTAGCCGGGAAATAAGGCCTGGAAATAGCTCAGAGAGACTGGGACGCGGAGATGCACCATTTGGCGCAGATACTCCTGCGCCTCCCGCTGCGGGTAGGGGAGGTCCCTGGGGACCTCTGGGTCCTGAGGCTCTGCTGGAATAGGGCCCTGCATTGCCAGAAAGGTGGCTTGGTGTACTCGCCTGAGATTCCGATATGGCTCTGCTGGGAACTCCCCCATGGAGGGAATTAGCAGCGGCTCCATGAGTGGGAAGAGTTCGGGATCTCCACCCTTGGAGATCTGTATGAAGATGGTGCACTCCTGCCGTTCCAAGAACTGGTGGACAGACATGAATTACCGGCGCAGGACTTTCTCCTTCACGCGGCCTTGACTGCTGCGGTGCGCAAACACTGGAAGGGAGGACTAGAGGAACCGCGGATTTTCCTTCCTTGCCAATATGTAGTCACCTCTGCAGGAAGGGTTAAGGCGGTAACGTGTCTGTACCGCAGATTGACACAGGGCTTGAGAACCCCACTGGAGAGATTGCGCGCTAAATGGGAGATAGACTTGGGAATTCCCATCGAGCCTAAGCCTTGGGAAATGCTGATGGAAGAGCGTGGAAATGTTCCCGAAACGCCAGATTCCAACTTATCCAATTCTACGTGTTCCGTCGGGCGTACCTCACTCCTTCCAAACTTAATGAGTTCTTTGACTCCCATGCCGCCTGTCCACGATGCAGACTGGAGGCTGCAGGGTACATACACATGTTCTGGGATTGCCCTATACTCCGGGGATACTGGGGAGGGATACTGACCAAATTGACTTGGGTAACAGAGAGGGAGCTGCAAAGTACCCCGGCTGTGTGTCTGCTGCACTAGTTCCCCCACACTGCCCGCAACAAAACTACCAGCAGGTTTTTGGATCTGGGGCTGGTTCTAGCCAAGCGTGAAATCACCAGTCATTGGAAAACGGCCGCAGGCCCTAATGCGGGGCGCTGGCTCTGAGAATTCCTTAAGTGGGCAGACTACGAGGGGACACTCCAACTCCAGCTGGCAGGAAGAACTGACAATGACAAGCTGTGGGACACAGCCAGAGCCTGGGTAGCACTGACAGACCTACTTAAAGACCCGACTGATGACGAGGACGGATCCCCCTGATCTTGCCTACCATTTAGATTGTGCAGGGCCTAAGGGGTAGGCAGTGGGATGACCAGGTAGGCGGACGGTGGGGCCCCCTGCTCGAGCGCATTCTCCCGGACGGCGATTAGACCACTGACACAGGGCTCCATTGGAAGGGGTGGAATACGTTGTGAGCGGCACACATAGTGCTGGAGAAGCGCCATGTCTGAGGGGAGGGGGAGGGCAGGAGGGGGAAGGGTGGAGAAGGGTTGGGTGTGAGTCTGTTGGGAGGGGAAGGGGGGAGGGGGGGACAGAGAGTTGGATGTTCGGTTACCTGATCTATTGAAGGGACAGGAGTCTGTGTTCACTAAGTTTGAATAGTAAACACGGCTGTCCCGAGGAACTATACTACTAGGTGGCGAAGAGATGACACCTGTCATCAGTATGGCTGGGCACTGCACGCTGAGATTACAGGGAATGCAACTGATTCGCAGAAGGGTGAAACAATAATCTATTGTATCTGCACTGACACCTCGGACATAATGAGCGCAACCTGCATTCAATGACAAGCTGAAAAAGATGTTTGCTCTTAATATGTAAAACCTCAATAAAATCTGTTTTTTAAAAAAAATGACATAAAAAACAATCAAATTGAGATCTCAATAATGAACAGGATCTTTCTTTCTAGAAAAACTAAGGGTCTGATTACCACTACGGTGGTCCATTGGACCGTTGTAGTTGTGGTGGCGGTCTGTGGACCACCAGACTGGCGGTGCACCTGCTGTATTACGACTTTGGAGGTTGGGCCACCAGAGGACCACTGCAACCGCTAAGGATACGTGATCCCACAGTGGTTGCACAACGGTCAGAGGATGCAATATGCTGGAGGTGCCGCTGCAACACTGCCGAGCATATTACGTGTTGACCCACAGCCAGCCTTTTCATGGCGGTGAGATCGCCATGAAAAGGGTGTCAGTGATGCATCAAATGGGGCCCTGACAGGCCCCCCTTGTGCCTATGTGCATGGAGGTGCGTGCAAAGGGGCACATGTTGTGCCCCCCTCTACTTTTGCACCCCAGTTCCTGCACGGAAAGGAATGCACGACATGGAGCATTTCTTCCCGTGCAGCAACATACTGCGGTGGTCCCACTGCGGTGCCTTCTTAAGGCTCTCCTATGATCCTTAGAGAGGCACTGCCATTGGACCGCCGCAGCACGTCCACCCACAAAGGATTACAGTCGTAATCCGGCAGGCGCTGTGAGGACAGCTTTGGTGGTCCTCCCACAGATCACTGGCATGGTGCTCCGCAGGTGGACCGTCAAAGCCGTAATCACGCCCTTAATAAAGAAAATCAACTTAAAAGGGACTTACCGGCACACATGTGTCAGCTCTGATAGCTACTGGATAGGTCTTATCCTAAATAACCTGACATGACATTATTTACAGAATCATGAGAGTGTTAATCCTTTAGCGTAGAGGGAAGTAGAAGTATAACTGCTCACTCTCCTTGTAATGTGATATTGTGAAGACTGTTGTGCAATCGCACATGACCTGAACACGGGGTATGTAAAGTCAAATGTAGTCTCTTTGTTATTCACATCAATATGTCTTCAAATACATTCCTTCATAAAGGAGGTCTTGGGAGCACCTCCCCACGCTTGGTGCACCACTTTTATCTGCTTTATTTAGGTTTAAGTTTAAAAGCCTGGTAAATATGAACTGCTCAATTTATGATAATCCCAGAAAAGTCTGATTTCATTAGTCACACTTATGACTGTGGATACATCTGTAGATATACATACATTCTGCAGTAGTTTATTTTTTTTTTGGGTTATCCCCATATACCATAATGGAACTCTTGATGGGATACTGGAACCTTGATGCAATTTGGTCATCCTAGTCCGGCCCTTGTTGAAATTGGCCAAAAGCAGGGTGGTATGCCTGAACCCTCAAGTAGTCACTACCTTCCCACCAATACTCAGTTTCACCATCTTATGGGCTCCCGTGCTACATTTGGAGTCAAGGGAACCAGCAGGGCTCTGGATAAATCATTGGAGAACCAATCATTGAAGTTGCCATGCCTCCAGGGCCGCCCAAACTTTAACCAGACTCAGAGGATCACATGCTATGTCAAACTTACTAGTTATCATAATTTGCCGTAAGCAGCTCGGGAAAGTAGAGGGGATTGGATCCTTCTAAGCTCTGCAAATCTCGCGCCTTGCGAGAAGAATAACATAGAAAACAAATTTAGTGGGGAGGTCATTTACTCTATAACCCATATATAGCCCTGAAAATATTGTGGTGGTAGAAATTGCAATGGGCACTGAGAGGACCTTTTCCAGAAAATCACCAATCTTGCCCCAGTAGTCTTTTAGTTCGGGGCAGTCAGCAAACATGTGGACATCGTCCGCATTAAGCAGGCTGCACCGTGGGCAAAGGTAGACTAGATTGGAAAATTTAGACAGTTTCTTTGGAGTTATATAAACCCTATACATGGTGAACAGATGGTTTCTTTTTAGTGCCGCTGGCTTAACTACGGATTGTAGGATCCTTTAAGAGTCAAGCCACTAATCACTGAAGGTTCCGTTGTCTAATGTGAGAGCGCTGCTCCAAAGTTTACTAAGCTCAGCTTCTGTTACTTCCTCGCCCTCAAGCAGTGATGAATACCAAAAAGCAATTTGGCTCTTCCAACTTCCACGTCTCGTCACTAAATCAAATTTAGGGTTTGGGATTTTACTGTCTACAGGTCTAGTTGACCACCACCCCGATAACTGGTAGAACTTAACCTCTTCCGTGCGGCCCTGATTCCCCCCCGGTGCTGAGCCCTAATGAAAACGGGTGTGGTCATGACGGAACGGTTCCGTCATAAGCACAGCTCGACCGATGCTCATGACGGAACCGTTCCATCATGAGCATGGAAGGGGTTAAACCTGGTGAGTGTTCCCCTTGTAAGATTAGAAAGCGTGTCCCAGCTTAGAAGCTGTCCACCCTCCTGCAAATCCCCCCGACAGTTCAGCCCTGCCTGCTTTAATGGTAATGACAGATGGTCATTCAAGCATGCTGGTAACCCTGGTGAGTCCCAAAGCGGGGCCTGAGCTGCATAGTAAGGGATATTCAGCTTATTCCTAACAAATACCCAATTTTTCAGGGCTGTCACCAAAATCTTCAGCCTTACTTTTTAAAAAAAATGTGGATCCCCGAACTTAAATAGAAAATAGTCTGGTCCCTGGGGGACATCCTGTAGTAGGGCAGAAAACAGTAAACCCATAGATGATTGGTCCAAATGTTCGGCCATTTGTCTAAAGTGATTGAAATGGAAAGCCTGGCAGTAAAGAAGTAGGTCTGGAAAAGCCAGCCCTCCAGTTTTTAAGCTTCTCCTGAGTTTTTTCCAGGTGATTCGAGGGGCTCTAGAGTTCCAGATAAAGGATCCCTAATTCCCTTGCAACTTTTTAATTAATGGCAGCGGGAACACATTCTGCAGTAGTAATTGAGCTCTTTGCATGGAAATTCCCACAAATCCGTTTTCAGAGAGATTACAAATCCGTTTGGGGCAAATGCATGTCTGGATAATATAAAGAGTGTTCAAATAACAATATTTTCCCCCATGCGTAAAACACATAATTGTCCCAAAAAGAATGTGAATTGCACTTGGGTAGTGAATATTGTATGGAATCGATGGCTAGTGTGTACTTGGTATACAAAAGTTACATGAGACAGCAGTGGTAGACTCGTTTGGGAAATATTTTAGAGCCACATCAGTTTGGTGTTTTCTTAAGGCATTTTCTACTCAACCCACTCTCCTGAAGGAGAAAAGTTATGTGAAAAGCATAACTATTATAATTATAATTAATGTATGTATACTTGTAAAGCGCACTGTTACCTCGTTACGTGGTGTCCTGGCGCTGTATACCGCTGGGGAACCCATCCTGGCTTTCCCTGTGAGAGGGCAGCCCCAAGGTGGAGGCCAGGCATCCCCGGCGCTGCTGGGGCCATTGTGGAGATTAAGCAAGCTATTGCCCAGAGTTGCAGAGTGGGACCCATGGTTAGCATAGGCACCTAGGCGAGAATTATCAAGTCCGCAGACATTGACCCAAGACCCTGCCGCGTCGGGAATTGAACCCTGGTCCCGGGCCGACTTCTGCTTCATACAAAACAGAGTATGTAAAATACATGAAACTCTATGTTTGAGAAGTATGCAAGATTACTCTCTAATAATAAAAAGATTGGCTAGGCCAAAAAATATCAGAGGTCCCACTCTGAACATGGTCAGTCAGGTGATTTGCCTGCCCAGTGAAGATTTTGACAAGAAATACAACTTAAAATATGGTAATTTTATGCAGAATTGTCCCTTCTCACATTGCTATTGCCAACTGGACAGGAAGTTGGAGACTGAGCCTCTCTGGTTCCTGGTGTCATATGTTGCATTCTCTTCTCGCAAATGAATCAGCACAAAATGTTTCAAGATGTTTACTCTAAATCTGACACTTCACTGATTCGTAACTTGCAGCACTCACTGGTCCCTTCAGCTAATAGTTTAAAATACTCTTGTGATTCAGTTTGTCTCTGGGTAATATTACTAAACTGAATGCCTCTGAAACAATTAAGTCCCAGGTTTACTAAGCTCTTGCGTTCCCATTGCATCACGCGAGGTAACACAAGGCCTTAAGTGATATTTACTAAACCACGCAAAGTCACTTTGTGTGGCTTTGCGTGGCTTAGTAAATCCAGAGTAACGCCTGGCAGAGCAAATCACTGCCTTGCATTACTCTGCATTAGGAAAACGTTCCCATGGATTTTAATGCATTCCCAGATTTACTAAGGGTAGTAAGCCTAGGATTGCGTCAAAATGTTACCTCATCCTAAGAGAGGCGTAACAAGGAGAAATATGTATATTTCTCCTTGTTAGTTCCTCTTTCTTCATGTACTGCGTTCTGCAGTAGAGTTAGAAAGAGGAAAATGCCTCGGAGGATCGTTTTTGTGCTGGAGGGTGTCCCTTCTTGCGCTGAAACAATCCTGCCTATAACGCAGGCAACCTTGCCCCATGGCGCAAGGGTAATTGCGTTGATGCACACCCGCAGACAGTGCACCAACGCAGAGAGAGAGCAGGAATGCACCATATCCTAACAAAAATGGTGCATACCTGCTCTTTTCATTTGAAAGGTTGCAGTTCAACAAGTTGTCTTGCTGTGTTGCATTGCATCAAACGTTAGTAAATCTGACCTCTTGTGCCTGTGAAATGGCCAACCCTAACAATAGCTACTGGCTGGCTCCCTTTGCATGGATGGCGTCCGTTTTTTGACAAATCCTGGATCACCCTAATCCACCAAGTTCCTAAATATTTACTTTATAGGTCGAAGCCTACTAGACAGCACAGCTGTCTGTTTGGGGAGATTCAGGAAGCTTCCCTGAGAATGCATTCCACCCGTTGATTACTATTGGTTTTGTGGTTCGTAACTCAAATTTGCTTGCTTTTCATTTGATGACAATATGAGTTTTAAGCTGTTCAGATTGAGTTCGACCCTTCCCTTGCCCAAACTCTATTTACTGTATGTATCCATCAGTGCTCTATTTCTGTAAAGCGACTTTAAATCTTGTTCTTATCTTGCCACATTTGCAATGCTTTCAAAGGCTGAGGTCAAGTATATGGCTCTTTCCTCCAGGGAGCTTGGTGTTTACTTTTCTTTCTCTGACTTCAAAGTGAGAGGATTCATGTGACAATAATGCTGGCTCCTGGGGAGTGCTTTAAGAAGGCTACACGATGCTACTTTTCTTGTAGCACATAATAAAATGTAAATGTCGGTAAATTAACTGGGCAGATATTTCAGAATTAGAAAAGCCCAAATGAAGCACATTTTTGGTAATTCTGAAGTGTGGTGGAACCAAATATTTATAAAACATTAAAACAAATCAATACACTAGGTAGTGACATTTCCACGCATTATCATTTGTGCACTGCATACTTTTATCAGTAAAACTGTATGTCTGTGCAAATGTAATGGTGATTTTAATTAAAGATGTGTTGTCTGTAATGGAAGTGAGCTACCACACCATGCATATTCCACGCTACTCCACACAACTGCACTCTACTCTGCACCACTCCACTTTACACCACACAACTGCACTCTGCGCCACTGCACTCTACTCCACCATGTACTACTCCAATCTAAGCCACTGCACTCTACACCAGTCCACTCTATGCCTCTTTACTCTACTCTGCACCACTCTACTCTATGCCAATGCACTCAACGCCACTCTACTCTATGCCAATGCACTCAATGCCACTCTACTCTACACCACTCCAGACTAGGTCACTCCACTCTATGCCCTTACACTCTATGCCAATCCACTGTACCCCACTCTAATTTTACTCTGCACAACTCCACTCTATGCCACTCCAGTCTGCATCAATTTACACTATTACTCTATAGCACTCTACTCTAATCGACTCTACTCTACACCACTGCACTCTACCCTGCACCACTTTATTGTATGCCAACTTATACTACTCTGTACCACTCCACTCTATGCCATCTCACTCAACTCTGAAACAATCTACTCTACTCCACTCCACTCTCTGCTGCTCTACTCTACGCAACTCCACTCTATGCCACTGCACTCTACATCACTGCACTCCACATCACTGTACTCTATTCTGCACCACTGTAGTCTATGCCACTCTACTCTAAGCCACTGCACTTTATGCCACTCTAATCTGCAACATTGTACTCTACGACACTTTACTCTGAAACAATGCACTTTCTGCCACTAAACTCTACTCCACTCTGCACTACAGTACTCTATGCCAATGCACTCTTCAGCACGCCACTTTACACCACTCCACTCTAGGCCACTATACTCTACTCTGCACCACGTCATACCACTGCACTCTAAGCCACTCTACTCTGCACCACTCTATGCCACTGCACTCTATGACACTTTGCTCTGCACCACTCAACCCTGCACCACTGCACTCTACACCACAGTATTTAACACTACTGCACTCTATGCCAGTCTACACTGCACCATTGCATTCTACATCACTGCACTCTATTACGCACCACTCTAATTTAAGCAACTGCATTCTATGACTCTGCATTGTAGGCTGCTGAATCACATGCCACTGCACTGTACGTCACTGTACACTGCAACACTATACGTCAATGCACTCTACACCAGTCCACTCAACTCTACTCTATGCCATTCTACTCCAATGTTACCTAGTCTATGCAATTGCACTCTACTCTACTGTTCAGCACTCTACACTTCTACACTATGCCATTCTACTTTATGCCACTGTACTCTATGCCAATGCATTCTACGCCACTCTACACCACTGCACTCTATGTTACTCTACTCTGCAACACTGCACTCTATGTTACTCTACTCTGCAACACTGCACTCTCCACCTCTATACTCTACACCACTCTACTCTGCACTGCTTCATTCTTTGCCAGTCCAGTCTACACCACTGCACTCTATGCTACTCTACTCTACATCACACTACTCTACAGCACTTCACTCTGAAGTACTCCACTCTACGCCATTGCACTGTATGCCACTGCACTCTACAGCACTATACTCTGCAACACTACACTCTGAACCACCGAAATCTACACCATTCTTCTTTGCACTATTGCATTCTTTGCCAGTGCACTCCACACCACTGCGCTCTATGCCACTTCACTCTGCAATAATCTATTCTGCGCCACTGCAATGTTTATCACTGCACTCTATGTCACTGTACTCTACTCTGCACCACTCTACGCCAGTCTACTCTGTACCACTATGCGACTGCACTCTATGCCACTCTACTATGCATCACTGCACTCTATGCCAATGCACTCTACTAAGAAATACTATGATCTATGCCACTGCATTCTACGACGCTGCATTGTACACCGTTGAATTCTATGCAGCCGCACTCTACACGACTTTACTCTGCAACACTCTATGCCAATGCACTCTACACCAGTCCACTCTGCTCTACGCCACTCCAATGTACAACATGCTACGCGAATCCACTTTATACTACTCCAATACACAACGCTCTATGCCACTGTACTCTATGACACTTTACTCTACATCACACTAGTAAGCTTCACTTCACTCTGAAGATCTCTATGCCACTGTACTCTATGACACTCTACTCCACTCTTCGCCATTCCACTCTATGACAATCCATGCCTCTCTTCTCTATGCCACCAACCTTTAGCCATGCTGAACAGCACCCACGCTGGTGTACAACATGGCTAAACACACTGGCAAAGCCAATAGCTCTTGCATAGGCAAGACCAATTGGCTTTTCCAATGCTTGTTGTTCAATTTCATGTCCTAAATTAATAAAAGGTCAAAGTCATACCTCAAAATTCATTTCAACATGTGGCTAAAGCATAACTAGTGTTACATTCTGCATTTGTATAAGTAATAACATAGGATGGAGGGCCCATACAATATTATTTTAGGTCTAAGTATCATTGACAATGAATGCTATTATATATGCTCCTATTGAAATGTGGTCCATTGACTGATATGGTCTGACCCATGCCCAATGAAACTAAAATAAATAAATCAACAAATAAATAAATGTTCCTTCCCCTTTACAAAGGCAATGGGCCAAGACCAAAATGTCTTGGAGCCCATGAAAGATTAATGTGGAATGTTGAGTCCTTCTTTGGCCAGACCTATCGACTCTGGCTTTCCACCTAAAATATGAACATCTTGTTTTGTTTGGGATGCTCTGCTGTTTGACTGGAAAGTGCAGCCTCTCAGAAGGTTTGCCCCCTGGCATCACTCTATATTCAGATGTAGATGGGTGAGGTCTCAACAGAATCGCTTGCCTGATTCTGTGATCTAAGAGGTGGGGCTATAAAGAGGTCATCGAAAGCTTGGCTATTTGCACGATGTTTATTGAGGAGGTCAGGCGTCCAGTAACATGTGCAGGTTTCTGGGTCCGAGAGATGATTGTGGTTGATTGGTGAATAGAAAGGAAGCAGGAGAGGTGCTAGTGGATGAAGAAGTGCCACCAGGTCTGGAAGGCCTTCTCTCATCAAAAGGCGATTATCAGTCTGCACCAAGCACCAGAGCTATCCTGCACTCTTCTCTCTTGAGTCATACCAAGATGGCGATTATTTTTATGCTTCACTCTGCACCCAGAGATAGTGCAAAGAAACAGCTTGGTGCCTGCCCAAAATGTATTTGCCACAGAAAGCCAGGATCCAACCAACTCTAATCACTGATGGTCCATATGTAGTGGCACAATGAATGCCCCAGGAAAATATTTGCAACATTAGCCATAGATCTGCATGATTTGCCCAATCCATACTGGCGCCCCTGAAATCGAGAGTTACATTTTCATGACCTTACACTAGGTAACAGAAAAAAAACCTTCAAGCAGAAAACAAAAGTGTAGAACTCATGTTCACACTCAGTCTTAGGAAGGCATTCATGAGGTAAAGTGTGCAGTCGACCTTTTCCCCTTCTCTCTTGTTGTTGAGAAAACATTGACTGGACCTGATGCCTATCACAGATCTATGAGGGGAACTTCGGTACCATACTGTACTTGGAAGTATATCCCTGACTTGCACAACTAAGTCAGAATGCCCCAGGGTGGGCATTATGCCTCTCTGATTTGCAAAGTATGTTCTGTGCAGTGGGGGCTCCTCCGCTATGGCGGAGGAGCGTCACCCCACTGCTTTTAAACAGTGGAAGCAGAAACATAAAATGTTGGGTGGGTGGGCGGAGCTGCTCTGCTCTTTGAGCAGGGTGGGGGAGGAGTGGTTTGCCCACTCCTAAGTGCAAAATGACTGTTTGGTTCGCTCTCTCGGGCAGCCCAAACCAGTCATGCACACTTTTCCGGTTCTCCATTCAGGCTTCCTTACAGCCTGCATGGGGAAGATGCCCAGACCTCCATTCCCTGGATGCCCAGGCCTCCATTCCCTGGTTCGAACCAGGACCATCAAAACCAATCACAATGCTGCATTGCAGCGTTGTGATTGGTCAGGGTGGCCTGGGTGCTTACCAATCACAATGCTGCAATGTGATTGGTCAGTGGGGCCTGCTTCCTGTTCCTCAATGTGCAAGAGGAGAGCAGGAGCAGAGATGCCTGACCCGGCCGGCAGCAAGGTAAGTATGTAGAAAATAGTTTATGACTGCAATTCCGATCGCAAAACATTGATCAGTTACTGACCCCTCAAAACAGGTGGTAACTGATTTAGAAACGGGATGCGGTACTCTTGAGACAGCTTCCTTTTGGGAATCTTGTTCAACGGCATTAGGGGTAGCAGACTGCGATCCAGAAGATCACTATCTGCTCACCTCCATGTGTTCCCAAATAGGAAACTTAAAGAAATAAACACCTGGGGCGTATTATGTACTGCAGAGGTCTTCAAACTTTTTGATGCCAGGACCCCCTTGTAAAACATTTTTAGGCATAAGGACCCCCTTCCGACAAAAGATTTTAGAAACTGGTACTCCTCATCATCAACAACGATCTACAACCATAAATGCGCCTGTTAGACCTCATCACATCCATCCATCCATCATTCATCCATCATTCATCCACCCACACTTCCACACATCCATCCATCCTTCACCCATCCACCTTTTCATCCTTCCTTCCATCCATACATCCATCATCCATCCATCCTTTCATCCTTCCATCCATGCATCCATCCTTTACCTATCCACCCGTCCATCCATCCACCCATTATTCATCCACCCGCCTTTTCACACATCCATCCATCATTCATCCATGCAACCTTTTATCCTTCCATACATCCATACACCCTTTCATCCTTCCATCCATACATCCATCCTTTACCTATCCACCCGTCCATCCATCCACCCACCTTTTCACACATCCATCCATCATTCATCCATGTAACCTTTTATCCATCCTTCATCCATCCACCCTTTCATCCATCCATCCATCCATCCTCCATCCACCTTTTCACACATCCATCCATCCTTCATCCATCCATCCACCCTTTCATCTTTACATCTATCCACTCATCTTTACATCCATCCACTCATCATTCATCCATCCACTCATCATTCATCCATCCACTCATCATTCATCCACCCACCTTTTCACACATCCATCCTTTCATCCTTACATCCATCCATCCTTCCTTCCTTCCATCCATACATCCATCTACCCTTTCATCCTTCCATCCATCCTTCATCCATCCACCCTTTCATCCATCCACCCATCCATCCATCCTCAATCCACCTTTTCACACATCCATCCATCCTTCATCCATCCACCCTTTCATCTTTACATCCATCCACTCATCATTCATCCACCCACCTTTTCACACATCCATCCATCCTTTCATCCTTCCATCCATCCTTCATTCCATCCATACATCCATCCACCCACCCTTTCATCCTTCAATCCTTACATACATTCATCCTTCATCCTTTCACCCTTTCATCCATCCATCCACCCACCATTCATCCCCCACCTTTTCACACATCCATCCATGCAACCTTTTATCCATCCATCCACCCTTTCATCCATCCATTCATCCTCCACCCACCCACCTTTTATCCATATATATATATATATATATATATCCATATATATATATATATATATATATATGTTACCACAGACCTCCAAAATTGTCGGAAGAACAAAAAAGACGGCACTCCAAGTCAATGTTGCTACCAGGATGGTTTTTTGGCAGACCCCCCTGCCCCCTCGAAAAAAAAATATATATATATATATATATATATATATATATATATATATATATATATATATACATACATACATACATACATACACACACATGTACACACACACACATGTATGCATGTGAACAACTCGAATGACAGAGTGCGGGCAGCTGTTGTGCGTGTTTATTTAACACTTTTTTATGCACAAAATGCATCTTCCTGTCTAAAGCTACAAACATCATCAAATGCCAGTTTTGAATTCCGAACACAATTGCTGAAATTTCGCATAATTGTGCAAAGGAAGTTAAGCAGACTTTGAACACCCCCAATTATAATGCGGAGAGGCTTGCAAATGGACCACACATGTTTCCCTCACCCCTTTTGCAGGTAATGTCATGCAACAGACAATCCAAAGGATGATTGAAAGTTTTTCTCCATGTCTGTTTGTTTCAAACGAGTGTTGTCATTCTCACACAGAAATCCCAATTATCATGCGGGCGGGGGCAAAAAATCACGGACAGCGGAGTGCTGGCAGGGGGAGGGTGGTGCGAAATCCATCCAAGGACAGCAGAATGCGGGCAGGGGTGTGCGAAAATGCACAGACAACGGAGTGCGAGGGGTGGGGACCCAGGAGAGGTGGCAGAAAGCAGGCGAGACCAGCAGCCACCATTCCACTGGCACACTAAGATAGCTACAGGTTAAACTAGTGCTATATAAAACGTTACAAATTAAAATAAACTCCACAGCGAAGTCCATTGAACTCAAAGTGCTACAGCCTCCTCCCCCAGCCCCCCCAGCTCGTGTATGTGAGCCCTGCTGAAACAGACTCGGGGACATACACAAAGGCACACCAGAGTACTTCACAGGTCTTCAAAAGACCTTTACTTGTTAATGAGGCTTTAATGTTTTTCACACCTTGGTGTGAATAAGGCCTCCGCCGTGAGCACCCTCAATCAGCCCGACGCCAGGAACTGCACTCTGACAGAATCGGCGACCCCCTTCCCAGGACTCCACGACCCCCCTGGGGGTCGCGCCCCACAGATTGAAGACCTCTGATGTACTGTGATTGTTTGCGCCCGACGCACCTTTTCAAAGGTGCACTGGGTGCAAACAATCACAATGTGCCCTATTATGATGTATTCGCTGCCCCCATGGCAGCCGCGAACGCGCGCTGTCCCAGGGCAGCGCATCTATGTAAAAACACGGAGCAGCCGCTCCGTGTTTTCACAGTGCAGGCGGCACCCTGCAAGGGGATGTCCATGAGACCCCCTTCAGCCCCTGCAGAGGGCTGCTGTCAGGAGGCGCACTGACAGTGTGCCACCTTTTAAATGGTGCTGTCAGGGCGTCTCTTGAGGTCTGCTTTGAGTCTGCACCCGCCTCTGTAATATGGCATGGGTGCAGAGTCAAAGAAATCCCCTCATTTGCATAGGGCACGCCCCTATGCAAATGATGGATCACCCTCTGAAGGTAGCGATGCCGCTGTATGTGTACCAGCTTACGCTGTATTATAGAATGGATGCATAAGCATCTGCTCCCCCTTCTATAATACCAAAGTGGCCCGGGGGCAAGCGAAGCGGGTGCAGGCGCCCGCTGCACCCCCGGGGCATTTATTCTAATATGACCGCTGTTCCTTTAAGAAACACAAGATGCTTTACAAAATGTTTACCATTTTGAAATGCAAACACAGTGATGGAGGTCTGCTGTCCCTTGGAGGTCTCTGTGTTGGTACCCAATCTCAAGGGGAGGTAAATTGCCACCGGCCTAATTAATATTCAGGAGGCAGGTTATTCCCCCCCCCCCTGCAAATGGGAAATTTGCTTTGGTCGTACACAATTTACCCCGCCGTTCGCAAACAAATAACAAACAAGTTGGTGTGAAGTTTTACATTATTGGAAGGCAACCGGGGATAATGGATTTGGGCCCTTGTGACTGAGAGCTAAAATGAAGCCCCGTAGGGCAGTGGTGACTCCTTCGCTTTCACCTCTTTTTGAAACTGGGCGATACATTATCGCCGCTTTTATCGTCAGGAAACTGCCGCTAAAGCGGCGATAATGGGTTGACAAGTCGAATAGAACACGATTATAAAATGATTCTGGAATACGTTGGCCAAGATGTACTATATATCTGCGCAAGCATTAATACAACACAAGGCAGCGCTTCCACGTGAAAACGGTACACATATCAGTACTGATCAACGTTCATGTGCAGAAATGATTTTGCCTTAAAACAGGAGTGAATCATCAACATTTCTTTTTTGTCACAGAGCACCACCTCTCCTACTTTTTCAGCAAAGGGTCATAACAAGATGGGAACAGTGCAAACGCCCAAAAGGCTTTCATGTAAAACCAGATCTTTGCATGAAATCCTAATACCAAATGAAATCAGCCCCAGACAAACGGCAAGCAGAAATCATGTGATTATACTACGCATAGTGTTCAATTACTTCAAAATTATGCATTGTATGCAGCTTCCCTAGAGCATTGACCTCATGCGTAAATGTGTACTGCAGTGATTACCTCAAGCACAAATCACACATAAATCATAATTGGCTCCCATTATGCCACAGTACAACGCTCAGCTTAACGCTAAAACAGCTTTTTTTTCGGTGTGGCTGATGAGATCAATAGAGCGCGACTTTATGGCATTGCTCCATTTTTTTCTTTTTGTGCAGTGCAGCAGATTTTCGCGCAGTGCTGCATTGAGTGATTCTTAGCTAATCGGAGCTTTTGTTTCTTTTTGTGTCGCTCTAAAGTGGTCTTATGTTGGGCTGTTGAGTATGGTGTTTGATGCACAATGCTAGCCTCCGGTCCTGACTTAAAATCCTGGGGCATATTTACACTAAACTGGAGGGGCCCGATTCACAGAATGAACTTACTACTTTTGGCATTCACAGAATGCACTTACTACTTTTGGTATTCACAGAATGAACTTACTCATTTCGGTATTCACAGAAGTTAGGACTACTAACTTTAGGACTCCTAAATGCCTTCTGTGAATACTGAAAGTCTTAAAATTAGGATTTTTCTCAGTTTAGTAGTAGTAAAGTTAGGACTACTAACTTTAGGACGCCTAAATGCCTTCTGTGAATACCGAAAGTCTTAAAATAACGATTTTTCCCAATTTAGTAGTAGTAAAGTTAGGACTACTAACTTTAGGACGCCTAAATGCCTTCTGTGAATACCGAAAGTCTTAAAATTACGATTTTTCTCAATTTAGTAGTAGTGAAGTTAGGACTACTAACTTTAGGACGCCTAAATGCCTTCTGTGAATACCGAAAGTCTTAAAATTACGATTTTTCTCAATTTAGTAGTAGTAAAGTTAGGACTCCTAACTTTACTACTACTAAATTGAGAAAAATCGTAATTTTAAGACTTTCGGTACTCACAGAAGGCATTTAGGCGTCCTAAAGTTAGTAGTCCTAACTTTACTACTACTAAATTGAGAAAAATCCTAATTTTAAGACTTTTGGTATTCACAGAAGGCATTTAGGTGTCTTAAAGTTAGTAGTCCTAACTTTACTACTACTAAATTGAGAAAAATCCTAATTTTAAGACTTTCGGTATTCACAGAAGGCATTTAGGCGTCCTAAAGTTAGTAGTCCTAACTTCTGTGAATACCGAAATGAGTAAATTCATTCTGTGAATACCATAAGTAGTAAGTGCATTCTGTGAATGCCAAAAGTAGTAAGTTCATTCTGTGAATCGGGCCCGAGGAGCGCAGTGTAGCTCCAAAATTACTAAAGCTGCGCTCTGTCACTTTAAAAATGCAGGTATGCGCTGTATTCGCAAGAATGCGTGGCACCCCTGTGTTTCCCCTAGAGCTGGCGCTAAATCTAGCTGCCAAGCGCCATGCAGGCACCATAGTGCAAGGGGGCCTGCGTTCTGGATCTCACAGCTGCCTTCGATACCCTATCTCCCCAGGTCTTAACATCTCGACTGGGCGAGATTGGGGTTCGGGGGGCAGCCCTGGGTCTGCTCTCTTCCTTTCTCGATCATAGGGAGCAGAGGGTAATGTTGGGAAAATTTCTATCTCCTTCCCTGTCTGTGCAATGTGGGGTCCCTCAAGGGTCGGCGCTTAGTCCCACCCTTTTTAACATCTATGTGACCCCCCTTGCCAGACTCATCAGATCTTTTGGGATGGAGGTAGTCTCCTACGCGGATGACACACAGATCCTCGTGTCTCTCTCCCAGTCAATTGAGCTGACCGCCTCCAGATTTAGATCCTGTATGGAGGCCGTCGGCCAGTGGATGATATTCCACTCACTCAAATTGAATGGGGAGAAAACCGAGGTGATGGTGTTCGGTGGAAGGGAAGATATCTGGTCCATGGAGTGGTGGCCCGACGCGCTTGGTCTGTGCCCCAAATCTACTTCTTCAGCTAAAAACCTTGGGGTAATGATTGACCCTACCCTGGACATGCGCCAGCAGGTCAACAGGACGGTATTGACCTGTTGGGGCATAATTCATGTTCTCAGGAAAATAAGGAACTATCTTTCCCAGCCGGCAAGAAGACAACTTGCTGTCGCCCTTTTGGGATCGCGCCTGGACTACTGCAATGCGCTGTATGCTGGACTGAATAAGTGTCAGATGCAGCGCTTGCAGGTAGTACAGAATGCGGCAGCTAGATTTGTCCTTGATCTTCCCCGTCGCTCTTCGGCCACGCTGGCCAGGAAGCAGTTGCATTGGCTTCCGATTAAGGAGCGGATTGTCTTCAAGTCCATGTGTATGGTCTATAAAGCCTTGGCCAAAAGCAGCCCCACAGGGATCAGAGCCATCCTGACATACTACAACCCTGGCAGGAGCCTCCGCTCCTCCAATCACTCTTTCCTCCACATCCCCCGTACTCGGAAAGCCAGATGGGGTGGTAAGGCTTTCTCCCTCCTGGCCCCTAAATGGTGGAACGATCTTCCATTAGAACTTAGGTCCCTCCCCTCCCTCCAAACTTTCAGAGCAGCCCTTAAAACTCGCCTCTTTGTTCAAGCGTACATGTAAGTGCTTTACTGCCCGCTTTTTGATCTTTTTTGCTAGGCGCCTTGACACCTTCGGGTTTTAGTTTGCGCGGTATAAGTTGCAAAATAAATAAATAAATAAATAAATTACAGGGAATGATTGTTCATGTGCAGTAAGGTGTCCCTTTCTGCACATAAACAGTCCATAAAGGCGATTTGCAACTTCTATGTGTGCTGCTTTGTCCAGCACACATAGAAACATAAAAAATTAGGAGAAATCAATAATGTATCCTCGTTTTGCCAGGTTAAGACCAGGGTCTCCCTGTTCTTATTTTTGGCACTACCACATATTTACGCCTCCTTTGTAAATAGGGGGCAGCGTCAAAAGAATGTGTGTTCTGGTGGAACACCCACCGCAACACCCTTTTCCTGCCCTTTTCACACTAAGTGAAAGGGGGTCTGATTTGCAAAGTGACTTAAGCCACGTAACGTGACATAACACCGCCATGTAAATAAGGCAAAGGGCTTATCGCAGGGGCGGCTCTAGGCTCATGGCGGCCCTGGGCAGGGAGTGTAGGTAGGGGGCCCCCGAAGAGGGGGTCAGGGTGGGACGGAGCGGGACGGAACGGGAAGGCCAGTGAAGGGGGGGGGGGGGGGGGGGGTCAGTGTGTTTGGAAGTGGAACACGCAAATATGTTTCCATCCTCAGAGGATTATTATATTAAAGATATATATTGGCGTGGTGGCCCCTGGGGTTTGGTGGCCCTGTGCAGGTGCACAACTTGCACATGCCTAAGGCCGCCCCTTATCGCCACCAGAACACTATAAAAAATTACTGTTCTAGTGGCAATAAGCCCTTGTAAATATGCCCCCAGTGCTTTTCTATGTGGCTGGTGTCAGGGCCTTTGTTATTTTTAGCTTGCTCTGACAAGCTGCTGCCCGTGCGGCGCGCGCGCTCCTTCACAGCGCCACGAGGATGTTTGTGGGTTTCTTAAGGCAGGATGGCGCTGTGCCGAGAGAACGGATTGCCTGCCGCCTGGCGCTCAGCAGGACGGCGCGGCTCTCACTGCGAGGTGGAGGTAGGGGGAGGTGGTTAGCACACAACAGAACGGTTCTCAGGCTGCTGTCCTGGTTTGACGCATGTTTGAATTCCCCACAGAAGGTTTCTGGGTTAATATGCGTATGACACAAATATGTATTTAGGCCGCGCGCTTCCACTGCGTGTCGGCGCGTGGCGGATACAACAAGCAGATATCTCTGTGGTACATGGTTCTGAGGCAGGCTCATCCTGCAGAAGTCACAGGCATACATTTGCTATAGCTAATCAGCACCAGCAAAGCACTTAGGGGCAGATTTACAAGCCCCTAGCGCCACATTTTGCGTCACTTTTAACATAGGAAAAGTGACGCAAAAGGGGCGCATGAGGCTTGTAAATCTGCGCCTTATTTATGAAGGTCTTGCGCCGCCGGTGCGTCAGTTTTAAAATGGGAAAAAGTGACGTACCAGTGGCGCAAGGCCTTCATAAATGAGGCCCTTACCATTTAAACAGTCTTCTACACATAGACTAGGTAGCAACATCTTTTATTGGTGCTCGAAATATATCAATCTTTTTCCACCTCAGAGAACTTGCTAAGTGCGGATGTTCACTTCAGATACACGAGCTCCTAGTGCTTAATTTGAGCAGGGGGCTGCAAGCGGTGCCCACTGGCTCTCATTAGTTCAAACTTGTCTGGTTTGGTAACGACATCTTGGGAACATTCAGGAAGCTTCCCTAGGAATGCATTTCCCCATTGCTGCCCATTAGCTTTGTGGTTTGTAACTCACACAGATCAAGAACTTCCGGACCCTTCTCAATGCTTGTTTAAGAGGAATCACAGCCCCAAAGTATGTGTCAATAGTTACCTCTGGTTCCATTTGTATGCAACTTGATCAGGGAGGCGTGGCTATTCTGGTGTTGTTAGATCTGTCCACGGCCTTTGGCTCCATATCTCCATCTTTGTTGGTGCAAAGTCTGCATCAGGCTGGGATGAAGGATGTTGCACTTAATTTGTCGGAGTCCTTTCTTTTAGAGAGAAATCTTCTGGTAGTTAACCCTTTCAGCTGCCCTGTGGGTGGACACAAGGGTCATCCCTCAGCCCTACTTTATTTAACTTGTATGTCGCCCCACTGGTGCGTTCTTTGGCTTCCAGGTGTCGTCTTATGCGAAGGACACCCAGATCATTGTTTCCATCGCCACCGATGGGAAGCGGTGGCTGACAAATTTAGGGCTTGCATGACGAAAAATCGGCAGGCAGATGTAGGAGAACTGGCTCAAAATAAATGGGGAGATAACTGAGATCTTGGTTTTTGGAACTTATAACTCGATCTGGACCAACCGTTGTGGCTGGAAACTTGTGGCACTTTACCAGTTCCGGCAGCTACGGCTAAAAATCTGCGTGTGATTCTTGATAACACCTTGACTTTCCACACTCAGGTCAATAGAACAGTGAGCACCTGCTTTTGGAGTATTAAGACCCTGAAGAAACTTTTGCATTTTCTTCGTAGAGAGCTTAGTGTGTCAGTGGTTATTGCGCGTATTATGTCACGCTTGGAGTACTACAGTACCCTTCATCTAAAGGCTAATCAGTATGCACTAAACAAGTTCCAAATCTTTCAAAAACGCAGTGGCACAACTAGTCCTGGGTTGGCCTGAACACAGCTCTCTCAGGGAGGGATTGAGAACTCTCCACTGGCTGCCAGTGCAGAAGCGGATGTCTTTCACAGCCCTTTGCTTGATTCATAAGGCTCTCCATCTGCAGGGGTCGGGTCATCCTAGGACTGCCTTTAATTGGTATATCCCCAGCAGACCTCTGAGGTCAGCAGGTCGAAGTAAGGAGCTAGTCACTAGGTGTAGGAAAGTTAGGTGAGGGGGAACGATTTCCCACAGTAGCAGGTGCCAGACTGTGGAATTATCTACTGGAACATATTATGAGTTTAAACTCCTACTTACTTCTGTAGGCAGGTTAAAACGTGGCTATTCTCAAATTAGCCCTCCTTCAGAGCAGCTTGGTTGTTTAGGTGTTCTCTGTTTAGAGTCTCCCCCTTCACTCAGGTCTTATAAGGCTTAGCGCTTTGATGCCTCTTGGTTTAAGACACTATACAAATTCTTTACAATGACATTTGCTTGCTTTCTATTTGCTGCCTTTATTTGTTTTAGGCTGTTGAGCTTGAGTTTGTCTCTTCCGTGGCCCATATCTTATTTACGGTATCCTTCACAGAGCTCATTTTCTGTAAACAGGTCTTTCAAATCTTGTTTTTATCGTGTTACATTTTCTGTGCATTCAAAGACCAAGGTCACATGTCACGCTCTGTCTTCCGAGGGAGCTTGGTGTTTACTTTTCTTTCTCCGACTTCAAGATGAGAGGATTTCGGTGGCAATCATGCTGGCTACTAGGGGTGTGCTGGAGGATAGCTGTACAATGTTATTTTTTTCTAACACACAACAACATTTAAAGGTCTGTAAATTAACTGTGCAGGTATTTCAGATAATATCAGAAACAGAAAAGTACAAATGAAGCACATTTTTGTAGTTCTGAAGTGTGTTGGAAACAAATATTTTAATACAATCAAAACAAATCAATACACTAGCTCATGCCATTTCCACACATTTTCGTTTGTGCACTGTATACTTTTATCAGTAAATCTGTATGTCTGTGAAAATGTAATGGTCATTTCAATAGAAGATGTGTTGTTTGTAATGGCAGTGCCCTACCACACTAAGCATACTCTACTTCACCCAGCTCCATTCTACTCTGTACCACTCCATGGCACTACACTCTATCTGCATCAGTCAACACTACACCACTCCACTGCATCACTGCACTCTACTCAGGACCACTCAACGCCACTTCACTCTACATCTATCTACTCTATGCTGCACCACTCTACACTTTTCCCATTCCATCTATGCCACTCTACTCTGCCTCACTGCACTCTATGCCAGTGCACTCTATGCCAATCTACTTTACCAGTGACAGCTAGCATCTACAGGGAGGGTGGGGAGGCTCGCACGTAAATAAAAAGAAAAGAAAAAGACAAATTAAAACAATACCGACACGTCCTTCACTTCGTACTTCTTCTTTCCTCGACGAAGTGCAGGCACCAGCAAACTCAAAGGCCCAATCCTGTTGCTGCTCACATGCTGTTAACCAGCATGAGAGCAGTACCCTGATTGGAGGGAGTTGCCTCTCTCGGCACTCCTCAGCGCACCGGAGGCCTGAACTTGCTCTCAACCTCAGCTGTCCTAGCTGAGTTGAGCGGTTTAAAGTGCGCATGTCTAACTGGCCGTCGCAAGATGGCCAGCCAAAGAGACATGCACACTTTAAACAGTGCACAGGCAGCCCTCTGCCTACCACTCCTCACTGCTGCCACTCAGCAGACCCCACCCCATCCTGACACTTGGTTCAGTATGGGATGATGATGAAAAAAAAATGGTAATAGATTGTCATTTTATCTTTCATCTCAGGGGATTTAGGGGGCATTAAAGTGGGGCTCCGCTCCAACAGAGGAGCCCCCCATCCACTCCATTGAAGGAGCTGCCCCTGCACTTCACATCACTCAAATCTACTCTGCACCACTGCACTCTACGATACTGAACTCTGCAACACTCTTCTCTATGCCACTGCACTCTACTTCTTGTCTCTATACTCTGAAACAGTCTACTCTACACCATTGCACTCTATGCCACTCTATTCCACTTTGTGCAATTCCACTCTATACCACTGCAATCTACCGTGCATCTCTCCACTCTAATCTGCACCACTCTCCTCTACACCTCAGTACCGTACGTACGCCTCTTTATTCTGCACCGCTGCACTCTAGGCCAATGCACTTTTCATATTTTTACTAAAAAACAATACATTCTCCGCCAAACTACTCTGCACCACTGCACTATACGCCACTACATTCTACTCTGCAACACCCTACTCTGCATCACTTTACTCTGCACACCACTGCTCTGTACTCCACTTTACTCTGCATCACTCTACTCTATGCCACTTTACTCTACACCAGTGCACTCTATGCCACTATACTCTACACCACTGCACTCTGGCTCTCTACCCTGCAACACTACACTCTCTGCCATTGAATTCTCCTCCTCTCTACTCTGCATCACTGCACTCTATTCCACTGCACTCTACTCTGCACCACTCTACTGCGCTCTATGTCAATGCACTCTACGCCACTACTTAAGTTTGGATTTTGTCTTAAGACGAAAACGTAAGTCAAAAGTTTAACTTAAGTTTAACTTAAGACAAAATCCTAACTTAAAACAAAATCCTAATTTAAGACAAACTCCTAATTTAAAACAAAATCATTTCTTTACTACTACTAAATGTCTTCTGTGAATACCAAAAGTAGTAAGTTTAGGATTTTGCCTCAGATTAGTTCTGTGAATCGGCCCCTACGCTACTACATTCTATGTCACTGCATTCTGTACCACTAGACTCCATGTCAATCCACTCTACACCTGTGGAATTTACTGTGCACCATTGCACTCTTTGACACTGCACTCTACGCCAAATCACTGTACGCCTCTATACTCTACTCTGCACAACTCTACTCTATGCCAATGGACTCTACCCCACTCTACTATGCACCACTACACTCTTCGCCCATGCTCTCTACACCCCTTAGTCTAGGCCACTCCACTCTACTCTGCAACATTCCACTCTTTGCCACTTTACTCTGCAACATTGCACTCTATGCCGCTACTCTATGCCACTGCACTCCACCCTCCCCACTCCACTCTATGCCACTTCACTTGACTGTAAAATAATCTATTCTACACAACTGCACTCTATGCTACTTCACTGAATACACCACTCTGCATCTGCACACTCTACGCCACTACTCCATGACACTCCACTTTACCCTGCACCCCTCCACTCTATGCCACTTCATTCTACTCCGACACAATCTACTCTACACCACTGCACTCTAGGCCATTGTAATCTACTCTGCGTCACTCTGCTTTACTCTTGACCATGTTAATCTATTCCACTTCGCTCTAAGCCACTCTTCTTTAAACCACTGCACTCCACGCAAATGCACTCTACTCCACTTTATTTAAAACCAATGTACTCTGCACAACTGCTCTGCACCACTGCACTCTAAGCCACAGCACGCAATGACACTCCACACCATTGCGCTCTACATCGCTGCACTCTACACCACTCTATTCTGCACACTTTACTCTACTGCCACTGCTTTCTACGCCCCTGTACTCTTCACCACTGTGCTCTGCGCCACTCTGGTCTACACCAATGCACGCCACAACACTGCACTCTCTACCACTGCACTCTACGACACGCTACTGTGCACCGTCTTCCACTACACTCTCCACCACTGCATTCTACCTACAGCAATATACTCTGCACCATTCAACTCTACGCCACTCTACCGCACTCTATGCCGATTAACTCTATGCCAATGCACTCTATGCCACCACACTCTGCATCACTCCACTCTACACCACTGCACTACACCACTCTAATCTACTCTTCTCCACCGCATTCCATGCCACTGCTCTCTACAACCCTCTGCTCTATGCCACTCTACTCTATACCTCTGCGCTCTATCCTGCACCACTCCATTCTATGCCACTTCACTCTCCTCTGAAAAAAACTACTGTACGCCACTGCACTCTATACCACTCTACTCAACTCTGAGCAACTCTACCCTGTGTCACTCCACTCTATGCCATTGCACTCTACACCACTGCAATGTGCACTGCACCACTCCAATCTCCTCTGAACCTCTCTACTCTATGCCACAGCACTCTACACCACTCTACTCTGCGTCTCTGCACTCTACACCAATGTACTCTATGCCTATCTTCTCTGCACAACTATACTTTATGCCACTTCACTGTAGGCCACTGTGCTCCAATCTACACTACATGATACTCCACTTCATGACTCTCAACTCCATTAAACTCTACTCCCATCTAGGACATTCTACTCCAGTGTATGCCACTTTAAAACACTCTTCTCCACTACACTCCATGATACCACACTTCATGAATCTCAACTCCATTAAAATCTACTCCCCTCTAAGACATTTTACTCTAGTTTTTGCCACTTTACAACACTCTTCTCTACTCTATGCCAATCTATGACACTACTCCACTCTAGAACACTCTAAGCAACTCCCTATATTCCACTCCAAGCCACTTTACTCCATTATATTCCATTACACATTATTCCACTCTGCTACGCTCCATTACTCCACTTTGGGCAATTCCACACCTCTCTACAGCACTCCACTCTGACACTCTATGCCACACGACTCTACGACACTTTACTCCACTAACCAGCACTCCACTTTACAACACTCTACTCCACTCTATGCCATACCACTCTATGACAATCTATTCCACTCTACGCCACTCTACTGTACCCAACTCTACTGCACTCTATGCAACACCCCTCCGCCACTCCACTCTGCTGTTTACCACTCAATGACACTCTATGCCACTCCACTCTTCGACACTCAACTGCACTCTGATACTCTACGCCACTCAACTCTATTCCACTCTCCACCTATTCTCTACTCTATGACTCTCTATTCCACTATACACTCTACGCCCTTTACAACTAGACTCTACTCTGCTCCACTCTATGCCACTCCATGACACTCCACTCCACTCAACTCTACTCTACGCCAATTTAGGCCACTCAACGCCACTCCACACCGCTCCATGACTGTCTATGTTATTCCATAACAATGCACTCTACTCCATGCCACTCCACTTTACGACACTCAACTCCACACCACTCTCCTTTACCCCACTAATGTGTAGCCATGCTGAACAGCAGCCACAGTGGTGTACAGTATCGCTAAAATATATTGGCAAAGCCAATAGCTCTTGCATAGACGAGACCTATTGGCTTTACCAATGCTTGCTTTTGCGGACCTGCTTTTACTATTCCCCTTAACAGACTCTAACAAAAGTGGGAGAAAAACACATAATGAGAAAAGGAAAAGAAAGACAACAAGCATTTACAATGCAATGGTCTCGGCATTATTAAAGGTAGAGCTATTGGCATTGCTCATGACATTTTTTTTCATTTTTTTAAAAAACATAAATAATTGGTATTGTCATTTACAATGGCAATAGGTGAGCATTAGAGAGTAGTAGAGAGTATTCGCGGACACAGAGCCACACACACACACACAGACAGAGCCACGCACACACACACAGACAGAGCCACGCACACACACACAGACAGAGCCACGCACAGACACACAGACAGAGCCACGCACACACACACAGACAGAGCCACACACACACACACACACACACAGACAGAGCCATGAAAACAGACAGACAGAGCCACGCACACACACAGACAGAGCCACGCACACACAGACAGAGCCACGCACACACACACACAGACAGAGCCACGCACACACACACACAGACAGAGCCACGCACACACACACACAGACAGAGCCACATACACACATAGACAGAGCCACGCACACACACAGACAGAGCCACTCACACACACAGACAGAGCCACGCACACACACAGACAGAGGCACGCACACCTGGATTACAAGCAGGGAACAGAGGCACAGAAAAACCGGGGGAACAGAGGCAGAGAAAAAATGGGGGACAAGCAGGGAACCGGGATGACAAGCAGGGAACAGAGGCACAGAAAAACCGGGATGACAAGCACGGAACAGAGGCACAGAAAAACCGGGATGACAAGCAGGGAACAGAGGCCCAGAAAAACCAGGGGAACAGAGGCACAGAAAAACCGGGATGACAAGCAGGGAACAGAGGCACAGAAAAACCGGGTTGACAAGCCGGGAACAAAGGCACAGAAAAACTGGGAGAAGAGAGGCATATAAAAACCGGGATGACAAGCAGGGAACAGAGGCACAGAAAAACTGGGATGACAAGCACGGAACAGAGGCACAGAAAAACCGGGGGAACAAAGGCACAGAATAACCGGGGGAACAGAGGCACAGAAAACCGGGGGAACAGAGGCACAGAAAAACTGGGATGGTTCAGGGGTAAGACATCGAATGTTCTCAGTCTGCCAATGGAGTGAAGTGGCATATGCCACTACAATGCAAGCTTTAGACTCTATACACAACAAAAACTGCTCTAGCTTTTGACCAGAGTTGCCTGCCTGGTAATCTGTGATGTCATCTTCAGTTCCCGGCTTCCACCACAAGCTCTGCCAAGCCCATTTTACCAAAAGTGATTTCATCTTATAAATAGGGAGTGCAACTTTCCACTTTGGACAAAGTTGCAAAGTTGGACCTCAGGCAGCAACAGCACCTCCACAGAGTCAAAACTCGGCAGGGCTGAGATTTCCCTGACAATCTGCGGATTACTTTAATAAATCCTAACCGCTCCCCCAAAGTCCACAATCCAACTGGCCCCCTCAACCACTGACAACAGCAGATTCCTCCCCATAGGGATCACATTTGTTCCTTATGTAGCACTTCTCTGTAGCCTGATACATCCATTAATATTTTATATCGACCAATCTCCGTTTCAGCTCAAGCAGCTCCTGCTTATCAGAAGGAGCTACGACTGTGTACTGAGGTCCCTCTGCACAAACAGCAGTATTTACAGCTGTAAGTGATTAACACATATTAGCATTAATAAATATCAGTAGCGTGCGCTGAAACTAAACAAGGAGTGAAAAACGCAAATCAGCCACAGGCGCTTGCCACTGAATATTATAGTGACATCCGGGAATAAAAATGCAAATCCGCTACTTTATGGAAGGCGGAAACAACCAGCACGGGAAGAGTTGAGACTGCCCTGCATATCCTGCACCACACAGCAGCGAGCCCAAGAGCCAGTGAAGTCAGAGGCCCTGAACGTCAGGATTGTCTGCACCACGTCCTGGTGGGCATGGTGCCTTTGAGAGAGAGTCAGGTGCTCCAAGTTGGCACTGATCCCGGGTGGAGCCCGGCAGCCCCACCCCTCCGCTATTATGACACATTTAATGGGAGGTGAGCGTCCTGGTACCACCCTGACACCGTACAGTGCCCCATGTGACCCACGCTGGTGGCACCATCCTGTGCACCCACCCCCAAGTGTCTACACCACCCCCGCAAGCACTGACTCATAACGGTGATGCCGACCCCCTTGCCCCCTGGCCCCCAGTACTAACGATGGAGACGCTGGCCTTGCGCAGGTCGCGATCCCTTCCTGAAGGGCTTTGCACTCGAGCTTGTAGATTTCTAGCTCCATCTTGAGGACCTTGTTCTCCTGCTGCAGAGATGCCAGCCGGTTGCTGAGCTCCTCCAGGCGGAAGGGCGAGATGACGATGCCGGACTTGCTAGAGGAGGAGGAGGATGAGCTCTGCATGGCGGTGGAGCCCGCACCGTCTGTGTCGCTCTCGCTGGCGCTGTCCGCCATGGTTGACTCGGGCCCCAGTGCGGCGAGGAGCATAGACGGCGGCAGAGCGTGCACGCGAGTGCTTACACTGCGCATGTGCACCTACCCTCGGTCGTTGGGACGGAGCGTCTCCCAACCCGCGTCCTGCAGTGGTTGAGCACAGGGCCATCGCTGGGTCTGCGAAGCGCCCGCGAGGCGCCGATAAGGGAGATCGCGGACTGCGGCAAGCTCCGACGAGGGGAGGGGGAGGGAGGAAGGAAGGGGGAGGCACCAGAGGGAAAGAGAAGAGGTGGAAAGAGACGGGGCAGGAGGAGGACACCACAGGAGGGATAGTGAAGAGAAGCGCCCACCATTTGCATTTAAGCCCCGTCCTTTTCTGACTGGGGGGTGTGTTTTTTCATGATGACATCACAGCAACAAAGAAACGAAAAAACACGCCCCCGAATCTGGAAAAGACGGGGCATAAAGGGAGTGACGCTCCTCTCCTCCAATGGCTGGCCAGCATTTACGAGGCCAGCCAATGGAGAAGAGGGGCGGGTTAATGCCCCGTACTAAGAAACATTAAATCTTCGGACCGCCTCGACCTAAAAAACCGGATCGCAAGCAGGGAACAGGAATTACAAGCAGGGAACAGAGGCACAAAAAAAAACGGATCACAAGAAGGGAACAGAGGCACAAACAGGGATTACAAGCAGGGAACAGGGATTACAAGCAGGGAACAGGGATTACAAGCAGGGAACAGGGATCACAAGCGGGGAACAGGGATCACAAGCAGGGAACAGGGATCACAAGCAGGGAACAGGGATCACAAGCAGGGAACAGAGGCACAAGCAGGGAACAGAGGCACAAGCAGGGAACAGAAGCACAAGCAGGGAACAGAGGCACGAATAGTGATTACAAGCAGGGAACAGGGATTACAAGCAGGGAACAGAGGCACAAAAAAACGGATCACAAGCAGGGAACAGAGGCACAAACAGGGAACAGAGGCACAAAAAACTGTTAAGGTCACCCAGGACACTGAGAGGATGGATGATGACTGTAGTCAGTATGACGAAAATCATATATCTTTACAGACGCAAGGGTTCAATTGGCAAGTACATTTACTTGCAGCACAAACAGATATCCCAAAAATAAATCTTCTAAGGGTACAGTGTATTGCACCGTGACTCTTATGTCATATGTAAATTAAGTGGAAAGGAGGGATTCCTCCACGTCGCCAACCAATCTGTCCTTCTTCCTGGTAGTATGATAGTTGATGTGTGGACATAGGATAGTAATTGTGCTGTGTATGATGCTGCGATGTGTTGATATATGATGATGGACGGGTTGAGGTAGGATCGTGTTTGTGTGGATGTACAAAGACTGACATGTTGTTAACTATTGGTTGAGTGGATGTATAATATTGGGTATGTGAATAAAGGAGTGTTTTTCTGTGGATGTATGTTGGGTGCGTTGGTTGTGTGGACTTTATAATGGTGGCTGTTTTGGTGTATTATGGTGGGTTAGTTGGCGTATGATGATCGGTGAGTTGCTGTATGTGTTAGCGTATGATGGTTGATGTGACCTAGCACCGCTTCTGTACTTCTCTCTCCCACTTCCCTTGAATCCTCACTTTATGTCTCATGTACCTGCATTCCCTATGTATATGTCCCCCGCAGCCAGTGTGTCCCATACACATCTCCTGATGCCTTATGTGTGCCTGTCTGCTGCAAACAGTCCCTCTCTGTGCCTGGCACCCCTCGATGTTGTCCTGCAACTCTCTTTGGACCCCAGTGTTGTGCCATCTATGGTCCCCTGTACTCAGTCAGCCTATCTATGTGCCCCCTCTCCCTGTAGCCAATTGTGTACTGCTTTGTCCTGCCAATTCAACCCCATTGCCGGCCTTATGCAACTGTGTGTATATCCCCCACTGCCCCTGCATCCCCTCTTTGTGCCCGTACCCCCTACAGGGCCTAGATGTGCTGCTCTCTCCCCGGCCCCAGCAACCCCTGTGTGTCACTTTGCTGCTGCAGCACTTTGGTGTGCTCTGGAACCCCCCTGCAGCCCCTTCACATGCTCAAACTCTCCTGCAGCCAGTCCAATGACACAAAATGCACTTTCATTCATATGCCAGGCCTATTAGCATAGCCAATGCTTGTCATTTATTTTAACAGTTTTTATACAGGGCAGACTTAGCACAGAGGCAGTAGAGCATTTTAAAGGAGCGCAAGTGAGTTCTAGTTAGTAAACATCGCCCAAACAACCCATTACCACCAGGAAAACAGGGAGCTAACTGTTTGTGTAAGCAAGGATAAAAATATCTAACTAAATCAGCAGCAAGTAGCCAACAGTGCAAGTAGACTAAAAATGTCATTAACACGAAGGAATAAAGTCAGCACATGGGATGGGAGCAGCGATCCAATCTTTAACCAAAGTGTATTTTAGATAGGAAGAATTTGAGTTCCTTTTTTAATGGGAACATTCAAAAGGTTGAGGTGCGAAAGTCGTGTCTCGATGCAAATTGTTTATTAAAGCAAACAGTAAATTTCCTTTGCAAATGGGCGAGTGTTCACAAGCAGTATGTTGTTGTTTCTAAAAATGTACATAGCTGATAAATGTTGACATTTGAAATGCCACGTACAGACTCGCCCGTCTCCAGCCCACCCCCTACTCTACGCCACCTTGTAAAAATGTAAACGCTTCAACCCAGCATCATCTTCCCTAAAGGGCCACCCACAGCCCTCTCCCTCCAGCGTCTGGTACCTGTTGGATAACCACGTTGTCAGGCTGCATGAGGCTGCTGAGGATGGACTCCAGTATTTACGCCATCATCGGGGGGACGACAAAGCTACGGGAAAGTAACAAGTATGTTGGAGATCAGGGGATAGCGAAAAGGGTTTTTGTCAGAGGGTAAGGCACTTCTGCGAGGACGAGATTTTTGCCCGAGGGAGTTGTCAAGCAGTTAGTTAACCCTCTACCTGCCCCACGGATAAAGTTAGTATGCAGTGAAGTGTGGTAAAGTTGCGGTTCCGTTAGGGGTGGGCTTCACGTTAAAAGGCAGATATCAGAAGACTGGGAAGAAGAAACGCCTAGCATGTCAACTAGTAGTGTAGTGGGGAGGGGTAGCGTAAACAGCTGAGTCGCCAAGCCTGTTAGTTATCAGGGAGAGAGTCTGAGGCCTGTGAGGTACGGTGCCCCGGGGTTGGCCCAAACACAGTGCGAGACCCGTGAGGTGCGAGCGGCTAAGACGATCTCTTCAAACATTCCACGGCGGGTAACCAATGAAGTGCGGAGGCGCTCAAAAACCTAAGAAGCCGGTAGCCGTGCAGAGCCAGATAGACGCACATGGGTGCCAGCGAGGCTTGACAGCAGCCAGAGCAGCCAAACAACAGTATTGCCTCCTCCAGGAGAGGAGGACGCACCACACGCTTCACGTGCATCGTCGGTCTCGACGCCTCAGAGCCTGATTAAATTGTTTTACTCTCGCTGCTCTGTACTGAAAACGAAGTCTGTCAGACTGGAGGACTCGACGGCGGTCGGGCAGAAATGGCTGCTGCAAAGCGCCGAGATTTTCGGAATCGGGGGCGTGTTTCAACGAGGGGGTGGGGGCGGAAAGCGCGAGGGAACAGACGCATAACGAGGGGGGGGCGGAAAGCACGAGGGAACAGACGCACAACAAGGGAACAGACGGCAAAAAATTTACCTGCACAACGCCATGAAAGCACCATCTTTCTCCGAGGCAAGGCAGAAATGCCTCGGAGAAAGCATCGTCATGTTGTTATTTGGGGCGTGGTTTTCGTTCTCTCCTCTTCCCATTGGCTGGAAGGTAAAATTCCAGGCAATGGGAAGAGGAGAGAACGAAAGCAAGAAAGAAGAGAAAAAACACTCCCCCGAATCTGGAAAAGACGGGGCTTGAACCGAGTGACGCCCCGCTCCTCTAATGGCTGGCCTCCGTTTAGGAAGCGAGCCAATGGAGAAGAGGGGCGGGTTTAAGCCCCCTACTAAGAGACATTAAATCTCTGCTGCGCGACACTGCTGCGCAGTGCAACGCTAGTCCGAGACCCAAAAAACAGTAACAAAGTGAGACAGGAGAAATGAAAAAGAATCTGCAAGATTGAAATAAAGGGACAGGGAGTGTCTGATGGTGGAAGAGAGAGGCATGAGGTAGAATCAAGACTACATAGCCTTAGTATGAAGCAGTCCCAACATTCATCATCACTAGCTGTGGGTTTCTCAATTGTTGGCTCTGCACTTATTCTTTTACAAACTAAGCACAGACTCGATGGATATTCTGTCTGATGCTTTTGGGCATTCTGACATTTTCCCAGAGCCTGCAAACCAGGGTGCTGCTTTCCGATCTTGAGGGCTGCCTTGACCCAGCCTAGAAAGAGTTTAGCTAATATATTTGAAAAATTGAAATATGCACAGCTTAGACCCAGTTTTAGGTGGCCTCGATTATTAACAAATGACATTAGATTCCTCCTAACTTATAGATAAGAGGTCACACTTTAGTAATAACAAGAGAGAGAGAAAAGCACGAAAGAGAACAAAAAAGAGAGAGAGAGATTATAGAACAATGATGGGTAAGAACACACTGACATAGCTTGCTTGACTATCACTGTTCATAGTCTCTGTACCACTGTGACGGGGATGGATTCAGCTGCAATGAGTACAGATGTCAACCACATCATGGATTTTCACCATAGCATACAGATGTTGGATCTTGATTAGGCAGCTGCCTTGGAGGGCTCTCACTTCAGCTTCAGGAGGATTAAGAGGTACAACTTCTGCTATGCTGGGCGAGCTCACTGCACTGTTATCCGGGGTGGAGACATTGGCAGTAACTCTCTCTGTACGACTAGCCATAAGCCTTGTTATGCCGCTTGCATTGAAATATATTTGAAGTATGAGACATTTCGAGTGATGTGAGCACCTCCTCGTTTTGTGGTTATCGTAGTGGCATTCCATTCTGTGATGTACCATGGGTGTGGAGCAAAGCATGCTATGAACGTTCCTCCATCTCTACAGGTGGGCAGAAACACTGGGTCACCAACTGAGTCATTTGGCTCCCATGCACCTCCTCGCAGCATCATTGTTTTTTAAATTGTGGTCCTGAATGGCTTCTGGAGTGTCAACTGGGATAATCCACGATAAGTGAATTGGGAAAATTTCTCTTATTTGTCTCCCTTCCAGCACTGCAACAGGAGATGTCTTCATGCTGGCATGTGGTGTGATGCAGTAGCCAGAATTTCTAGAAGGCCTACTCCACATGGTCATCATTGATCTCTGCAATTCTGATTATTTTATTAATTGTCAAAGCAAAGCATGAATCTGACGCAAGGTGTAAGGGGTCCCACTCATGTTGCGGGACACACCCTTGACCTGATCTTTTCCTGCACGAATATAAAAATCCTTCCTTTCACACCCCTGACATGGACTGACCATTTCCTGATTCCATTCGAGGTGTCGTCATTCCAACCTCCAAAAAAGGAAACAGCCATTAGAACACAAGGCAGAGAGTGGCACAAAATCTCATGTACGGCCTTAAAGCAAACGTACATCAACAGCTGGGACTCACTCCCTGACGATCTCGAGGAAGCGACCCTCACCTTTAACCAAGACCTCTTGACCGCTATTGAGAAAATCGCACCTTTACAGACCATTACCTCCCGCAGATCAAAACCATCTGCTCCCTGGTTTACCCCGGAACAGAGGGAAAACAGAAGCAAATGCAAATAATTGGAGCGCCTTTGGCGTCTGAACTATGACACAGCAACCAAAACTACCTATAGACAGGCCCTTAAAGAGTTCCACAAACTCAAACGTAACACCATGAGTGTATACTTTGCAGAAACCATTGCTAACGCTAAAAATTCCACCAAAGCCCTCTTTAACATCGTTAAAGAGTTCACTAATCCCACCGCTCTGACCGCGCCCGTCACCCCCTCCCATACACTTTGTGAAGACCTATCAAACTTTTTCGCGGAAAAAATCGCCAACATCACGGCAACAATCGCACAGAATCGTACAGATACCATCTCAGAACCAGACACCACCTGCACTACAGCATTCACAGCTTTTAAACCTCTCACCAAGGAGTACACCCTAAATGTATTTTTAAAATGCAAATCCGGTTCGCCACTGGACACAGCCCCAGCGCTGATCCTGAATGAGATTGCCCCACTAATTATCAACCCTCTGCTTGAAATATGGAACTCCTCCCTTCATTCAGGCACCGTCCCTTCCGTCTGGAAACACGCACTGCTAATTCCCATTCAGAAAAAAGCAGGTGTCGACCCAACATGTTTAAGCAACTACCGACCTATCTCACTCCTATCCAAGCCAGCCAAAGTCCTGGAGAAGGCGGTACAAGAACAGCTATCCAACTACCTTGAAACAAATTCGCTTTTCCATGACTCCCAGTCTGGATTCAGGCCAGACTTCAGTACCGAGTCAGCTCCACTGGAAGTTTCGGAGTCGGTCCGCGAGTGCACGGATAGAGGAGAGGAGGCCATGCTGGTCCTCCTCGACCTATCCGCAGCATTCAACACCATCTCCCATGAAACACTACTTATCCGCCTGCAAGAAGTGGGAGTTGGTGGTACTCCTCTTGCATGGGTCAAATCATTCCTCATGAACAGATTCCAACAAGTGATGCTGGGCTCCTTCCTTTCGACCAAGAAACCATTGACTTGGGGGGTACCACAAGGTTCTGCCCTTAGCCCGCTCCTTTTCAATGTATATTTGAAGCCATTGGCAAAAGTGGTAGAATCATGGGGCGTCAAAGTGACATGTTACGCTGACGACACTCAGCTGGTGTTCTCCTTCAAAGACCACTCTGAAAGCTCCCTACACAACTTTCGCCACTGCATGATAAACATTGCCTCCTGGATGTCCTCTAATAATTTAAAACTTAACACAGATAAGACGGAAGACCTATTTTTTAACCAAAAATCCCCCATCTCTTCCAGCCTCTGGTGGCCGTCGGAGTTAGACCCTCCCCCAGTACCGGTCCAAGCTGCCCGCAATCTGGGCTTCCAATTTGATACTGCCCTCTCCTGCAAGACCCAAATTAACAAAGTCACAGCATCTTGTTTCGGAAAGCTCCGTATGATTAGAAAAATCATCCCTTTCTTACCACCAGACTCACGCAAGACAGTAGTCCACGCCCTCATAGCTGCCCATCTGGACTACGCCAACAGTCTGTACGTTGGAGCCCCGGCGTATCTCATTCACCAACTACAGACAGTTCAGAACTCAGCGGCCAGGCTGATCTGCAATATCCCCTACCGTCACTCCATCTCACCCCATCTGATGAAACTCCACTGGCTCCCTGTGAGACTACGGATCCAGTTTAAAGCCCTGACCCTTGCATTTAGAGCTCTTAATGGTCGAGGCCCTGCTTACCTGAGACACAGACTGAAGATCTCACAAGCAACCCGTAACCTAAGATCAAATCATCTCCGCCTTATGATCTGTCCCCGCTTTCGCCTTACGCGAACAGGAGGAAGGGCCTTTGCAGTAGCCACCTCCAGACTCTGGAATCACCTCCCACCAGAACTAAGATTCCTAACTTCCGAACCTCTGTTTCGAAAGAAACTAAAGACCTAGCTCTTCTCCCTGATCTAACCCTACCTCTCCCTCCTGAATACCTCTGAACCTCATGTGATACTGTCTTTAGCGCCGGGACACCTCCGTCGGAGGTAGCTGTGCGCTCTACAAACTCCGAAATAAAATAATAAAAAATAAATTGTCCACATCAATCTTTCCACTTCTTCTTTCGCTTAGGGCCAGTGGGGTATAATCTTCTGGTGCTTCACACATAGGGAGCAGAGGTACGTTGTCTGTTCTTACCATGTCCATCTTGACTTCCATCAGGATGTCATGAGGGGCAAACCTTTTCTCAAATGTAAGTATCACTTTTTCCATATACATGGAGAACACTAGCTCCACTACTGGATACCTGCTTAAATCATCGACTACAACAAGAAGGTGTTTATTTAAAGACAAGGGAACCCTACAGGTAGCCAAGGACCTAGGGTATCAGTTTGTTGTATTGAACAGTGGTCCTTGTTAAGGAAAAAATTCAGAGAATGAGTCCAAGGACAGTTGCAATATCCAGTAGGATACAGTCCTGTATCCAAAACAATACATAAAAGGTGTGACAAGGTGACAAGGTGAAAGTTTAAGCACATAAATCATAAAGAAAACAAGAAATTCGAAAAAGTCAGGTGAAACAGAAGAAGAGCTCGTTCATAAGTGATCATGATGCGACAAGCTTGATATGTAGCTACAGACGTGACACATTGCAATAAAATTATACGTGTGTACGCTGTTTTTTTTAAAAGCCGACAGCGTTTCGATCCCTTTCAAGGGATAGTTGGGATCATCACAAAGCGAGATTCGAAGTGTAAATGCCAGATGTGAAAATAAAAGCAGGGTGATATATAATGAGGCCCGACAAATTGTTGCACATTTTGTCATTCATACAACTGCATTCACATGCTCATTATGCTAGAAAAGACGTTACAAAGCCAGATGTAGTATTAAAGCAGTGCCGGCGCGGAATAGAATAAGAGAAGGTGATAGATGCTGGATGTGGGAGCTGGGGAACCGAGCGTGTTCAAAACATTTAAAAGGGAGGGAATTGGGAACATGCATGATGTGCATAGCGAGCAAGGGAAGGGTGCAGCGTCCCACCACTGTTCGCTCAATATAAAGCGAAGTGAAAAGGACCTGCGGTGTGAATTGCGGATACCGAACGGGTAGTTGACAATTGTCTCTTTGCCTGCTCCTTCATGACCAGCCACCAGTTATTGTAGTCGATGGCTTTCTTCACATGTGATGCTTGGCAGACGGTAGCTAGCGTGAAGGTTTGGGCTGGGAACAATCCACTACCATGCGAATGAACGTTTCAGTTTCATGAGCCATCTCCTGTTAAGCCTCAGTGGTGGCCCTGTAGTGGTGAGATAGATAGTCAGTAGAATTGTCCTGCCCAGGTCAATAAACTACCTCAAATGAATGCTCTTGGAGCTGTAGGATCCTAAAATAATTGTACTAATGCCTTAGTGTTTGTATAATGTGGAATGTGTTTCCATAGAGGTACAGGTAGAAGTATGTAACCCCACAATACTTTGATGGCTTTCTATTTTATCTGGAGTACCTCTGTTCAGTTTCTGTTAGTGCCCAAATTGCATAGGCAACTGGGAACAGACATCTTTGTGTTAATTTTGCATTAGGACAAGCCCAAGCCTAATGGGGCTGGTATAAACAACAAGTTCAGTTGGCTTTGTGGGGTCATAATACTTCATGGTGGTCTCTAATGACAGGGTAGCCATGGTTTGTTTAAAATCTTGTTGTTGGTCAGAGTCCCAGTCCCATGGTGAGTCTGCTTTGAAGAAGAATGTAGTGGTTTCATCAGCGCTGTGAGGTTTTGTATACACCTACCACAGTAGGTGACCATGCCCAAGAAGCTCCGAACGTCTGACACACTGGTTGGGGGGAATTCTTCCTGTATGTCCTGTAATTTTCTCGGATCTGGAGAGACACCTCTGCCAGGGAAGAAGTAGCTAAAGACCCCGATGCTGGTCTTTTTTCGATGGAGATTCAAACCTCTTTGGTTTATCCTTTCCAGTCGAGCTCGCAGATGTTCATGGTGTTGTGTAACTGATGTGGCGAAGATCAAAATGTCATCACTGGCAGTCAGCACTTCCTGCACACCAGACAACATTTCTTGTTTGCATTGTTGATACACTTCTGCTGTTGGTGACTTTATTCGGCATCTGCATATCGACACAGATGCGAATAGAACCTGGCTGTTTCGGCCTCAATGTTTCCACCTCTTCCTCCATTTGTGTACGAACATGAAATGGAATCTAGTGGTGTCAAAGTGCTACTGGTTGGATTGAGGAGTCAATATGGGTCTTGACAGCTTTACCTTTCAGACATCTGATACCTTAGAATATTTCAATGAATTCCTGTAGCATGAGAGCGATGGATTGCTGTTGTACTCCAAATGCAAAAGCAACTAACTTCAAGGTCTCTGCTGCCATGCAGCTGAGTGGTGTTGTGACCCTGGTTTTGGTAACAAAGAAGCAGGCAAAAATGTATTTATCTTGGTGTGACTTTCATGGTGAGAATGCATGCAAGGGCAATCTGAGAAGAGTTCCCGAAGACATAGATCTTGGTGGCAGTGGGGTTTAAGACTGGAAGTGGATGCAGTATTTTGTAGTCAGTCACCGACATGACACACACCATGGCACCGGTGTCAAGTATACAAGTTATTAGGTGCCCTTGGATATGTAGCTTGAACCTATTACCGACTTACAAAATAGGGTTTAGTGAGTAGGTGTTTGGAAGGGGCGTGCCATGGGTGTCCCTTCCTAATAGCATGTTGCAGTAGTATGAATGTTTTGCAACCGCAAAAACACTTGCAATTTACCACCTACTTCAAGTAAGTGGTAAGACACTCGCAAATGTGAAGGGTTCCCCATGGAACCCCATCCCTGTGAGTGCTGGCCATTTCCAAAGGGTTGCAAATTGCGACCTGACCCAAGAATATTAATGAGCCAAGTCATTAGCGACCCATTTTTAAATCGCAAACATTGTCTCAGACACTGTTGTACATTCCAAATTGGAAATTGGGAGTCACAAAACATCGCTTGTGACTCTCAAAATGGAATGGTCGTACATTTGGCCCATTTTGTGTACCTCTTCTCGACGTGAGGAAACATTTATCTTTTCACCTCAGAGTCATCCTCTTTCGTGGCTCGTAGTTAGTTTTCAAATCTTGCCATCCATATTTTCTATCACGCCACAACCGAAGAAGGTGCAGACAAATGGCTGGATGGCATTTTCAGCGCTGTGAAGCACGCTGGGTAAAACGTGAGTTCTGGTGCTGGAAAATGCAATTAACAGCTTGCGGCTGTGTGGCTGGCACAGGAGTTATTCAAATATGGTGCACTTCGTGTGAACACTCAAGAGAGGGCTGAACAGGGAGACTGGCTGTTACCACCTTTTTTCCTCACATTTAGTGATTAGAGGCTTACTTTCTCACAGACAGTCAGCCATCTTGTGTTCCAACTGCAATTCAGAACCAGGCCTCCGACAGGGGACCATAATGATGTGGAAGGCAGGTTGCAGGGCTAGGTAGACAGCCGGACATGCTTGTGGGCAGCAAACACAGTGGAAAACATTGGCGAGGCCGCAACACTACAAGGTGCCACTAGATAGAGCGGGAGGTACGCTGCAAAATTAGGGGCATATTAGCAATCTCCTGCTATAATCATCGCTCAGCAATTTTAGCGCGAGGATAATTATCACACACTGATGCTGTATTCCATCACGGAGATAGCGTGCTATCAGCAACGCTTATCTCCCAAGCGATTAGCAGACGTAAAAAAGCAGCGTTAACCGCGGTTAGCGCTACTTTTTTTGTCTCTAACAGGGTTAGCGTGAAGCTTGATAATAGGAGAAATGTCGCTTAGCGACATTTCTCCTATTATTTTGCTCTGGAACCCACACTTTGCATCTCATTAGAGATGCAAAGGGAAGCGTAGTGAAAAAGGGTGCTAACATGCAATTTTGCATGTTAGCACCCTGTTGTGGATAGGGTGATATTTTTATCTCGGCTTCTTTGGCTTTTAAAGCCAAAAAAGTGGAGATAAAGCCATTGTTAATATGCCCCTTAGTTCCTCTGACTGCATTTATTTTCTTTGCATTAGGTACGATCGCTCGGCAGAGCCTGGTGAAGGTGATTTATTGCTGCATGCAGCAGGATAGGGCAGCGGAGGGCTGTGGGATCTCAACCTCGTCGCCATGTTGTGGCTCCATACGTGCCAATAGACTTGATTCAGACCCGTGACACGATTTTATAAGCAACAAATGGCTTTATTTTGGCTGTCTCCCGCCTGAAATTGCTTCTCCTTTTGTAGAAGCCAATAGGGAACATCCATTCTCCCGATTACGTTTTGAAACCTCGTTCTCTTTTCTCTTCTTGGCATGTATGTGACTCTAACTGGCACGATGCTAATATGCAAACCAGAGACGCACACACTTCGCTTGATTTACTCATTGCGCAGCCAAACAACGTTTATTTATATCCAGTGTAACCCAGTTATTGTGAAAGGTATCAATTGACAATGGATGGAGAGAGACAGGCCTGAATTAAAAGAATGAACTACAGTGGTTGGGACACAGTTGAACGCAAAGGTGAGCCGAAGAGAGGGAAAGTCCCTCTTTGTTTTATGTAATAATGGCCATGAGCACTGTGGCCATTTGTTAAATAGAGAGATGTTTCTTTGGCTTTCTCTTTTGACCGAGATGAATCTTTGAGACAGAGAAGAAAATCAAAGGGCCATATTCTCAAGGGCTTATCACAGAGTTATCAACACTTTATCGCAGCCAAATTGGCGATAAATGTATCGCCCCATTCACAAGCCGGTGTTAACAGCCCATATCACCAGTTTACCTGCGATAGCAGCCGCAAAAAACATCACAACAGATGACCCTGGCAACTATCGCTAATGAGATGCAGAGTAGGCGTTCCCGTGCAAAAAACAGCTAACACACCACTTCACAACATTCTCAACGACCAGCAAGATCGGTGATAAGAACACAAAACAGGCGATAAGGCGCGTTAGCAGCAGGAATTTAACACCAGCTCTGACCTGGTGTAAAGTGGGATGACAACTTGCACCATGAAAGGGAGCCCAGCCCAGAGTCACACCAGAAGAACAGATGCAATGGATCCAACGACCATGCAGCTCGGATACCCAAGAGGGCCACAACACCCACCCCCACCACCCCCATCCCGCAAACCATCCCCTGCCCCCCTGGTCCCCCCGACAAAGATATGTGACATAGACTTTACGAAATCATGAACAAAACAATTTACCTGATGTCACACAAGTACAACACTCAACATGCATGTGAGGTCGGAAAAAGGAGAATAAATCAGTCATCTGTGAATTACCAAGCAAAACATTTTATTCAAATTAAAATCAAAACAACTATTTGGAAGAGCCATGTTGGGTCATCTCTGGACAATCTGTTAGTCACAGCCTGCAAGACAAAATTCAAGATAAGAAGGTGTGTCATGCGCTCAGCAAAGGACAGAGAGTGAAAAAGAGTTAGAAAGAGAGAGAGAAAGAAAGAGTGAGAGAGAGAGATAGAGAGAAAGAGATAGAGGGAGAGTGAGAGAGAGAGAGAGAGAGAGAGAGAGAGAGAGAGAGAGAGAGAGAGAGAGAGAGAGAGAGTGAGAGAGAGTGAGAGAGAAAGAGAGAGAGAGGGAGGTTGTGAGAGAAAGAGAGGGAGAGTGACAGAGAAAGAGAGAGAGGGAGAGTGAGAGCGAAATAGGGAGAGAGAGTGAGAGTAAGCGAGGGAGAGAGGGAGAGAGTGCCGACACTGCAGACCCAGTCCTCACTGCTCACCAGCTGCCACCGGTGTGTCTCCAACCACGTGCCAGAACACACTGTAGTCCACCAGGTCCCTTATCTGAAACAGAGTCAAGACAATTGGCAGAGTACATACAATTGCACACACCATCATCGCATGCCTGCCCCTGCGCACACACGCTGCTGCACCCCAGCCCCTCCCGCTGCCCAGCGGTGACTACCCACCCCTGCGCACCCAGGCCTCACTGCTCACCTTCCGCCATACGCATTTCTCCTAAAGGGCCCACCACGTACCGGTGCAAGCTCAAAGCCTGGGCCCGTGACCTTGGCAGCCCCCACATCATGCAGCCCCGCACTGCAGGCCACCAGGTCACACACTTGATTCTGGGTCTTTATATTGCAATGACCGAGAACTTAACAGTGCACAGGGCATCATCGAAGGCTGCACACCCGCGCAGCCCTTAGGTGCCACTAACTCTGTGATCCGCGAGGCAACGCCACGTGGCGGTAGGCCGGCGCTGCCTGCTGGCTCAGGCCTACACTGCAGTCCAGTAGGGCACACAAATCCTTAGCAGTCCGGACAGCCAGGATGGGGCATCATCGCAGGCTGCACACCCGCTCAGAACTTAAGGTGCCCCTACCCCAGTCCATGTGCTGTGGTAGGGCCATAGGCCCTCATGCATGAATAATAAGCACACGGACACACCCAGATAGAGAGTGGAAATGGAGTCAAGCATGTGCGCCCGGCCCTCTTTATTGGCAGGGTCACGTCCTGTGACGTGTGTGCTGGATAGGTGTGGCGTGGGTGTAAACCAGACCTGAGGGAGCGGCTGTGGCATGCTGACAACTAGACCTGTGATCAGCAGATCACTACAAGGAAGGCCTGAGACATGTAGTGTTGTAGTCCCCCCTGTAAGTGTAAGCGGAGTGGGCTGGCCTGGCGTATGCCAGTCCAGTGTAAGGGTGTGAACAATGACCCCGGGGTTCTGGGCATGGTTCTGTCCTGGGCTGGACAAGGAAGTAACTGATGCATGTGACCCTGTTGTGGTGCCAGCGCCACCTGGACCCCAATCGGCAATGTGTCACCCTGTGACCCAAGTCTCAGAACATGAGCAACATGGACGTAAAGGGGAGTCACTGGCCCTACATTCATCCATACTTCCACACTTGAAAGATCATAGACATGAAACATCTATGTGAATATGAATGTTTAATGCACATTCAGTGGAGTGTTGTAGCTGGAGCAGTACAGGACGATGCAAACCCCACTTTACATTGTTGCCCTGTGGAGGGCCAGTCAGAGTCCTTCAGGGAATGACAAGTTCAACGGAAGGGGAAGAGCTCAGTCCACAGTCTGAATGCTGTGCCATTGGTGACCAATCAGAATATGGAAGTCCATGTCGAGGTCCAAGGTGAGTGTTGCAGAGTGTATCAGGAACAGTGGAAAGTGATGATGCAGAGGGCAGACCCTTGCAGAAACCGTCCATATGGCGGAGATGAATGCTACAGTTTTCTTCTTACCAGGAATTTAGATTCATCCGCATCTTCGTCCTCTGCTGATCCATGTGCCTCACGTGTGGGTGGTGGTGGCCTGTCTCCAGCACTCTGTGGCAGTGATACCTCAGGGGCTGGAGGTGGAATGTCTGCCGCACTGTGTGGCACTGACACTTCAGGGGCGGAGATGTGGCTGTAGCGCTAGCAGCAGCATTAATCAGCGCCAAGCCTTGTAGCAGCAATGCAATGAGGAGGGTCTTTAGGTCATTGAGGAACCTAGCTGCCGCTCAATGGTGTACAGCCGTGGCAGCCGCTCTTTCCGCCTGCGTCCGCTCCATGGTCTCCATTAACCTCCACATGTGTCCCAACTCCAGGGGACATCGCTGGAGCCACTTCGACTAGACAGTTGTTCTTGTCTCAGAGTCAGGACTCCAGCGATGTCAGCCATGGTTCGTTGGAGGGCATGGAGTGGACTGTGGGTGTCCGTTAGGGACTGTGAGTGGTCCCTGATTGGACTTAGACACCCACATATGGCATCTAGTTTGGCTGCCATGCGGTCGAACCCCACCTGCACCTGTTCAGCCAGCTGCTCCTGGCACCCCAACACACGGAGTTGGAAGGCCATGTGGTCTTCTTGGGGATCCTGGGAGAGAGCGGTGGTGGTAGGTGCTGCCTGCTGTGTGGTCTGTGCAGGGGGTGGGGTCTCATCGATGCAGCTGGACTGCCCTGCTCCTGGAGGTGGGCTGTGGAGACTGTCCACGAGCTGCATGAGGGCGTCGGGGTCGAAGGTGTAGTGGTCCTCTTCATCATCAGAGAATAGAGGTTCGGACTGCTCTCCAGGAGGTGTTGGATTGCCCTCTACAATGTGAAGGGGAGATGCGTTTTAACATTGTGTTTATATGTATGTTGCCGCATTGTACATGTTTACATTCAGACTGCATGACAGTGTACATTGTGACTGTTTGGGAGCAGACTATTTGATGCGGGACAGTGGACATTTCGACACCATCATGGATGTGTGTTTGTACTTGTACATCATCATCTCAAATTTCCCTACAATGCCAAATGTGATCGGCCAGTTTCTACACACAAGCGGCACCTGTTGTGTCCTCTGTTCTATTGTGTGTGTGTTGCGGTTTGTTCCACATTGTTGTCAATGTTGATGTGGTCTGCCTTTTATCTGTGTGTCTAGCATTTTGGGGAGTAGCCCCTGCAGCTCTGATTTTGCTGCCCCTTCTCCCTTTCATGCGGTGTGCCTTTGACTTCTGTGCTTATACAGTGCTGAGATGTTGCATACTTGGTACATTGGTCTGTTGGTGGGATTTGGGGGTCTGGGGCATGGTTTGTCTGCAGATGTGCTCTACTAAATTGTGTATGTGTACCATTGTACCCATCTCCCCCCTGTCCCTCCAGTCCCTGGTCGTTACTCACCCGGGTGCTGTTGTTTCCGGTCATGTTGAGCTGTGTCCGGTCCCCCAACTCCTGACACCGTCTCCCCACTGATGACTGTGGACACCATTTCCTCCATCTCGTCCAGGTCCTCCTGTGGCGCTGGTCCCCCACCTCCAGTCTGCATTGCTGGCTTCCGATTGTTGGCGAGTTTGTGCTTGGTTTTGCGCTTCACATCATTCCATCTCCTCTTGACCTCTTCCATTTTCCTCTTCAGCACTCCAACTGCATTCACCTTGTCCACGATGGACTGCCATATTCCATTTTGTTGCCAATGACACAGTGGAGGTGACGAACAGTTGTTGATGGTGTTCCACCACCTCCGTTATCAGAATCCTGTTTTCCTGCGAACTGAACCGCTTCGTCCTACTCTTCTTGTCCTTGTCCTTCCCTGACCCCGAGGTCCCAGGCTGGTCCTCTGGGGTGCTCGTGGGGCTCTGGTTGTCCTCTGTACTTGCTCCGGCTACCTCCATTGTGCTTCGCTGTTTTGTTTTTTTTGTTTTGTTATTTACTTTTATATTGATTTTTCCCGCCTGACATGTGTGAACTGCTGGCATGGGGAAGATTGTCGCAGATTTTTTTATCACGGTTGGGCCCATCGCAACTTTTTTCGTCTTGGGGTTTGCTTTTTTATCACCGTCCCGGTGGCTTTATCGCAGACAGTTGACGCGTTATCCTGAGACTATCACATGGTACTGATGTGTTGGGAATACAACGTTAACACAGCGTTATTTTCCTGTGATAGACTGCGATGTGAAGAGTTGCTTTAAGCTAATTTTGAGAGGATTATCACACGTTCTTGTGAATATCCCCCTCAGTGAGCTACTGAAAGTGTTATTTTCAGGATATTGCGATAATTATGTGGCATCTAGGAAAGAACTGCAGTATGTGTCATACACGAGTGTCTGAAAGAAAGAAGTGGATCAATATAGATAACATAATTTAGACTATGATCAAGAGGGGAAACACACACCTGAGACTCAAATCAAGAAAATTAATGCATATGAATGGCACAAGAGGCGTGAACATATGTGATAGAGGATGGGAGTACCAAATGAGCTAGTAGGAGACTAAGGAGTGGTGTCAAGCAGTAGGGTGGAAATGTAGCAGACAGAAATTGCAGAATCCATTTTCTGGCAAGTGCCTTAAAGAAAAGGTCTTGCCGCAAAATTCACACCACATCCTTCAAAGGCTTGCGAGCCATAGCAGTCCCAACATGTTCCATCTCCATTAAACCCAGTCCCTTCAGTGATTATGCTCCACTGAAGAACTTTCCCGTTTCATGTCTTAAAACTCTAAAACCACTGGGCAACCTGTAAAGTCATTGATAGTGAAATCTTGGGTGGCACACTTTAGATTCACCATTCTAGAAGCATATTGGTCATTTAAGGGGAATGCCGAGCCAACAACTGTTGGATACCCTGGAACCCTACCTCGGAGCAGAACCCGCCTATTCCGGATTCAACAAACTCAATAGAAGTGGGTTTTTCAGGAGCTTCGTGTGAGCTGATCTGTTAGACTGCGACTGAAGAATGTTGAATTAAGTTTTTTTTTCCTTACCCGTCTGGACTCTAATCACCTCTGTTATTCTGCTTCACATTTGCTTTAATCCTCTTTCTGGCTGTATTCCTCTGCCCTCTATGTCAAGAGAACCCACCTGTCACTAAATTGCTTGAGGAGCCCCCCTCTTGATTTGTAACCCAGTGGTCCATGGATGATGCACTTGGTGGGGTTTCGGAGAAGTGTGGTTTGTCTCAAATAGAAGAGGCTTTAAAGTAGGCAAGTCAAGCTAACTGAGTTGCGTGCTCAGCCAACCTGATGTGTGCTTTCATTCATGTCAGAGGGGGCACATAGTTCCAAACATATGCTCATCTAGAACTGGCTTTGTGCTAGTGGGAGGGCCATTCATCCTCTCTAATTGACCCCTTGGGCTGCAGAGCAGCCACAAAATATGAACCAGTGGTGAATTGGCTGCAATTAAACCCAGTGATGGAATATAAGAAGAAATGTAATTTCCCACATTGTGTGGGAGCTTACAAATGGTAGAAGGCAGCCCAAACATACCTTGTGCTGAGCTCCCTGCTTCCAGGGGGGAGATGTCTTGCAGAGTAGACATCTTTAATTGTTGGGTGCAAAAATAACTGTGAAGTGTATAATCCTTCTAGATGATGAAGTATACTTATACAACCTTCAGCTTCCTGTCTTTTTTACCTAATACTTTGTTCCAAGTGTAAAAAGGGGGTTTTAACAGAGGCTGAAGATGTTGTGCATCTGTGTGGTTAGGACTTTGCCAAAATGTCAATGTGAGACCAGCCAGGATCAGGCTCGGTATCAGTTTGCATACTTTTCACCATCAATCTAAAGGCTAATTAAGGTGAAATACCCTTTTTCACAAGGGGCTGCTGCTCTCATTTAAGTTAACCGTCCTTTTAGGGCTGATTATGTTTTCAAGGCTAGTCACCTTTTCGAGGATGGTCCTCATCCCTTGGATGTACCTCCTTTTTAGGTCAAAGCCCCTGGTTTTGGCCACACTGGCTTTTCAAGCTAAAGATTCTTTTAGGCCAAATTTTGAGCAAAACTGAAGCACCATCTCATGGTCAGTTTTCAGTCCAGGGTATTCATTTTGTTTGACACTACAGCCTGAATTTGCATTGAAGTCATTGGTGTTGATATTACTATCTGGGCACCTTCATAGGTGGACGCTGTGAGATGCTTGTAGGATTTGATGAGGAATTCTAGGTGCCTTCCCCTGCCCTAAGGGGGTTTCTTCCTATTCCTCCTCCTCCTCCTCCTCCTCCTCCTCCTCCTCTCCTTCCTCCTCAACAGATCCCTAGGGTGTCAAGAGAACCCACCTGTCACTAAATTGCTTAAGGAGCCCCCAAGGATCACTTTAGTAATCTATTAGTTTTCTTCCACTGAAAACCCTAGCTTGCTCGACTGACACAATTTGTTGTCAAGAACCCTGGATAAAATGTTTGCACAACAATAGGTTCAGGCACTATGCATAACTATCCCTTTCCTGTCTAACAAACCAAATCTGGTTGATGTTGGAGGAAAGGAACCAATGCTGCAAAGTTGTATTAGATGAATTGCTATAATGCGTTTTTGTTGCGCATGGTTACACTGAGCACTCCACGAAACACATAAATAAATACTGATTGGATATGATTTGGGTCGTTTTACTTTACTTTATAGCCAGGATGTAGTGAAACAGTAGGTTTGGTAAGCATTCTACATCTTCTTTCCAAAAAGATTTCTAGAGAGTGCATAATGTTCTGGATACATTTCTTTGTTCCACTAGATTCCAGTGGAACCTTTTCAATGCTGCGTTAACGTCATCTGCTTTCCTTACACCCAAACACACTATTGCCTCTTGTGTTTCTACTTTGTGGAACAACTGAATGTCTTTGCTGCCCTTGGATTATATTGAGTTGCAACAACCCAGCTCACTGTGGTGACCTCTAACTACTGTGACAGCAGAATATGATGCATCAAAGTGTTCACTGTAGCACACATTCAGAAAGGTGGTCCAACCCTGTGAAATATGCAAATCGTGAAGTTAAAAGGAAGGAAATGTTACTAGGAAGTCAGTGCAAAAACTATGCTTTTAATTCCCCCCCCCAACTTTGTTTGAGTGGTGTACATGCAGCACACATGCAAAGTTTGAAAACTAGGGAGAAATGAAACAATTTCTCCAACGTTATGCCAGCCTTGAGGAAGTGTAAGGTTCTGCACAATTCCCGTCTACAGTTGCTAGTATATAGGGATTTGATTTAAAAAAAATGGATAGTTGCTTGGGAGAGCCCATGTACCACTCTTGGAATTACCACTTGACACAAAGTAGCTACTGTCCCTAACTTTCTAATGCATATCCTCATTTGCATTGGAAAATAAATCCCACCGCCATAGATCAGCTGGATATAGATGATCGGGATCTACTAGATAGCCCCATACAATGGGAAGACATTTTATTATCGGTGAACTCTATGCCTAATGGTAAGGCCGTGGGTATGGATGGAATACCCACAGAGTTTTATGTAAAGTTTGCGCCACAAATTAGGGGGATTATTTTAGAACTTTTTCAATACATCGGGCAAGGGGAGACCCCACCGAAGTGATGGTCATTAGCTAAAATAATAGTATTTCCCAAGAAAAAGAAAAATCCACAGGAAATGGGTTCTTATCGACCAATCACCCTCATAAACGGGGATTCAAAAATCTATTCTAAGCTATTAGCAGCATGACTTGCACCTATGATTCATAAAATAGTCTCTGAGAGGCAACATGGGTTTGTACCAAGAAGGTCTACGATCGACCACATACAAAGAGTTATTTCTCTCTTTGACTACACGGGAACAACAGGAGACCCTATGGCGCTTATCCTGCTAGACGCGGAGAAGGCGTTTGATAGGGTCTCCTGGAAGTTCCTGTGGGAGTCAATGGCAAACTGTGGTATTGGTGAGAAATTCATAACTGCAATTCAACGGCTGTATGTAAACCCCAGGGCTAGTGTCTTGATCAAAGGGATTTTGTCAGAAACTTTCATTATTACAAGAGGGGCAAGACAAGGGTGCCCTTGTTCGCCCCTCTTATTCGCTATTTATATAGATACATTTATTCGTAGGCTGGAAAAGAATGTACTAATCTCTCCCATCCGAGTGCGTGACATGGATACAAAATGTTTAGGATATGATGATGACATCGCCATTGTGACAAGGGACCCTATAAATGCTATGATTGCGATAGAAGCAGAAGCACTACTCTTTGGTAACGCTTCTGGGTACAAATTGAATGCGAGTAAGACGCAGATTGTGCTGAATAGTAAGGTCATGATGAGCGACCCTAGAGAAACCGACAAGGTGACATATCTGGGGGTTAGTATCTGTGCGGTTATTGAGCTTATTGTCAGCAATAATATAGATCCGCTTATACAACGTACTAAGAAAGAATGATTAGATTGAACAACCTACACCTAACTATTGGTGGTCGAACTAATGTAGTTAAGATGTTGTATTTACCAAAGTTTCTATATTTCTTTCAAGCTATTTGTTTAGAATTTTCCCCACAAGTATTTAAAAACATAGATACACTGTTCTCTAGGTTTGTCAGGGGATATAATCGACCACGCAGGGCATTGAGGTGGCTCACTAACCCACGAGAACGTGGAGGTTGGGCTCTTCCCAACTTCAATCTATATTACTGGGCCACAGTATTAAGATATAGCATCAGTCTTATAACTGGTAACCCAGGAAGTGGCAATATACCGACACCACAAGAACTTATTCTGGGAGAAGGGGGCGCTGGATGTCCGTGGCGACATGGTAATGATGGTTATTTTTAAAAAGTCAAATTTAAGACTATCAATAACGTTAGCAAAGTCTGGGGGAATGTTAAAAAGCTATTAGGACTAGGTCGTTACTCCCACTATACTCCCTTGAGTCAGAACTCAGATCTCCCGGAGATATTTCACGATATCTGTATAAAGAACTGGAATGATCTAGGGATTACTAAGCTTGGATGTTTTTTCTCGACTAATGGATTTAAATCCTTTGACGAATTAAAGCTAGAATTCAACATTACCAATAGGGATTTTTTTAAATTCCTTCAAGTGAGAGATTTTTTATTGAAGAAAGGGGGTGGCCGGATCAAATTTCAATCATGTGTAGTTATAGAAAGTCTACAGAGAGAAGTGCCCCTAAAAATTGGGGAGATTTATGGGGCTATGAATGCATTGCTACCAGATGACATGAATAAACATAGAGAGGCCTGGCAGATTAAACTTGGGCTGTCTTCCTGAATCTTGGCATATTCATATGAAATGTCACTTTCTTGCTTTATGTCGATTAGGCTTCAAGCACAATATTATAAGACCTATTTTTCGCTATATTATACCCCTTCTAAAATAGCTAAATGGGGAACTGGGAAAGGTACAACTTGCCCACGCTGTGCTCTCCTAGTGGCAGACAACATCCACATGTTTGCTTCCTGTGACTTCCTAATTAATTTGCTCGCCGGAATTTCAGGCTTTCTAACAGAGGTAGCGCACTATGATGTAAGCATTACAACAGCAGAAGTCATGTTAGGTGTTTCAAACATTGAAAGGCCAAAACAGATACAAGGGTTAATCTTTGTTGCAATGGGGGTGTTCTGGCTGTGTGTCGCATCAGCTTGGCTTGATCCGATACCGCCATCATTTATACAGTGGAGGGCCAGACTATCAGCGACATGTAGCCTGGAAGTCGCCATCTATAGGAATAAAGGGTATAACACGCGCAGAAGAGGAATGAAGATATGGGGTCCTCAGCTTGACTGGATTCAAGAGAATGATTAGGGGGGACAATTGGAGATACTTGACATGGGAATAAGTTGTCAGTTCTATGTGGTATTTCCATTTGTTGTTTTTTTAAATTTTTTTATTTTATTTTATTTTCTCAGAAAATGATCACGGTGTAATGTGTATCTACTTATGTTTGATTTCATAAATTGGTACCTGGTCTCGTGGGGGGGAGGTGGGTGTTGGGTGTGGTCAGATGTAAAAGTTATAAAAAAATGTGCAATACAGATTGTTAAGAAAAAAGGAAAATAAATCCCACCACAACACTTTGTGCCAGGTTTGCATTATAAAATAAGCACTAACCAGGTACAATTTGTTAGTAAATCTGGACCTTGGTGTATTCTGTACAATGTAGCACCCATGCCATCTGGGAAAAATGAGGATACATTAAAACACTTCTCCTTGTTAGTACACAAAGACATGTGTACCATTGCTACTAGATAGGACTTTGCATCAAAACCCAAGGGTGGGAACGTGGAAATGCACATGTACCACTTCATCAACCCTTTCTGCTGATCTGATTCACTTTTTGTGATTTTCGTACCTGTGCAAAGTATTGCTAAATCTGCCACTCTAACCTTTCTTTTTCCCTTACGTGGCAAATTCCACCTTGGATGACACTCATGCTGTGGTACCGCTAGCTGCTCACCTGCACAGGAGCGGAAATGCTTCCCACTCTGTAAATAAAATGTACTCTAGGGATATATTAGTTCTTATGTAAGCAGTCCCAGTATGTCTATCCTTGTTGGGGGCCCAGAAAACCCGTCATTGTGTACCCTTATAACAAGAATCATACAAAAATCTGGCTAGGTACTAAATAAGAGGTTTATTTACAAGCCCCGGATGCAGCTCAGTAAATGCAGAGGAGAACAACCACAGACCACCCCAAACCTCGGTCCTACTCACTCATTTGGGGTAAAAGCCATACTTTGGGCTTCGTTTACAATGAGGTTGCGCCCCCGGAGCATCACTTTTTGCAATGCTCTGGGCGGGGGCAGAGGTCTGCTTCATGTTTACCAGGCAGCACTAAGCCAATTTCCGTGGCTTAATGCTGCTTGATAAATATCGTTCTCTTTAACACCGTTTTTTGCTTTAAAGGGGCGTTCAGCGGGTGTTGCTGTGCGCGTTCTCAACACCACCAATGGCTTTTTGACACTGCCCCAGAATTACGAGGAATCGTAACTCTGAGGCAGTGCCAAAAACGTACACCTACCCAGGGGAGGCATAAGGGTGGTGCAACGAGGAGGAATGCCTTTATTTCTCCTTGTTTTTTCTTTTTCTATCAGTGATGCATTCTGCAGCACAAATACAAAGAGGAAAAAGCCTCTTGTGATTGTTTATGTGCAGGAAGGTTTCCCTTCCTGCAGAATAACAACCATCCCTGCAACACAGTCACCCATGCACCGTAGCGCAAAGAGGACTGCTTTGGCGCATGGCAGCCCATTGTGCGCCAGCACATCGGAAAAGGACAGTCTGACAGATACGGCGCATTCCTACCCTTTTCTTTTGCCATAGGGCAGCACAGCAGGAAGGCCTTCAGTGCTACCCTATGGTGAAATCTTGTAAGTAAGGCCCTTAAGTTGTATAAGAAGAAGTGCTGGGGCTCAAAGATTTGCTCAGAAGACACCTGCTGGTGCTCTTGAAAGTCAAATGCTGAATACTAAGGCTGCATAGTCTTGATTGCACCTCATGCCTCTTTAAGCCACCATCAGATTCTGTCTGTCTTTTAATCTCACTCAGGGGAGTTATTTTTTATCCCTGCTTTGGCACTATTTTGTCTGCTAAAGCAGTCAGGAGTAACCCGCCTAAACCGGGTCTATTAGCATGTGTGCACTTGCTGCAGTACCATTTGCTCCCCACATGCACACTCGCACATACCTGTAAGATCTGCGTGCCTGCAGTTGAGGTCTATACCACTCGTCAATCATATGGACGTCCGCGCTTTACAAATACCCATAAATATAAAAAAAAATGGTAAAGTCAGTGTAGATCTATATAGTAAACTTCCTTACCTCAACTTCCTGTCAAATAGAAAGATGTCTTCTGATCAACAATTACTAAATGTATTTCCGTACTTAACTTGAAGAAAAGGAGCTGTCACAACAAAACACAGTTTAAAGATAAGTGTCATATGAAAATGAGAAAACAGTGATCACTATTGCTTAAAATGTTCAGCAGAGTGGATTAAACGCAAACTACAGCAACAGTGACTTAAAAGGACTCCTCTGGTGCACGTCACCATGATTTACTGCCAGAAGCCAGCGTAATTCCTACAGATTTATATACATCCAGAGGGCATTTCTCTGAAGTGATTATATGTGATGGGGACTTCCATCCTGTCACTTAATGCTCCATTAGTGATTCTCAGAATCGGCCCATTTGAAAATGCAAAATATGCTTTTCACATGTATTTTGCGAACCGGCATTTGGAAGGGGCGTGTTTAGGGAATCCCTTCCAAATACTGAATCGTGACGGTATCTAGGAATGTTTTGTGACAGTGAATGCACTCACAAAACCCTTGCATTTTACCACCAACTTCAAGTTGGTGGTAACCCATTCGCAAACGGAAAGGGGTCCCCCCTTTCCCTTTGTGGATGTATACAAAAACGTTTTTAAGAGCAGGCAGTGGTCCCACTAACCACTGCCTGCTCTTGAAAAATGAAAACTGAACTATTCATTTTTTTTTTTAAACGCAACCCATTTTCCTTTAAGGAAAACACGTAGAATTTAAAAAAACGTTTCCTTTATTTAAAAGCAATCACGGACATGGTGAACTGCTGACTCCAGAAGGCCACCATCCCCATGATTTTAGCGATTCCCAGGGGGCCGCAAATTGCGACCTACCTCATTAATATTAATGCAGTAGGTTGATTTGTAATACCCTACAAATTTCTATATGAAACTCTTGGAGTTTCATACATTTGTAATAGCGATTACCTAATTGGGATTAGCAGAAAATCGCAATTAGGCATTCGCTGTTACAAATGATGATACATATCGCCCTACATGAGGGGTTTTATCCTCATATAGTAAGCATTGGTTCGAGAAGAAGATATTTGGAGTAATGAAGATTGCCGTTAAGTAACTGAATCATTCTTACTGCACCAGTGCTCCCATTTGGATTTCAATGTGGAAGAACATATAGAAATAGTGTTATTCCACGTGTTCCAAAATTGTTACTGCTTGTGTAATATGGAATAATATATTGCTTTAGCTCCTTTACAGGTGGAGAAGTGTGGCTCAATGGTTAGAGCGGCAGACCCTGATGCGGAGGTCTAGCCCGGGACCAGGGTTCAATTCCCCACCTCGGCGGGTCTTGGGCTCAAAAATTCCACAGACCTGATAATTCTCGCCTCAGTGCCTATTCTAATCATGGAGTCCCACTCTGCAACTCTGGGCACTAGCTTGCTTAATCTCCACAACGGCCCCCTCAATGTTAAGGATGCCTGGCCTTCACCCTGGGGGTGCCCAGGAGTGGACGCCTCACAGGGAGAGCCAGGAGGGGTTCCACAGCGGTATTCGTACAAGTGCCTTGAGACCCTTGCGGGTGAGTAGTGTGCTATACAAGTATCAATTTACATTTACAGCCCTAGTGAATTGACATGTATGTGCGTGTATTTGCTCACATTTTTTAAATGCACCAAAGCAAAAAATGGCCTGAGAATAGAAACTCTATTCCAACCATAACTACACATTGGATATTGTCAAAGTGTAATATATATATAGCTGGAAAAAAACACAGTTAAGAATTAGTTATGGTTCACTAACCGCAAACCCGAAAATGCACCGAAATTCGCCAGTTATAGTATGCAATGAGCACCATAACTCAAGCCAGCTCCCATGTTTTGCTCATGGGAGACATTTTGGGGCATAATTATTAGCCTCTATCGCTACAGGAACGTCACTTTAAAGGACGTTTCTGTGGCTATAGGGGATTTGCCTTATTTAAAGGTGGCATTAAGCCAGATAACAATTTGTAAATAAGGCACCCTTTCATACTATACTTAGCGTGAAAGGGGTGGCCAATGGTGTTGCGGTGGGCGTTCCGCCGCAACACCCATTGATTTTGACGCAGCCCCTTATTTAGAAGGGTGACGTAAATCGGAGGCAGTGCCAAAATTAGGACCGGGGAAAATGCTTTATTTCTCGTTTTTGCTGTTTCAATGTTTACTAAATTGTGCAGCACACATAGGCACAGCAAAACGCCATGAAAGATTGTTTATGTGCAGGAAGGTGTCCCTTCCTGCACATAAACAATCATCAAAAAATTACGCTTTGCAGCTTCTATGTTTGCTAAACAATGCAGCACACATAGAAGTTTCAGATTGTCATTTGTGATTGTTTAAGTGTAGGAAGGGACACCTTCCTGCAAATAAACAATCATTCCCTCATGCTAAGCAGCTAAATTTAGCACCAGTGCTAGGGAAAATGCAGGGATGTGCTGCATCTTTGTAAATAAGGCTCACACCTGCATTTTCGGAATGGCAAAGTGTGGCATTAGCATTTTGTGCTTAAACGCCACGCTCCGCCATTCCCTTCTAACTATGGGGCATATTATCAAGGACAGGCGATACATTATCGCCGCTTTTATCGGCAGGAAACTGCCGATAAAGCGGCGATAATGGCCTTGATAATATGCTCTATGAATTCCAATCGAAGCCCATGTTAGATGTGTTCACATCTAACATGGGCTTCGATTGCAAAATTCGGCGCTAAATTATCAAGGACAGGCATATTATCAAGGACAGGCGATACATTATCGCCGCTTTTATCGGCAGGAAACTGCCGATAAAGCGGCGATAATGGCCTTGATAATATGCTCTATGAATTCCAATCGAAGCCCATGTTAGATGTGTTCACATCTAACATGGGCTTCGATTGGAATTCATAGAGCATATTATCAAGGCCATTATCGCCGCTTTATCGGCAGTTTCCTGCCGATAAAAGCGGCGATAATGTATCGCCTGTCCTTGATAATATGCCCCTATGTCCCTTTATGTTTTGTGCGCCATTTGCAAAGTGATGCACTGAGCATGGCAGACAGCTATTAGAGTGTGCTTTACATATCATGGTTTGTGAATTTCAGTGACCTTTTGAGTCTGTGTTCTGTGATCCACAACTGTGATTTTAAGTGAATTTCTATGTTTTTTATAATGCACTTCAGTCATCTGCCATGTATGCAGTCTTAATTGCACAGGAGCTTTGGCCACGCCCTACGCAGGTTGGCCACAGAGCATCAAGTTTCGTCATGCCAAATTTCACGCTGATCTGTGCAGGAAAAAGGTTAGGTGAGGTAAAGTGTCAAATAAATGTATTTTCCAATTTAGCGCCGAATTTTGCTCACCACTATAGCATAAACTGGTGAACGGATTTACATTAAACTTAGCAGGAAAGAACAACAGTGCTCAGGACGCAAGCTTTTTGTGGTTCGGAGTAAATCTATTTTGTAGTTTGTGAGATATAAGCGTTTGAAAAAAGTCCTTGGTGGGCCTGAAAGGAGTAACATACATCTGTATCTTGTCAGTTATGCTTGCAGATTCGGAATTTACTAATTCTGTCAATCACATTTGAATTTTTTCAAGCTCTGATTAGCTGACGAAGGTCTTTTATTATGGCTTGAATTATCCTTCTTTCCACTATCATGTCATTTGCTAACTCAGGCAAATTCTCAAATTCTGTACCATGGAAACAATGCACAGTGAGGAGACCAGGCGATGGAGAGGTAGGTATGAACAGAGTAGGATAGAAAACCTGTAAAGAAGCATTTTGCATAAGGTAGAACTGACATTTAAATAAAACGCAAGCATGTGGACGCTATTTTGTATTCAGAAAATGGGTGTCATGTAGCCCAATATGCAAATTCTAGAACATTTGCAAATGTTGCACCATTTGAGAAAAATACATACACATAAAAGCCAGCATTGTAAGCTAGTTCAAAAGAAAGAGAGAGTTTGGGTGCATGAAGAAAGCCACAGAACAATCATTACAGTACATATAACAAAACAACTGCTTCATGGACAACAAGCTCACAAGTACTCAAAAATTTGTCCTCGAGAGATGTTGTCAAGTTTTTAAAAAAAGAGTAGTTTCATCATGTTTATGCTTGAGCACATGAACTAGTAAGATGCATGGGTGTTGACAAGGTCTGTTCACAGTCTAGGCCCTGCTGGAAACCTATGCTTTGCAAAGCCAAATGTGTGTGCCAGGGTAATGATGTAAGACGAATGGACAAGCACAATAATCATACGCTAAAATAGATCGCATGTCTTTCGCCCAGCCGGACAAGAATTTATTTTTTATATAAGTTCAGTTGATTATAATTCTAAACATTAAATGACAAGTGGGCACAGCCGTGACCCACAGAACACAAGACAAACCAACGAAAAACAGAATGGCCAAAGGCAGGGTACAAGATGTGTCTGTTTGTTAGTAATCACTGTGACAGACTTAAATATCCATTTTCACACCATTAATCATTACAATATTATAAAATCATATTGCATATGGTGCTTTTAGTGTCGACGACGTTTCGATGCTATTCACAACAGTTTCAAGCTTCATCTTCAGGACAAGGGATAATTCATTGTTGTCTTAAGCTTATTCACAAATTTTATGCCTATATTGCATTAATTCAGAGGATGAACAAAGTTCATCGGTAATTGCACGGTAGTAGTAAGGCACAGTAGATCTGTAACGGGGGCTGGCAGCCGCTCAACCGTCATAAGGTTCTGGTCCTTCCTTGTGTAGTTAAATTCCTGATATCAAAATTAAGCCAGTGCCGGATCGGACTGCAGGCTTAGTGGTAAATATTACTTCCGCTGGGTGCCTGGTTGCACCTCTTAAATATTGGCGGGAAGTCAGGGCACGGGAGCTCCTGCTGGCGCTGGATAGAGTGTCAGCGTCAGCAGGAGCCACCGTGCCCTGACTTTCTGATTCGATTCGAGATTGAACTATATGTTGTAACACAGACTGTTCTGTGTTACAACATATAGTTCAATCTCGAATCAGGTCTCCAAGTTGGTAAATAAACACTGGCGCATTCTGACAAGTGGAACTCTTGAGTTAGAAAAACCTCTTTTTGCCCACAGGAGAGGAAAAAATCTTAGACATTCTAGTGCATACTAGACCCCCACCCAATGTGATTCAACAAACAAGACTACAAGGGCTACATGGACACCACCCATGTGGAAACTGCAATAGTTGCCCCCTGACCGAGAAGAGTCTGACTCTCACTTTTCAGAATGGCACCAAATGGGAACAACAAGCGTTTACTAACTGCAACAGCAGGAACGTGGTCTACCTCATCACGTGCCCATGCAATAAGGAGTACGTGGGCATGACCACACGAGCTGTAAAGACTAGGATAAACGAGCATAAAAGCAATGTAAGATGCAAAAAATCAACTACGAAGATGGCAGCACATTTTCTGGAGGCACAGCATTGTGTAAATGAGCTACACTGGACTGTGATTGAACAGCTACCATCTGATGTTGGTTTATTTGAGAAGGAGCAGAGGTGGGTGTTTCGTCTGGGCACGGACACCACTGGAATAAATTACTCCATCCCTTGGAGCCAACTGCGATGATTAACTCTATCTGTTAACTACAACATGTTCCCTTGTAGCAGAATATTGGTTCAAACTTCAGATAACCGAGATCTCAGGCATTGACAAAAAACCTTATGCAATCTGAATTTTCAATATTGAATCACCCAGTATTTTGCGTCAGTTGTACCCCCTTAAACATTGTTCTGCATTGTAGGGATGGTTAACTATAACATGTTCCCCTGTAGCAGAATATTGGTTCAAACCTCAGATAACCCAGGTCTCAGACATTGAAAAAACCTTATGTAATCTGATTTTTCAATATTGAATCACCCAGTATTTGTGTCAGTTGTACCCTTTCAAAAACAATATTTTGCGTTGTGGGGATGGTTAATCTGATCTCTATATAGTGCCCCACTCTCTTCAGAAATGCCCGTGATCCGATCCAATCTCGACGGTCCTCTTCCTCGCATGCGCGGGTAACTAGTCGGACTCCGCAGCGCATTGAATATTAGGATCGCAAAGCCTAGACGCTACCTTTCCGCGCATGCGCGGCTAAAATCCGGCACTCCCCCCACACGCGCGCAGGTCCCGGACATGATTCCGAAGGACTAGGTCCTTCTTTGGGCTTATTCCGCTTCCAATTGGGCTCCAATTAAGGCGATTACGAGCACTATATAAAGTACTGGGTTAGTACGACTCGACACACCGTCGGAGCCGCGTTGAGGGGAAGACAGCCTACCGGGCTTTGCAGTATCCGTGAGTTGGTCCAAGGAGTATAGAAGCATCTACTACTCTCTTGAGAAACAGCACCTTAGATTCTAAAACCTAGTTCTTTGACACTTTATAGGTTGCTACATTGAGCAGGAAGAAAAGAACCCCCAATACTACGCTTTGGCTCATGAGGCCATTTAGCCTTTATCCATAAGTAAGCACTGTATATATGCGAATTATGTGTTTTCTTCCATCATTCCATTCCAGGGAATCTCATGGCGATTATATTCAATCTATGTGTGTCTTTGTCTATGTGTATGTCTATTTTCTTTTTCTTTTACAGGGTTCTTGGACCTCATTTTGGGTTCTTCATTACCCTCCCATGTATTAACATAGGTTTCTCAAAAGTCAAACTGTGATGTTAAGTTTCATGATGTTATTTTCATTCACAGGTTCTGTACAAATAACGCCAATTGGGCGCAACAGACTTCATTTATTAAAACACGATTAGGTACATTTCACCTTATCTGTTTTTGTAGAGCACACTTTGACATCTACATTTTCATGTGAGTAAGGTGAGGATAATCGTGCATATCCTCGTCCTGAAGAAGGAGTCTTGGTACTCCGAAACATGTCGACGCACTTTCGAGGTTGACGTACCGTAACTAGTAACAAACAACCTCCACCTGCACTTTTTTAACGATACCAGCCGAGGGCTTAATAAAAATTTTTATTATTTTTTCTCTTACGAGCCAGGTATCTTTTTAACCATCACTTTCTATCACCTCACCACTCACAATTATTTCCTTCACACACATCAACACATAGTCCACCTTCAGTGCTCCTACGTAGTCGTGAGTCGTAGCACGCCGCACCTCGTAGAGGGGTGCGAAGACCCCAATGATGAAGCATGACACCAAGGGGCCTGTTGGTGTGTGAGGGGTATTTAAAACAACACTGTGTGCTCCCCACCATTGTAGGGATCACTACCACTACCAGAGTGGATTCCTTTTTGTTTAAATAAAATTACTAGGGGAGACAGAATCCACTTCCTCCTCTCCTTCCCTCCTCTTGTTATTTTCTTAAGCATGTTTTACTCCTGGAAACTATTAAAAAAGTGACAGATAAACCTGGAGAACAATACAATCACTCAAAAATGCTTTGTAAATCAGGACTGTAAAATCCGTAATAATTCACACCCAAGATGAGTAATACAACACCAGTCACAGAAAGGACTTTTTGAATAGTGCAATAAATGTATGTATGTATGTTTGTATGTATTGGTAATCTTTTATAGCGCATGTCTGTCACCCAACGGGTATCCTGGCGCTTTGACTAGAAGGATCCTGCTGCGCACCCTGCTGATTTAAGAACTAGAAAGATGCAGCCCTAGGAAAGAGATGTGTTTTTAAATTTTTCTTAAAAGAATCAAGATCATTCATACTTCTCATACTTCTAGATACATTTAGCGAACGCAGCCTCTGCCATCCTCAGCACAATGTTCTATTGTTTGATCCAGAATTGAAATCAAGCTGTTTTCCATGTAAATATTTTCTTCTCACTAATTCTCATTCTTTTTTCCACAGGGGGATTCAGGGGGTCCTTTTGTTTGCCAATCCAGTGCTGACAAATCAGTTTGGGAGGTTCACGGTATCACCAGTTTTGGAGCCCTAGGCTGTGCTGTGAACAAGAAGCCAAGCGTCTTCACCCGCTCCTCTGCCTACATCACATGGATCGAGCAGCAAATAAAGAAGTACACCTATGAGGTCACAAGTAGGTGCATTTGCTCCTTTGAAATGCATTTGACCAAAAAAAAAAAAATTCTATTGCTACCTTATTAGATGAAGACATGCAGACTGGTTCAAATTTCAGCCACCTTATTTTAGTTTTTATGAGCATTTTAAGGTCACTAGGCTGGCTGGTATTGTGCTTGACAAAATTCCGATGAACTTATATGCATCATATGCTTGGAAAATGGTTATACCAAATGTATACTGCAGTATTACAAAGAATTAGAAGTGTAGTAAAAAAGCAAAATCTCAATATAGATAATTTAGTAGGTCCAGTAAAAATTGGATTCCAATCAGTGTTCTTCAGCAGAACACAAAACAAAATGCTTACACCATTCCAAACAACGTCAGTCATCCCCAACGATCACAGTGTTGCAAAGGACGTCTGCTCATCCTATAAGCCATTTTCATTGAGGGCCACTTTGTCAACCCAGTAGGATCAATGTTGAATCCCACTGTTTTAAAACTGTGGCTAACCCATATAAACTCAGGGCCTCATTTAGAGTTTGGAAGACACTGAAAATCATTATAATTCTTATGAAAATGCTATCCAGTGAGCACAATCCACTGGCAGAATTGTATCCACAATATTATCCCTATGGTGGAGGAAATTCAGTCAATTGGTAGTTCTCCGTATTAAGAGTTTCCTCCAGAGATTGGAGGATTTTAATTTAAATTTTTCTTGAAACTCTAAATGACTCCCAGAGTTCAAAACACAACTTACTACTGCATGAGCAGTAATTTCTTGTTTGCATTGTCCCACAATTCCTCAAAACGGTTGTAAGAGACATAGCTTTCAATTAATTCAATATATATTAGTTATTGTAGCTTTATTAGCTAAGAGTGCTATAATAATGTTTGATATTTTTGTTTAGTAAATATAGCAATTTTTGATGTGATTAAAAAAAATGTAACTAGTATTTTTTATTAAGTAGTTGCTTGTTGATTTTGTAGGGTATCAGAGTGTGAAGTTATTAAAAATATTAAGTCTTTTTTCTATGTTTAGTCCATTTTTATGTTACAATTTAATTGATAATTAAATGCATACATTATTTGTTTTGTTTTAATTATTTTAAATATTGTATTATCGTTTGTCATTTTTAATGTAAAATTTATTTTCTTAAATTTAATTAGTTTGTTTTTTATTTATTAGCAGGTTGTTGGGTTTGGAGGAGATAACAGTGAGAAGTTGTTGACAATATAAATCATTGTTTTTTACTTTTATTAACTTTTTTTATGTTAATAAAATTATTAATTGCTAATAATTATGTCAATTATTTGACAAATTCATATGTTAATTAGTTGCTTTTTTAAATGGATTTTTAATTGGTTGATCAGTTTAGTTATACCATTTTGAGTATTATATTATTAATTTATATTATAATTTGAAACTTGAATATTTTAAATAAATTACATATAATGGTATATATATTCAATATACTTACATTTTTTCACAATATCCAATGCTTTTGGCATGATATTACTTTTTCTCAATATTTTTGCAGACAACATTAGGTCATACAAACTTAGACTATGCACTCATGGAGTGAAAGAGAGAACATACACAGAAGGGTGAAGTAATTATAACATTTGCGATTTGAGAACTGAAATACATACAATTTCAGCTTTTGATTCACAGTCAAGGATAAAAGTGTCTGAGATGCCTCTTCCTTGCTCTCTCATTCTCTGATCACTTTAGGCAGCGTGTGCACCAGTAATGCTATTCTTGAAGAATGCAAGAAAATGTGTCTTTCATTAAGAAACTAACTCATTCAAGGATCAAATTTCTGAATGATTTGTTTTATATAAATCAATCAATCAGTAGATGTGTGGAGCACTACTTGTGAGGGTATCCCAGCACTGTATGTGTGTAGGGCACGGTACCTTGGTTTTGCAGTGAAAGTTGAACTGAAGCATGCTCCAATTGTGCTGCTTCCAGGGGGTTGATATTTTAATCTCACATCTGCCCCCTATTAAAAAAATTGATATCATAAAAAATTGAGATGCATGCACTGAAAATTTTAAAAACACTGAAAAATCCCTTTCTCTAAGGATGAATCATGAATACAACAACTAAAGAGACACACCCAAAGCGTGCCTGGTGGTGGGCATGTCTGTGTCTCATTGACTGCACAAGATACAAGGGCTTCTAGAAATCATACGTAAGATATTAAAAATAAGTCAGATGAAAATTTTGGCAAATGTTTTCTACCAAATATGATAAACCACAGATGTGCTTTTATCATGAGGAATGATATCTCTAGTGACAGATTACAGTTGCCCTTTTGACTGCTGTTGGGGTAGTAAAATAAAGCAATTATCAAAGTTCAATGGGCCCTCAGGGCTCTGGGACTGGTGCCACTGCACCTGCTACACGAATGGTAGCTATGACCCACGATAGATACTATGAACTACGGGTGTCAACCATTCACTAATAATGATAAGTTAGTTGCAACAAAATATACTTCGATTATATTCTCTGATGGCCCATCATGCGTTCCCCTAGAGACCAATGTTATCCGGTGTGATTGCAGGAAGGGAGTCGGAGATGGCGGCTGCTGTATTTTAGGTGTCTTCATATTTTCATCTCCTACGTTCGTCCTTGCAATGTTCTTCATTCTAAGAGAAGGAGGATCATTGGCAGATAAATTTAAACTAGGTTAAGTAGTCGTTGCAGGCACGCCCTCATGACTACTTGTCGGTATCTAGCCTTGATCTTGTATTTGGACCTGGAGTTGATTGCTGTTCTTCTTTGGTTTGTGTATTTGCTCTGTTTTGTCCTCTTGTACATCTTCTAATGAACATGTTCTTCCTTTGGCAGCTTCTGGATGTGGTGGTGCAAAAGATTTGAACGCGACTGAAGGAAGCCTCACATCAATGAGTTACCCTTCCAACTACAAAAATAACGCTAGTTGCATGTGGTACATCACGGCTCCGGCAGGCAAAGTCGTCCACCTCCATTTTACTCATTTCTCATTGGAGGACAGCACAGGGTGCACCAACGACAAAGTCAGCATCTCTGATGGGTTAAGCAGTCTGGGTAAGACCAAATTCAGGCTTTTCATCTAACGGTGAGAAATGAATGTAGGTTGCAACAAAAAAGAAGTGAAACATCAGGGCAGATTTACCAAAATATAGCGCTATGCAGGGCAGAAACCAAAGTTCTTGCGCAAGGGTGAGAGCAGCAGCCTCAACATGGCCTGCTGCTGTTCTCTTGTCCTGCCTTGGTGCACAAACAGGCTGCAGAGTGCCACATCAAGCTGCAAAGATGTATGTTTGACACTTGGCATAGATTTGGTATTAGAACAATACCAGTCCAGTACAAAATCATATGCCTAGACAATTTTTAAAAACATTTCACACATTGGATGGGTTTGGTACAGTGTAGCACACGTGCAATATATGAACTGTTTGTAGAAATAAATATATTTCTCCAATGTTATGCCTAATTAAAGGAACTGTAATTTTTTATGCAAAGTCTAGTCTGACAATTTTAGTAGATAGCGCTTTGTGTAAAATAAATATAGGTGCTTGCACAGGAATGACCGCGAACCGGGTGCATAGCACAGGCCTCTGCGGCCTCTGTGGCAGAGGGGTCCCCCAAACCTGAAGGCGCTCCCAAACCTGTCAGTGGGGCCCCATTAGGGCCCATTGGCAATTAATATCTGTGTGATGTGGGAGACTTAGGGCTCTTCTTCAAATTCTACCAGGGGGCTCACCATTTGACGTTATGCCGCTGCCAAGTAACACCCATGTAACACCCTCTCAACACAAAGTGGTGCAAAGATCTGAAAACCAGCATTTTTCCAACACAAAACCAATTGCGCTGGAAAGTTTAGAAACTTTCAAGACTATGCTCCTCTTTGCGTGACTTTACTGCGGTGCAAAGTCCTAATAAATCTACGCCATCCTTTCTAGAAATTAGAGAAATTGCAATGAATGAACCAAGCAGGAAGAATGTATCTAATCCTTGCTAGTACTAATATTGCATTTTTAAATATTTCATGCATTGCTTGAGTTGCAGGTCATATTATGGTATTGTAAGCATGAGTGGTGTCTATGTACTGCCTGTTCTAAAGATCTACAATGCAGCTGCCCTCTGCATGCCTGGGGGGGGCCCACTGCCAGTTCGAGTCAAAACTTTGGGGCAGATTTACGGGGACTGGTGCATCCCTGAATATCAGCAGGGATGCGCCAGTAAAGATGTGACACGCAGGAATACCCTTGCGCCACCACGGATGCGTCACATTTACAATACAATGCACCGTGGCGCAAGGAGAGCCAGATGCGTGTCTCTTCTTCTGGCATAAGGGCAGCGCATTGCTGGAGTCGTGTCGCAAGCGCGACATGACTCCAGCAATGCTCAGGGGCGCCCTATGCCTAACATGCTGCGTCACTCCTTACGCCTGCTTCAAGCAGGCGCAGGGTTTTTACGCAGCATCGATGTAAAAGTGACTAGGTGAAATCTTGTAGATTTCACTGCGTCACTTTCACGACGCTTCCTTGTGACGGAACTCCCACCCTGTATACATTATACCTGACACAGGTATAATGTTCCGCAGGGCTTTACTACGTGACACATCTCACTAGATGTGTCATGTTGTGAATCTGTCGCATGGAGGCTCATTGTTTACGACAACGCTGCGTCACAGAAGTGACGCAACAGTGTCGTACATATGTCGCAAGGGGCTTGTAAATCTGCTCTTTTGTGTGGGCAAAACATATATGTCTCTCTGTCGGAGTTTCAGGGTGCTCGATATTCCAATGTTGTGATGACACCAGTCCCAGTGTCTGCCTATTCCCAAGAGTGAATGGCTTTCTGGTCCTACATCAAAATGCATCTGTCTTCCTGTCCCATTTCCCTCAGTCTCCAAGGTTGTTTAATAAGAGTAATGTGTTTGCAGAGTGCCATTGCACTGGTTTCCCTCGTTTAGATGTGTCTTCTAGACCCAGTACCAGCGTGTTCCTTAGTCCTGTGTTAGTGTCTGTTATTTCTCCCTATTCTCCCTGTTCTGATATCACCTTGTTCCTCCTCCAGTGCCCCCTGTCCCAAACTAATTGTATTCCCCCTCCCTGTAACATCATATATGTTTGAGTGTAGTTGTTACTGTTATTAAGAATGTCAAATGCAAAAAGATCAATTGATGGACAGAATGCAGAACAATGTCATACATTTACCCCAGTACAAAGATCTGGGCCTAAATCCATCGTTTTTTATTATCCCAATGCCATTCCAGATTGAACCCAACCACATTCAAACTACTCTTGACCCTGCTCCCAATGGGAAAAGTCCACCCTGAACTGCCAGGCTAGGTCCTCCCTGGACTGGAAACAGGCATCCTAGGACCAGTTGCGGGGTTTCACCCCTCATCAGCCAGGATAGCTTGACTCCTGTGGCATGGAGAGCTCGGGACCCACGTCTGGGCATACCCGTCCCACTCAGGGTGACAAATGCAAAAAGAACAATTAATGGACAGAGGGGCAGGGTCAAGACGGATTTGCATATGGCTGGCTCCAAACTGGGGTGGCATGGCGAGTAAAAGAACAATGGATTTAACCCAGATCCTTGTGACTGGGGTGAATGTTTGCATTGTTCAACATTCCATAAGTCATTTGTATCTTTTTAGTTTGTCGCCCTAAGTGGGAAGGTTATGCCCAGATGTGGGTCCCGTGCTCCCCGCACCACTAGATTCAAGCTAGCCTGGCTGATATGGGGTGATGCTCCGAAACCGGTCCCAAGATGCTTGTTTCTGGTCCAGGAAGGACCTGGCTTGGCAGTTCAGGCTGGACTGTTCCCATGAGGGGCAGGATCAAGACTGATTTGCATATGGCTGGGTCCAAACTGGGGTGCTGTAGTGAGCAAAAGAATGATAAAACCAGATCCTAGTGACTGGGGTGAATGTTTGCATTGTTCATTTGTATCCTTTGAGTTTGTCTCCCTAAGTGGGAAGGTTATGCCCAGACGTGGGTCCAGTGCTCTCTGTACCACTAGATTCAAGCTAGCCTGGCTGATATGGGGTGATGCCCCGAAACCAGTCCCAGGATGCTTGTTTCTGGTCCAGGAGGGCCTGGCTTGGCAGTTCGGGCTGGACTATTCCCATGAGGGCAGGGTCAAGACTGATTTGCATTAGGCTGGGGCCAAACTGAGGTGGTGTGGTGAACAAAAGAACAATGGATTAAAACCAGATCCTTGTGACTGGGTGAATATTTGCATTGTTCAACATTCCATCCATCATTTGTATCTTTTTAGATTGTCACCCTAAGTGGGAAGGATATGCCCAGACATGGGTCCAGTGCTCCCTGCGCCACTAGATTCAAGCTAGCTTGGCCAATGAGGGGTGATGCCCCGAAACCGGTCACAGATAGGTTGTTTCTGGTCCAGGGAGGACCTGTCTTGGCAGTTCAGGCTGGACTGTTCCCATGAGGGACAGAGTCAAGACTTATTTGCATATGGCTGGGTCCAAACTGGGGTGGTGCAGTGAGCAAAAGAACAATGTATTAAACCCATATCCTTGTGACTGGGGTGAATGTTTGCATTGTTAAACATTCCGTCCGTCATTTGTATCTTTTGATTAAGAATGTCAAGGCTCAATTGTGCATCGAAAGCCAGAGCCCCGCCTTCTTGATGTACTCCACTGGTGTTTGTGGGCACAGGGTCTTCAGAGGAGACTTCCTGGCTATATAATCACGTGTGGTGGTGGGGCTTGTGAGAGGGTCATATCACACTCATGCATATAAGGGAAAGGCACACACAAACCAGTTTGTGAATAGAAATAGATGTAAATAGAAACAGATAGACATACAACAAATGATATTAAAAAAAAGAAAGTAAGGGGGGAGGAGCCAGGCCGGCGACCGCGATGGGCGCTTAGGCGCCCGGCTCCGTAAACCTTTCCGCCTCGCGCCCTTATCCTGTCCGTCATCCTGTGCCCGCATCACAGTATCGTGCGTGTGAATGGATGTAGCCGCCGACCGTGTGCCTCCGGGATCCCTACCTGCCCCGACGCCGGAGATATGCTCTATTTTTTCCCGCGGCCTGAGAGGACGTCGGAGCCGGGACCTGGAGTGGGACGCTGTGCTGACCGCCGACACAACAATGGCGGCCACCAGTTGTGAAGCCTGACCGATCGCCCCGAGCGGGGTTACAGCTTGCCCCGATTTTCTGCTCGTGTCTCTATTCTGACATTGGTGCCGCGGAGCGGTCCCGACCCACCATCGTACGGGCTGCTGCTCCCAGAGGGGGATTGCTCACTGCAGCGGCCATCGGACTTAGAACCCAGCCATTCCCGACGCCGGTGGGACTTCCCCGAACCGTGCAGGAGAATACTTTCATTGCTGGCGGGACCCGCCGGGTGGTGTCGGTGGCTCGGATTGCTGCGTCCAACTTCCTTGGCTTGTTTGTGGCGTCATGCACTCCCCCTCACCTTTGTCTGGGGCCCGCTCCCGGTCTTCCACATTGTTGGATGCTGACCGAGAGGCAGTTCGCGATGGTAACTCCTGGCCTCGGCTGCCCCAAGGAGATGGAATGAATGCAGCTGGGAGGTGTGCTGGCATCGAGGCGCAGTGCGAAGGGCTGATGGTTGGCGACCTGGTTCTGGCCCTTGGCGCCCTCCGTGGTGCTCTACAACGGAACGCACGGAACCTGGGGGACAAGCTGGACGCCATTACTGCCTCCCCGAGGAAGGAGGCGCCATTCGTATCCTGTGCGACTGCCACTTTGCCTGTTTACACATCAGAGGGCTGCGTCTTTGATACCCTATCGACCACAGAAACTGTGGGAGACCCGACTCATACAACTCTTAGCTGGCCACCGAGAGTTTCCTCTGAGCCGGGGATCACTGGATCTGTGACACCGAAGGGGTCAGCCGTCCATGTAACACCTTTGAGTGCTCTGACGAGGTTCCGACGGTGCAATGGAACTGTTCCTACTACTCAATTACTGAAGGCCCCGTACACAGTCCCGCTGCGATGTTTGGTGAACATATTGATGTGGCTTGATCTACGCGTTTACTTTATTCAACATGGCCGACTGTTCTCCTCACTCTGGATGCCTGAGTCTCCCGGAACAATCTTTTCGGACACTGACTGGTTGCTGCACATGGGTGAGCTTGATAGGGTGGGCCAGGGGTAGAGGAGACTCCACTGGGCAGAGACTGCTAATGGACTGATGGAAGTGGTTGAGACTCGGAAACATTTTAACTATGTAATTTTGCGGGCTGACAATGTATCTTCTTACCCTCTTGCGGATAGATTGTTTCTGATTTAGTATGATTCATTGTGTAGAGGGTTGGCGCGGGGTGTGGTGGGGCCGGGAGCTGGCCTGGAGATCCTCCTCCACTTCATTCGTGACTATTTGTTTTTCCTTTCATGTACTCGTTTTCTTTTGGGGGATTTGGTTCTTTAGGGCGACAGGCACACTGCTAGGGGGGGTGGGCCATAGCCATCTGCAGGAGTGCAGGGTGGGGGGTTGGGGGGATGGGTCTTCTTCGCTTTGTCCTTTATTGTTTCTGTGGCCTATTTTCTTTTCTTTCTCTTCTTCTTACCACGTTTCTTTTCTGCTTCTATCTAAATTTCGGGCCTCTGTTTTTTGGGCGACAGGCACACTGCTAGGGGGGGGGGCAGGCCGTAGCCTCTGCATGCGTGCAGGGTGAGGGGTTGGGGGGCGGGGTTTTCTGTTTGTTTCAGTTTCTATGGGCCTTATTTTTCCTCTCTCTTTCGTGGTTCTTCTCACTTTTTCTTTCTTTCTTGGGTCAGTATGGTGGCTAGGTGTAGCGCTGCTTATCGTTTCTGTTGTTAGTTTTACCGCTAACATTAGTTAAGATGTTCCACGTTTATGGGGTGGGTAATGACCAGTATGTACTGTGAATATATACTATTATCCTGATACGTATCTTTGTATGCTGATCGTCCGATTGTTACCCTTCGTTTTGTTGATACTCTGCTGCGATCATTGCCCAGTGTGTGCTTTCGGTGGATTGAATTGCGTCTGATCCTTCTTATCTAAAAGTTAACCTAATTTATCCTGTACTCAGCGGTCACTTTTCCCATACGTAATGTTTCGAACACTTGCTGCTTTTCGTCTCTGGGACTGCTGGGCTGTTTTAAACTTGCTTTTTGTGCTACAAATTGATTTCGAGGCCGGCCAGAATGGTTGTGGGCCCGTACCTGTATGCTTATGTTGCACAATAAAGGTTTCAAAAATTAAAAAAAAAAAAAAAAAAAAGAGAGTAAGGGAAGGTCTAAATTCATGAAATATGTTTTGCGCAACATAATACATTACATAGAAAAGCAATGTTATTGTGAAATATTTTTTTGAAATGTGAATGGGGGCATATTTACTAACATTTCACACAAATGGAACACAGCAAGGCAAGTTGCTGTGCTGCGTGAATGGGAAACAATTGAACGACATCATATTTACAAAAGATAGAGGGACTCATTTAAGAGGTTTTGTTGCAGGGCAGTGCCACAAGGATCTTGCTGCTCTGCCCTGCATCTAGAGGAAAGGGCAGGAATGCTCAGTATCTAAAATATAGGGTACATTCCTGCTCTTTTCCCAAACGCTGGCGCACAAAGGGCTGCCATGTGCAATCTCAGACACCTTTGCACCTCTTTCTGTATTCTGCAGCACACTTAGATTAAGGAAAAAACAAGGAGAAATTAAAACATTTCTCCATATTGTGCCTCCCTAACACCACCCCCAGGGTGGGGTTAGATTCTGACGCATTCCCAAGTTTATGATTCCTCATAAATCTGGGAATGCTTCAGATTCCATGGGTGTTGCGTGGGAACACCCACAGCAACACCCATGGAATGCCCCTTTCACTCAGTGTTCTGCGTAAAAGGAGCAAATATTTGCAAAGCCATAAAAAGCCACATAAGTGGCTTTATGTGGCCTTGAAAATGTGCCGTGGCACATCGCGCCACCAGAACATCAAAAAAGTGACATTCCTGTGGCACAAAAGTGCTGCAGGGGGCTCAAAAATGAGGCCCATTGTATTCTTTTTTTAGTTTAGAAAGCTTTATTCAATAAAATATACAGAGTAAAACATCAGTACAACAAAGGAATTAATGATAACTTGCAAAACTAATGTATGAGAGAGGCAAGAAAATAGAGACTATATACATACTATATGGAGCATTTTGGGGGGATTTTCGTTTAAAGAAGAAGAAGAAAAAGAGAAAGAAGGAGAAGAAAAGGATAGAAAGAGAAAGAGAAAAAGAAAAAGAAAAGAAGCAACATATCAACAATCAAGTGTAACATTTGAAATATAATAAAATTATCAAACTGCATGTCTGGAAACAAAATGAGTAAGTGGTAACCATCACAAGTCCTTTTTGATTAATAAGGGTAGAGTGGTGGCATATGCACGATCAAGTCTGTGATGATGACATAATAAATTCCACCAAGCAGTATATGAAATTTTAGAAGTATCCTTCCAGTTGGTTGTGATGATCTGAAAGGAAATGGCTTTAAACAAATCTATAAACTTTCGGACGTTACAAGAAACATTCCAAAGAGGAGAGGAGCCACCCAAGAAAGTATGCACAATGTCAAAAGATAGATCTGTATTTAAAATATCATTAAGCTTAGACCATGTATGAGACCAAAGGGATTTAACTAGGGGACAATAAAAAAACATATGAAAAAAGTCACTTTTAGCGTGTGTGCATGACCAACAAGTCTTGGAGTCAATTAGTTTTAAATTGTAAAGATCAGAGGGAGTGAAAAAGAGTCTATTATAGAAGAAATACAAAGTCTGTGTAATGCTTGCAGAACTGGAAACTGTATGAATTTTTAACCAGATAGAATCCCAGGTTGGGGTGAAAAACTCCTGGGCCAAATCTCGTTCCCATATGAGTTCTAGTTTGGATTTGACCTTAACAACCTGCAAAGAAGAAAGCAACTTATATATAGCAGCAGCTTTCAGAGGAGTAGAAAAGTCTGGTGAGAGAGAGAGGGTCGAACCAAAGGTGGGCAAAGGAGTGTGTTGAGAAAGCATTGAGGTAAGGGCCTTTTTTAATAAGAGGTATTGGGAGGAGTGTATATTCTAGAGTTGAAAGGAATCACGAAGGATTGGAAAATCTATCAGTGAATTGTTCTCAATTACCATTGTATTCTTTAGCTCTCCCAGCTCTGGCGCACTTGTGGTTGCCTAGCACCAATTCAGGCACCCTTGCACCATGATGCAAGGATGTCTGCGTTATGGGCAGCATTGTTTTAGTGCAGGAAGGAATACCATTCTATACAACAACAATCCGTAGATACCATTTCCTTTGTGTGTGCTGCAAAATGCATCACATATAGAAAGAAAAAGTAATAAGGAGAAATTAAGATATCTCTCCAAGTTACTCATCTCTGCAGTAGGCACATGTTTTTGCCGCAATCCTAAGCAGGTTTATTGTCTTTTTTTTTTGTTGTAAATATCTTTTTATTGCAGCAAGGTCATTGATACATACAGTATATTCGAGCCATTTCCCTTGGCGCTCAATTAATGCGCAACTTCCCCACACCTGTGTCACACAGCCATTCAGCTCACACCCCGGAGGTTGAGCGGCAATACCATGGGGAAAAAGCTGCGCTGGAGAATACTGTGCTGGTTCATAACTACCAGGCGGTTGGGAAATGGCAGTGCTGCTTTTCAGTCCTCACGCTCCCTCTTCCGTGCCCCAAGTCCAGTTGAACCAAGAGTCACTCTTTACCCTTACTGAACAGCCATCCCCCCGTCCCCCCCAACTCTCCCATCCCCGCCTACCACCCTCCCCTCACCCAGAACCTACCAGAACCGCCCCCCCCCGCCCCCGCCCGGACCCCCCACCCCCCCAGGCGTGCTAGAGTACCACCGAACCGAGTCCTCAACCCTCCCGGCTAAACCAGATCCGAAGCAAAGCACCAGGATTTATCAGCAACCATCCGTAAGTCATCACAATGGAATGCAAATAGGGGAGCAGCAGAGGGGGCCTAAGTCATCCCCACGTCAGGCGGGCGCACCGCCGGAGCCGGGCTATGCACCGGGGAGTCCTCCTCGTCCATGTCCAGGAGCGTGAGGTCGAGGACCAGCCCCTCCCACGCCCTGGCCCTCTCCAGTGCCACGTCATTGCCTCCCCTGAGCGCGGCCTGCAGACGAAGCTCTCCCTCACACCGGGCCCATTTATGCAGCTCAGCCTTCCAGCGCTCTACCGTGGGGCCCCTGGTCACCTTCCATTGGAACGTAATGGCCCGCTTCCCCAGGAGGAGCCCCAGGTCCAGAAATTCGCTAGTAACCTTGTTTTTTGATGTGTGTGGGAACCAGTGCAGGATGCAGTGTGCCATGGTGGGTTGCAGGTCCCTCTCCGTTACCTCCCTCAGAACCTCCACTACCTCTCTCCAAAAGGAACCCAGCTCAGGACAGGACCAGAACATGTGTTGGAAATCGGCGAGATCCGCCGGGCAACGTGGGCAGGACGCCGGGTGGGCCGGGAAGTATTTATGTAGTTTGTCAGGGGTCAGGTAGGCCCTGTGTAGGACATAAAAGTGCACCAGCTGCAACCTCGCGTTGCGCGTCCCGTTTCGGGCCCTTTCCAGTATGCCATTCCATGCCTCCTCGGGGATCTCAGTCGCCAAGTCAGCCTCCCATTTCGCCTTCAAGGCCAGCAGTGGGGCGACGGACTCCGAGACCATGCGTCGATATAGGCACGTGACAGCCTTGACCGTCCCCGCCATCATCACGACGTACTGGCAGCCCAGAGACAGCGGCGGCTCCAACATGCCCGCCTTCCAGTGTTTGCGGATCGCCGCCGTTAGTGCCGCGTGAAGGAGGAAGTCCCCTCCCGCCAGCTCAAAGCGGTCCTTCAGGAGGTCGAAGGGCAACAGCGCCCCGTTTTCGTAAAGGTCGCCCATGGATGACAGCCCCTGCTGGTCCCAACCATCTAGCCCGCGCCACGAGCCCCCATGCGGAAGTGCCCCGCAGAGTTTAAGTGGGATCTCAGGTGCGTACGGAACCGTAATACCGCTCCTTCGGCGATATCTGTTCCAGCGTTTTCGGGCCGTCGCAAATTCCTGAGTGAGGTGGAAATCTCCCATCTGAAGTCCCAGGACAATTCGGGACAACACCTGGACCGGGCCCGCCGGTTCTCCTTATCCGTCCTCCCCTTTTCTGGCTCTTGCCACCCACTGCGTTAGCCATTGCAGTTGCGCCGCCAGGTAGTAGAGCTCATAGTCCGGCACTGCCAGTCCTCCATCCGCCCGAGGGCGGAGAAGTGTGGCATGCGCCACCCTGCGCCTGCCCGCCCCCCACAGAAAGCCGATAACCATCGATCGCAGCCGCCGAAAGTAGCTCGCCGGGATCCAGATCGGGAGGGTCCCGAAGAAGTAAAGCAGCCGCGGCAAGGTCCCCATCTTGAGTAGCGCCACTCTCCCCATGAGTGACAATGGGAGCGTGCTCCAAAAGTCAAAGTTCCCTTTAGTGTGCCTGATTGCCGACCCGATATTTCCCTCAAGGATATCCGCCCTGTCATGGAAGATCGAGGTGCCAAGGTATCGCAGGCTCCTCTCCTCCCACGTCACGCCCTCCGTGGTTTGTGGGCATATTCTCCGTGGGCGGGCTGGGAATAGGTGGGACTTCGCCCAGTTCACTCGGAGGCCCTATACTCTGCTCAACGATTGTAGGAGGGTCTTAGCTCCACGCAGGGAGTCTGCCGAGTTCGCCAGGAACATCAGCAGATCATCTGCGTACAATGCGATGTGGTGTACCTGTCCATAGACGTCCAGGCCCTGATACGCCCGGCCCAGCCGGGCTCGCACCGCAAGGGGTTCGACAGCCAGGGCAAACAGCAGGGGGGAGAGAGGACATCCCTGGCGGGTGCCCCTGCCCACCATGCACATCTCAGAGATAACCCTCCCAGTTCTGACCCTCGCCGTCGCGTTCTGGTAGAGCAGCATCGTCCAATTTACAAAGCTTTCGCCGAGGCCCAGCGTGCGCAGAACGTGGAAGAGATAAGGCCATTCCAGGCTGTCAAAGGCCTTCTCCATATCGACAGCAAACACCACTGCCTCGTCGCCGTCATAGGTGTCAGCCTCCAGTACATGTAGGAGTCGCCGCACATTGAGCGCCGTATTGCGGGTCGGGATGAAGCCCGACAGGTCCGCGTGAACCAGCATGGGCATGTGGGGGAGCAATCGCGTCGCCAAGATCTTACTTAAAATCTTGTAGTCCAGGTTGAGCATGGACAGTGGGCGGTACGCTGTTCTGTCCCACGGTTGCTTGCCCGGTTTCAGCAGGGGGACGATCAGCGCCTCCCCCGTGGTCGCAGGAAGACGACCCAGCCGCTTCGACTCGTTGTATAGCCACGTCAGCCGGGGCGCAAGGAGATCAGCATAGGTGAGATAAAATTCCGTTGGGAATCCGTTGGTGCCCGGCGTCTTGTTCCTCGCCATGCTCTTGATGGCGACTCGCACCTCTCTCTCCTCGATCTTGTCCTCAAGCCGCTTCCCGTCCTCCTCTCCCAGTTCCGGCAGGTCAAGATCCTCCATAAAGGCCTGGAATTCCTCCAGCGATGGGAGGACCCTGCTGCGGTAGAGTTCCGTGTAGTAGTCATAGAACAACTCATTGATCCCCTGTTGATCAAATCGCGCCGCCCCCGCGTGGTCCCTGAGCTCAAGGATGACCGAGCTCCGGCGAGCCGGATTGGCCAGCCAGGCCAGAAGAGCTCCTGACTTGTCACGTTCCGAGTGCGCTCGCGTAAGGTAGGCCTTGTAGTCAAAGCACCGGAGGCGCTCCACCGTTGCCGCCACCGCCTCTCGCGCCTCCAGCAGGGCCTTGTGAGTGTCCGGCTGTTCAGGCCTTGCCCTCTCCAGCCCCCGCAGTGTCTCGTCCTCTTTCGCGATTTCCTCCAGTAACGTTCTCCGCACCCCCGATGACGTCGCAATGCACTGGCCCCGCATCACAGATTTGAAGGCGTCCCATTCCGTCGCAGCTGAGCCCGCCGTGCCCACCTGGAAGTACGCTTCGATGCCCGAGGCTATTGTGGTTCGGAAGAGCTGGTTGTCTAGTGCCTCAGGGCGGAGTTTCCAGGCTGGGATCCTCGGGCGGAATTGCGACCAGCGCATCCGCACGAGAAGCGGGTTATGGTCAGAGATCGAGCGCGTGAGATACTCACTGTGGCACACCTCTGCGTGCATGTCCTGGGAACACAGGAAGGCATCTATGCGGACGTGCAATTCATGGAGAGCGGAGAAGAACGAGTAGTCCCTGTCCGACGGGTGGTTAGCCCTCCAGGAGTTGACCAGTCCCCACTGGCGTTGCCAGGCGGAACGCGCAAGTGCAAGCTTGCCAGCTGGTGCATTCGGTAGGGGAGGGTGCGATCTGTCCAGGGCAGTGTCAGTCACACTATTAAAGTCGCCGCCCAGGAGCAAGGGTTCCACTAAGAACGGGGCCAGTTTGTTGGACAGTAGAGAGAGAAATGCAGGCTGGTCCACATTCGGGGCGTACAAACAACCCAGATTAAGGTCCCTCCCATCCAGCTTGCCTCGTATCATTATGTATCTCCCCTCCGTGTCAATTACCTGCTGTGTGCACTGGAAAGGTACCCCCGCCCGTATCCAAATGGCCACCCCCCTAGCATAAGCAGAGTAGCCAGTGTGATAGACCTGCCCCCTCCAACGTCGCTGCAGCGCCTTCCCTTCCTTAGCTAGCAGATGCGTTTCCTGAAGGAAGGCGATGTGAATGCCCCGCCTGACTAGATAGGAGTGGATCTTGTGTCGCCTATGCATCGAGTGTATCCCCCTTACGTTCCATGTGAGACATTTGTAGCCTAAGTCGGATCCCATGGTAGAGTCCACCGTGTCCTATCTACTCTCTCAGTGACCCCCCCAGCACGCCCAGGTCCCACCCCCGTCCCTCCCCCCAACTTGTGAAGCAGGTTTATTGTCTTTAGGAAATATTGGATAGCATATAATTCCATGGATGGATGCATGGAAACGCCCATGCTCCACCCATGAAATGCCTACTACAACAAAATGTAATGCAATGCAGCACACACAGCTGCATTACACTACATTTATTTACAAAGTCATGCAAGATGGCTCAAATAGCCCCTTTAACAGCTTTGTAAATCTTACTAAAGTCTTTGTGCTGCCTAGAGAGGCCATGCACAATGTAATAACAATGCAAAGGCTTACTAAATCTGGGCCTAGATGTTTTGCAAAATGATGTTATCACATGGAACATTTAGTGCAACATGCCTTGCTTAATGCAATGTGTACGAGTATTACAGTGACCCTGACTAAGGACCAGCCAAGAATTTTTGATTGTAATACAATTAGTTGTATAATTTTTGTATTATACTTACTTATAAGGGCTTTTAGTCTGCCCTCTTCATACACTGGCCTGTTGTGTCTTTCACATTTTTCCACCCTCTACATAATATAGCATAAAGCACTGAGTCAGCACACCACACCCATTGACTGACTTCAATGTAAGTGATGGCATTCTTCACTTTCACACGGACCACCTCCACACAAAAGGTAGTTCTCTTCAGTGCCACGGACTACTAAGTCAAAGTAAACGTTTTGAGACCAAAAATATTTTTGCTTTTAACCAATGTGGGTTTTTTTTAGAATGGTGAGGGCCTTTTAGCCTCACCAACAATAAAGTTTTGCAAAAAGCATGACAAAGCAAACAGTTATTGACAAAGTCACATGGTTATCAGCAACACCAGTCAAATTGGCTTTGCCAGTGCCGTTTTATTCTTGTAATCGGACTCCAAAGTCAATCCTGCTGAGTTCTTTTGGACAGAAAGCACTTATACTTAAAATGAAATACAGCTTTCTTGATCTGGCATATGTCGAACCACTGGAAATATGTGTGTCTGGGGGTGCAGCTTTTTATGCATAGTTGTGGATTTGTTGCATTTGTCAAGTAGTCCATCATCTGGTGCATAATCTTCAGATTTTAACTAAAGAAACGTTGCTTTAGCTCAAACTGATCAGAAGTTACTTAAAACATCACAAATTGTGTGTGTGTGCGGTGAAGGCCCATGGCAAAGGTTCCGTGATCACTTTTCGTTGCTCGATTTTTTGGTTGTTAATCTGGTACTAATGAGGTGATAGCTTTGCCCCAACAGTATTATCATGTGTGTAAATCACTCAATAATTAAGTAATGCTATACAAATTGCAGCATTATGAGGCATAATTTGCCTTTTCTATCTCCATAATTTAGTCAAGCCTTCCACATAATTTTGTGGTCCTCTGCCACATAATTCCAGTTACCCAGGCCATATTGTCTCAAGTGCCAATCATAAATGCAACCAATGTGTTTTCCATGAAGTACTTCCATGTTAGCTTTGAATAGACACAATCTTTCTTCTGTGGCAAATATAACAAGGATACATTCCCAGATTTACTAATGTTTCTGAAACATTGTTTCAGAAAACACAGCACAGCATCCAAATCTTTCGCAATGCATTGCACAATCAGGAAAACACAGTGCAGAGCTTTATCAACAAGTATTGGTCTGCTGCTGGCATCATCCCCAGTTGAACCACTCAAACAAGACCACCTTGAGTGATGCACAGCCTCTCACAATGGTTCAGAGTTTAGTTTGCACTGTTTAACATAGGATTTGTACTGGAGGTATATCTTTCTGGTACAAATACCTAGGCATAGACAAACTCAGAAGTATCCCATGGATTAGATGTATGTTGTGCACTGCAGCACAAATGCAATGTGTCATAGGTCTGGCGTTAGTCAGTACACTTTGATTTTACTAAATGTATAAGTATAAAATACTTACTTAAATGGGCTTTCAGCTTCAACCATTGGTCTGTTGTTGTGCCATTCACAGTTTGCTTCAACCCACTGCATATTAGAGTATGAGGCAATGGGTCACTCTAATTTAGCCACTAGTTTTCTTCACTTTGAGTGATTGCAGTTTGCACTCTCACAATAAGCACATTCACACACAAGGTAGTTCACTTCAGTGTCAGTGTTTTTGTTTTTTCTTCATAATTACTTTTAGTGTTGCCTTTGTGTGGTGAAATCAGGGGACTTTATACCATATGTGAGCACAGAACACATTCCATGTTTTATCAGGTCCTGCCTTCTGCCAATAGTATTGTATATTCCTTTTGGAGGGTCTATTTTTATTTAAATGACCGCTGGTATTTGACAGTACAACAGTTTGCTTTCATTTGAAATTGTTCTTTATTAAGTTACTGTCTTTTAGGTCCTCCCGCCTCTCAATGCGACCGTCGCTAAGCGGCAATCAGCGGAGTCTCGCCCACACCCCCTCACCGCTCTTCAGTGCCTTGGGCAGCCAAAGGGCTAGCTACGCCACTGATGCGCCTTCTCGGTCCAAGACATACTGTATCTACATCATAGCCCATCCATAGGCTTCCCATTTGTTGGCACTATCATTGCACCATTTTTCATTCTCCCCATTTGTCAAGGGCATGCATACATCATGCCTCCTTCCTGTTCCAGCAGGCATTCTAAGGCATTGTTTCGGCACTATTCTTTATTTCTTTAAGAGCGTCCCTGTATTTAATAGTTTTTTTCTTAGTCTGTCAATCAATCAATCAGGGGTTTGTGAAGCGGGCTGCTCACCCGTGATGGTCTCAAGGCGTTGGGGGAGGGTGGTGCAGCTCTGAGTCAGGCGAGGAGCCAAGTCTTGAGGTTCTTCCTGAAGGCGTGCAGGGTAGGGATCGTCTGATGTTGACTTGGAGTTCATTCCAGGCTTTGGCTGCAACATGGGAGAAGGCTCTTCCTCTTGTTCTGTTTCTGCGGATGCGCAGGGTGTTTGCTAGGGCAAGGTTGGCGGAGCTGAGGTTTCTTTTGGGTACGTGGAAGGAGATTTGTATGTTGAGGTATTTGGGTTCGATGTTGTGGAGGGATTTGAAGGCGTGGGTGAGTATCTTGAATGTTACTTTCTTCTCGACGCGGAGCCAGTGGAGTTTTCGTGTTGTGTTGTGCCGAGGACCAGTCTGGCTGTGGCATTCTGGATGGTCTGTAGTTTGTGTAGCAGGGATTTGTTAATTCCTGTGTAGAGGGCGTTTCCGTGGTCTAGTCTGTTGGACTATGAGGTTGTGGGTGACATTCTTTCTGGATTCAGGGGGGATCCATTTGAAAGTCTTGCAAAGGATGCAGAGGGAGTTGAAACAGGAGGAGGGGACGACTTTGATCTGACAAGTCATGGTGAGGGAGGAGTCTAGGATGATGCAGAGGTTCTGGGCGTGGTCCGTCGGGTTAGGGGGGCTTCGAGGACAGAAGGCCACCAGGTGTTGTCCCACGCTGTGGGGGACGGTCCCAGGTTGAAGACCTCAGTCTTATCTGAGTTGAGTTTAAGGCAGTTGTTGCTCATCCAGGCTGCAATGTCTTTCATTCCTTCCTGGAAGGGGAGTCTGGTGGCTTCGGGGTTCGTGAGGGAGAGGATGAGCTGCGTGTCATTGGCGTAGGATACTATACTGGGCCCATGCTGTGTGATGATGGCGGCGAGGGGGGTCCATGTAGATGTTGAGCAGTGTGGGGCTGAGCAAGGAAACTTGGGGCACTCCGCAGTTGATCTCTGTGGATTTGGAGAGGAAGGGTGGGGTTCGGATCCTTTGGGTTTTGCCTGACAGGAAGGAGCGGTTCCAGTTGAGGGCAGTCCCCAGTATGCCAGTGCCATGGAGTCTGGTTGCGAGGGTGCGGTTCTAGACTGTGTAGAAGGTGTGAGAAGTTGGCCTGATATGTAGTGCTCACTATTCTAGTGATCACTGTGTATCATTCCAAACGACCCTTATTGATGATTGGTTGTAAGTCAACCTTTTTAGACCAGCTATCCTAGTAGCATGGACAAGAGCAGTCTTTAGGCTAAACTCTAGAGGGCGTGTTAAGCCAGCTGTTATACCATCACATATACCCCTTGAACACCAAGTGAAAGGACACCACACAAGTTGTTATGAAAATAAAAGTATATTTATTTAGAACACAACAGCCCTGGACTCTTTATGAGGACAGGGCGCTAAGCACAATACAAAGCTCTTAAAGAATTTCTGAAAGTCGCACAATTTACGCAAATGCCCGAGGGGCACGCAAAACCATATACTACAAAAGTGGAATGCGAAATACTAGCAGGTAAGTAACTAGTCTCAAAGGCTTTAGGATCACTAGGACTGGACTACTGAACCTTCAGATTACGAGCAGGAGGCCTAGGGAGATCGGGTGCAGAGTGTGCACTCTCACGCGGGATGCGGGACAAAGTCTATGGATGCTAGATTTCGTAAAGTTAGTGTTATCGGACGAATCCGACTAGGTAGAGCTGAAACGAAAAAGGATCTGGACACTTAGATAGTTAAGCTATGCTGGAGCACCGAAATGCTCAGGTTACCTAGCCCAGGGGCTGCGGCTGCATAGGGCTGAAAAGACGTCGGAAATCCTCGTTGCAGTCTATGGAGCCTGAAAGAAGAAGTTGCTGGCAGGCGACCAGTGATGAAGTTCGATGTGATCCAAGCCTGGATCGATGATGGAGGATACCTGTAAGCAGAGGGGACCAAGTTCTGAATCACTAGCCAGTGATTAGATGGGCACCAGGATGGCACCGGACGAAGTCACCTCGACCAGGTGAGTGGGCGACGCTGGGCTCTGCAGTCTCTCGGACCAGGAGGCGTTGTCGGCGACCAGGATGGAGGTGCGAGCTGTCCCACAATGGTATCTGCTGTCGACGTTGCTGTACCCAGGATTGGGGCAACAACTCTTGGCAAATGCAAGCCCACGCGGTGGACTCAAAATGGCGTCTAGAGTAGACCAGGAGGATCCGGGGTGCTCCTCTGTTGGAGGGGAGCAAGGGCCAGTCTGGAGCAACCAGACCAGCAAAGAAAGTATTGTCGTTCGTCGTCAAGAGGGCTACAAGCCAGCAGGCAAGTGGCCGGACAACACGGTGAGCAGCAAAGAGCAGAAGGGCCCCACGCAGATCTCGTGGATGCTGGGGGGCTGGACTTCGGAGCTGGAGCTGCTCAGGGTTAGGGCTTCTCAAACCCCAAAGCACTCACTCGAGGATCCCTCGGTGGTCGTGCTGGATAAGCGTTGTGCAGTTCTGAAGATGGCCGGTCCCTCGAGGTCTCGTCACACCCACGGATCTCAGCTGGGCTGATGATGTAGGTAGAGGTCAGAGGTGCCAGGGAAGCTGGGTCTCGTTGTGCTGGTCGGTCGGATTCCTGAGAAAGGACGTGCAGCAAACCGCAGTGTTCTTAGTTGGTGCCCGCAGATGCAGGGTGACTACTCCTTAGTCACAAGGGAGAAATCTTGAGAAGAAGTCTTGAGTTCCTTTCGTAGAAAGTAGTTTCAGGATTCAAAAATGATCTAATTTGGAAGGGTCCCCGCTCCCACCTTTATTCTAAAGAAAGGGGCTGGTACGGGACTAGGTCCTGCCCATGGGTGGGACCAGGAATGGGGGTGGTTACACCCCTCTCCCATGCCGTACTTTCCCCAGCTCAGGGGCTGGTGTGCTCCTGGAACTGGTTCAAACTGGCAGATGCACAGTGAGCACCAGGGTGCCACTTGCAGTCACCTTCCTATTCAGCCCTGCCTACCTAGGATACACAAAACCCTGTCTGGGATGGTGCTAGCACCGCCCCTGACAGGAAACCCTTTGTCCAAGCTCCCCTCGCTGGAAGGACTCCCAGCTGCAAGGGGTCAGACTTGTGTCTGTGGTGGCAGCATCCATTTTGTGATGCTGAGGCTCGAGTTAACTTTAACCGGGGTTCACAGTTACATACATGTCGTGTCCCTCTAGAAGGGTGGAATGCTAACCCCGTCGCCAGAATTGGCGAGGGGTTAGTATTCCAATTCGTATGACACCTTACTCGACATGTTTTGATAAAGCTATACCAAAGATAGCAAATAACCGCGAGGATTATAATGCACTTAAGAGTATATGGTACGCGTTATCATAGAACAGCTATTAGGACTTGGTTCCGCAAGCTGCAGACGGGCTCAGCTCATGCCAGAGCACCATCTCACATAATTCCAAGCACTCTGCCTTCAGGATTGTTAAGGCCTGCCATAGGAGTGACTGATAGGAATACATGTGTCTATTTTAGGGTTAGATATAGGTATACTATATCTACAGCAAAGGGTGATTACACCACCTTGCCCCAGCTGTCGTGCAGCCAGTTGTGTCAGATTTAGATGGCCAGCCAGGGGTGGCATAATACATGCTGCAGCCCCTGGTAGGCCCTGGGTACACCTATGCCCTGAGTTACAGGGACTGATAAGGTGGCCCAGTACCAATTGGATATGTACCTAAGGTACATGGAATCCATTTTACAGAGAGAGCAGTAGGCCTGGGGTCCTGATTGGCAGGGTCCCAGGCCAACTATGTCGAAAACCAGCTAAAACACAGGGCAAAGAGTTGGGGGCAACCATAGTCAGGATCTACCTTCCTACAGAAGGCTGTGGCAGGATGAGGTTCGTGGTGTGGCCCTGGTCGAGTAGCATGCGGATGTCATCTGTGGCAGCGAGGAGGGCAATTCGGTGCTGTGGTTTCTCCGAAAACCGGACTGGGAAGAGTCGAGGATGGCATTCTCTTCAATGAAGGTAGTCAGCTAAGCGTTGATGAATTTCTCTGTGACTTTGGCTGCGAAGGGAAGGAGAGAAATGGGCCGGTAGTCCGTCCAGCTTTCCACTTGTTCCGCATAGGAAGTGCGGGGGCAACAAGTCACTATGGGGTTGTGGTTTCGCCATGGGATAAAAAAAATCCAATGGGAAGCTATTCAGCTAACCATAACTATTGTTTTGTGAACCACACTGGTAAGAACTGCATTGTCAGTCTAAGCATCGTTCATATTAAATGTGTTTAAACATTTGAATGTTCGATCCAAAGAAAGCACTGTCTTGAAACTGTTACTCTTTCTTTTACTGACTTTCTTTCCTGTCACTATAAAAAAATTCCTTCCCCTGAATGTAGGCTGTCTTTGCTTGAATATGGCTTCCTGGCAGGCTCAAAGTCCGCCATTGCCATTTTTTCACATCCTCTTTCTTCATCTGTAGTAGGAGGGGAATGGGCGAGACCTTACAACCAGAGGCCACCAGTAAATACCCAGCCGGGAACCAATGCCAAAACAAAAATTGCCACGCCACCGTGCCCGCCCTCTACGTGAGACAAACAACCTCCCTAAACTTGAACAAACCCAGTCCCACTTTCATCAAATTCAGTGGAATGAGGCCATGTCGTTTGTGTAGGAGGGGGTGGGATTCAATTGAAAAATACACTCCGAAACATTTCCTGCGTGTCTTCATTTTATAACCAAGGAAACCTGAATAACGTTGCATGACTGGTTGCTCACAAAAAGAAGGGCAGCTCATACTTCAAGGTTTTTTTATTCGATTATGAAAAAAACAGACTATTTTTTTCCGCCGCCGTTATTGGTCAAGTGGCACAGCAGTTTTTGTGCTTTCTTCCTTTTCCCTCCCCCTTTTTCCATCTAACTCTCCTTTTTAGCCATCCCTTTGCCCCCACTTTGGCATTTCTCAGCCACCAGTATTTTCTCTCTCCCAAACTTTTTCCTAGTATCTGCCCTCTTAAGCTCTCTACCTGTTTCCTACTTCTGCCATGATGTTTTACAGCCTTCGTCCACAGCTTCAGCCCATTCCCTCTCCTCTTGGTCCACTTTTCCTTGTGTGCCAATTTTCCTCATGCACCTTCATTACCCATTGTCCATTTTCCCTGATCAATCCCACGTCCCTCTCTCACTCCCACTTCATCATGCTTTTCCCAATGTCCTCAAAGAGAGCGATATGACACGGACAATGCTGGCCAGGTCATCAGTGGCGTACCAAGGTCAGGTGGTACCCAGTGCGGAAAATTTCTTGTCACCCCGGCTTGACAAAATGGTAAAAAATGTGCTTTAAACACATATTTTTTACATTTTGTCACCCCCTCAGTGATCACACTTGTCACCCTGGCTTGACAAAATGGCAAATATGTGTTTAAAACACATATTTTTGCCATTTTGTCACCCCCCTCATTGATGACACCCGAGGTGGCCCGCACCCACCACACCCCCTCCTACGCCACTGCAGGTCATAGCATTTTTAGGTCGAGCCTGGGCAGCGCATGCGCTGCTCTGAGAGGCATGCTCTGCCCACTTTCACCCACATTTGTCCTTGGCTTGTGTCATTGTTCTTCGTAAATGCTGGATTCTGATTCGTCAATATGTTTGTTAGTCCCTCCTTAGTACCACCTTGTTTTCATGTGTAACCTCCCATGAGAACTGATCATTTTACTTCGGTTGTTACGCGCTTTGTCTTATTTAGTCTGTAAGCACTATTTTCTTTAATGAGTTTCACCTACTGCAGCAATTACATGCTTTCCTGCAACCTGCTTTCACTTTCCAAGCAGCCTGGGATAATAGCAGCCGCTTCTTTGAAATGCAATAGGTCTCGCATTGACAAGAGTTTGAACTATTGGTATTGTAAATGACAATGCCTTTTATTTATGTGTTAGTTATCAAAACAGATAAATAAAAAGCATTTGCAATGACAATAGCTTAAACTCTCGCAAATGCAAGGCCTATTGCATTGCAAATGCTTGTTTTTTTTAAGTTTTTTTTTTTACTTTCAACCATTCACCACAGCAGTGCTGCTGTGCAACATGGCTAGGAAAGACTGACGAAGCCACCCACTCCCAGAGACCGTAGAACGCACAGTCTGTGTACTGTTTTCCCAGTCTTCTCGTTCCGGGCTCCACCAAGCTGTTCTCGAATTTCACTTTTCCGCGAGTGTTGATGAATGTTTTCCCATGATAACGAAAGTGCCCCGTTGTCGGTAAGCATAAAATAATGCACAAATTGGGTCTCAAATTTCTGTCACATGTTTGATAACAGCTGAAAGTCAGTATATGGTGTTCTCCTTTTTGATAGAACCAATGGAAACTGAGAAAGCCCTGCTAGTAGAGTGAGAGGTGTGGCTGAAAACTACAGACGGGGCACAGTGAGATGGTTGAGGCCGCTATCATGTCATGCAGCCTTCAAGGGTCAATGTGCCACTACTATGGGATGTAGAAGAGCGTACTGGACAGGGCACCACTCCTACAGAAATGCTTGCATGCAGACCTATCCCAGATGAAGTACACCTGCCAACTTCCCTTGCAGCTGGAAGCATGGTATAAACAGGTGCAGGATTGGGCAGTGCCTGGAGGCAATTCTTGAACAATTAGTGGCTATCCCAGTGGGTGACGAGAGGGGTTCTCTTGTGACCATCTCCCCGAAGAAGTGGGCAGTAATAGTAAAGTGATCACTCCATTACGTCTCAATGACGGCCATGACCTTACCGCTGGTCACAGTGCCCCCCCACCCCACCACCACCACCAGTTTGGCAATAAAAGGCAGAGATAATAAGGTGAGCCCCGGTGCTCCTGCACTTGGTACACTAACTAGCGATACATGCCTACATTCACCATCATTATTTAGTATAATCTTTGGACAGCATCCATTATGCCACAAGCATGTTAAGCTGGTGCCTTTCCCGGGTGTGCAGGCTGCCCTTTGGACTAGTTTTTCCGTGTGGCTTGTGACTGTTGGGCACTGCCACGCTCTGCTGTTGAGCCGTTTGCCTGAAAAGCCTGCTCCAGCCTGCACCCTCTCCTCTCTGTCTATTAAATATGTGCTCTTTCATCTGTATTAATACTGTGCTAGAGCCAGGAAGTAGGGAGCAACATAATCTTCATTGTTTGGATGAGCGTTGTTGCACCCTTTTTTGTTTGCCAGGGTTTTCTCAGGTGAGTTTATCGCTGTTGTGCGCTTCGCTGGTTCCTCTCGGCATGCATCATGGGGTTTCCAGATACTTCTCTTGTTCTTTATTCTGTATTTCATTGACTTTATCAATTTTGTTTGCATTTATTGGTTCTCACGTTCCATTTCCGTCTTCTCTTTCGTTCTATGAAGTAATGATGTGCAGGTTTTTATTGGGTTTTAAACCTCCTTGTGATCACCTTTGTTCTACATTTACCGGGTGTTCACATGCTGCAGTTTCATATTTTCAATTATTGTAAAACATTGTATATTGTTTTTGCTCTTGGAATCTCTGTTCAGCTTTTCTTGCTTTACGTTTAAGATTTCCACAGCCCCACAACTGTAATACCTAGACCAACACACTCTCCTATCTGACCTATTCCAATGACAACGCCAAGAGCTCGGCACTCGGCCATTGCCGAGACCTATTGGATTTGCCAGTGCTTGTTTGGTATGCATGCAGCGGGAAACAACCTTTACAAAGCAAACATTACATCGCACTACATTTACAACGCAGTTATTACATTGCAACATCCTTTACAACTCATGTCATTACAACGCATCCATTACAATGCATGTCACTACAACGCAAGCATTACATCGCTTGTCATTACAACGCATACCATTACAACGCATAGTCCCCCAAAACTATCCAACACTTACCCTACTGTTGCACCCCTAAAGTTAGAATAGTAATGTGTACCCCTACATTATCCTACACTTACCCAACTGTTACACCCCCTGGAGTTAGAATGAAAAAAAAATTCCCACTATACAATCCAACACCTACCCTACTGTTGCACACCATGGAGTTAGAATACTAATTTTCACCCCTACACTATCCAATACTTACCTTAAATGCAATGTAATGGTATGCATTGTAATGGTATGCGTTGTAAAGGTATAATGCGATGTAATGGAATGCGTTGAAAGTGTAGTTTAACCCCTTCCATGCTGGTGACGAACCCCAGCCGTCATGCACTACGGTGCTCGTGTGCTGATGATGGCTGGGGTTCGTCATGGCCCGCCCGTGTTCGTCCGGCGGCCGCACACGGGAAAAATCGCGACGCACGGAAGGGGTTAAAAAAATTGTTCTAGTGGTATGCGATGTAAAAATATATGCGCTCTACCGGATGTTGCGATGTAAAACTGCGTTGTACAGGCATGCGTTTTAAATGTATGCGTTGTAAGGTCATACATTCGCATGCAGCACACTAACCGAACGTTTCAATATTAAACATTTGAATTCATAAGCAGACAATTCTTCAGAACACATTTATTCTGTACTCAATTTCACCATCGCCTATTTAGTAAACTTTGCCCAGGAAGAAAACCAGCCTTTATTTTGTTTAAATTGCAGCACTTGCAACACTTTTTATGTCTTTACTTCCTTCTTTCTTTCTCTCTTGTCTTCTTTTATTCCTACTTTCCTTCCTTCTATTTGCCTTCTTTAATTATTGTTTGCTTTTCTTTCTTTCCTTCTTTCCTTTCTTTTGTCTTTCTTTCATTCCTGCCATCTTTCTGTCTTTCTTACTTTTAAGGTGGCAGTATAGGTAGGTAAGATATCGCGATAAGAATAATTTATATATATTAAGAAACATGCATAACTATATAATAAATAAATATATGCTGTGATGATGCAGCAATTGGCAATGTAGCAGATCTAATATTTTTGTGAGTCAATGCAATGTTAATGACTCTGACATAGTTGTAATAAATTGACGGTGTAGTGTTTGACATGGCAGATGCCAGAAATGTCACACACACACGTTGCTCCTGGAACGGCACAGCGTGATAAATAAAAGGGGGACAAAGACGCACGAGTCCAGTCCGGACACAACAAGGGCACCTGTGTCCAAGTGCATTTACTGCTTTGCGCAGCACGCATATGCGCAAGGCTTGCCCAAGATTCTGAGCATTCTACACAGGCGATGTGGATAGGAGCCGACACCCACGCTCCGCGCGCTCGCCGTGACCACAACGATGAGCTCAGCCCACCAGCTGATCCTCGGCTCAGCGAGAAGGGGCGGTTGTGCCACGCGCGCTTCCCGGCTCCTGCGTACTGCTCACCACAGAAGCGGTACAGCAGCAGGTGGGAGACACATTGGATATCAGTCAGTAAGAGCTCAAGCCCCCCCATAGCAGGAAAGGGAACCTGTTCAGGCCTGGACAATCCCAGGGGGCCAACACGCAAACTAGGCTCCAAACAGGAACAGAGAGAAACCACCACACAGGTCTGCACAACAAGCAAAACATAAAGCCTAGACACCTCCCAGAGGCAAGCTGCGCACAAGACGTGGCCCCACGCACAATCCAAGCAGACACCCCTCAGGCAGGGGCAGGAGGAGAACACGCCTCTACGGCGCCACTGCCAGTGCATAGCCAAGTCCAGGGTGACTCAAGGGAGCAGACTCGACGCAACTGAGAGGTGGGAGGTGACGTCTGACACACACCGTCCTCCTGCAACGCCAAGGCAGACACAGTCAAGCTGACAATGGGAAACAAACCTGATTCCAACCAGCCACCTACCCACACCATCACATAACATGCCCCTGCAGGGGTGTTACCCCCATTCAGTGAGGCGGCGGACCCCACCACTGCGTCCCCATGGCGGAAAACATGGCTGGGGCGGCTAGAAAACTATTTAGTGGCCACGAGGGAGACAGACGGAGCAGTGAAATGCACACTATCACTCCACTGTGCAGGAGAGGAAGTGTACCTGCTGTTCAAGCACCTCCCAAATACAGGGGCACCAACCAACTATGCAGCGGCGGGGGTGGTGCTTAATGAGCACTTCGACCCGCAATTGAACCCAGATTTCGAGAGGTTCAAACTGCGTCAAGCCTGACAAAGAGAGGGGGAATGGATCAACATGTTTTACGCGAGGCTGAGGGAGTTGGCGAGTACCTACACCACAGATGATCGCGCCACGGATGAGATCCGCGCCCAGCTAATCCAAGGGGTACGCAGCAAAACCCTAAACAGGCTGATCTTAAGGCAACCAAATATACCCCGCAATGACATACTAGTCCTGGCCAGGACACATGACCTCTCAACAGCCAGGGCGGATGAGATGGACTTAGCCTTGACCCGGACGACAGAGAAGAGCATAACTATCAAAGCGAAAAGGGCGAATGCCGTGAGGACACGTGACAGAGGGAGCGGGCAGTGAAACCATCCACCCCAAGCCCCGAAAGGTCAGTGCGGGTACTGTGGACATGAAGAGCACCCCGTACAAGCGTGCCTTGCCCAAAGACGGTCATGTTCCCACTGCGAGATCCCAAAACATTTTGCATCCGTATGCCAGAAGAAGAACCAATGCAAGGACAGCAAAGGGGGCAGATCGATAAGGAGAATGGTGCGTCAGCTGTCGAGCGCCTCTCTTACACCCTCACGCAGCAAGAAGGGGAACGAACAGGCCACCTATCGGTGGGATACACTTCATCAGAAGATGATGAGGTGGAGACTAACCTAATATCTTTCACACAAGAACTCAAGAGACGGAGAAAACCGCAGCCCACGTGCTCTGTGAAGATAGCAGGGTCAGAAGTAAAGGTAGTCATCGACAGCGGCGCCTCCGTTAACGTCATGGGGGTCCAGCAGTATAATCGACCGTGGTCCAGGCCCGAGAAGAAATAGTCCAAAACCAAGACTTTCATGTACAGAAGCACCACACCCCTGCCACTATGAGGAAAGATGACCATGCCAATCAGGTCAGAGGACAACAAGATCCCAACTGATATCCACGAAATAGTCCAAAACCAAGACTTTCATGTACAGAAGCACCACACCCCTGCCACTATGAGGAAAGATGACCATGCCAATCAGGTCAGAGGACAACAAGATCCCAACTGATATCCACGTCTTCGACCAAGAGGCCTAAAATCTACCCAGAGCCATGCACCTGAATACCTGGGCCTAGTGATGTTCGCGCGAAGTGTGCGGTAAAACCAAACCAAAGAAATGGTGAGCCAGTTTGCAAGCCTATTCAAGGGACTCGGACACATCAAGAGAGCCCCAATCAAGCTCCACATCGACCCAACGGTCGCCCCGATGACCCTATGCCACAGGCAAATCCCTTTCCAACTCAGGCCGCTGGTGGAGCAGGAACTACAGAAACTAGAAGAGCAGGGAGTCATTGAAAAAGTCTCCGGGCCCATCCCATGGGTGTCACCTATGGTCATAGCAGAGAAACCAAGCCAGCCAGAGAAGATCGGGCTGTGCATTGACATGCACATCCCCAACAAGGCCATTCGGCAAGAACGCCATATCACTCCAACGATAGACGACATTGTAGCCAATGTCAATGTGTCCCGGTGGTTCTCTATGTTGGACCTGAACTCAGGGTACCACCAGCTGGTATTGGCCAAGGAAAGCAGATAAAGCACCACGTTCAGCACCCACCTGGGGTCACGACGATACAAGCGATTTCATTTTGGGATATCCTCCACAGCAGAGGTGTTCAAAGACACAGTGCGAGAGATCCTAATGGGCCTGCCGGGGGTATTGAACATGAGTGACAAGTTCCTCATCCACTCCACCACCGCGGATGAGCACTATCGACATCTGAAGGCCACTTTGAAGCGACTCTAGGAGCACGGCATCATCCTGCACAGAGAAAAATGCCTATTCTTCCAAAAGAAGATAGAGTTCTTCGGTTACCTCTTCAACCAAGAGCTAATCCAAGTGGACCCACAGAAGTACCAGGCCATCAAGAATGTACCGGCCCCCATGACAGTGTCAGAAGTACAGGGCTTCCTCTGTATGGCTACGTACTGTAGCCGCTTCATCACTGACCTGGCCACTGTTGCAGAACCCCTCCAGAACTTCACTCGCTCTGATGCCAAGTGGAAGTGGGGACCGCAAGAAGAAGCAGCATTCCAAGTAATCAAGAATGCTTTCCTCGACCACACCACGCTGGTGTATTTCTACACTGCCAATTACACAGAGCTACTCGTCGACGCCAGCCCGGTGGGTCCCGGGGCGGTGCTCGGCCAAGAACAGGAACCCAGGAGATAGGCCGCATAGGCCTACACCAGCAAGTCTCTCTTGCCCACTGAAAAGCGCTAGGTGCAGATCGAGTGGGAGGTCGTGGCCATTCGGTGGGCAGGCAGGCTCTTCCCCTTGTATATCTGCGGCCAGCCATTCAAGGTCGTCACAGAGCACCAGCCACAGGTACATCTCTTCAAAGCGTCGGTGCCTCACCTGCCCCCAAGAATTGAACTATGGACTATCGGACACCAACAATACGAGATGGAGGCTGTGTTCCGACTAGGTGCCAAGAACCCCGCCGATATTCATTCTCGACACCCCACTCCCAGGGAACACCAGAAAGAAGAGCCAGAAGTCGGATCCCTCAAGGCCCATTTGAATCTAATTCCGATAGCCGCATGCCCAAATGCACCAGCCCTGGAGATCATAACAGCAGCTGCTGAAACAGACCCAGTAATCACCAAAGTGTGTGGCGCTGTTCAAGGAGGCAACTGGCACCAGTCCCTACAAACGGCCAATGACTGGTCAGGACATGACAGCGAATGCCTCGCAAAAATGTGGAAGATCCGAAGTGAACTGAGTGTGACACAAGATGGGACCCTGTTGCAAGAGTCTCGCATAGTCATCCCCACAGCCCTCCAACACCACGCGACACTGTGGGCCCACTGAGGACACCAAGGCATTGAAAAAATTAAATCCAGGATGTGGGAAAAGGCCTGGTTCCCAGGATTGTAGGCCAGGGTGGAGGAGATCGTGAAGAGCTGCCCTTCATACCTGCTAACCGGGGCACCAGAACGTCTGGCGCCCATTCAGACGGAAGAGCATGGAAAGTCCCCGTGGGAGAAGGTGAACATCGACTTCAGGATTTTACCCGATGGCCGAATGACCCTGGTCATGGTAGACTGCTACTCCAAATACCCTGTAGTAGAAGTCGTCAGCTCCACAACGTTCTACCCGGTTGCCCCGGTACTCTAGAAGATATTTGCGATGTTTGGGTGCACAGAAGAGATCAAGAGCGACAACGGGCCCCCAATCCAAGGAGGAAAATTCAGAGACTTCCTGCAGTGCCACGGAGTCCGACACCATCGTATTATTCCTTGATGGCCACAGACCAATGGGGAAATTGAAAGGTTCATGAGGACTCTCAACAAAATTCTGTGCATTGCCAAGGCTGAGAACGCAGATCTGGAGCGCCACCTCCAACTGTTCCTCGGGGAATATCCAAGCACGCCACACAGCACCACACACCAGGCCCTGTTGGCCCTAATGTTCAACGGAGCACTTCGAGACACACTCCTTGTCTGCCCCGGATGGGCTCCGCCATCCTACAACGAGGGGGAAGACCTCGAATGGAGGGAGAAGCAAAACTTGGCCGCCAGCCACAAGAGGAAAGCAAAGGCCGTCCGTCACCTGCAACCAGGGGACTGAGTGATAATAAGGGACAGATTGCCGGGAGGAAAATTCAGAATCCCCTGTGAACCAAGCTACTGGACCACAAGCGTTGTCAAAGGAACCATGGTCACTATGGAAAAGAATGGGGAGGAGGTGACCAGAAACATCTCATGGTTTAAGGGGGTAGTGGAGGCTCACTCCGCCACGGAGCAGAGTCGGGAGCCTGTGGCCAGGACGTGGGCAAATAACGCTCTGAGAGAAACATCATGAGCACGCCACAGGGAATCTGCCCAGGAGGGCCGAGAGAAGCTGAAACGATGTCGCTTCACTAAGGGGAACAAACGGACACACACATGACACCCGAGGGTTCACCCCCGGATCGGGGTTGTCATCCCAGGTATGAACTGAGAAGGAATCTGGCCCGAGTTCCCACCTGAAGGACTTTGCATGCTGAGTAAAGGCCGGGACCCCTCCCTGGGAAGGAAGGAGAAGGGACTGATTTGAGATGGGATGTAATAAAGTTGACGGTGCAGCGTATGAACCGGCAGATGCCGGAAATGTAACACACGCGCATTGCGCCGGGTGCAGCACAGCGTAATAAAGAAAATTGGGGCATGGCTGCACCAGTCCAGTCCAGACTCAACGAGTGCGCAGCGTAATAAATAAAAGAGGGGTGTGGCCGCACAAGGCCAATCCAGACCCAACAAGTGCACCTGTGTCCCAGTGCATTTACTGCTGTGCGCAGCACGCATATGCGCATGGGTTGCCCAAGGTTCTGGGGCCTCTACAATAGTGTCACACAACCACATATGACAAAATTAGTTTGTGAGGTCAAGAGCCAAAAGACGCACAGATATTCTGAGGGTAGGTGAAGACCTTTTGACGTCAACTCTGTGAAAAAGTGGTGCGGTTGAAATAAAATGAAATTAGCTTCTGTTACGTTCCCGGTTTCCAACCAATGACTACTAGTAGCTATATGAATCATATTTGAGGCAGCATGTGAATTGTAGTATGATTCCATTACTGTAGCTGGTTTCTCTGGGAACATTCCAGCAACAACCATTTGGGAAAGTTCCCACGGATTCCGGTAGGATGCTGAATCTCATGTGTGACGAGCAGCAGGCCTCGTGTGACGAGCAGCAGGCCTCATGCGTGACAAGCAGCAGGACTCGTGTGATGAGCACCAGGCCTCATGCGTGACAAGCTGCAGGCCTCATGTGGCATCGAGTGTTACAAGCAGCAGGCCTCATGTGTGGCAAGCAGCAGGCAGTAACAGCCACTCGTATTGCGAAGTGGTAGCGCGTGGACAGGGAGAACACAAACAAAAAAATGAATAAACATAAAGAAAAAAAATACAACTTACCTGCTCCGGTGGCAGCCGCCTTACTCCCGATCATCGCGTCCTTGTGAGGAGCCTGCTGCACACTACGCAGACTCCCAGCTCCCAAATCCCAGCACTGCTCACATGCTGGGAAAACTATTGTTCTGAGTGCCTCGGTTCGGCACTTAGACATAGACTGGGAGCCTGTGTGGGTTTCTTCACCCAGCTGTACAACACAGATAGGTGGAGAATGGCTTAGTGCGCATGACAGTTTAGCCGGACCCAGAGGGCCGGTCAAACTGTCATGAGCACTTGGCAGTGCCCACCACTCCCCCTCCTCTCTAGTGCTGCAGGCGCAGCATCAGGATGGGAGGTCACGCCCCTCCTTCAGCTCACAGCCTGTAGGGCTCCAAAATAAAAAAATATTTTAAATGTTTTATTAGCATTTTAATGTTGTCCTTTGTCTCTGCTGGCTTTCCGCAGGGAGGGATAACGCTCCTCCACCATAGCAGAGGTGCCTCGTGTGTGATGAGCAGCAGGCCTCGACAGATGGAGCAGGGACTCGAAGAGGGCAAGCTCTCTGTTCATCACACAGGAAAGGTGAAATCCCTATTTCTTTATAACATTTCTTGTTTCTTTTTCAGGAAGCCACTGTGGCAGTCAGACAATCTTGGACGTCGTCAGTTTCAGCGATGTCTTGAGCCTGCAGTTCATATCTAACAGACAGATAGTGGACAGTGGCTTTTCAGCAACATGGAGATTTGTAGACCCAGCGGCCATTCCAGGTATGCACGGGAACCAGAGGTTTTGTTTACTATTTCCTTGAACAGATTGCTAATACATCTATTTGGTTGGTGGGGATTGATGTAACAACACAAGGCCTCATTTATGAGAAATGGCGCATCGCTGCGTGAAAGCAGCGATGCGTCAGGTATAATGTAGCGCAGGGGTTTACAAAGTGACACATCTGCTTAGATGCGTCACTTTGTAAATAGTGCGCCACAGGAGGCATGTTTTGCGCTGCGAATGCGTCACAAAAAGTGACGAATCGGAAGCGCAAAACTGACGCAAGGCCTCATAAATGAGGCCCACCGTGTCTCCAAACACAACAGAATACTACAAATTCACCAGCTAGTGTCGGTGGGCGTAGCGATTGGTATTAAAAATGTCTAAATCTTGAGAGGAGTGACCTGCAAGAGGCAGCAAGTCCATAGATTGGCATTTTACACTGCCAGGCACTTTCCTCAGAGCTTACTACAGCTCCACTTAGGAATGAACAAACAGGGATGGACTGCAGGTTGCAAATATCCTTGTGGATGAGGAAAGCAAAACACCTAACCAGATAAATACGGGCTAATACCTGCATTACCCCCTACTGGTGAGCCCCCGGAATATCGACCCCAGATTATCAATGAGATGCAATCTCTAGGGCAACATATCGAAGGAAAATATCGACAGGTAAATACGTCTAGATTTTCTGTACCTAACTCCATATATATGTACCTACATGGTACATATATCTGCACGGTGCATACATAGCTGTGGAGTTAGCAATAATAAATCTGCATTTCCCTATGTGCACTTACCTTTTAATATTTTGTCCCTTTATACTCTGTCTTCGATATCCTTGGACCAGGGCTGGCCTTAGGCATGTGCAAGCTGGGCACCTGCACAGGGCCACCAAACCTCAGGGGCCACCACACCACACCACTATATATCCTTACTATAATAATCCTCTGAGGATGGATACATATTTGCGTGGTGGCCCCTAGCAGGGATTTGGCGGCCTCCGGCACTGTTCCACTTGCAAACACCCTGACCCCCCCCCCTCTTCACTGGCCTCCGCGCTCTGCCCCCCCCCCAAGCCCCCCTCTTCCGGGGCCCCCTACCTACGCTCCCTGCCCAGGGCCGCCATGAGCCTAGAGCCGCCCCTGCTTGGACCATGATATTCTGGGGGTCGATATTCAGCAGTACAAACCCTCCCATTCATTGAGGAGTACTTGGTGAAACCTCCCGTTGCTAAGTTCCTGTATCCTAACCAAATAGTGATTATCTGCCTTGGGTATGGCCACAGCAGGGAGCTGCCTGGCCTAATGTCATGCAAACAGCAGCTCCTCCCTCCCACTTGGGCTCAATCAGTCCCTTCAAAGACTTTGTAATCAGTCTTTAATGTACCTCAGTGTAATTGTTAGCACCCCATCAACCATCTACCCTCCTCCCATCTTCCGCAATGACACCCCCCCCCTTTCCCCCCCCCCTCCCCCCCTCCCCCACACACATATACACACACGCACAACAGAAACCAGTTTCTTTTCGGCCAGGGCGCTGTCCCGGTCCTGCGGTACAAAATCAGGTCTATGCCTTGTGCTTAGCTGTGTGAAATAAGGCTGCTTGGCATCAGAAGGGATCTAATCAGGGTCGTCCTAAGGGAAGGAGGGCAGAAATGCAGCAGGTCGCTGGCTTTCAGCTCTCCTGCACCAATATTTATTTGCAGAATTTAAATTGCAAAAAGCCTTCATTAGGCATGAAGCAGTTTGAGGACCTTCCACTTGATGGCGCCAGATGCTAGGTTTTCTATTTCACTGAAGCACGTGTTTTTAAAACTTAAAACAGGCGCTTCTTTTCGCACTTGGCCAAAACAGAAGAAGTATCAGAGGGCCTTATTATTAAGTTTTGGCGCCAAGCCCAGCACTAAACTCAGGCAAGTCTGGACATAATGGTAGCAATTAAATGAAATGACATGAAATGGAGCAACTGCAGCGAGGGTCTGGCCCCAATCTCAGCAGACAGGAAGAAGCTGGTGCCCCTGGGGTATCGTTCTAGGGTAACGGAAGTAGCGTATCTTGAAGCCCAGTCAAACTGGCCTGTCTTTTCTGTTTTTCTTCAGTCACACCTCATGGCACATTCCTGAATATTATTGGATGGTCTGAAACTAGGATAGCCACTAGGAATTCTAAAGTTTGTAAACGTTGGCCCTGATTAGAGGTGATGTGGTATTTAAATTACAACCAATGTGCGAACATCTCTGTGAACAGGGATCGGAAATTTAGCTTTTAACTGCACTCTCGCAAAATTCACCGGATACATTTCAGCAGGTCCTTGATTCTGATACACGTGGAAATCGGTGCAGAATCAATTCCACATCGTTATTCATTCTACAAATAAACCATTGGGACAGGAGGTATTTACTGCACCCGATGTATTCTGAATCTTGCTGGGCAAACACATCTCCCTTTTGCAAGCCACCCATAAATATGGCCTTAGGCACCTAAAATGAAGAATGTCTTTATAGCATTCAGAAGCATTAGCTCAATGAAACTATATCACACATTATTCTGCTTGGCATTGCGCAAGAGTTGGCGCCATGAACATGTCAGAGTATTTTTGTTTCTACCCATCAAAATATAGAAGGTAGGATGCCCAACTTACGTCAGGTCAATTACAGATAGAGGGGCAGATTTACAATAACTGGCACATCCTTGCATATCAACAGGGATGCGCCAGTTATTGTGCGTCACGGCTCCACCACCATGGATGCGCTGCATTTACAATGCCACGCACCATGGGGAAAAAATGGACAGATGCGTGACGCATCTGCTGCCGTAAAGGCGGCGCATTGCTTGAGTTGTGTCGCAAGCGCGACGCAGCTCCAGCAAGGCTCGGGGGTGTCCTATCCTTAAAATGCTGCGTCAGTCCTTATGCCTACTTCAAGCAGGCGCAGGGTTTTGACGCAGCGTGGCCTTAAAAGTGGCTGAGTGAAATCTTGTACATTTCACTCAGCCACTTTTAGGAGGCGTTCCTGCACCGGAACGCCCCCTCCCTGCGCCGGAACGCCTACAAGTGTCGCAGGGCTTTACAACGTGATGCATCTCACAGATGCGTCACGCTGTAAATAGCCCGCAGCATGGGGCTGGCTTTGCGCCGCCGCTGCGTCACAAAAGTCACGCAACTGCGGCGTAAAAGCGGCACAAGGGGCTTTTAAATCTGCCCCAGAGGGCCTAATGTATGAGGTTTTGACGAGGGACAGCGCTGCAGAAAAGTTTGCTGCGCTGCCCTGCGTCAAAACAAAAGGGCAGCATTGCGCCATATCTATGAGATACAGTGCATTCCTGTCCTTTTCCCCTCTGCTGGCGCACAATGGGCTGCCAATGCTCCAAGGCAGGCACCCTTGCACCATGGTGCAAGGGAGCCTACGTTGCGGGCTGACTGATTTTGTGCAGGAAAGGACACCTTCCTGCACAAAATCAATCAATTCAGGCGATTCACGGTTGGATTCTGATGCATTCCCAGGTTTTCAATTCCTCATAAATCTGGGAATGCTTCAGATTCCATGGGTGTTGCGTGGGAACACCCACAGCAACACCCATGGAACGCCCCTTTCACGCGGTTGTCTGTGTGAAAGGTACACATATCTACAAGAGCATGAAAAGCCACAGAAAGTGGCTTTACCTGGTCTTGTAAATATGCCGGGGGTCATTGCACTACCGGAACATCAAAAAAAGTGACGTTCCGGTGCCGCAAGGGGCCTCATAAATGAGGCCCAAAAATCTCCTGTCCTACAAATCATTTTTTTCAGGTGTGTCATACTAGTTAATGTTATAAAAACGAGACTATAACCCCCAAAATGCATTAGGCTATCACACAAATGCCTAGGACTAGCGATTGTGTCCTTAATGACCTGGAGGGATGTGATCACCCAAATAGAAGATGTGGCGTGACTTACCTTTGCCTTTACTTTTCCTCTATGATTCCAGGTATATCAGGCTGTGGAGGTCAATTTAATGCGGACCAAGGGGAGTTCCAGACACCTCAATGGCCCAGTGCCAATTACCCTAATGGCCATGTTTGCACGTGGAGTATAACAGCTGATCCAACCAAAGTCCTTCGGATAGTGTTCACGCACTTTGAGCTGCAAGCGCCCAACATCGCAAATCAGTGTGTCGATTATGTGGAAGTGTATGATATGAAGAATGTTACTACCCTAGGTAAGTCAAACACAAGAAGACACAAATTCCAACCATCTTTTTTTAGAGGGAAATGGTTTGTGGTGTTGTTATTACCTCAGGGCTCTTATTCTGAATTACCGTCCATTCATTTCTTATAGTGTAACTCGGTTACACCTCATTGCAGCTTTATCCTGAGGCAAAATTACAGCTCCATTTGGAGTTTTCGAGTTCAGAATGAGGTATAACATGCAGAAGCGACGTTATCAACCTCAATTACTGCATATTTTTCATTTAGTTTTTTCCAGGGATTAAATGGCAAAGTAAGTACAGGAGAGCCATGTAGGAAGGTGGATATCTGACTATGGTTACCCCCAAATTTTTTGCCTGGTGTTTAGCTGGTTTTTGACATAGTTGGCCTGGGATCCTGCTATTCAGGGCCCCAGGCTGATTGCTCTCTCCTTAAAATGGACTCCATGTACCTTAGGTGCATAACACAATTGGAATTGGTTCACCTTATTGGACCCTGTAACAGTGTACCCTAGGTACCCAGGGCATAGGTGTTTCCAAGGCCTACCAGGGGTTGCAGCATGTTTTGTGCCACCCCTGGCCTGGCCTCCATATTTGACACAACTGGCTGATCACTCAGCTGGGGTAAGTTGGTGTAATCACCTCTTACTTAGATATAGTATCCCTATATCTAACCTTAAACTGGACACATATGTTCCTATCAGCCACTCCTATGGAAGGCCTCATCAATCCTGGAGGCAGAGTGCTTGGAAATATGTGAGATGGTGCTCTAGCATGAGCTGAGCCTGTCTGCAGCTGTCGGGAACCACTCCCTAAGCTGTTCCGGGATATTGCCATACCATATACTCTTAAGTGCATTATAATCCTCGCGGTTATATGCTATCTTTGGTTTGGCTTTATCAAAACATGTCGAGTAAGGTGTCATACGAATTGGAATACTATCCCCTCGACAGTTCTGTCGACGGGGATAGCATTCCACCCTTCTAGAGGGACACGACATGTGTGTAGCCTTAACCCCGGTTAAAGTTAACCAGAGCCTCAGCATCACAAAATGGATGCTGCCACCACAGACACGAGTCTGACCTCCTGCTGCTGGGAGTCCTTCCAGCGAGGGAGGCTTGGACAAAGGGTTTCCTGCCTTGGGAGGTGCGAGCACCACCCCAGACAGGGTTTTGTGTATTGGGTAGGACAGGGCTGAATAGAATCAGACATGCCCGGGGCACACAAGGTGTCCCCGTGCATAAGCCAGTCCAAACCGGTCCTGGGACTTTCCAGACCCAGGCCTGGCGAGGAGCTGGACAAAGGAAAGGGGGTGTAACCGCCCCCCTTCCTGGTTCCTCCCAGAGGAGGGACCTAGTAGGTGATCCACCCCTCAGATTGGGAATAAGAGTGGGAGCAGTGCCATTGCACAGCAGATCATCCTGAATCAACTTGAAATACAGAAGAAGACTGGACTTTGACATTCTGCTGCTCAGAAGACTGAAGAGAATCTCCCTTGTGGCCTAGGAGTGGCCACCCTGTGAACACAGGCACCAACCAGCAACTCGACGTCTGCTTTGCCGCCGCCTCCCGCTGGAGCCCGAGCCCAGAGCCTGACAAGACCCAGACTCCCAAATTTCTCAGAGCCCGATCCACAGTCCCTACAAAGAAGGGACCCGTGGAGGCACCGAGTGACGTGGGACCGGACATCTTGGAAGACACTCGAAAAGCTGACTGCGCAGCATCTGAGGCATCCTCGACGTTGTGCTTTGGGGACTGAGAACCCCCACCACCGAGCAGCCCTGGCACCGAAGATCAGCCCCCCAGCATCTCAACGATCTGCGTGGGGCCCTTTTGCATTGAGCCACTCGACGCGCCATCCCGGCCACTAGCCACGTGGTCAGCGGCCATCTTGGCAATGAAACTGACAAACTACACTGCGGGTCTGGTTGCTCCAGACTTGCCCAAGCTCCTGTGAAAAGGAGCACTCGCTCTGACCTTGCTGGTCCGAGTGTTAAGCATCTTTCGATTCCTGCATGGCTTGCATTAGCCAAGGCCTGTTTGCTCCGATCAAGTTGCCGACACCGCCAACAGCGAGAAGCCTGCGTGGGACAGCTTGTGACCGACTCCTGGACGTCCTCGACCCCCGGTGTCCACGTGGCTGCAGAGAGAAGCTACACCTCAACGCCTGTTTGCACCCGACATCGCCTGGTTCCAATCTGGTTCCACGGTAGTCACTGGCTAGTGACTTTGAACATTGTCCCCTCTGCTTTCAGGTCTTCCCAACTTCAGATCCACCCTTGGATCCACCGGAACTCTTCACATCGAGCCGCCTGCAGCATCTTCAGCTCCAAGCACCATCGACCAGCGTGACGAAACCCGACACTACTTCGACCCTGTGCACCCGCTTCCTGTGGGTGAGGTAACTCAGCTCCGCCGGTGTTCCTACACTGGTACACATCTCAAGGGCCTGTGTCTTAAGTTTCAGCTTTATAGGTCACTCGGAAGGTTCCAAACTATCTAACTTTGTACTTTTTACGCACCGTAGACTTTACATTGGAAAGTGCGTGCACTTTGAACACTGCACCCGAGTCCCGCGGGCCTTTTCCGACTTAGTCACTGCTAGTCTTGAATAGCTCCAGCGATTCCCAAGGCCCTAGGCCTGTTCCCTTTCCGTTTGGTATATCTTATACCACTTTCTTAGTATATGGTTTAGGTGGCCCCTAGGGCTCATCCATATTGTGCAACTTTTATATATTTTAAACTGTCTTGTGATTTAACGCTTGTGCTTCTGTGCTCATAAAGAGTCCAGGGGATACTTTTAGTTAATAAATCTAAATATATATTTTCAATATATATCTGTGTGGTGTCCTTTCATTTGGTACTCCAGGGGGTTGTGTATGGTAATACAGCTGGCTTCACATGCCTTTCAGAGTTTAGCCTAAGACTGCTTTGTCCACGTTACCACTAGGATAACTGGTCTACAAGGTTGAATTACAACCAATCAACATAAGGGTTGCTTGGCATGGTACAAAGTGATCACTAGAATTAGTGAGCATTATATACCAGGCCAACTTCTCACATTGGTGAGCAGTGGATTGGGATCTGAGCTTGCTGTTGTTTTACCATTACAATCTTTGAGATTATCATTTGAAAGATCATACAGGTACCTGCTAGGTACATATAAAACAAGACTAGTATACTTAAGTTCTACTGAACTTAGTTGTTGTAGAGCAAAGGGAGTAGCACACCCTGACTACAACTACTAGATAGGTTTAGTAGGTAAACACCAGTGTAGGTAGATTGCAACACATCCACCCACACTAGAGCAATGTCTGGAGCAGAGGGTTCCACTGGGAACATCCCTGTTGAGAGTGACCCTCCAAGGGCACCATCCAAATTTGCAATTTTTTCGTTAAGGAATTAAGACAGCTTTGTGTCTTAAGGGGTCTGAGGACAGGGCCTTCCCCTACTACAGACCACCTAAGAGAGCTCTTAGACCAGTCTGAGACTCTAAAGCCCTCTAAGGCAGACCCCACTGGGAATGCTGATGGAGGCCATCCTCCAGAGGATGACACTGTAGACACCCCTGTCCCTATCATCCTGGTAGATGAGGAAGCCCCCATCACTGGAGCTCCTCAGGTAGATGAGGAGGAAGAGGAAGAGGAAGAAGAGACAGAAGGGGGGAGCAGTGAGTCAGATGATGACAGAAATAGTCAGGTGCTGGTCAGTAGACTGAACCAGGCTAACTTAAGCCTATTTGGGACTGAATCTGGTAACAACCCATTCAGACCCCCAGGTGGACTTAACCAGAAGCCTAGGAGGAGAAGGACTCACTCAGGTGACTCTAACAACTCCCATGCTTCTAGAGGTTCTCATGGTCACTCCAGAAGGGAGATGACTAGCCCTCAGAGAAGGGAACATGAGGCCAAAATGAGAGAGGCTGAATTGAGGATCCAGAGACAAGAATTAGAAGTTGCCCTGGCCCAAGAGAAACTTGCTAGAGCAAGACAGCCTAGAGAGAGTGGATTAGGATCCACTGGTGACAGCACTATCCAGAAGGATAAAGACAGGTCCTTTGATACAAGAAACCTGAGTAAGATTGTGCCCCCCTACAAAGCTGGGGATGATATCCACAAATGGATGACTGCACTTGAGAGAGCCTGCATGGTACAGCAGATCCCTCAGGAGCAGTGGGCAGCAATCTTGTGGCTCTCCTTTGAAGGTAGAGGCAGAGACAGACTCCTCACAGTTAGTGAGGAGGATTCTAGAAACTACATGGTCCTGAAGAGTGCTCTGATTGATGGGTTAGGCTTAACCACTGAACAGTACAGGTTAATGTTCAGAGATACCCAGAAGACACAGACTCAGGACTGGTCTGAATTTGTTGAATGTGCCACTAAGGCTCTGGAGGGCTGGTTGCTAGGAAGTAAGGTTACTGACTATACAGGATTGTATAATTTAATTATGAGAGAGCAAATCTTAAGTAATTGTCAAAATCAGCTTCTACATCAGCACCTGGTTGACTCTGATCTGACCTTCCCCCAAGAATTGGGTAGGAGGGCAGACAAATGGGTCAGAACCAGGATCAGGCCTAAGAACCAGGGTGGTGACCAAAAGAAAGAGACTACCAAGCCTCAAGAGAAGGGTGGGGATAAAAGTAAGGAAAAGACTTCCCCAGGGCCCCAAAACTCCAAGAATGGGGGTGGGTCCCAAGACACTTCTACAACCCAGAAAAAGCCTTATTGTCATACCTGTAAACATGTTGGGCATTACAAAACAGACAACTGTTGTCCCAAGAATGGCAATAAGGAGAATATACCTCCAGGTAAGGCTCCAACACCTCCTGTCACTGTTAGCAGTGGTCCCCCAGGTGGTGGGAGCACCCCCAAGAATTTGGGTGGGTTTACTTTTGGAGGACAGGTGGACTCTGGCCTATCCAGGTCCCCTAACTCAGATACTCTTGTCTACGAGACTGGCATGGGGTTTGCCAATTTCACTGCTTGCCCAAACACTTTGAGCAAGTATAGACAGGAGCCCCTTATCAATGGCTTGAAAGTTGAGGCCTTCAGAGACACAGAGGCTATCATCACCATGGTGGCTGAATGTCTAGTCCCCTCAAGGCAACTTTTACCTGATGCCAAATATCAGGTGACAAACATTGATGGCATAGAAACCAATCATCCCATGGCAGTAGTCAATCTTAGCTGGGGAGGTGTCACTGGCCCAAAGAGAGTGGCAGTGTCAGCAAACTTGCCTGTAGATTGCCTACTGGGTAATGATTTGGAAATCTCAGCCTGGGCTGAGGTTGAACAGCAAACCCATTCTAGAATGGTTAATCTCCATGGAAAGGTTAGTGGGGCTGTGATGGCTACAGCCCCAATCCAAGATGTCCTTCCTGGAAAGGTTGGGAGGGCTGAGCAAACCTCAGCCCCATCTTTAGATAACTTACCTCCTGAAAAGAGTAGCAGGGCTGTACTAGTAACAGCCCATACCCAAACTAAGTCTCCTCCTGAAAAGGTTGGTGGGGCTGTGATGGCCACAGCCCAAACTCAAACTGATACATGGGTAGTGAAGCCTGAAATGATGGATCACTCCACCCAAACAGAGAGCATTGAGGAGGAAGAGAAATCTCCCTCCCACCAGACTTTAGGAAAGGATCAGCCTCCTCAGGGAACTGATCTTACCCCTGATGAAGGAACTGTCCCAGAGGTTGTTAGGCCTGGCCTGCAGAGCCTCTGATGGCAGTGGACCCTTCTCAGGTGGGACCCAGTCTGGAGCAGGTAGCCTGCCCCTCTCTACCTTGCCTTACTCAGCCCAGGGCTGCAGAGGACAAGAAGGACAGTGAGACCCAAAGGGGCCCCTGTCAAATAAAGCACCCCCATCAACAGATTAGGGGCACCGAAACTAGTAGCCCTAGTGAGGTGCAAACTTTAAAAACTCCTGAGGGATCCCCCTTAAAAGTAGTTAGGGACCTCCCCCAGATGGATATTGTTGGGCACAGCCAAACCTGGGACCCTAAGGGCCCAAACCTGAACTGTCCCTCCAGTAAGCCAAACAGAGGGACTCAGCCTCCAGCTTTAGGTAGCCAGAGGTTGACCCTGAGAGCACAGTGCAACTCAGTCAAAGAAAGAAAGGCACACATGGTGGAGAGTGATTGGAGGAAGCTGAGCCCTACAGAGGGAACTCACTTCAGTACTCCATCTCAACACCAGCCTTTGACTTTGCAAAAACACACCACAGGTAGAGATTCCCTATGGTGGAGACCCTCAGATGCCCTTAGGGTGAGGGATTGCTTAGTGGACCATGAGACAGGGGGTTACCAAGCCAGAGCTGGTACTTCCTTATATGGCCACTTAGGCAATATAGGCTTACCTGGACAAGGATAGCCTTATCTCCTTTCGTTTGGGGGGGGGGGTTATGTAGGAAGGTGGATATCTGACTATGGTTTGCCTGGTGTTTAGCTGGTTTTTGACATAGTTGGCCTGGGATCCTGCTATTCAGGGCCCCAGGCTGATTGCTCTCTCCTTAAAATGGACTCCATGTACCTTAGGTGCATAACACAATTGGAATTGGTTCACCTTATTGGCCCCTGTAACAGTGTACCCTAGGTACCCAGGGCATAGGTGTTTCCAAGGCCTACCAGGGGCTGCAGAATGTATTGTGCCACCCCTGGCCTGGCCTCCATATTTGACACAACTGGCTGATCACTCAGCTGGGGTAAGTTGGTGTAATCACCTCTTACTTAGATATAGTATCCCTATATCTAACCTTAAACTGGACACATATGTTCCTCTCAGCCACTCCTATGGAAGGCCTCATCAATCCTGGAGGCAGAGGGCTTGGAAATATGTGAGATGGTGCTCTAGCATGAGCTGAGCCTGTCTGCAGCTGTCGGGAACCACTCCCTAAGCTGTTCCGGGATATTGCCATACCATATACTCTTAAGTGCATTATAATCCTCGCGGTTATATGCTATCTTTGGTTTGGCTTTATCAAAACATGTCGAGTAAGGTGTCATACGAATTGGAATACTATCCCCTCGACAGTTCTGTCGACGGGGATAGCATTCCACCCTTCTAGAGGGACACGACATGTGTGTAGCCTTAACCCCGGTTAAAGTTAACCAGAGCCTCAGCATCACAAAATGGATGCTGCCACCACAGACACGAGTCTGACCTCCTGCTGCTGGGAGTCCTTCCAGCGAGGGAGGCTTGGACAAAGGGTTTCCTGCCTTGGGAGGTGCGAGCACCACCCCAGACAGGGTTTTGTGTATTGGGTAGGACAGGGCTGAATAGAATCAGACATGCCCGGGGCACACAAGGTGTCCCCGTGCATAAGCCAGTCCAAACCGGTCCTGGGACTTTCCAGACCCAGGCCTGGCGAGGAGCTGGACAAAGGAAAGGGGGTGTAACCGCCCCCCTTCCTGGTTCCTCCCAGAGGAGGGACCTAGTAGGTGATCCACCCCTCAGATTGGGAATAAGAGTGGGAGCAGTGCCATTGCACAGCAGATCATCCTGAATCAACTTGAAATACAGAAGAAGACTGGACTTCGACATTCTGCTGCTCAGAAGACTGAAGAGAATCTCCCTTGTGGCCTAGGAGTGGCCACCCTGTGAACACAGGCACCAACCAGCAACTCGACGTCTGCTGTGCCGCCGCCTCCCGCCGGAGCCCGAGCCCCGAGCCTGACAAGACCCAGACTCCCAGACTTCTCAGAGCCCGATCCACAGTCCCTACAAAGAAGGGACCCGTGGAGGCACCGAGTGACGTGGGACCGGACATCTTGGAAGACACTTGAAAAGCTGACTGCGCAGCATCTGAGGCATCCTCGACGTTGTGCTTTGGGGACTGAGAACCCTCACCACCGAGCAGCCCTTGCACCGAAGATCAGCCCCCCAGCCTCTCCACTATCTGCGTGGGGCCCTTTTGCATTGAGCCACTCAACGCGCCATCCCGGCCACTAGCCACGTGGTCAGCGGCCATCTTGGCGACGAAACCGACAAACTACACTGCGGGTCTGGTTGCTCCAGACTTGCCCAAGCTCCTGTGAAAAGGAGCACTCGCTCTGACCTTGCTGGTCCGAGTGTTAAGCATCTTTCGATTCCTGCGTGGCTTGCATTAGCCAAGGCCTGTTTGCTCTGATCAAGTTGCCGACACCGCCAACAGCGAGAAGCCTGCGTAGGACAGCTTGTGACCGACTCCTGGACGTCCTCAATCCCCGGTGTCCACGTGGCTGCAGAGAGAAGCTACACCTCAACGCCTGTTTGCACCCGACATCGCCTGGTTCCAATCTGGTTCCACGGTAGTCACTGGCTAGTGACTTTGAACATTGTCCCCTCTGCTTTCAGGTCTTCACAACTTCATATCCATCCTTGGATCCACCGGAACTCTTCACATCGAGCCGCCTGCAGCATCTTCAGCTCCAAGCACCATCGACCAGCGTGACGAAACCCGACACTACTTCGACCCTGTGCACCCGCTTCCTGTGGGTGAGGTAACTCAGCTCCGCCAGTGTTCCTACACTGGTACACATCTCAAGGGCCTGTGTCTTAAGTTTCAGCTTTATAGGTCACTCGGAAGGTTCCAAACTATCTAACTTTGTACTTTTTACGCACCACAGACTTTACATTGGAAAGTGCGTGCACTTTGAACACTGCACCCGAGTCCCGCGGGCCTTTTCCGACTTAGTCACTGCTAGTCTCGAATAGCTCCAGCGATTCCCAAGGCCCTAGGCCTGTTCCCTTTCCGTTTGGTATCTCTTATACCACTTTCTTAGTATATGGTTTAGGTGGCCCCTAGGGCTCATCCATATTGTGCAACTTTTGTATATTTTAAACTGTCTTGTGATTTAACGCTTGTGCTTCTGTGCTCATAAAGAGTCCAGGGGATACTTTTAGTTAATAAATCTAAATATATATTTTCAATATATATCTGTGTGGTGTCCTTTCATTTGGTACTCCAGGGGGTTGTGTATGGTAATACAGCTGGCTTCACATGCCTTTCAGAGTTTAGCCTAAGACTGCTTTGTCCACGTTACCACTAGGATAACTGGTCTACAAGGTTGAATTACAACCAATCATCATAAGGGTTGCTTGGCATGGTACAAAGTGATCACTAGAATTAGTGAGCATTATATACCAGGCCAACTTCTCACAAGCCAAATGACTTAACTCCTCGGATTACAGGTACCAGGCGTGTGATTGTTTGCTCACAAATTAGAATAAGGTTATAATCACTGCAAGCAACAAATTGAAAGGAAAAGAGTCGGGGTAATTCATAAAGTTAACTTACATTTGTGAGTAAATTTACTTGTGTAATTTACTCTTACAATTTTGAATAACTTTGCTACTTTTGGCTACACACAAAATCTGAGTGTAAAGTTACTCAAAAGCATAGACTTACTTGTCTCCACCCCCTCGATTTTCATTGTGGAGTCAGAATAACCACACTTTATGACTGCATAGTTACTACATGTAATTTACAACTGAATTTTACGTCTGACAGTGAATAGGAGATTTGCACACTCAGGATAGAGAATCCGTCCCGAATACGGAGATTCCTCAAGGGGGGGAATAGGAGAACTGAACACATGGCAAAGATCTCCTTAAATATAAGTATTGGAGAGGCAGAGGCGGAAAATCCACACACAGGGCCCGATTCACAGAATGAATTTAAGACTCAATCCTAAACTTACTACTGTTTTGGTATTCACAGATTGCACTTACTACTTTTGGTATTCACAGAATGAACTTACTACTTTTGGCATTCATAGAATGCACTTACTACTTTTGGTATTCACAGAATGAACTTACTCATTTCGGTATTCACAGAAGTTAGGACTCCTAACTTTAGGACTCCTAAATGCCTTCTGTGGATACCGAAAGTCTTAAAATTAGGATTTTTCTCAATTTAGTAGTAGTAAAGTTAGGACTCCTAACTTTACTACTACTAAATTGAGAAAAATCCTAATTTTAAGACTTTCTGTATTCACAGAAGGCATTTAGGAGTCCTAAAGTTAGTAGTTCTAACTTTACTACTACTTAATTGAGAAAAATCGTAATTTTAGGATTTTCGGTATTCACAGAAGGCATTTAGGAGGCCTAAAGTTAGGAGTCCTAACTTCTGTGAATACCGAAATGAGTAAGTTCATTCTGTGAATACCAAAAGTAGTAAGTGCCATCTGTGAATACCAAAACAGTAGTAAGTTTAGGATTGAGTCTTAAGTTCATTCTGTGAATCGGGCCCATAGGTTTGTGAATAGCATTTTGTAGCTGCTTTTGTAGTTGTAGAAAATTTACTACAAAACATTGTTTGTGAATAGGCCCCAGTGGCCTCCCCTCAATGGCAATTGCTGCCATATATCCAAACTTTTACCGTGAGATTTTAAGTGAACTAAGAAAAAAGAAATCTTCAGCGAAAGCGATTCTGTAATTTCATTTTTAGATATTATATCCATGAATATTGTCCGTAAGCGTCTGAGCATTACAGATCTGATGATGTAATTCAAAATTATTGCAGGTAAATTCTGCGGATTTCTGCTCCCACCAGTCATCATCACACCTGCAAATGGAGCAGTCATCAGGTTCTTTAGCAGCAGAGACACCCAGTACAAAGGCTTCCGCGGCTACTGGACGACCGATCCCAACGTATTCCCAACATTACCGCCAAAGCCTTCTAATCCCTGGGACAACATTACCATTGGTAAGCATAGCACTGGGTGGAGAGAGAAACAAAACGAGAGAGGGTATTAGAGAGAGAAACATGTATGATTATTGCACTAACAATTCATAGTATCCAGGCACAGTGCAGCCTATCTCTTTCAATGGGACTTTTTGCCAACCTGATCATTGGCAAGATGCATTTTCCGGTAGTCCTTATGTATTCATCCTAGTTGAACCACATACATTGGCGGGCCCTGCAGGTAAGCGCAGTGGGGCGCGGGTGGGGGATGGAAGTGACAAATGATGGAAGAGTGAAAATAAAATAAATAAAAACACTTACCTTGAGCTCGCCACATTGCTGATTCGGCGATGCGGCAAGCCCAAGGTAGGTGGTTTTATTTATATATTTCTGCTATTCCGTTATTTGTCACTTACAGCACCCCACCCACACAGCTCCCCGCCCCACTTTCCCACCACACTTACTTGCAATTGGCCGCCACTGGACACATATCACCGGATGCTGCCAGGTAGGGTGTTCTCTTCACTGTGTTTCTACAGAGACGAAAGACAACCGTTAACATTTTTCCGATTTTTCATGCATACTAGTCGCTTACGTGCCCTACATAATTACCTATATGCAGGGGTTGCATGAGTTAAAGTGAGATACTTTTTTAATCTCGCCTACCAGACAGGCTTTTGTGGGCTCTATTAAAAACTTCCAGCCACCCATTACATACTTTTTTGCTTTATTGTCACTCTTGTTTGCTTGCTTCTTATTTGATGGTTTGCCTGGCTTGCCCTGTGTTTGTCCCTCCCCTGGAGCCTGGCATGATTGCCATCCTTTTGATTGGCTGACTTGTTCCTTCCACTGCTTACATTTAGACCTATGTTTTCTATTTTCACTAAGCACTCCATGAGAGTATAGGTGCTTTTGTGCTTTCTCCCTTGTGCTGCTTCCCCTAAATACTTTCCCACTTGTTTCGCTTTCAAACACCCCACACCCGCTCCTCTGTTGCTCCCCTATCCCTTGCAGGCCTTAAAATCTTTTTCGTTTTTGGCGGGCCTTGCAGCTACCATTTCTGCCTGGTCTTTCTACAGTACAAAAAGGTCTGCCCACCTCCTATTGCTTCTCCCTCCTCACCCACTCCTTCCCAACTCCTACCTGCCCATCCACTCCCATTTGCTGCCTGGACGCTGTTCACTGCCAAAGGTGAAAAGCCGTTTTGCAACAAGATTTCTCATTTATTTTTAGTTAGTGGTGACCATCATTTTTTTTAATTTCAGTAATTTTTTATTGAAAATAAAGAGCATATTTACATGGTACAGGGTGAATCTGGATCGGAAAATTAAAAAGAAAATTACACCCAAGTAATTGAGTAGGTAAACATATGCATGGTTGGTAAAGCATGAGTGTGCATACAGCGGTAACGTAATTGCGCCTTTTTTTCTCTTTGTTTTTTGTGGGGGTTTTTTTTGCCAATACTGCACAGCATCAGCTTTTTTCTGATGATGAACTCCATTGGCAATAAACATTGGCAAAGGCAGTAAGCTAACAAGGTGCCACCTTTTGGCTTTACAGTGCATTGTATGTTTTAATACAGTATGGGTCATTACACCAGCCTGGCAACTCACATTACCTAAGTGCAACCCCCTTGGACAACTGATTCCTTCACACTCAAATTTCCATATATTAAGGGCGGCTCATCTGTAAGCCCTTGCATTTCAGACATCCTCCACCACCATCGTTCTCTGGTGTGAATGGATATATTACACAAGGGTCTTCTTGCAGCAGGGGGGGCGATAGGTGGCACATGAGCGGAATGGCCGCCATTGTGTGAGGCTCCTGCAGTTCGGCTAATATTCTTTAATTATCCTATGTCCTGACGATGCTTTTTGCCCGAGATAGAGTGGGACATTGCAGCTAAACAAAGTGCAAGCAGAGCTGGATTTGGTGGCGCCCGGGGAGAACTGTGGCGGTTGACGGCATTGTGCAGCTCCGAGCAGGCTGCCTCCCGGATCATCCTGGTACTGTGGATGGGACGCGGTGGGCATGCAAGCGTCACGTCGCCCACGAGGCATATAGGCCGGCGCAGTGACATGGTGGTGAGAAAGGTGAAGTAAGTCTACCCTGGGACAGCACTTTATTGATTGAGCCGCGAATTGCACAGAGATAAGCATGGCACCCATACGCACACATTGTGCTGAGGAGATACAAGGGGGATGTATGGGGAAGACGTCGCATCGGCCCTGCAGACAGCGTGGATGGTGGGACGGCCTTGAGTGACAGAAAACAAACAGAATACTCCCCAATCGGCAGAGACACTGGGTCGGGAGCGCTATACTGCATGTCTTGTAAGGTGCCCAGACAAAGAGGCAAGGGTGACTGGCACCTGTGAGATCCTGCATAACCGCTGCCTTCAGCTGAGCGAGCTGTGGGCCGGACAGCGAGAGTGGGGCCTATAACATGAGTATTACCAGTCATTGGGACAGGATGGAGAGGATCACAGCCCGCTGTCCCATAACAGAGACGCACCGCAAACGCTGACAGGTACGGATTGCAGGCATTGGACTCTGGTAGCAGTTCGCATTACAGGCTCCCTTCCCACAGATAGGAAATCACGCTGCACACTTGGAATCACGCTGCACCAAAGAATAAAAGTCCAGAGTGCTCCACTGAATGTGAGCGCCATACTGCTTCAACTTACACTCTAGGTCAGCAATTGCAACTCAAGACAGCTGCACGAATCACAATGGGGAAGCCGGACACGAGCAAACTACGACTTACCTTCGAGGCAAAGAAGAGCACACGCCAACAGTTGGTGGAAACGGAAAATGGGGCAGAAGGGTCACAGCAAGACCAGTCAACAGAACCAGGCGAAGATGTGAAATCTATCCTCTCTGAGGTGCGGCAAGGATTTGCAACTATTGCGGACAAGATGGACACATTGATGACGTGTATGGATGCAACAGTTCGCAAAATCGACGGACATGGGACATGTATAAAGGACGCTGAGCAACGCATCTCAGAGGCAGGAGACCCCGCGGCCCAAATGAAAAGTACAGTAACGCAGATGGATAAGCTGTTATAGCTTAAAGCTGCCAAGAATGAGGACATAGAAGTGAGAAGTAGAAGGAACAATGTTGCATCTTGGGAATACCGGAGAGCACAAATACGGCCAAGATGGAGGAGTATATCGAATAGCTGCTGATCACAGTGGTTGGAGCGGAATTACTATCCCCTCACTTCATCGTTGAAAGAGCTCATCGCTCCCTTGGACCGCGACCTACCCCTGGAAGCGCACCCAGACCTATCATCGCATGTCTCTTGAATTATAGAGACAGGGACACAGCTTTACGGGTGGCCAGGGAGAAAAAGCAATTACATTACAAAGGGGTGCCCTTTTCTATGTTCCCTGATTTTACAATGCATGTCCAGGAGAAGCGGCGCAAATTCCTCGCCGTAAAACAAAAATTGAGGCAGGCTCATATAGATTATGCCTCACTTTACCGGGCGTGCCTCTGAATTACGCACCAGTGCACTCAGACAATATTCACAAAGCCACAGCAGGCGGAAGATTTCCTCAAGAAGCTCAAGAGGCAAAAGAATATGTAAACCCCACATGACGTCTCACCAGGGGCACACTCATCGGATGTGGAATGAGCTTTTCTGGGGCGTTCGCTGTTAACTCTTGCCAATTCAACATTAATACAGCAATGATGCCTCTTAACTGAAGACCACAAGATGTGCTCCACTGTGCTCGGGAAGCGCAATTACAGAGATGACAATACAACCAGACAGGACATGGACCTGATGAATCGCCGGACACCCTTGAAGCTTCTTCAGGGACTTGCTCAGCGACGCAGGCCTCCTGGAAAGGAGAGAGGTATCCGTGGGCCACCCAGCAGAACTTCCCCAATTGGGTGTACCCCACTACTTGTCTTATGTTGATTTTGTTTTTGTTTGTCTCTTTTTCGGATCTATTCTGGAATGGGTTTGAGACACTTACTGTATTAGTTTGTTTTTTAGGTCTTAGGGAGGGGCAGGAAGAAAAAGCAATCTCTTGGATTAGATTGTTATACCACCAACCCACAGCCAAGGTATTGATAAACGGGCATATATCCCCGCATTCTCCATCTCGAGGGGCACCCGATAAGGATGCCCGTTGTCCCCACTATTATTCGACATAGCAATTGAATCGCTAGCCTCCAGACTTCGTCAATATCACCAGGATAAGGCGTTCCGCTGTTGTTTGTGTCAAATCCTTATTTCTTTATATGCTGATGATGTAACATTATACATTAGGGACCCCCAACAAAACATCAATCCTCTTCTAAGAGAGTTTATAGTATTTGTCAGATTGTCTGGTGTTAACATTAACTGGAGGAAGTCACAGATTTTGCCTCTCACACCAGCGGTCCCCAAATTTCAGCTTGATTTTCCATTGGAGTGGTGTGACTTGGACCTCCGGTACCTGGGCATACATGTGACCAGAGACAGGGAAGAAACGTTGCGGCTCAATTATGGTACAGCTATCATGCGCCTAGCCAGCAATGTCACTCTCTGGATTTCTTGGCCTCTTTCGTTTGCGGGTAGAGCCTCTCTCATAAAAATTATTGTGCTCCCTCAATTCCTCTATCTGTTTTTAATATACCCTATCACCCTGGGTCCTATTTTTTTAAAACCCTGCGCACTGAACTGCTTAGGTTACTTTGGGGAGGAAATCAACCACGGCTTAAATGGTCCATACTTACGAGACTATACGATCAAGGGGGTTTCGATATCCCAGACTTCGAAGTTTATTATGTAAGCGCACAAGCTCAGTATGCATATTATTGGATATATCCCATTAAATATATGCCGCAGGAGGCTGCTGAGGACTGGCTCGCAGATCCTGTCCCACTGAACAGCATCATACATGGCCCTGCTCGTCCCTATGGGACACCACCCACAACGGTCACAGGCACAGTCGATGCATGGAATCATATAACCAATCTCCTTTCTGCGCCCCTCCTGTACTCCTCATGACTTCCATTGACATTCCCTCCAGCTATGACATTACTGCAAGAAAAAGGGTTCCAGAATTTATGCAAACAAATCCATGTCGCCACATGGTGATACCTTTTCCATGAAGGAGAGTTCCGCTCCTTAGACCACTTATTTCAAGGAATACAGCCTACGCCACTGGATGTATTCCTATACGTACGATTGAGGCAAGGGGTGAGGGCAGTTGTCCCAGACTTCCCCCAGGAGCCAGAGAACCTTGAACCACTGCACCGCATGCTAGGCTTTGGTATCAGGGTTATATAGCTGCATATGCGCACAGCAAAAGGGCATTCCTAGCTCGGCCCGTACACACTGGAGTGAAGAATTGGGACATGAAGTAACTGACGTTGTATCCAAACTTCACAAATCTCTGCCAGCTGCAGATTAAGGGTGATACATTATAAATTCTTGCAACGCCTTTACTACACGCCCGTCAAAAAATATCGATTTAAGCTGACAGATAATGATAGATGCGAGAGGTGCGGGAGACCTGGGGCGGGATTTCTGCATTTGGCATGGGAATACTCAGCGGTACAGGAGTTTTTGGGACAGGTTTATGAGGCACTTGAGAAAATGATTGATAGTATACAGAAGAGGGACCCCAAGATGTCGCTACTGGGTTATACTGCGCAGATACCCAAAACATATCGGGAATTCCTTGATATGTCACCGTTACTAGCTAAATGTAGGGCGTCCTGCAGATGGGGTAGGGGGCGAGCCCCAAAGTTCAAGGATTGGTTGACAGACCTCTTATATTGTCAAGAGCAAACATCCACGTGTGCTGAAATGCTTCCAAGAGCCTCCAGACCTAAGAACATATGGGGTCTTCTTCAGAGCTACCGTCTTCTGCAGGACGCGGGTGGAATGGACATCACTCCCACAAATGATGCGTAATTGTTATGTGATTCATGTTTATCCCCCTGACGCCCTGAGAGCGCTTTCCCAGGCTGGTGTCAGTCTGCTATATGGAGGGTGGGACCAACTACAAACGTGATCGGCCTACTGCTGTCTGGTAGCAGGAATGTATATCTGGTGTTTCAATTAAGTTTCAATGTACTGTACCTGGATATGTAATCAATAACAAGTGTATGCATTATGTGATAGATGTATTCACTGAGTTACAAATGCGACGATTTCCAAGAGAGGTAAATGACGAATAACTGCGACTTGCTATGTGATTGTCGAGCTGTAATGTTGGACTATATGACAAATCCTAAATAAAAGGTTTTTTAAAAAAAGGGTCTTCTTGCAGCAAGTATACCTATGGCAGTGAAAACCTAAGGGCGTGCATCAAAAGGAACATTATTATTTCTTATGTGTGTCTAGTGTTGGGTAGGGAAATTGGCTTATGAAGCAACTCTGCTTAAGAATTGACACCAGCCCAAGCATGTAAGGATATTTAATTCCCATGCACTACTGTTAAAAAATGGCATCACTTTGCTATATATCCTTATAGTTCTCACCCACATGTGCTTTGATTTCTTACCTACAAGACTTAAGCGCACAAAATCGCCTTTGCTAGTGTTACTCAGGGAAAAATCATCCAGAGCTGCAGCACTGAAGTTGTATCACACCAGTTTCCACACAGCAATACTAGATGGTTCAGAGCACTATTATTGACAACAGACAGTAGACTTAATCATAAATCCTAACTTGGGCTAACTAACTACCCATCGAGCTGTGGGAGCGAGTGCACCAAAGCCAATATGGCTGACTTTTAATGTCGCTCCCCAAGGCAAGACACTAAACTGCATCATCCTGCTGTGTACACGCGAAAGTAATCACAGCTCGATATGGGCTCCAAAAACATCAGTGAGGCAATAGAGACCCTGCTTATCTCTAGTTGTGGAATCAAGACACACACATGGTGTTATTCTGGGAATGCACTGTAGTCCTAGGTATATACAGAGGTACTCTAGCGTACCTCCACTTGGGACGACAATGGCCTTCCCATAGAGGCTGGGAGGATGAGTGATCACTGGGGGATCATCTCCAGCACCAGACTTCAAGGGCATTACCCGTCTAGCTGTCCTCTGACTTTCTGAAGCCCCACTGAAGTGGCGACTAATGAGCAGCGAACAACTTAGGCCTGTTTTACCCTGATGTATATGAGCTGTTGTGTATTTCCTAAAAACCTATATAGGATCTGCGTGTTAAGACAACATAGACTGTGGGATTGGTGTCCAGACTGCTCCCAGACACCTGCACCGGGTATGTTCAACTGTATACCAGCTAGCTCACAGTGCCACTGTAAACTCCTCTGACCAAGGAGAGAATGACAACTCGGGGATCGTGGAAACGGTGCAGTACTTTTCGTTCAGTCACTCATGCTAATTTTGTCTTAGAGAGAAACACAGAATAAACTGAGGGGATGTTTTCAATTAGCATTTATTGAACCAGATTCATTCTAGTGTACAATAGATGTGCTGAAACAACCATTAGACAGTAACAGATATAAATGATTCTAAGCACCAATAGAGTTAATGGATGGTAGATTCCTACCATAGTGCTAAAACAATGAATACAGGCAGGTATAAAAATACATGACAATAAAAATGCGTACTCCTACGATGCAACCCTAACTAAATGTTCCTAAATGTCCCTAGCATGTATGTAGGTGTAACAGCCAAGAATCCCTCTAGGATAAAGTCGACCCTATTTCCTGAAGTGAGAGACAGTGGGACCCCATCTTGGTCTCGAGATTGACACCCTGCATGGGATGTAAGACCACCACAACAAGAGGGGCAGTCTCTGAGGCAGCTCTTTAATTTGTAAAAAAAAAAGTGCCAGGACCCAAGGTATGTTTCTGTAGACCACTACAGCTTCCACTGCCCATTGGCACTGCCAACACTGCCAAATGCTGCCACCAACACTTCTAATGATCACGCCGTCAACTGTAACAATTTGGACTATTCCAGGCCACTTAATGCTCAAATAATGGCCTGGACACTCTGGTATTATGAATTGTTACTATATGTGGAGTAGCTGAACACTCTGATGTGCTCATCTCAGAAGTATATATTCAGCTCCACCATGCGGGTACTTTCATGAGTGCTGGTGTTCGAGAATTAAATGTCAGTGCTGAGCACTGGCAAACACCAGCTCTTATTAGGTACAGTTTTGTGAGATAGCAGAAACATAGAGTTATTGAAGACTGAAAGCAATATTGGGGCTGCCCCAAACTACATCTTGTAGTAGCTTTTTCAGAATGATTCGTATGTGCTGAGGAAGGCTAAAGCCGATTGTTAATAATGCCTGGAAGAAGTTGACATTGGCACCTGGTTGCTATCATGGTGGAGACATTTATTCACGGCTATCAAGGATGGCCCAGTTGAGTCAAGGTACGATCAAGTTATGTGGCAGGGTTTGAGATAATTTACCAATTCATGATATTGGTGTAGGAGGCGGCAAGCGAAGAATTCTTACAATTTTGATATGTTGGGCAGTGTATCAATGGAGATACTTATAAGGCACTGCTGGAGTTGCTACAATCAACTCCAATATTTATTTATAGATTTGAACCAAAGGCTTACACTATGTGAACCTTGATTAAATTCTTAACGTGGAATATGTAGAGAGGTTCAGATGTTAATACACCACTGTTATGTTCCATATAGGTACCCTAATATAGGCACGGGTAATATCATACACCTTCACCTACATTACCTCCCTTATACTACACAGTCACAAGCCTTTAGGATTGAACCTTTACCTAGTTCTAGTCCTGGGTGCAGAAGGAGGGTTTTTCCTGAACAATAGCGTCCCATAACTTCATCAATGGACTCATACAGTATGAATGAATATTTATGGGGGTTCTTGGAAACCATGCAGCGGCTACACACACCTGTATAATATCTACGTACATGGTTCATCCCATACTTCATCCTCAAATCCAACAATGACTAATACAAGTAACAAGGTACTAAAGGAATCCTAGATACTTTAGTGTATAAATACAGCACATCTTGCTAGGGTTAAACAGAAGGAACCAAGACTTCCAAGCCGACACACTGCCCAGAGACGCTGAGGTTTGCAGACGCTTCAGCTGACAGTGGTCTAACACATCCCTTGTGGGGTGTCCAACTCGAGACCAGACGGGGACCCACACTCTCTCACTCCAGGTAATGGGGTTAGACTAAATCCTAGAGGAATTCTTAGCTCGGCATCACAGGAGTATGCACACTCTTTTATCATGCCTTATATATTCATGTATGTATTCATGATTATTGCAAGATGGTAGAACTGTACTATTCTTTTATATTCACTATACTGCTAATCATATATCTCTGCTACTGTCTAACGGTTGTTGCAGCACATCTATTTTACACTAGAAGAACAACTGTGCAATAAATTCTTATTGTAACACGCCCAACTGTTTCTTCTGTGTAACTCTCTGAGACCGAATACGTGAGCATGAGGGACTGAGCGAAAAGTAGTATATTGTTTCCAAGATTCTGAGGGATCAGGGTTTTCATGGGTTGTCATGATCTAAGGTTCCCAGAAACTAGTCTCTCCCCGATATGAGTAGATTCTAGTGCCACTGTGAGCTAGCTAATGCAAACAGGGTAACATATCGGTGGGGGTGCTCAGAGTTAGTCTGCCACCAATCCTACAGTCTGTTATCCAAATGTGCAGGTCCTGCATGGGTAATATAGAAACTACACAACACCACAAGCCCAGTTGTCAACATTTACATTTGCCATCGGACCTAGATTGGCTCTACGTTATAATTAATAGTTGTAATAATTTGGATTATTAGTTGAGAGGGGTGGAAGCCCCACTGAAACACAATCCTTGTCTGGGTGAACTACAAAAAGTCACTACATTGACATGTGCTTAACCATCCGATAGCTTGGCTGAAAGAGGTCAGGCTTAGCATAGAGGTAATTTGTAAATAGAGTACATTTTAATAAATAAAATGACACCAAAACAAATTAAATCCAATTAGTATAACTAGAGTTATGAATTTTTAGAGTTTTTTGGTAAAAAATAGCACCTAGAAGACTAAAGCGCCAATCTCAGGTAACTGGTCGCATGAGACCGGGCACAGTCAAAAGTTAAGGCTAACGTGATGGAGCGTGGGTCAGATCCAAGGGGTAAATTGAGTTAAGTTTCGGCTTACATTCGGACTTAGAAGAAATTTCAGAAAAAGTTCCAGAGAAGGTAGTGTCTCAGAAGGCCAAGGCAACAGGTTCTGGTCAAGGACACATCGTCAACGACGGGGAGCAGCTGGACGAGGCCTCAGTAGAGCTGTTGATGGACGTAAGAAAAAGCTCAGAGTGGGAAAATCTGGACTTTCAGGCAGAGGAGGTTGTAGTCATCGATGGGATGCTGGTCCTATTCGAGCCTGATGAAGATTTCTACCTTCAGACTTAGACGTTTTTCTGGAGCTCGGATTCACCCAGCGGGATGAGGCTGCAGGCTAGTGCCAAAGAGAGCTCATCAAGGCTCTATACTGCTGCCAGGAGGTTCAGCTGAAGAGGATGTGATGATGCTTAGCGGGAGCTACAGGAAAGTCAGACCGACTAGCAAAGTACCTAAGCTGATCGGCTGGCATGTAGATCCCAGAATTCTGTTGATACTCAGAGCAGTTTTGGTGAAAAGTTTTCTAAGTCCCAGGTTTGAGATTCTAGTAAGATGAGGATATTTAGCACCATACTAAGGGTCCGGGACCTGGGGGGAACCACCTGGGTGTTCAGGACTCTTTTTAGCAGAGGCTAGCACCAGGATTCAAGGCCTCTGGAGCTTGTTAGGTCCCTATGCTCTCACAAGAAGCCAGACAACTAGCTCTTGGAGTAACTCTGGTGGACATGGGTTCAGGGAGGATGCCCAGTTCTCCTTCTTCAGACAGCAGGGCAGCAGGGCAGGCCTTTCAGCAGCAGCAGGGCGTGAGGGTAGTCCTTCCAGCAGCAGGGTAGGTCTTCTTCTGAATCTTCTACAGTTCCAGGAGTGCAGTGAAAAGTGGTTCTGGGGGTCAAATATTTAAGCCAGGTGGCAGCCTCTATGAGTGGGGGCCACCTCTGGTTCTGGAAAGTTCTTCCCTTCCCTGTCAAGGCTCCAAACTGTCTAAGTTGACAGAAACCTGGGGGATATGTACAAGGAAGTGGCAGAGGGAGGCGTTAGCCTTCTTGGCTTAACGCCTCTCTCCGCCACTTCTGAAACACAAGGCTGCACCACATTTACAAGATAAGTGGGGCCGCCTTGCGTTTCCCCCTGCAATGGCGCTACGTTTAGCAACTTAGTGCCAACGCAAGCACCCTTGCACCATAGTGCAACGGTGTCTGCGTGCAGGGGAGGGTTGTTTATGTGTAAGAAGCTGTCCCTTTCTACACATAAACAATCCTAAAATGCAATTCTGTCACTGTCATGTGTGCTGCTTCATGGAGGACACATTGAAGTCAGAAAATGGCATTTTTTTAAAGGACTGTTTATGTACAGGAAGGGACCTTCCTGTGCATAAACAAACCATGGCATTTTGCTTTTTCCATGTGTCCTGCACAAGGCAGCACACACGGAAAAATCAAACACAAGGAGAAATAATGCATTTCTTCTTGTTTCGCCAACTTAAGACCAGGTTTTACCTGGTCTTATTTTTGTTGCTGACTCCTATGTGCACCAGCCTTGTACATAGGGGGCACCATCAAAATGAATGGGTGTTGCGGTGAAACTCCCACTGCAATACCCACTGCCCACTCCTTTAACGCTAACCATAGCGTGAAAGGTGGCCTTAACGTGGCTTAACGCTACCTTGTAAATAAGGCGCAGCCCCCATCACCACCACAACGTCGATATAAATGACGCTGTGGTGGCCATAAGGGCTTGTACATATGCCCCCTGGTGTCAGGTTCCTTTGTGTGTGATTGAAGTGTAAGTAGAGCATGGTACAGCACTGCCCCTGCCATCCTGGCAGAATGACCCATGCCACCCACAGCTAGTCCACTGTCTGGGACCAATACACAAACTCCAACAGCAGAGCCATTCACAGTCATATGACCCAGGATACTGGATGAAGGCACAAATGGTTAGAACAAAAAAGTGCCACCTCTGGGCTCAGGGTGACACTGGAATCTAGCTATTCTGGCTGAAGGGGGGGTGAAACCCCGAAACCGGTCCTAGGATGCTTGTTTCCGGTCCAGGGAGGACCAGGCTTGGCAGTTCGGGCTGGACTGTTTCCATGAGGCACAGGGTCAAGACTGATTTGCAAATGGCCAGGTCTAAACTGGGGTGGCATGGTGAGCAAAAGAATGATGGGTTTAACCCAGATCTCTTGACTGGGGGTGAATGTTTTGATTTGTTCTGCATTCCATCCATCAATTGTGTGTCTTTTACCTTTCTAAAAGTGGCATTTTCAGAATTGTGATTTAAAATCCGACTTTACGATTAGACAGGATATTAAATTACAGTTCATTTGTGTCTGAACAACATATCCCTATCTGCTACGAATCCATTGTTAGGTCTTATTAAATGTAATATTCTAACCTAGTGTTAGTCATGGGAGGGGGGGGGATTGGCCTTAATACAGTGAAAAACGACTTCAGGAATTTTTCCCTGCCACCAAATGTAAAAATTAAGTACACATGTCCTAGTTTTTAAATACAATGTACCCTGCCCTGGGAACTGTTAGGAAGTACCTTAGCAATGACTTATAAGTATTAATAAGGGAGGATTATGCCTTGAAAAGGGTTTATTTTGCCAGGTTAAAATGTCAGTTTAAAACTTCACTACAGGCTGCAGTGGCAGGAATGAGACATGTGTTAAAGGGTTATTGGAGTGGGTGGCACAGTCAGTGATGCAGGCCCTAGGTACATGTAATACCATATACTAGGGATTTACAAGTAAATTAAATGTGGCAATCAGGTGTAGGCCATTTTTATCATGTTTGTGTAACAATGCATTTTAACATTCAGAGTCCTAAAGCCAGAAAAAATGGAGTTTAGCAAAAATAGGAGTGAAGGCAAAAAGTTTGGGAGACCACCACCAAGGGTATATGCTCTAACAATGGTGATGTTGTGGGGGTCAAGCTGGCACTCATTGACATATACCCTTCAAATATTGACCTTGCTGACTTTCATGATACGGTGATGGTATAGGCGTAAAGTCCGTTAACCCAGGTGAGACAGGGTGAAGTTTGTATTAAAAACAACAATAATATTTCAACCGGAAATCATTCAAAAAAGGCAATTCAGGATAATTGCATATATCTCAAGGGAGGGAACAAAGGGAGACCACAACAGGATTGGTGAAAGGAACAAGGTTTTTTATATAAGTAGTTATATCAGCACTACCATATAATTAAATAAACAGTGACCATACCATACAAGTGTGCACTGAACGTGCAAATGACACTAGTTTGAAGGACACAGCGTGAACGGCGCAATAGGAAATAATACCGTGGTCAATAATACAATAATACAAAATATATACAAGATCAGTATTTGTCAAATAGGTAAAATAAATTGACTACAACAGCGCCAAATGTCTGTGCTGGGTAGTCGACGGTGTTTCAACCTGATCAATTTCAGGTCATTATCAGGACAAAAGGTCACTTGGTTTCAAAGTAGTGCAGAGTACTGAAAGCGGGATCAAGTGAAGTGGCCAAAGGGGTCCAGTAGGGGAGGGAACAATAGTTTGTCCAGCAGGGTAAGTCAGACACAGGTTTTGAATCAATTGTGCTCCTGTGTAAGTGAGACAGAGAGCCAGGCGTTAGAATGCACTTGGGCAGCAGAAGATCCAATCACTGGAGATGTTCATGAGATCCTGGAATTGAAGATCTGTTTTACGAGCTGCAAGCTCCAGGGGTCCGGGCCATAGCCAGCTACAGGCCGGTGTAGTTAGTAAATGTGCCGCCGGGCAGGAAGCCGGATCGAACCATAGACGGAAAGAATCAATTGTCAGGGTTGATTGGCAAAGGACCAGTGAAGCGTCCTTTTGTGCCGGGCACTGCTGCAGGCACTGGTTCTCAATGGCCATCCACAGTTGCTATGCTGAAGGAGCTGCATTACATGATGGTTGTCTAGAGTTACGTGTACACAAATCACATGTAATTTACATAATACTCAGCAACCCATATAGATGTTGGTTTAATGTCCAGGCACTTTATGAATTCACTTGAGCGCATACATATATTTATTTTCTTAAACACATTTTTTAATGATTTCATTTCAATACAAAAATAAATATACAATAGGGTTGATATGGTATGGGTTCATGTAGTATCTAAAATTATTTGTGGCCTTTACACAGTTAGATGTAACATCTGAATGCTCTGTTTTTCATAAATATACATTGCTTTCCTAAAAACCTTTAAACAAATGTAACACACCGCAAGGTCCCTTTGGGCAACTAGTATATATGTCTTTCTCCAATTGTCTTTCTTTCACTCTTTCTCAGAGCGTGGTAAATGTTAGAAGTCAGCAGTTCTTTCCCACCCAATTCTTAATTTTCCTTTCATGCTCTATTTGGGCTTCTTCTCAACGCTTGCATTACGCATATCTCAAGTTCGCTATTCTTCAGCGTGTTTCTGTCTTGTCCCCTGCAAAGCCACTATTTATTCCGTCCTCTGCTTTAAAATAGTCAGGTTTCCTCGTTTCCCTTATGGTCTCCATGTGTAACAATGCACTTTCACATTCAGACCATCTTATTACATGTTGCCTTCCTTTACTCAATTTACTCACTTTAGGTCCCTTTGGTTTTGTCCAACTCATTGCCAGATAGAGCTTCGCCAACATCAAAGCTACATCTCCTCTTTTACAGGTGAATTTTATGTTTTTGGGCTTTGGAAAAGGCCTAGTAGGCATGTGTTGGGTGAGTGTGCTAGGTTTCTGTCTGTGACTTTGTCAATACTCATGATGACATATTCCCAATAGTCATTGAGCCCTTGGCTGTTCCAGACCATATGAAAATAGAATCTCCTCCGCGTCTTGGATATTTAGCCTGAGTTGTTCTTGTTTATTCCTATTGACGTAATATAGACATTGTGGATGTAGTTGGACTGTATTAACTTGAATTGAGCATTTCTAGAGACGTTGCAAGGGAAAGGGGAGGAGAAAGACATATCTTTCAAAATATGGCACTCTCCTGCCCCCTCCCTGTCGATCAACGCAGCACAGCGCTTCGTTGTGCGACTTTTTGGAAAATCTTCCCCTGTTAGTGTTGGGGTTTCTTTGGAATGGCATTATTCATTTGGTTGTCAACCCACCTCACCTCACCAGTGAAGGACTGCAAGATAATATAGCTCAAAACTAGATGGATCACTGACATAATATAGAAAACAACAATATTGTGATACAAAAACATTGTGTCAAAAATATTGAATGCAAAAATATTGTGTCCCTATAGTTATAACTGTAAGTAAACAAATAAAAAAAATATTGTTGCACACTAAAATCATTAGAAAACACAAAAATATCTTCATTTTAATATATATAGCACCCCGGGGGTTTGAACATAGGGGAAGACCTGCGCAATTTTCTATAGTTGCCATTATGTGTATAGCTTACCTGTTGGCATGCATCTGATCTATGGCTTCGATGCAAGCGGTAAACGTTAATTAATATGGTAAATTGGAATTCTGTATGATAGGTGGATACCTATCAATAAGTATAACTAGATTGTATGGTTTTTAAATGGATTTGTCTACATGATTCCTCTTCTCTCTTTTTTGTCAGATGTCACAGTATTGCCTAGCTTAGCCTAATTACAATAAGATTCAGAATGTAAAAAGTTAAAAGAAGTAACTTGGGCATACAGATCTCTTTGAAGCACATATATCACATATCCACACTTTAGCACTTTATTATCTTTTTACACCATAGTTTTACGGTTCTCATGGTATTTATATGAGAAGTTCCGTTTTTAAGCCTGCGCTCTTTATTTGGAGTGTCCAATTATTTATACTTAACCATCCACTTGTCTCATCCTGTTGAGTTGGGCTTCTCTCTTGGCAATATCATGATCGGTAGATCATTGTGGGATGAGATGGTTGGCAAATTTACATACCCTTGGCCATACCACCACAACTACCCCACAGGATATAATCAGGTTTGAGTTATCTTTAATAACATTCCATACTAGGTACCATGGGGTGCAGTATAACTATGGAATCATAACCCGAACGATGATTATTTATATTCTTTGTTCTGAAATTCCCCTAATATTCTACCCAATTGGTTTTCTATGGAGAAATGTAAAGAAATTTTGCTTTGTGTTGCCAAACGTATTTGTACGGACATTTGCCCACTCACCGTAAAACGACATGTAATAACATTTCGCTTTATATACAGATTGCATCAAGTCGAGTAATAACATGAAAATGAACTTATTTCCATTTTTTTTGTGTTCACATCACAATGAAATATGAAACACTAGTGTGCTTTGCATTTGTGCATTTAATCGGTATATCATGTAAACATTACTAAAATTTACCTCGACTATATTTGCATGCATATGTACAATGTTTCAAACGTTATATTTATGCTTGATTATTCGGTGTAGAATAACGTTTATTGTAAAACGTGGCATTATGTTTTACTATGTGATGCGTTTCAATTTGATTTAACTTGATGCAACAAAATGGATTTAATTGTGGGATGGTTAGGGTACACATTTGTATTCCACCTTACACCACTACAAAATGGCGCCCGTATACTGGGTTTGGTATGTGACTTTCTATGTGAGTCCACCATTGATGTTTAGTTTTTTGGTTTAGGCGCGAAATTCAAATGTGCACTTACTTTGTATATATATGTGACCTCCACTTCACTCGCTCATCAGTGAGCAAGGACGTAAGTCCGAAACTCGTCTGATGACTGGCGCCACCTTCACCATTTGTCGGAAATAAATCTTTTCGCAATGAAGCCTGGCTTGCGGTGATTATTTAAGGAGTCTGTGAACTTGTATGCTGGCTGACGGCTGCCGCCGGCAACGCGTTGGATTTCATATATATATATATATATATATATATATATATATATATATATATATATATATATATATAGTTTAACCTAGTAAATCTTAAACATTGTAATATATAACATTAATATAATGTGAGTTAAATAAATGTAATTTTTTTTAATACTATATAAAAAATATATACTTATATAAACACACACACATATATGCATGTGTGTGTTTATTGCATATATATATATATATAACGTAACACAAATATTGCAAAGTATATATTTTATGTTATATTACATTTTGTGGATTATTTTTTTATTTGATACTATAAAAATCATATATATATATATATTCACTGAAAAAACCATAGGTTTGACACCAGTTATAGTTAGCTGGAAATTTTACTGACATAAAACCAATGAAATTCCACGTTATAGTTAGTTGGACTCACTATAACTTGCGCGTGTAATGCACTGCTGATGACATTACATATTACATCACTCATGACATGGTCAGTGACATCACTTATGACACCATCCAGTGAATGTGTGTCTTTCTAAAAAATAAATATGTTTTATATATGTATATGTAAAGGTCGAGGGAAGAATAAATGTTTAAATTATTGTCTTAATGAATGTTTTTTTCAAAAAGAAATGATTGGATAACTGGCTTATTAAGTGTACCTTAGTGAATACATATATTAGCGAGTAATGTTTAAATATTTAAATATATGTATCAGTGTTTCACTTTGTGAATAAGTGGCTGCATGGGTTGATGAGTACCTACATGTGTAGGTATTTGGGTTCTTAGATGTTTTTTTAGTATCAGTATGAGTGTTTGTATGGTTTTGTGGGGGTATTACTAATCACATAGATGCATGAATGACTAACTCTCTCTTTGTATGTGTTTAGAAGACACCATATGTGCAGGACTGTATGGGTGGTTGAGTGTGTATATGTGTGTGTTAGTGAGTGAATGCCTGCCTCACTAGTGTCTTTATCAGTAACGAGATATGTTTTAATTTAGTATATGTGAGTATTGATATATATAAGTCAGTATATGTGAGACTAAGAGATAGAAAGAGTTCCTGTTTAAATAAGTATGTGTTTCTATAAGTGATTGTTTAAGAGAGTAAGTATGTATAAGTTTCTTTAGAAGTAACGTGGTAGTGTGTGTATAGTTTTATATGCAAATAAATGGATGTTCAATAGTTTATTTGCATGAGTGAGTATGTGTGTGAGTAACTTTTGGATGATTGTCGGTGTGTAACAGGATGTATAGGTGTATCACTACATATGATGAGTGAGTATATGTATGAGTGACTATATAGAACTGTTGGTGAATGAGAGAATGTGTATATAGATGGTGGAATTACTGAATTGGTTGTTGTAACTGGTATGGGTATCTCCATGTTTTTGAAAATGTTAATTTCTATTTTCCAATATGTGTTTTAAGGGTTACATTACACTTAAAGGAGGTCTGTCATCAGTGATGTCATGAGTGATGTCACTGACCATGTCATGAGTGATGTAATATGTAATGTCATCAGCAGTGCATTACACGCGCAAGTTATAGTGAGTCCAACTAACTATAACGTGGAATTTCATTGGTTTTATGTCAGTAAAATTTCCAGCTAACTATAACTGGTGTCAAACCTATGGTTTTTTCAGTGAATTTCATAGGTTTTTCAAATGCTACTTCCTAACTATAACGTGTGTAAAACCTATGGTTTTTTCAGTGAATTTCATCGTTTTTTTGAATGCTAGTTCCTAAGTATGTAATCACGTTCGTAACTAGATAGTGTCACCGCCTACACGTCCTGAGAAGCGCATGTAAAGTCATGTGACTTGAAAACAAGACTTCCAATTGGTTCTTAGTAGTTTCTGTTCTGGAATTTACACGAAGCACTCCACCCACTTTCCTCACAATCTTTTCTACTCTCAAGAGACAACAACGTCGAGCATCTTCCGGAAGACTTTGCTGAAATGGCTGCCCTTCCGCATTCATCTTCCGAATCTGAAGGAAATGAGCGACCCCCGTTAAGAAGAAAAAAGGAATCTTTCATTTGGCAATTTTTTACTTATCCTGAAGATCAAAAGAAAGTGAATGCGCCAACAGTAACCTGCACGATATGCAATTCGGAGCTCTCAAGGGGAAATCCAAATAAAAAATATTCCTTTTCTATACACACCATGCAGCGGCATGTTAAACAAAGGCATCCTGAGCATTATGCAAAAGCATCGACAAGAGCCCTGGCCACGCTATTACCATCAGAGGTGGCCAGCACATCTTCTGGTGTACGACCTGTATCTCCATCGAGTGCTGAGATGGACTTGAGACCATATCTTGCGAAGGTGCATATGAAATGCAACGAGTGTGGAGAAATTCTTTTGTATGGAGAGCAGAGCCTCGTTCTTATTAAACTCAAAATTGAAAGTCACAAATGCCCCAAGAAAAGATAAATTTCTTCACTTCATTTTCAAACTATTACATACTGAAAAATGTAGTAGCAACTTTAAGAAATCGAAAGCATCATAACACTTCTTTCCCAAAATAAAAAAAAATAAAAAAAGTTCTTTTCGGAACTAACTCTTTCTACCAAAACGTGCTCCAAGAGCATATTATGAGATATTTTTTCGCCGCTTTATTTTAGTGCGAGACCGGGTGCGCGCACCCTCCTATCGCGTACAGGACCTGACACTTGCATGTGAAGTCATGTGACTTCTAAACAACACTTCTAATTGGTTCTTGGTAGTTTCTATTATGGAATTTACCCGCAGCACTCCACCCACTTCCATCACTTTCTTTTCTACTCTCAAGAGAGAACAACGTCGAACATCTTCCAGAAGACTTCGGTACAATGGCTACCGTTCCGCATTCATCTTCCGAATCTGAAGGAAATGAGCGACCACCTTTGACAAGAAAAACGGAGGCCACGCTATTACCATCAGAAGTAATCAGCACATCTTCCGGTGGACGACCTGTATCTCCATCGAGTGCTGAGATGGACTTGAGACCATATCTGGCGAACGTGCACATGAAATGCACAAACTGTGGAGAACTTCTTGTATACGGAGAGCAAAGCTTTACTCTAATTAAACACACAATTGAGAGTCATAAATGCTCCAAGAAAAGTTAAATTTCTTCACTTTATTTGGATAGTATGACATACTGAAAAATGTCGTAGCAACTTTAAGAAATCAAAAGCATCAAAACACTTGTTTCCAAAAAAAAAAAAAAAAAAGTTCTTTTCAGAACTAACTCTTTCCACCAAAACATGCTCCAAGAGCATATTATAAGATGTTTTTTCGCCGCTTTATTTTAGTGCGAGACCGGGTGCGCGCACCCTCCTATCGCGTACAGGACCTGACACTTCCATGTGAAGTCATGTGACTTCTAAACGAAACTTCTAATTGGTTCTTGGTAGTTTCTATTCTGGAATTTACACGCAGCACTCCACCCACTTCCATCACTTTCTTTTCTACTCTCAAGAGACAACAACGTCGAACATCTTCCCGAAGACTTCGGTACAATGGTTACCATTCCGCATTCATCTTCCGAATCTGAAGAAAATGAGCGACCACCTTTGACAAGAAAAACGGAGGCCACGCTATTACCATCAGAAGTAATCAGCACATCTTCCGGTGGACGACCTGTATCTCCATCGAGTGCTGAAATGGACTTGAAACCATGTCTGGCGAACGTGCACATAAAATGCAACAACTGTGGAGAACTTCTTGTATACGGAGAGCAAAGCTTTACTCTAATTAAACACAAAATTGAGAGTCATAAATGCTCCAAGAAAAGTTACATTTCTTCACTTTATTTGGATAGTATAACATACTGAAAAATGTCGTAGCAACTTTAAGAAATCAAAAGCATCATAACACTTGTTTCCAAAAAAAAAAAAAAAAAAAAAAAAGTTCTTTTCAGAACTAACTCTTTGTACCAAAACAAGCTTCAAGAGCATATTAGCTGATATTTTCTCGCTGCTTTCTTTCAGTGCGCGACTGGGTGCGCGCACCCACCTATCGCGTACAGGCGTCGAGACACGCATGTGCAGTCATGTGACTTTAAAACAACACTTCCAATTGGTTCTTACTAGTTTCTATTCTGCAATTTACACGGAACACTCCACCCACTTCCCTAGAAAACTAGTTTATCGAAAAACTTTTAAAGCCTCCTCTTATGAAATATTCGACATCAATCACATAGCAGAGTACTAAATAGCACTATATACACTCCGTCCCTTAATTATAAGAGACTTATTGCTATGTAAAAGCAACTTTTGTTTTCACGCGATAATGTGAAATGCTGAGCCTGTTACACAATTTGCTTTCACATATATGTTACTATTCTCCTTCGAGCACTAACACCGTAGAAAATACCACCAATAGCGGTGATATTTTTTACACCGACAACGGGCGATTTCTATCGCTTAGAGCCCTTACAATTATAAAGTTTTATTTCCTAAGTCTCTGATCTCCAACTGTGCAACGTAGCTCCCCTGTGTGTCGTAATAAGGTCCATAAACAAAAACTACAGGGCCAGCATTATAAACATGCACAGAACCACAAAACGACAAGAGCCACCATGTTGATATATATCCTTAATATAATAAACCTCTGAGAATAAATACATATTTCCGTGGCACCCCCTAACACAAATGTGGCGTCCTCTGACTCTGCTCCATTACCAAACACCGTAACTCCCCGCCCCCCTCACTTTTCACTAAACTCCGCACTCCACCCCACCCGGACCCCCTATTACAAACCCCCAACCTACCCTCCCTGCCCAAACCCACCATGAACCTCAAACCGCCCCTAGAAAACTTATAAGACACAGGATTTCTAAAACTCAAAGAATACGCAACAGGCAGATAATGTAAATAGTACATAAAGGCACATGTTTTTTTCATAATACTATTTAAAAACATGTTCTATTTTTTATAAATCTATCATGCATCTGACCCTCTAGAACTGCTTTCAAAACGTGAACTATAAACCTCTACTTTTCATTTTCAAACCATACACTTTCATCTGACCCTCTACAACTGCTTTCAAAACGTGAACTATAAACCTCTACTTTTCATTTTCAAACCATACACTTTCAAATACATTATTTTTTTTCCACAATTCATGTAATGTTACACACCTTTTCTAAAATACACCAGTCCCTATCATTTATAAGGATTTATTTTCAGTCTTCATCAGTGACACTTTCTTAACATATAATAGAAATCACTATAACTTTTTAAACGACAATGCTAACGCGGTAAAAATAACCCTTCATTTGCTTTCCTTTAAGAATGCAGACTATGTACCCCACGCATGCGTTTCTTGATCTTTATATTTGGCAGCGAATACCGACCTTGAATCGGAAGACATGAACAAGACCGCCATTGTCACATTTAAAACTGAACGTTGCATCTGCTCACACACATATCTTTCACTAAGCTAACATTCACAGAAAACATCATTGATGTAAAAAAAAATTGACCTTGCTTTACAACTCCCTCAAATCACTCCCTTATTTTTTAACGCATCCTCCAGTTCAAAAAAAGCTACTTTTTTGATAACCACTAAGCAAAATATAAGTGACTAGACTCCTAGAAAATGTATCAAGTCATTCTGCTCCTCTCCACTGCATAGCCGGCGACCTAATTCTGTGGAGTTGCTATACAACCAGCGGTGCTGCGCCGTTTCCTTTACCATCTTGGGAAATTCAAAATGGATGTCCCTCCTGCCTTCGCAAACGAGCCGGACCACTTAGAACTATTTCGACAGAGAATGCTTCTGTACTACGGCACCTTACCACTCTCAACTTTGAATACTTCATATCGATTATCATTTCGATATTCGTATTTCACCTGTGTGCAGCCTGTATTTCATTGCCTGAGCTGTGATTTCACGTGGGCCCTGGATTTATGTCTCTGCAATTTGGTACCTCCTGAACCGAATTACAATCACCTCATGAATCCGTTACTTGATCATGAACAGCTTTGTTACAACGGAGGGTTTATGGCCTTTGCAGCGATACAAGGAGTTCTGGGTCATTGGAATATTTTCGCAGCGGCGCAAGATTTCCTAACAGAGAGCCACATCGAAAACCCACCGAGCTGCCCTATGATGGTAAAAGACGCTCCAATAATGACAGATCATGAATGCTCCTTTCATCTTCTCAATTGGATGGCTGACATGTTCTCAGATGATAACAATGATTTCATGTTAGAGGCACTTGCTGCATACTTTGCCTACACAATGGACGGTTAACTCTTTCCTAACAGCGAGCTACATCGAAAACCCACCGACCTGCACTCTGATGGTAAAAGAGGCTCCGATTATAACAGATCATCAGTACTGCTTTACACTTTTCCATTGGATAGCTGACATACTTTCAAATGATAAAACTGATTTCCTGTTACAAGCAGAAGCTACCTATTTTGCCTAAACAATGCTTCAATAACTCTTATACAAGCCATTGACGTCCTCATTTCCTTTTGGTTTTCTATATTCTTCACGTTCTTTTCCATATTTTCTTTTGAAGAACAGACCTATTTGCTTTACTAACAATGGACATTATGATTTCGTGTTGTTTGACAGCTGATTCATAAAGTAATGATGTATAACCACTTGCATTTTCATATATCGTTCCTAAACTGAAAGGCCAGAGACCTTCTTCCATTTATTAAAATATAATATACTTCCTTATAAGAGTGTACAATGTTTTTTTCCAACTATATTCATTTTTCTTCAACTATAGCGTTTGTATTCCATGTACTACTGACAATACCAATTACTGTGTTTTTTGCAATTTCTGTACTCGTATTACATAATGATTTGCCTTTAAAACAGTACATTTCTAAATAAACATTTCAAATATTCACGGTTTCTCTTTTAATCCATAATCTCAACTGAAATGATTTCATTTTGAAAAACTATTCATGGGTTCCACATAACCTTAACTGTAGACACTGAAGACCTTATTTATAAAGACCTTCCGCCGCCGGGGCCTCATTTTTTAAAATGGGAAAAAGTAACGCACCGGTGGCGCAAGGCCTTCTTAAATAAAGTCCTGAATGTTTTCTTTTCTCGACCTCACTTACTGATACTAGAACCTCCAAGCCAATTACGGCCCGTGAACTCTTTCTTAGTAGGTCGCGCACCGTAAAGACAGTTATACCACTGTTAACATTTTTTTTTTACTGTTACTAAGCACCGACACAGTTCCGCTTTACTCAGAGTTAATCACTGCTCCCACGCTTCTACAGGCCAGACGCTTTGTCGTATTTCTCTCCTTATCACCCTTTCATCTCCACAATAACAAACAGTTCTCCGCCAGCCACCAGAGAACAGACTCAGATGCAGAGGCACCAAAGAGTGAACCCATCACCAACTGCCATCTCCGGCTGTTTCCATGGTTACACCTCATTCTGCACCTTGCTGAAGGCACAGGTCAAAAGTTCATGTCTTAACGTTCTACAACAAACTAAGAACACTATTTTCCCTCCAGAAACTCCTGCCAATACACAGCTCTGTTACATATCTTGTTTTTTCACACCCAATAGTACTTTTCGTTTAACATAAACATTAACATGGAACGTACTGTTCAATCTCCACTTGTTACAATCAACCAATAATTTTTTTTTTAAACCACACCCAGCCTCTTCCTTTTTCTTTATTTAGAATTTCAACTTCTAACTACCATTCCACTTCCACAACCGATCGGAGGACGACTACAAATCCCTTGAAAATGAAGGTCTGGCTAATAGGACACAGTTATATTCACTGGAGTGAAAAATATGCAGTAAGCAGACGAATTTGCAACCTCAGCTTACCAAATGTACACATAACATGGATTTCCAAAAGAGGATTGAAATGTCACCAATTGATTCCATTGGTGAAAACTTTTATGCATCTCCCAGAACCAGACCTTATAATTGTGCACTGTGGTGGGAACGATCTAGGCACAATCACTGGGGTAGGTCTGGAAATGCTTCTAAAAGACACCTTTCGACAATTGATGACACTTTTTCCTCGATCTGCCTGGGTATATTCCAATATATGCCAAAGACAGAAATGGAATTGGTCCAATCAACATTGTGCACAATTTGAGAAAGCAAGGAGACATGTAAATAAATCTGTTTCTGCGTTCCTCAGAGATTATAGCATGGGTTCTATTTACCACAACAACTTGCGATACCACATGCAAGACGTCTATAGGAGAGACGGTGTTCATTTCACGAATGAGGGAAACATAATCTTCCTCTGCAACATCAGGCTCTGCATCGGTACTTACTTATAAATGCAGAAAACACTCAATTAACACAAGGGCTCTTTTCAGAGCCACCTTATATCTAAGCACTTAAACTTCTGATTTATCTCCATTTTCACACTCTTGTGAATAGGTGTGCGCGACCGGGTGCGCGCACCCCGTTATTTTTTTCCCGAAAAAAAATATATCTTTTCGCGTTCAAGGGTCTTACTGCACACCCCGAGAAAACCTACGCAGCAAGACAATCTCTACCTTCTCCCCTTTCCATGTTTCAACGCTTTGAAATGAACAATATATTTACTCGCAGTGACAAAATGGCGGACAAAACTTCCTGATTTCCTTCGAATCGAACGTTAACAGACGTCACGCAGCAAAAAAAAATTCCGCTCACGCGCAGCCGCTTGGGTGTGCGCGCCTATAGATATATAATTGACTTTAACTTTAATTTTCTCAACAACTACTGAACGGATTTACACCATTCCAAAAAAAGCATAATCTGCGAACAAGACTCTACAGTTTCGGCAAATTTCTTATAAATCCATTCAGCCGTTCGACCTGTAGCCGAGTCTAAAGGTCCTATGGAAAATAACATGGAGAAAACACGTTTTGGGACCCCCCTTATATCTCAGCCCCCACTTGACCAATCCCCCCCCAAACTTTCAGGGAAGGAGCGCAGCGGACCGAGCCATCTTCTTTGAGAAATACGCAAAGACTCATCCACCAGGGCCAAAGTTATTCCAAATAGAATGTTGAGGATTTCCTATGGAAACTAGGTCCTAACTATAACTACCTACTGGCGACCGCCAGTAGGTAATATATATATATATATATATATATAAATATATAAATATATATATAGATGCACATATATATATATATTTAAATTCCACAGCCCAAAGGTCCTCCACTTCCCAAGTCCAGTGGTGCACATATGGGTGAGGAGCCCAACACTAATAACTAATAACTTTTCTTTTTGCTGGAAAGAAAATCCGCACTTTGTGGTTGCTCAAATGATGCTTTAATCCATAGATCATCAAGGCCCCATGCAGTCATCTTGAAACACTACATGCATTTTGCCGTGCAACGGATTGGGTGTTTCTTGATCACTCCATGGTCAGTCCGTGAATTCTGATCTGTGAAATGCTGTTCTTTGAATTCACTGTAGGTGGTTGCCACTGGTTCTCTGTGTAGGTGGTCACTATCCCCAAGTGTGAGCCTCAATGGTTAAATACACGTATGACCTGTATATGAATCTTTACAGTGGCGACGAGGATTTGATCTGCGATTTCTGTTCCATAGATTTCTGTGCCTGTTGTCTCTACCGCCAGATGTGGGTTACACCCTCTCATTGAAGCATGTTTTTCACTTGAATCTCGTCTCTTTACCGTGAATCTTTCTCTGCAGACTGGCCAGCAAACTGCGGGTCTCCGGCAATCACACCAAAATCCCTGCAAGGAAGAATAGCTAATGGTGAAGAAGTTACCCCTCATTCATGGCCTTGGCAAGTCTCAGTGCAAGTAAGTATCACCCTAAGTGCATGCTCTGAAGATGTGAAATACACCTAGGTATGAACATATCAGTTTTAGCTAATGGCATCTTGTGCATTTGTCTTGGTTCTAACCCATGTTATATTTTGTTTTGGATTTGAATAAAGTGCCTTCATAGAGGAACGTGCTGGACCTGATTACCATTTGGAGAAAAATTATCTGTGGGCAAATGTGTGCTTGTGAGAAAATTGCACATTTTCACTAACTGACAAATCTTTATCGTCTTCCAGATATAAAATGCACATAGCACAAGATCTTTAAAATAGTATCAACAATAATGTGCATTTACGCACTGGATAGTCTAAGAGATAAACTAGCCATTAAGATCCCACTAAATGGCTCCACAGTCAGACAAAGCTCTCACGATAATATCTTGTCCCTTGTCAGTGTGAAAGAATAGTTTGCAAACTTCGTTTTGCAGACAACAGGCTGGTGCCATGTGCTCTGTAAATTTGCTATCTTAAGCTTTCTAGGGGAATGGACAGTTCAGGATCAGGGAAAACTGGAGAATATCCTTTAGTTACACTATTGTGAGTCAGCAAAATACTATGGGTTTTGCTTTTCGTTGGGGTGTGTCCCACCATTTTAGCATTAAATGCCCTTTTTAATTTTGCACAGTGAAATAGTGGATTAACTGCTCTGTCCCTTCACCACCACCAAGAGTTAGAAATGCAAGGTGCAAAGCTAAAGAAGTGCATCATACATTTACAAACTCATGAACTGATTCACAAAGTTTTTCTGTGGTGTAATTGTGCCTTATTCCTGTCTTAAATGTGAGTCATGCCCAAGAAGTAAGGCCTGATCCACCAAGCATTTTCTGTGAGTAGTTTCTAGGAGTAAGAAATGGTTAGACGGAGAAACTTTGAGTAAACGATCTTGCTCCTGGAAATCAGTGAGCTGGTCGTCCTAAAGCATATATTAAGACACACCCGCTGACAGAAAAAAGTTTTGTGTTTGCATGTGTGCATGTCTGCAGTCAGCTTCCATACAGGTTGTTTCAAAGACAGATACAGAAACGTGTGTATTTTTTGTGGCTTTTTAACTTGAATTCCAGCGGATCTAGAATGTATTCTATAACGTATCATTCCCACATAGACGGGGACCCCAACAGGGAAAATCTGCATCAGAAATATACAGATTTGATTACTTTTTTTTAGAATCTTTGTAGTCCTCTTACATATCATGAATCTTCCCTTTTTTAACTTAACAGCATGCAGGACACACTTATGCGCTATGGCAAAACCACTGAGGACCTGTAACCCTATCACTAATCCTGTCTTCGGCATATGAAAGGGTGCCAAAAAACAGTGCTTACCAAGAGTGTAGCAGGTAGGCAGAGTCAAATATCTAAAAATGTTCACATGAGGGCCGGCACACCACGGTGGCCCCAGTACTCTTCAACAAATGTCTCAAAATGCCCTACTATCACCTTTGCTGTCAAGAGGCAACAGTTCCTGTAGAGGTTTGGAGCCAAGCTCTTGCCAACAGTACGTCATCAATAACTGTTAGGTTCTTCTTGAAGTAACAGAACATCAATTTAGGAGCCAGTTTCAAACCCAGAGACAGGAAAGATAGCAGCAGAACTGAGACAAAACACAATCAATAACAAAAAGTATGGATGAGGGAAGACGCAAGGTAGAAAAAAAAAGATTATTTTTTTTTTTAAAGTAGAGCGGGGGAGGCCAATAAGAATGTGCTAAAGATCAAACTTTGCATGATTATTGGTTTGTAAAATCCACTCTCAATAGTTTTTTAAAGCTGGGCAGTGAAGAGAAACATTTCTGGCTTGAGGAGATTCATCAGTGAAGCCATGAAGTGCTTTTGAATACCAATCTGAGGAGACAAAGTGAACCCAAAGAAGATAACTATAATTTCTCACCTCCGTACTAAGGATAGCTTCACAAACTACATGGCATGTAGTGCCGGCTCCTTCGCTAATGCAGACTAACATCGCCCACTGCTTAAAAGCAGTGCAATGGAACATTATGACAACAGTAGGTATTATCTTTTTATTGCAAAACTTGCCCATTCGACTGGCGAATGGATCTACGCCTTGCCAAAATCCCAACAATCGCTCCTGATGTCCAGCAGGTAATGGAGTATCTTGCAAACCATGAACTTGATTGTTTGGGCAGTGTAGCAATGGCGGATGCAACGCAACAAGGTATCCTGGGGCAATGGGATTTCTGCACAGGCGCAAAAGATCTCATGTAACGTGAGACCTTTGACAACATCGCAGATTCCCTGCCAATTCAAATTTCAGCTCCAACATTCGAGAAACATTACTGTCCCTTCGAGGATATGAATTGGATCACTTTGCTTTTCTCACACGATGGCAACAATCGCCTCTTGGAACATTATGCATCTCCAGCCACTGAAGAACTTCCAGACTGCAATCTCCAAGACTTGTAAGAAATTCACGTTATCCTTGGATTGATTTTCTCCAACTTTTTTGACTTTTTCCAATAAGATTTTTTAATACACTTCAATTGAACTATTTTCATATAATAACTTTCTAAGTATGCTCAGGCATTTGAACTCTGTTTTAATTATTGCCCCTTACGTCTCCAGCCTAACCAGGGATGGGTGATGTATGGCCTATGCAAATATGCTATTTACTTGCTTACTTAGCCTAAACCCGACATCCATTTTGAAACCATGTTTATTCTTTGTGCACATGTCTCTCTGCCTGCCTGCTATCAACGAAGCCCTTTAACACTAATTAGCTCATCCTCAGCCTCTGCTCACGAGCTGGCGATCAAGATCAAGATCAAGATAAAAAAACACGTCATTGTTTAGAAACTGGTTGGCGCAGTGTGGTAATCGTATCCTACCTTTATTTTCATTATAGAATTTAGTCATTCATGTGTAATAGCTATTGCTTATGTCACATGGAACTGTAACATGTAATGTGGAATTGACTGATGCAGAAGCTTTGGTTTGGATACAGCAGAAGCGGTTGGAGTTTGCCTCAGCTCGATGCCTAAGCTCTTGCACAAGAATGTTTCTTTGAAAGGGCTGAAGACAATAATATATGGTTTGACGAGAAGGGTACCGAATGTACTTTTGAGAAGCGCAATGTTTGTGTACCTCCTCAAAGTTCCAATGTGAGTAGAACTATTATCAATTCTGACATGCACCAGATTGAATCTACTGTAGAAGAGATTTTGTGTTATAAAAAATGAGTACCAGGGTACCTAAGAAGTTTGATGACATCAGAGACATTCATGGCTAATAGGTATTGTTTATGTCACATGGAACTGTAACATGTAATGTGGAATTCACTGATGCAGGATTAGGTTTGAATACAGAAGAAGCGGTTGCAGTGTGCCTCAGCTGGATGCCTTAGCTCTTGCCCCAGTGGGTCCATTTATGGCACTTAAATAAACACACTTTTTATATAACTTGCATTGCTTTATTACACACAGCCACTTTCTTAGACACACCTGATTTCACCTTTTGTCTTCTGTGGCATTGCAACATTCTGCATTATATTCTTCATGATTATTTCTTTATTCCTGCTTGCTAAAACACTGCATTCGATTCTTCAGACCGGTAGGGGTGAGTAGTAAGCTTCCCACTCCCTGTATAGTATAAACGCAGGGCTGTAAGTTGGCCGGGTCTCAAGGGGTCTGAGCACCAACAGTTTTTTAAAGGAGGCCTCGAAACCGGTCTCTATCGGGCTCTGTTTTGAGCCCTGGCACAGGCGGTCCGTTTCTTTTCCGGACTGCAGTGACAGCAGTTTGCATCACTGCAGTCCGGAAAAAAGTGCCATGGAGCAAAACAGCCCGATAGAGACTCATTTTGAGACAGCAAGCACGTCGATGTGCGCTGCCCACACTGCTCACTTCTCACTAGTGGAGAAGTTAGAGCGTTGTAGGGGAAGGGAAATACTTTAAAAATCATTTTCTTTCTGGATTTCCCATCTCTTTATGAAACGCAAGAGCAGCAACATTGTGGTAGGGTCACCAGGGCTTTAATTGAAAGCTTTTTCAATATTATATTTAACAAGCCAGAGTTGCAGCTTATTTATATTATGCAGCTAATAACCATTGACAAAGCCAATAGTCCTTACTTCTTGTAGGTATTTTATTTTATTTATTTATTTAACTTATAAAGCGCACTATCACCAAAAAGGCATCCTGGCGCTAATAACTCGAAATAAGAAGGGACAAGAGATTGAGCAGGGACCAAACAGCCGACTAAGTTTTAGGAAACAACCAAGTTTTGAGTCTCCTTCTAAAGGCACACAGATCACTAACTTGTTTTAGCTCCAAAGGCAGTTGGTTCCAATGTTTGGCAGCAGCGTACCCAAAGGTTCGACCACCTGCCCTGACTTTCCTAAATCTCGGCATTATCACAAGTTTTGCCGCAGAGGAGCGGAGGCTTCTCGCAGGCACATACCACTCAAACTATCTCTGCATAGACACAGGACCCATCCTATGCAGAGCTTTAAACACTATACAGAGAGACTTGAACTGGACTCTTTGTCTAAGCGGAAGCCAGTGTAGTTCTGCCATTGCCTCTGAAGAGGCAGATCTTCTAGGCCACCCCAAAGCCAATTTGGCAGCTGTAGACTGGATCCTCTGCAACCTTTCAAGCTAAAATGTTGGAGACTCGAGAAACAAAGCGTTGCAGTAATCAAGCCTGTTAAGAATGGTGCTACGAACTATCAAAGCCCGAGCGTGAGATGGAAGCAGATGAAGTATCTTCCGCAGAGACCTAATAATAGCCAGGCAACAGGTCACAGTTTTCTTGACCTGAGATTCAAGAGTAAGTTTGGAATCAAACAAGATGCCAAGATTACGAACCTTCTTTACAGGTTGAACAAAGGTCGAGGTGGTGGCCGGCCAGAAGTTACAAGGTAAGGCAGAGGGAATTCTGTCCCTCGGACAGTAGAGCACCTCTATCTTATCTGCATTAAATTCCAGCAAGCTCTCCTTCAGCCAAATGGCCGTATCACGCAAGCAATTGTGAAACACTTCTGTCGATATTGATTGATCTCCCTCAAGGGAGAAAATCAACTGTGTGTCATTGGCATAAATAATGATGTTAATGTTATGCTTTTTGATGACAGAGATCAGAGGTTTCATGTAGATGTTAAATAAAATAGGGCTGATAGCCGAGCCCTGTGGTACGCCATGTGAGATATTTGAGTAGCTAGGTTGAAAAGGGGGAGGGATACCGCTTGCTGTCTATCCCCTAAGAATGACCGAAGCCATCTCAGGGCTGTTTCCCTCACCCCAACCTCACTCAATCTCTTCAACAGGTCGAGCAGAACTAGCACCGCTGCCTTCCGCCTGTCTGCCCGTGTCCGAAGTTCGGCCATCACGGTCATCAGAGCAGTTTCAGTTCCATGGGCCGGCCGAAAGCCAAACTGCACCTCCTGCAGCAGGTTGTGTTGTTCCAAATACTTGGAAAGAGTGCTTCTCACCACTCGTTCCACGACATTGGCTGGGAAAGGCAGGAGGGAGATGGGCTTAAAGTACTTAAGGCACTCCGGGTCAAGCGAGGGCTTCTTTAACAGAGGTGTCACCACTGCTTTTTCCCACTGTACCGGGACCATACCACTAGACAATGACTGATTACAAATCAGTCAAAGAGTGGGGAACAGCTCTGCCTTAAATTCACTCCAAATTTTATAGGGCACAGGATCAAGCGGAGACCCTGAGTGGACACCACTGGCCACCCTATCAAAGTCATCCAGTCCTAGGGGCACAAACTCAGAAAGGCAGTAAGGGACCTCGCCCTTTGCATGTATGGCGTCGCCGCTGCTACCAATCTCCGGGTCCGCCCCCCCCCCCCCGAGGGATGCTGACCCCCTCCCAGATCCTTGATGATAGTATTCATTTTTTCATGGAAGAACCTAGCCAGGTCTTCACAGAGCTCTTGGGAGGGAGGTATCAGGTTCTTTGCACACTCGGGCTGGTCAGGCTATTTAAGATATTAAAAATACTTCTCGAACTGTTGGGGCCTTAAGTATCAAGGCGGAAAAATAATCCGACTTAGCCATATTTATCGCTTTCTTATACCCCGTAATCTTAGATTTCCACATAGTCTTATCAATGTCAAGGTAGCTGAGTCTCCATCTCCTTTCAGCATGCTTACAATAAAGTTTCATATTTTTTAGATTTTCATTAAACCAAGCATCCGAAGGTCTACCCCTAGTACGACGTTTTTTTAGGGGGCTACCACATCCAAGATTGATTTGATCTCACTGCAAAAGGAAGCGTAGTTCTCGTCAACAGGCTTAACTGGGGAAAAACAATCCTCTACCCCGAATATTGGGGCATTGCCTTTCATACGCAAGAGGGACTTCTAGTCTATACTTACATAATTACGGGCAGCATTTGTACCCCAACAATTATAAGAAGCACCGTTAACAAAAAATTTGATCAGCGAATGGTCAGTCCAGTCCATTGGCAGAATTTCCCCAATCAGAAGATGATTAACCTATGAGAAAATTCAATCAAGCATATGCTCTCCTGTGTGAGTGGCCTTGGGCACCTGCTGAAAAAGGCCCAGGCCTTCACAAGACTGAAGGACATTCGAATAGGTGGAATCAAGCGATCCATTGAACCAGAGACTAAAATCACCCAAGATCACTAGTTGACGGTGAGTGGCCACCATATCCGTCAACGTCTCCAACAGGAGTTGTTGCAGCAGTATACTGAACACTTCAGGAGGACAATAACAGATAATCCCAGTTAGGGCTTGACCATCATTACTTTTAATAGTGAAGCCAAGTAACTCAAAGCCTGCGACTACATCCACATCGAAAATGAACAGATTCAAACTATCTTTAAAAATCACCCCCACTCCTCCACCTCTCCCATTCGGGCGAGGTTTATGGCAAATGTTATAGCCAGGAGGGCAAACCCAGCCTGGATCAATCTCGCAGTCGGGCGAGGACCAGGTCTCAGTCATGAACAGGATCTCAAGTTCATGATGTTCCAGCAACAGCTGAATTTCCATAAGGTGCTTAGGTAGAGACCTGACTTTCAATAGTCCACACGCCAATAATCCGGTATCAAGAAAATCAGACAGTGGAAAGGCAGACTGGGCAAAATCAAGGGCCCCTTTACCTTTACCTGACCCACCAATAAAAAGAAGTTCCTCACTAGTATAGCGGATCGGGCAGCGTCCTTTAGTCGACCTCTGATGCCTGAAAAAAACAGCATAATGGCTGGCGCTGGCGCTGAGCGCGTCCATAGTGCGGACGGGCTCAGACGGGCTTGCCTATGGCGTGCCTTCGGCACGGCGCCGGCGCGCCCGCTGCGCGCTTGCGCCAGTTTCCGGTTTTGTATGCTCCCGAGGCTAAAAACTAGAGCGCTAAACTCTAAGATGGCGAGTCCGCTCGCACGGACGGCCCCAGCCAGCACCGAACTCAGCATGCCAAATGTCAGGGAAAACAAGCAGCAGGTCACCAACCACACCAGAGCTAATGCGGTAGGTGAATATACATGAAATTGCGAAGTGAGGAGTAGAGCAACAGCTTTCAGCCTCCGCACTACCCACATCCAATTTAATGAAGGAATTTGAGCAGTTAAAAATATAAACGTATAAAAACAAAATCGGGCTGCCAAAACTAAGCCCACATCAGTAAAAGTCCCAACTCACAGGAGCCAACAATGTAGCAGCGCGCTCGCGCCAGCTTCCGGTTTTGTATCCTCCCGGGGCAAAAGACTAGAGCGCTAAACTCTAAGATGGCGGGTCCGCTCGCACGGACAGCCCCAGCCAGCACCAAACTCAGCATGCCAAATGTCAGGGAAGACAAGCAGCAGGTCACCAACTAAACCAGAGCTAATGCAGTAGGTGAATATACATGAAATTATGTAGTGAGGAGTAGAGCAACAGTTCTCAGCCTCCGCACTACCCGCATCCAATTTAATGAAGGAATTTGAGTAGTTAAAAATATAAACGTATAAAAACAAAATCGGGCTGCCAAAACTAAGCCCACATCAGTAAAAGTCCCAACTCACAGGAGCCAACAGGTATGATGTTACATGTTGTCTTACATATCAGGATGCAATGCCAGAAACAGCAAAATACAAGTCGGCGGCATACTATGCTAAACACAGACTTTTAGCGTGTTTGTTAAAGCCATGTCCTAATAACACTTTTTATCCCACTTAAAGCCCTGTATAAACGTATACTAACACTACTTACAAAGGTATGCTACAGCAGCCAGTATCCTACAGGTCCAACAACACATCACTTTACAGCAATCACCTCACGGCTTAGGCTCACTGTTTGATCCCCGAGTCTTCAGACCGGTAGGAGTGAGTAGTTTGCTTCCCACTCTCGCTATAGTCTAAACGCATACTAACACCACTTGCACAGCTATGCTACAGCGGCCAGTATTCTACAGCGCCCAGAGCACATCAGTTTACAGCAATCAGCTCACGGTTTACGCGCACGGTTTCATGCCCGAGGGTACCAGCACCTCGCCTCAGCACCATCTCACTCTGGGCAAAACAGCACTTTCACACCGGTAGGGGTGAATACTTCGCTTCACACTCCCTGTATAGCACACCGTTAACACCCCACTGAGGTTACAGTGCTCCTACCCGCATCTTTCCTACTTTTTTCGCCCTTTTTTCCCCTTACTCGCTTCAACTGAATCACAAAATGGCTGCCAACACTTCCTAGTTGCAACCGTTCGCAGCCAATAACCAGCAAGCTTGTGCTCCTAACGCCTCAGCCAATCAGATGGCAGAATTCCCAAATATCGATATCTGTAAATTTAGATATTTCCCCAAAACTACTGAACGAATTTACACCAAATAAACAAAAGCATGCTATCTAGACCAAGACCATTCTCCCTGCCAAATTTGGGGTAATTCCGTTCAACTGTTCGACCTGTAGCCTTGTCTAAGGTTTCCTTTGGAAATTTAATGGAGAAAACACGTTTTGGGACCCCCATTTTTGCTCTGCCCCCCCTTGATGAATCACCCCCACACTTTCAACATAGGAGCTGAAATGAACATAGAATTAGGGGCTCATTATGATTGCGGATTTTCCGCATCCTCCGGGCCGGCGGAAGCCACCGCCGGCCCGGAGGATGCGGAAAATCCGCAGCGGACCCACCAAAGACCCACCGCCACATTAAGATGGCTGGTGGGTCCCGGTTTCCGTCCGCAGCTTTTCCTCCGCGGTTGGCTTACAACCGGGGAGGAAAAGCACTAATCTGGTGACGGTGTCTCTCAGACACCGTCCGCCAGATTAGTATGTGCCTGCAAACATGCTTTTCCGCGGCGGCTTTTCCGCCGTGGAAAAGCATGTGTAACTTCACTGCGGGGGCCCGTTGCGGGCCCCCTAGGTGAAGGGGGCGTGGGGGGTACCTATGGTACCCCCCTGCATTTGTATGCAGAAAGCGGCAGGCACCGCGCGGTGCCTGCCTCTTTCTGCATGCAAATGCAATGCGTGCATTTTTAACATTGCCGCGGTTGCAGCTTGAACCGCACCCGCCGCAATGTTAAAAATAGAGGATGTGACCGCCACCCTGGCGGTCACATCCTAATCGCACAGGAGGGGACTCCGCAGCCCATGCGGACGTCCCCTCCTCCTCAATGATCGCGGACGGACGCAAGTCCGTCCGCGATCATAATCGGCCCCTTAATTTGTAAAATGTCATGAAGATTCATCAAACGACGCCAAAGTTATAAGCAAAACAAAAAGTGTTCTTCCTATGGAAACTTGGTCCTAACTATAACCAACCGCCAGAAGGACATATGTATATATATATATATATATATTACATCATTCATGACATGGTCAGTGACATGTAGCTCAAAGAAGGGGGTTGCTGCACTGTTCCTCAGGAGGGAGAAAATTAAGGAGAAGCTGACGTGACCTAAGGTGTGGGTAGTACACCTTTGGGCATCCATTTAGTTGGATGTATTTGCCTCACACACCCAAAAGGGTGTCATGCTTCATCATTGGCGGTTGCTCCTCGTCGGGGGGGCGGTGCAATCCCCAACGGGCTCACCTCTAGGAGGGGCTCTTTAGCGGAGATCTTTTGTATCCAACAGCCCTATGGTGAAGTGAGGGTATGTGGGCAGAGTATCAGATGGACTCGGTGTAGTGATTAAAATGCAGTAGGGGATGCCGGAAACAACTTTATTCTGGGGGTCCCCCTACTACAATTAAAACCAGTGGGGAAAGGCGAATAGCTAGGGGTAACCAAATTAGGTAAAGTAATCCTAGAGAGGCCTTAGAAAACAGTGGGTCACTCGGCGGAGTTGGGTAGGTGCACCCACGCGGTCACGGGACGAGTAAGCCACACCTGAAGGTTTGCCCTCGTAGAACTGACCCGCCGAGCATTCATGTGGCTCTTAGACCTTGACCCTTAGGCATAGGACTTCCCACCAAGGTAATATACACCTACACCACATACATGACACTCGCATGTTAAAAATTCTTTTTTCACTTCATTTTTAAAGGTCCTGATGAATCGCAGGTGATTAACCGAATGCGAGAAACATGTTGACCCACTGTTTTCTAAGGCCTCTCTAGGATTACTTTACCTAATTTGGTTACCCCTAGCTATTCGCCTTTCCCCACTGGTTTTAATTGTAGTAGGGGGACCCCCAGAATAAAGTTGTTTCCGGCATCCCCTACTGCATTTTAATCACTACACCGAGTCCATCTGATACTCTGCCCACATACCCTCACTTCACCATAGGGCTGTTGGATACAAAAGATCTCCGCTAAAGAGCCCCTCCTAGAGGTGAGCCCGTTGGGGATTGCACCGCCCCCCCGACGAGGAGCAACCGCCAATGATGAAGCATGACACCCTTTTGGGTGTGTGAGGCAAATACATCCAACTAAATGGATGCCCAAAGGTGTACTACCCACACCTTAGGTCACGTCAGCTTCTCCTTAATTTTCTCCCTCCTGAGGAACAGTGCAGCAACCCCCTTCTTTGAGCTACTAGTACCTTATACGGGCACACGCTGCTACTGGACCTTTCACTTGCTTAAGTGATAGTTAGTGTCCGTTGATCCATTGATCATTCTCCCTTTGATTGACAAATATGGTCAGTGACATCACTGATGACATCACTGATGACATCTCAAATGACATCACTGATGACATCTCAAATGACATCACTGATGACATCACTGATGACATCTCATTTGACATTACTGATCACATCACTGATGATATCATTCATGTGATAATACGATGAACCTCTTCAGACTCTAATATAACCTTAGATACAATCAGTGTAAACAGACACTCACAGACTGTCACTCATCCATGGAGTTACTCACACACCTAGTCAGTCATGCAAAGAATCAATCACACCTCCATTTCCTCAACTATACAGTTATACAAACTTTACTTATTCAAACATATACTAACACATATTTACTCTCTTATACAATCCCTGATACAAGTTCACAATGATCCATACAGCCACTCACACATTCACTGGCTCTTATGCACAGTTATTTATATATGTCAACTCTCACATGTACTGTGTTTTACATATGTACTTACTTTGACATGTAGCACTGAGATATCCATTCACTCACCAATACACTCATGCACACAGTCAACCGCCCATACAGCTGTTTCCACATGCACTTTTGAAACCATACATCTAGTGAATCAACTGCTCACACATCTATGCACAGAGTCATACACCTTCCAGCCACCCACACACACATTCAGTCTCCCATACAAATACTTGGGCAACCAATCAATAACCCATATAGTTACTCATATAGCTACTGATCAACACATGCAGCAGTTTACAGAACAACAGATATAATGATGCACAAATTAAGACAATTTAGTCACTAACCCATGCACTCAGTGAGACTCATTTAATCACTCTCTCATACAGTTAGTCATGCACCTACTAAATCCTTCATCCAGACACTTATACATCCACTCATTCTTCAATATGTAAGACATATTTTAACTTGACAGAATCATACAGTCACTGGATGTTGTCATCAGTGATGTCATCAGTGATGTCATTTGAGATGTCATCAGTGATGTCATCAGTGATGTCACTGACCATGTCATGAATGATGTAATATGTGACATCATCAGCAGTGGATTGCGGGTGCGCGATATATAGTTAGTGCAACTAACTATATATGGAATTTCAATGGTTTTGTGTGAGTAAAATAAGGTTTTGTAAATGCGAATTCCTAACTATATATGGTCTAAAACCTATGGTTTTTTCAGTGAATTTTCAAGGTTTTGTAAATGCTAATTCCTACCTATATATGGTCTATAACCTATGTTTTTTTCAGTGAATTTTCAAGGTTTTGTAAATGCTAATTCCTAACTATATATGGTCTATAACCTATGTTTTTTTCAGTGAATATATATATATACATACATATATAAACATATATCATCTGTATATCTATATAAATACAAACATAAATGCATGCATACATATACTTATATGCATACAGATGCATGTTATTTACATGAAAGTTGAAAAAACACTAATAAAAGCAAAGCTAAAAAGCCACCTCATTACAAACAGAATGGCTTTAACTTAAACGAGGGCGAGATCTATTGCATTTTCAATGCTTGTTTACTTTGGTTCCATCAAGAAGGCATTCAGATGTGTCACACATTTGCCATAAATTCTGAATGTTAGCACTCTAGTTGCACATTAGATCACTGTAGTAAAGCTACTGCTCACCAGGGACGTCTGCTGCTGGTATTCAATGTGCATGTTTCAGTCTGCATGTCAGAATTTTTTAATGAAATTGAAGAGGGTTTGAGAAGTCACTCAAAATGTGCCCTAATTTTTCTTTCTGCAGCACTAATTATAATTCATATGGCAAAATATACCCCCTCATTTTGTTCCTTTTTAAATTAAATGTTTTAAGAGTTACCACTTTATTCCAATCAAGATGGCTTCAGGTGTGCCATACCTTTGTAATAAGTAGGACTGTTAGCACTCTAGTTGTTCTTTAGAACACTCTGGGACATTCTGTCATTGGGCTATACTTGGGCTACATCTGGGTGATATTTGGGCTACATTTGGGCTCTTTTGTCTCTGGTGGCCATTTTGGGAGACTGCATGTCAGAATGTTTTAATGAAATAGAAAAGGATTTGAGAAGTCACTCAAAATGTGCCCTAATTTTTCATTCTGCAGCACTAATCATACTTTCTATGGCAAAATATACCCCCTCATGTTGTTTCTTTGTAAATTAAATGTTTTAAGAGTTACCACTTTATTCCAATCAAGATGGCTTCAGGTGTGCCATACCTTTGTAATAAGTAGGACTGTTAGCGCTCTAGTTGTTCTTTAGAACACTCTAGGAGGCTGCAGTAGAACACAAAGGAATCAACTGACAGTCTCTGTCCTTGTTGGATGTACATGTTTTACTGAGAATGTCAGACTTCATTTTCACATGACTGAGAAAGATAATGTGAAATTACAGAAAATATGCTTTCGGTTTAGCTTATAGATCCCCTTCCAAACCACTGTGGGAAAATCATGAGATATTAGTTTTCTTTCAAACAATATTCATGATATCACAGCAGAAGGTTTTTTCACATGGTAAAATCACCTTAGAACCCACCACAATTCCTAAAACGAGTATGGTACCATCAACAAATGATTTATAATGTAACTAAAGTCCTAAAACCCTCTATTAACTACAATGCTTTTTAATGAGGTGCTATCATGTATATTGGTCCCAAGATGGCTGCCAACACTTCTTGGATGAAGTGCTGACAGCCAATCAGATCAGATGTGTGGTTAGGCTCCGCCCAGATATATATCTTTTTTTTAACCTAAATTACTCAAAATCCACTGGAGCACATATATTGAGACCTAGCAAAGGCACATCGGGCTAACAGTCCCTACAATTTTGCCAAGTTTCGTGCAAATCCATTCAGCTGTTCGAGCTAAAAGTGAGGCCAACCGCCCTATGGAAATTAACATGGGAAAAACGTGTTTTGGGACCCCCCTTTTTTCTCGGCCCCCCCTTGATGAAACCCCCCCCAAATTGTCAGGGGCTGCTCAGAAACAAAATGTTCCATTTTCCTGAAAATTTCAGCCAATTCCGTACACAAACGCCAAAGTTATTAGACATAGAATTTTCAAAAATCCCATAGAGAAAAAATCCTAACTATATATACCTACTGGCGACCGCCAGTAGGTAATATATATATATATATATATATATATATATATATATATATATATATATATATATATATATTACCTACTGGCGATAGCCAGTAGGTATATATAGTTAGGATTTTTTCCCTATGGGATTTCTGAAAATTCTATGTCTAATAACTTTGGCGTTTGTGGACGGAATCGGCTGAAATTTTCAGGAAAATGGCACATTTTGTTTCTGAGCAGCTCCTAGAAATTTGGGGGGGTTTCGTCAAGGGGGGGCCGAGAAAAAAGGGGGGTCCCAAAACGCGTTTTTCCCATGTTAATTTCCATAGGGCGGTTGGCCTCACTTTTAGCTCGAACGGCTGAATGGATTTGCACGAAACTTGGCAAAATTGTAGGGACTGTTAGCCCGATGTGCCTTTGCTAGGTCTCAATATATGTGCTTCAGTGGATTTTGAGAAACTAACGTTTAAATCAAGATATATATCTGTAACAGCGCTCCGGGTAGCGATCCGGTTCGCGTACTTTTCGCTTATCGGAACTTTGCGATGCGAAGCTGATTGGCTCTCCGGTGTCTGTCAACATTCTAAACAGTCCGGCGCGGCCGCCATCTTGTCTCTCGGTAGGATCGAGAGACAAGAGGAGGCCAAAACAAAGGGGGAAATGAAGGAAAGGGGGCAAGGTAGACCCCTTCTGATCCCCTAGGATTGATGAGGGGATATTATAGAGTCACGCTGGGCCCAAAAAAAAAAAAAAATCCGATTTTTTCGCCGTAGAGACGCGTCTTGATACGCGAACCGGGCAGCTAACCGGGAAGCTAACTGGCAGTGTAACGGGAGTCTGACGAGTAGCTGATTGGCTGTCAACATTGTAAACAGTCCGGAGCAGCCGCCATCTTGTCTCTCGGTAGGATCGAGAGACAAGAGGAGGCCAAAACAAAGGGGGAAATGAAGGAAAGGGGCAAGGTAGACCCCTTCTGACCCCCTAGGATTGATGAGGGGATATTATAGAGCCACGCTGGGCCCAAAAAAAAAAAAAAATCCGTTTTTTTCCCCGTAGAGAAGCTGATTGGCTGTTATCATTGTAAACAGTCTGGAGCGGCCGCCATCTTGTCTCTCTGTGGGATCGAGAGACAAGAGGTGGAAAAAAAAAAGGTGTAAATGAATGAAAGGGGTAAGGCAGACCCCTCCTGAACCCCTAGGATTGATGAGGGGGCTATTAAAGTTCCCTGGGGGGTGAAAAAAAAAATGTGATTTTTCGCAGTAAAGGTGCTTCCTGGTACGTTAACCGGGCAGCTAACCGGCAGCGTAACGGGAGTCCGACATATTGTGTTTTTTGAACGTTTGTGATATGTGCACGTGTGGATTTTGTCTAATTAAGGTTAAAAAAATATATATATATCTTTAAGCGTGTTTTGGCGCGCTTACGTTTTGGGTTTGGTTTGCGCTGCAGAGACGATAGGTCACGGTTATGCGATGCATCATGAGGCGTCTCACGGGCTACGTGATACGTCACTTAATAAAGAATATATTTTACAGCTATAGATATTAGCTTTTAAAAAACCAATGAAATTCACAGAAAAAACCATAGGTTATAGACCATATATAGTTAGGAATTTGCATTTACAAAACCTTGAAAATTCACTGAAAAAACCATAGGTTATAGACCATATATAGTTAGGGATTAGCATTTAAAAAACCTTATTTTATTTGCACAAAACCATTGAAATTCCATATATAGTTAGTTGCACTAACTATATATCGCGGACCCGCAATCCACTGCTAATTATGTCACATATTACATCATTCATGACATGGTCAGTGACATCACTGATGACATCACTGATGACATCTCAAATGACATCACTGATGACATCACTGATGACATCTCAAATGACATCACTGATGACATCACTGACATCTCATTTGACATTACTGATTACATCACTGATGATATCATTTATGTGATAATACATCTTCAGACTCTAATATAACCTTAGATACACTCAGTGTAAACAGGCACTCACAGACTGTCACACATCCATGGAGTTACTCACACACCTAGTCAGTCATGCAAAGAATCAATCACACCTCCATTTCCTCAACTATACAGTTATACACACCTTACTTATTCAAACATATACTAACACATATTTACTCTCTTATACAATCCTTGATACAAGTTCACAATGATTCATACAGCCACTCTCACATTCACTGGCTCTTATGTTCAGTTATTTATATATGTCAACTCTCACATGGAGTGTGTTTTACATATGTACTTACTTTGACATGTAGAACTGAGATATCCATTCACTCACCAATATACTCATGCACACAGTCAACTGTCCATACAGCTGTTTCTACGTGCACTTTTGAAGCCTAACACCCAGGGAATCAACTGCTCACACATCTATGCACAGAGGTATACACCTCCCAGCCACCCACACACATACTCAGTCTCCCATACAAATACTTGGGCAACCATTCAATAACCCATATAGTTACTGATATAGCTACTGATTTAAACATGCAGCAGTTTACAGAAGAACATAAATAATGATTGCCAAATTAAGACACTTTAATCACTAACCCATGCACTCAGTGAGACACATTTAATCATTCTCTCATACAGTCAGTCATGCACCTACTAAATCCTTCATCCAGACACTTATACATCCACTCATTCTTCAATATGTAAGACATATTTTAACTTTACAGAAACATACAGTCACTGGGTGTTGTCATCAGTGATGTCATCAGTGATGTCATTTGAGATGTCATCAGTGATGTCATCAGTGATGTCACTGACCATGTCATGAATGATGTAATATGTGACATAATTAGCAGTGGATTGCGGGTCCGCGATATATAGTTAGTGCAACTAACTATATATGGAATTTCAATGGTTTTGTGCAAATAAAATAAGGTTTTTTAAATGCTAATCCCTAACTATATATGGTCTATAACCTATGGTTTTTTCAGTGAATTTTCAAGGTTTTGTAAATGCAAATTCCTAACTATATATGGTCTATAACCTATGGTTTTTTCTGTGAATATATATATATATATATATTTATATATCAATCAATCAATCAATCAGTGACACTTATAAAGCGCGCTACATACCCGTAGGGTCTCAAGGCGCTGGGGGGGGGGGTGCCGCTACTGCTCGAACAGCCAGGTCTTCAGCTTCTTCCTGAAGGAGAGGTGGTCTTGGGTCAGGCGCAGGTCAGACGGGAGGGAGTTCCAGGTCTTGGCGGCCAGGTAGGAGAAGGACCTTCCTCCTGTAGTCGCTCTTCGGATGCGGGGGACGGCGGCGAGGGCGTGGTTGGCTGATCGGAGGTGGCGTTTGGGAGCGTAGAAGTTGACTCGGCTGTTGAGGTAGCTCGGGCCTTGGTCGTGTAGGGCTTTGTGTGCGTGGGTGAGGAGGCGGAAGGTGATTCTCTTGTTGACGGGGAGCCAGTGAAGGTCTCTCAGATGTCCGGAGATGTGGCTGGATCGTGGGATGTCGAGGATGAGTCTGGCTGAGGCGTTTTGGATCCGCTGGAGTCTCTTCTGGAGCTTGGCGGTGGTACCGGCGTAGAGGGCGTTACCGTAGTCCAGTCGGCTGGTGACGAGGGCCTGGGTGACGGTCTTCCTGGTCTCTGTGGGGATCCACCAGAAGATCTTCCGTAGCATGCGTAGGATGTTGAAGCACGCCGAGGAGACGTTGTTGACTTGCCTGGTCATGGAGAGGGAGGAGTCCAGGATGAAGCCCAGGTTTCGTGCATGGTCTGTCGGTTTGGGTGCGGTGCCCAGGGCGGGAGGCCACCAGGAGTCGTCCCAGGCGGAGGGTGAGGAGCCCAGGATGAGGACCTCCGTCTTGTCCGAGTTCAGTTTCAGGCGGCTGGTCGTCATCCACTCGGCTACCTCTTTCATCCCTTCGTGCAGGTTGGCTCTGGCGGCGGCGGGGTCGTTGGTCAGGGAGAGGATCAGCTGGGTGTCGTCGGCGTAGGAGATTATGCTGAGGTGGTGTTTGCGTACGATGGCCGCGAGGGGGCTCATGTAGACGTTGAAGAGGGTGGGGCTCAGGGATGATCCTTGGGGGACGCCGCAGATGACTTCGGAGGCCTCTGACTTGTACGGTGGTAGGCGGACTCTCTGTGTTCTTCCGTCGAGGAAGGAGATGATCCATTCCAGCGCCTTGTCCTGGATTCCGATGTTGCTGAGGCGCCGTACTAGGGTGCGGTGGCAGACTGTGTCGAATGCCACGGAGAGGTCTAGGAGGATGAGGGCCGCTGTTTCTCCATTGTCCATCAGGGCTCGGATGTCATCGGTGGCGGCGATGAGGGCGGTCTCGGTGCTGTGTTTGGCTCGGAAGCCGGACTGTGAGGGGTCGAGGGATCCGTTCGTCTCGAGGAAGGCGGCCATCTGCTTGTTGACGGTCTTCTCGATGACTTTGGCTGGAAACGGGAGAAGCAAGATGGGGCGGTACTTTGGCTGGAAACGGGAGAAGCGAGATATATATATATATATCAGGAACACTCCAAACTTCCACATGCAAGTAAGGCACTGACTCCGTGAAATAGATGATCCCAAATAAGTTTTATTCACTCATTAGGCTGCTTTCTATTAAAGGTATATACTATATATATATATATATATATATATCATGCCTTAGAACACAAGGTCCACCTGAAACTGTGGCTCTGTGCTTAAAAGTATCTTATCCTTGATGGTTCAAGGATCACACATTATTTGAAGTGGCATTTCCCAGCTGTCGGGTAGATTCCTTTGGTCCAGCTCAGACTCCCATGAGGAGATTCTAGTCTGTTGAGTGGTTAGGGAGTTAAAGTTACTGGAAGGTCCTGCCATGGTCCATTTGGGTTGGGCATGCAATCACTGAAACCTCATGAACTCCAGATAAGGCCTGTTAAACCATAAAACGGTCATGGGTGTCACTGATGGCAATATGGGCAATAGGGCAGAAGCCCGAGCCACAAGACAGGCATGGGTCAATTTTCTAAAAAAGTACCTTCAGTTAACATGCAAAGGTAGCCTTAAGGTCTGCAGAACAGACCTTTGCTGCTGATGTCAAGTAAAGAAAGATGATGAGCCGCCCACTGTTGCCTTTGACGGAGAGGGGTTTTCTATATCCAAATCTTCAAGTGTAATCATTAAATAACCCCCATCATTGGTTGTATGGACCTTTGTTCATCAACAAGGAGCACAGTGAAAAGGAGGGATCCTCTACATTAAACACTCACTTGTGTGAATTAAAAGGCTTTATTTTCAATTATTTAAGATCATTATTTATTCATTAGTCTTTTAGAGAATTCAGCATTAGAAATTAATATAATCCAATAATTGATATTTCAATATAAGGAAAAATACAATATTTGTGAAGATTACAGTTAAAATTGAAATAATACAGCAAGCATATTTCATAAAGGAATTTCCCTAATCTAAATAAAGTTAGGTTGGAATAGAATTAAGGCTTCCGTTCACATACCCAATAAAGAGTTTTAATGAGAGAATAAGTGCATCAGCATATAGCCTTTGTACATCAATTAAAAATTAAGATCAGGGGGGGCATTTAGCACACGACCAATACATATCTGTGATAGCTACCCCCATCAGATCGGGGGTAGCTATCGTTGGTTTAGGTGGAGTAATGCACTAGAACTAGAGGTGGGAGGGCCCTGCACCAGCTGATGTTACTTCAGAGGCTGCCTCTTTTTTTTAGACACAGTTCATGCCAGGGGTTTGGCGGTGATTACTTTCAAGTGGGAGGGGCAGATGATAAGGGAACAATACAGTGCTTTAAATGTGAAAAAATAAGTGCAGGTACTCATTAAAATGACCTAGAGGTGTGGCAAGTGGGTGGGGCTATGGGCGGGGCTAAGGTCAAGTTCTGATGATACATATTGACTTCTATACCGGTTGCAGCACATATCAAAACACAACAGAAATGCATTTATGTTAACAAAACAGGTTAAGTCATTACACAAAGTGAAAGGCAAACAGAGTAATATGTTAAAAATGTCCTTGTTTTGTAATATTTGCAACTTCTTAATGTTGTACCGTTATTTGTTGTTGTTTGAGACCATGCTATATATCCTCAAGTGTGCATGCACACAAAGAAATAAGCAGAGGTACAGAAAAGCAGCTGAGCTAAGGACTACAGAAGCGCCTTGACTGTAAGAGACAGCTTCTTCTTGGACAGCCTAGTGCTTACCGGTACTAGCAGCCAATAAGCTTACATTTCATGAGTACTGGTACTCTCCTACGTAGTGGCGAAGGGTCAATATTGCAGTGATAAAAATAAGAAGTGCCAGTACTCAGAACCTGTGAGTCCTGGCCCATTTAAAGCACTGCTTCAGCCCTTTGCCCTAAGGCCAGGCTCTTTCTGTCTCCTTCTGGTTCAGTGTCTTTGCATCCACATCTACTCTCCTTTCACGATTAACCGCTCATTTCTACCCAGCCTCTAACCTTCTCTCCCTGGTTGTGCCCCTCTTACTGCCACCTCTCACTTACTTTCTCCACAAGTCTCTTAAATGTTGTCATTGTTTTTCCCCCACTTGCCTCCTCTTCTCCCCTCCATGATGTACCCTTACCCTAAATTTGCCACCTGGCCTGTAATTTGTTGTCCTGTATTTCATTGTTTGTGTTGATACAGCACGCTTAATGTTGAGGCCTGTATTTTGTAAATATTTTTTCTAGTAAATAAAAGCAGTACAAAACAATTTTCAAGCTGTGAAAGTGTGTGTGTGTGTGTGTGTGTGTGCGTGTGCATGTGTGTGTGACTGAGTGCACGCAAGCTCCACCACGCCCTGTAAAATCTGCAGGGCAGCGTTTTAAAGTGAATTTCAGGCACGTGGTTCATCAATAACTAAACCAATTACTTCAGGAAATACAGCAGATTTGAATTTGTTTTAAAATACAACTCCTAAGCACCCATTTAAAAACGAAACGAATATCTATCTGGTACAGTGGTAGAAGTGGCGGGGGATCGGTGGGCACGGCGTGCCCCTACTTCTAAAAAATTGTTCAGTCCGATCCCCTACTTCTTGCTTTCAAAAAAGCGTCCCGGGACGGCAAGAATAGTCCAACTTTAAAACTTTTTTCATTCGCTGCCAGGGGCTGCTTGCACTTCTCTGTGAACTCCAGAGGCTGCAGCAGCCCCTCCCTGAACTCAAACAGACCGAGGAGGCCCATTGTCATTCCGATTGAGGCTGATTACCTCTTTCGAATGACAATGCGCCGCCCTCTGCCTTTAGCAGTGGCCCTGAGATTAGAGTTGATGATTTGAGATGAGCTTTCCCCAAGCAGGGTACTGTGGGGAACTTGACACCAGTGGCTATCTTGTGACGAGTTGTGAGTGTGTGTGTGGTTAGTGGATGGAGGCGGCAAACTCAACCCCGGAATCTAGCCCCTGGCGCTGTTAATGTTCTAAGATAAGTGTGAATGCGTGGCTTGTTATCTTCATGATCTTTATTTTTTATTTAATGCATTTTTATGTAGCGCGAACTTTATCCGAAGGTGATTGCAGAACAACTTCCTCAGCACCGATCAGCCTCCCCAAGTGAGCTCCGTCGATATCTTGGAAACAGGATGCTGTGGCACAATTGTATCAGCAACTCCAGGCACATACTTTTAGTAGGGGGCTCACATGTGCGAATTTAATTACGTGTTACCATAGTGACTACACATCAGCCACTATGTCTGTTTTCCTTCTCTCACTTCATGGTGCTGCTGTACGCTAACATTTATTCTAGTCAGGATTTAATTTCACCAGTGAAATGGGTTTCAAAACTTAGAAACAGATGCACTGGTGAAGTGCCACCGCGTGGTGCGCGCAGCCTGCTGTTTCCTTTAGCAACCTGCGGAGGTGCATTAGATGAGCCAGGAGTGCAGCGAGGAATCTGTGCACTATTTTAAGAGAAGGGTTGGAATTGTCTGTATGACTGCAGAACGCCATGCAAACCTTTTTACTGTCTTTTTGTGCTTGGCTGAAAGTCAACATATGCAGGCCCTGGTGAGTTTAAAGTATTTGGCATTGCCCTGGCTGAAATGTTAAATGGCTGTGTGTGTGTGTTTTCAAATGACGTGATTTGAAAGTCTTTCTTCTCATCGCTTTGCAGAGCAAAAGAGCGAGAACTGCGTTAAACACATAAAGTGCAAAATAATGTTTCTTTGTGAATAATTTGAAAGAGCTAGCAATGACACGTTTTGACCTGTCAAGAGTATTGTGCTGGTAGACCCATAAGACGTATCATAAAAGTACCCAGCACCAAGCTTTTTTAACTTTTTCTCTTTTGTTTAATAACACTGTTCATTTTATGCTACACTATTGGTACCAGGCTTATCCTGTCCAGTCAACAATATACCATGCCTCCCTTCCTCTTTAGCTTATGCCTACTTATGTTTGCTCACTAATTGATAATTGGTGTCTTCATTTTACACCCCACCACTTTCAAACTTTACCAGCCAGCACTGCTTGACACCTTTGTCAATGTTGTACACAGAGTGAAGTGAGCTGGGCAGGAGCGGTGACCGGACAGAAGAGGCGACAGGAAAGGAGAGGTACTAGGGCAGGTGAGGTGACGGGGCAGGAGAAGTGATGGTGCAGGAGAGGTGACTGGGCAGGAGAGGTGACAGGGCAGGAGAGGTGACGGGGCAGGAGAGGTGACGGGGCAGAGAAGGTGACCGGCCATGAGCTAGAGCAGTAACCTGGTGTGAGCGGTGAAAGGACAGGAGCGGTGAAAGGACAGGAGCGGTGAAAGGACAGGAGCAGTGAAGGGGGCAGGAGCAGTGAAGGGCGCAGGAGCAGTGAACGGGGCAGGAGCAGTAAACGGGGCAGGAGCAGTGAACGGGGCAGGAGCAGGGAACGGGGCAGGAGCAGTGATGGGGCAGGAGCAGTGATGGGGCAGGAGAGGCGACAGGGCAGGAGAGGCAACAGGGCAGGAGAGGTGACCGGGCAAAAGAAGTGACGGGCAGGTAACATGACAGGCAGGTGACATGACAGGCAGGTTATGTGACGGGTAGGTGAGGTGATGGGGCAGGAGAGGTGATGGGGCAGGAGAGGTGACGGGGCAGGAGAGGTGATGGGGCAGGAGAGGTGACGGGGCAGGAGAGGTGACGGGGAGGAGAGGTGACGGGCAGGAGAGGTGATGGGGCAGGAGCATTGAACAGGACAGGAGCATTGAACAGGGCAGAAGCATTGAGTGGGGCAGGAGCAGTGAGCGGGGCAGGAGCGATGAGCGGGGCAGGAGCGGTGAGCGGGGCAGGAGCGGTGAACGGGGCAGGAGAGGTGAACAGGGCAGGAGCGGTGAACAGGGCAGGAGCGGTGAACAGGGCAGGAGCAGTGAACAGGACAGGAGCAGTGATAGGCAGGAGAAGTGAGGGGCAGGAGAAGTGATGGGCCCCCAGACCCCCTGGCCCCCGCACCGCCCACCCCTCCCGCATTTCATACGACGCCTCTTCCCTCTCAGCCCTTAACCCCGGCCGACCACCAAACTGCTACCAAGCTGCTCCTGGACTCACCAATGGACCTTTCACCTGCAAATCCTGCAAGTTTGCCTGCATTAGGACCTTCACCAAATCCACAATCACCAAACAGAACACCGGCTCCAACCACCTGAAATGCATCCTTATCAACACCCGTTCTGTCCACAGTCACCCCATCCAACTTTGGAATCTACTTGACACCACAGCTCCGGACGTCGCCTTCCTCACAGAAACCTGGATGAACGCCTCTTCAACACCCGACATCGCCATAGCCATCCCTGACGGCTACAAGATTATCCGTAAGGACCGCACCAACCAAACAGGAGGAGGCATTGCCATTGTTCATAAGAACACCATTCGCATCTCAACCAGTTCCGATGACAACCTCGCAACCGCCGAACACCTCCACTTCCAGATCCACATCGACCCCAAGACCACACTCAGAGGCACCCTCATCTACAGGCCACCAGGACCCCGCACACAATTCTGTGATGACATCACTGACTTCATCAGCCCACACGCCCTCCCCTCCGAGGACTACATTCTACTAGGCAACCTCAACTTCCACCTGGATAAGAACAACGACAACAACAGTACCACCCTTTTGGACAACCTTGCAAATCTTGGACTCAAACAACTTGTCGACACCCCCACCCACTGTGCCGGACACACACTCGACCCAATCTTTACATCCAGTAAATACATCTCCTTCAACCACACCACAACTCTCCATTGGACAGGCCACAGCTGCGTGCACTTCAACTACAAAAAGACTACAACCCACAACCACCCACAACAAATTCCCCGCAGAAACTGGAACAAAATCACCACCGACCAGCTTCTCACATCGCTCCACCAATACCCCTCTGCCTATTCATCAGACCCAAACCAAGCAGCCACTAACCTTGCACAATGGATCACCCGCAGCGCTGACGAATTAGCACCACTAAAAAACAACCCTACCAAGTTAAACCTCAAGAAAGCCCCCTGGTTCAACGATGAACTTAAAAAATCCAAGAAGACATGCCGCACCCTCGAGAAAGCCTGGAAAAGAAACCCATCCACCGAAAACCTAGCCACTTTCAAGAACGCCTCCCGTAAACACCATCAACTAATACGTTCCACTAAGAAAACAGCATTCAAAGATCGACTCGACAACAACGCCCACAGCAGTAAGGAACTGTTCAACATAGTAAAAGAGTTCACCAACCCCTCAGCCGGCACCAATGACATCACTCATTCCCAGTACCTTTGCGACTCCCTAGCATCATTTTTCCAAAACAAAATCGCCGACATTCACAACAGCTTCATCAACCAGTCGGGTGACCAGACCACCCCACCCACCTCAAAACCTAATCCCCCTCCTAACAACCTTTGCAACTGGAAACCAGTCACCACTGAAGACACCATCCGCCTGATGAACTCCATCCACTCAGGATCACCAACCGATCCATGCCCCCACCACATCTTCAACAAAGCAGACTCCGTCATCGCTCCCCACCTTCGCGACATCATCAATAGTTCCTTCAACTCCGCTACCTTCTCGGAAAGCTGGAAACAAGTCGAACTCAGCGCCCTCTTGAAGAAACCCACAGCAGACCCCAATGAACTTAAAAACTACTGACCGATCTCGCTCCTCCCATTCCCTGCCAAAGTCATCGAGAAAGCTGTCAACAGTCAACTCGCCGCCTTACTCGAATCCAACAAATCCCTCGACATATCACAATCCGGATTCCGTGCCAAACACAGCACCGAGACCGCCCTCATCGCAGCAACAGACGACATCCGAAAACTACTGGACAATGGAGAAACAGTTGCCCTCATCCTTCTCGACCTCTCTGCAGCTTTCGACACAGTCTGTCATAGCACCCTTATTCACCGCCTCAGCAACATCGGAATTCAAGGAAAAGCACTGGACTGGATCGTCTCATTCCTCGCCGGAAGAACGCAGAGAGTCTGCCTCCCCCCTTTTAAATCAGAGGCTACCGAAGTCATCTGCTGCATACACAAGGATCATCACTCAGCCCCAAACTCTTCAATGTATAAATGAGCCCCCTCGCATCCATCGTTCGCAAACACAACCTCAACATCATCTCCTACGCAGACGACACCCAGCTGATCCTCTCCCTCACCAAAGACTCAAACACCTCCAAAACCAATCTACACGAAGGGATGAAAGAAGTGGCCGAATGGATGAAGAACAGTCGCCTTAAACTGAACTCGGACAAAACAGAAGTCCTCATATTAGGATCATCCCCCTCCGCTTGGGATGACTCATGGTGGCCACCGGCTCTGGGAAACGCCCCCAAACCTACGGACCACGCACGGAATATGGGCTTCATCCTAGACTCCACCCTATCGATGACCAGACAAGTCAACGCCGTCTCTTCCTCATGCTTCAACGTTCTACGCATGCTCAGAAAAATCTTCCGATGGATCCCCACCAAAACAAGAAAGACAGTCACCCAAGCACTGGTCACCAGCAGACTAGACTACGGAAACACCCTTTATGTCGGAACTACAATCAAATCACAGAAAAAGCTCCAACGTATCCAAAATGCCTCAGCCAGACTCATCCTAGACGTCCCACACAGAACTCACATCTCCAGTCACCTGAAAGACCTCCACTGGCTCCCCGTCAGCAAAAGAATAACATTTCGTCTCCTCACACACGCACACAAAGCACTAAACGACCTATACGACCTTGGACCCGAATGCCTCAACACACGCCTTTCCTTCTACACCCCCTCCCGCAAACTCCGATCGTCCAACCAAGCCCTCGCCACAATACCACGCATCCCCAGATCCACCATGGGGGGGAAGATCCTTCTCCTACCTTGCGGCCAAAACCTGGAACTCCCTCCCCACCCATCTTCGCCTTCACAAAACCACCTCTCCTTCAGAAAATAACTCAAAACCTGGTTATTTGATAAGTAATCCCCCACCTCCCTCAAGCGCCTTGAGTCCCTATGGGTGAGTAGTGCACTATATAAATGCCAAACTTGAACCTGAACTTGAAGTGATGGGCCAGGAGAAGGGAGGGGGCGGGGGAATTGACGAAGCAGGAGTGTTGATCGAGCATGAGCAGGAGTACTGACTGGACAGGAGCAGTGAAAGGGCAGGAGCAGGCGTTTCCCAGGGCGACTGGAAGGGTAGGGGGTTTAGTTTGGGGGGACGGGTTTTGTACAAGTGCAGGAGTTTTAAAAACACTGCAAACTTATTTGTATATTCAGCAGGTTTCGGTCAACAATACAAGTGCCAAGATAACTTTGGTAATTAATGTACCTGCTGGAGAGAGATGGGAGCATGTTTTGTCTAGTGGCTGTTTTACTCATCTAAGGTAGTGAAGAGGGGTAATATGCCTGCTGCAAAGAACATGTACCATGTATATCAAAGAGCAATATGTTATGTGTATAGTTCAGTGGGTACTGCTTTGTGTTCACATCCCGAATGAAAGGACACTTGAATACATATTGCCTGGCAGTTCGGGCTGGACTGTTCACATTGGGCGCAGGATCAAGACTGATTTGCATATGACTGGGTCCAAACTGGAATGGCATGGTGAGCAAAAAACGATGGATTTAGGCCCAGATCTCTGAACTGGGGTGAATGTATGACATTATTCTGCATTCTGTCCATCAATTGTTCTTTTTGCATTTGTCACCCCGAGTGGGACAGGTATGCTCAGACATGAGTCCCATGCTCTCCATGCCACTGGAATCAGGCTATCCTGGCTGATGAGGGCTGAAAGCCCGAAACCGGTCCTAGGATGTTGTTTCCAGTCCAGGGAGGACCTGGCCTGGCAGTTCGGGCTAGACTGTTCTCATTGGGCGCAGGATCAAGACTGATTTGCATAAGGCTGGGTCCAAACTGGAATGGCGAGCAAATAAACAATGGATTTAGGCCCAGCTCTCTGCACTGGGGTGAATGTATGATATTGCTCTGCATTCTGCCCACCAGTTGTTCTTTTGGCTATATTATGATTGAGCAGCTAGCTGGCTGACATGAATATGAAGGAGCCTTTGTGGGTTTCCGTGAGTCTAGATTCTCCTGAAGAGTCCCTTTCTCTTCTGAGCCCTGCTTAACACATTTGTATAGGAGGAGCCCTGCATTCATGACCTCAATGTTTGAGACAAAAAATAATCATGGATTTCTGAACAATGAGCGTAAAAGCATTAAGGTAACATGTTGTTCCTGCTTATATTTCACATGCTTTACATAAACCTGTATTCCCTATGAGTGTTTGCTTTTTCCTGAATTAAACCTCAAATAAACATATCCATTCTTTTAATTAAATAACGTTATAAGCTGTAACCGGTCAGTGAAATGCTAAGCGTACTAAAAATTGGTATGTTTTGCTATTTCTAGCCACACCCCTGACTCCGCCCACTGATTCAATCTTCGGTTATTCCCGCCCCTGATTCTCCACCCACAGTTCCCCTACTTTTTTTTCCCCACTTCGACCACTGATCTGGTATTATCTGAAAAAAGTGGCAATTATAACTTAAGCTGTCACCTCACTTTTTTTACAATCCTCCCTCCCCCTTCCTTCTATATTACCTCGGGTTGTCACCTGAGCTCATTTCTGGAGTGCTACAGCGTTCGGTCCCTGCTATTCATTGCTCTTTGGGCAGGGCTGCCTTCACACCTAGGGATTCCTCGCTGTTATCATGCAAATGCAGCCACACAAAGGAAAGCAGCTCCTGTGCGAAAAAAAAAAACATACGAAAACCGGCTTTGGACAAGACGGACTGGCTTACTGACCAGCATCCTGAGGCCAGGCTATTTCACACACCTAACAGGGGGGAGGAGGGGATGGGGTGGGGGTGCTAAGCACTTTCAGCATAATGGTCGTTTCATGCCCAATCAACAGTGCAGGGTCTGCCTCGACCCTGTCCTGTTAATCACATGCAAGTCCTCCCCAACCCCCGCAGTGTGTGGATTTCTAATGAGCACTACAGGACATTAGCAGCATCTCTGTAAAAGTCTCCTTCAGGTCTGCGAGATCCAAACGCAGAGCGGCATTTGTCCCGCATTGGAGACGATAGCAAACCTTAGCCTCTCATGCCATCAGTCGTGGTACCGGTACTCTCCGTGACTGAAAAAAAAGTGCCGGTACTGACGGCTCGGAAATTGTGAAGTGCCGGGACTAAGTACCAGTGAGTACCGGCCCATTTAAAGCACTGGAACAATAAAGAAGAGAGAGAAAAGGAATGAAGGAAAAGGAGAGAGTTGAATAACCCTGAGGTGGGCACGACGAAGTGACAGAATGGGAGAAGAAAATAAGGATGAGCAAAGTGGGCAAGGTGAAAATGATGTGACAGGAACCAGATATGATGAGAGAGAGAAAGGAGGAAGGAGGTGAGGATGAGTGAGAGACTGAAGAGGGGGGAGCGAGAGACGGAGGAAGGGGCTAGAGAGGAGAGCAATAAATGGATGAAGGAGACCCACAGTGCAAATAGGGACGAGAGAAGGAACGACGAGGACAAGGAGGAACTTGGAGGCCTATAAATAACATTTTTGTAGCAGGCGCAGTGACATCGGTGTACAGGGGTGTGATAGGCACACTGCAACTAATTTATAACAGAAGTTTAATACCCACTGGAGCAGGTCTCGAGTCGGGGTACCATGCGGGTGGACGGCATCCCCCACATTTTTTACTGGGTGTCGCCGTCCCCCCTGCCCAACAGCTGGACTTGACTCTTTGGCCTCTCTGGGACGAGGAGCTCGGCACCTTTCGTGACGTCACTGCCTGTTGTGACGTCACGTCCGGTGACAGCGTCCCTCCACTTCTTTTTTTACGACTTGTGCCCTGAACTGGAGGGTCTAGTTTCATTGCTTGCACTGGGGCCCATGCCCCCCAGGCTATGCCGCTGCATTAGATCCATGCAGATCGCAATATCACGCCTCCTACCTCCTAGGATCCTTCTACTGCCGCCTACTCTACCAAGTGCATGTGAAAGATTGAGGGGACTTTGATCAGTGGTATAGGGCCGGATGGTACTGGACAAGGCACTGTGCACCAGGATCCTGTAGCTTTTGGATGGGGGAAAGTTGTACTTTGAATCTGTTATCTTGATGAAGGTTGGGATACTGGCTGTGGGATTGTGTTCTGTGTGGGGGCGTTTTATGTACACAATAACTTGTGAATCTGTGTCTTTTTCACCATCTGGCCCCTTCAAAATCAATAAGGCTTCTAAAATGTCTTCTAAAATAAAGCCTGGAAAAATATGCATGATTTCACTAAAATGTTATCATCAAGCAAAGCAAAGTGCTAGATGATAGCCACCAGCTTCTTTTTTCAAGCTCCTTCCCAGGTGCTCTGGTTTCCAGGGAAGGAGAGGAAAAGGCTCTAATAAGAAAATAATCACTGCACTGATGTGGGAGATTAGAGTCTTTCTCATAATGTAATTTGATTATGACATGCAAAGAGAATGCCCTGATCACAAGTGTGCCCGAACTGGGAGAGGTATTAACCACACCTGCTAAATACAGATACCCCAGGATGAGTTACTAACAAGACGCAACAATTGCGTCTGATTTTGCGTCTTCCCAAATTAAAACTAACACGCATTGGCAATGGCAATAGGTCTGGCTTTAAAGCAATGTTGTTGGAAATGTGAAGCATTACCAGTAAATATCCCGGGGATGGATAAGTATTTGTGGAGAAATTAAGAGCTGTAGAACAATATTGGTGTAGGTTGAAAGATCAGGTGACAGTTGCAACATCAGGCCAGACTTTAACATCCATGTAGCTTAACGACTGCCCTCCTCCCATATGTGCTGCTGACAGAATAAAGAACCATAAATGATCTAGGGCCAGATGTTGGAAGGCAAACACCGGTCGGTAACGGCCGATTTCGGCCGTTACCGACCGGTATTTGGAGTTTGGGATGTAGGGGCATGTTAAAATACAGATTCGGTAATTTTACCGATTCGGTAAAATACCGATTCGGTAAAATTACCGAATCTGTATTTTGACATGTAGGTAGCACTGTAATCAGTGCTACAGGGGTTTAAGAATTCGTTATTTACCACCAACTAGAAATTGGCGGGAAAATAATGAAAACCCTTTAAAAAGCATTTTTTTTTGCTTTTAAAACAGTGCCATGTTGCAGACTTACATGCCCTAAGGGCATATATGTCTGCAACATGTGCACCCATGCACAATTGAGGGGTGCAACAGGGTGTCAAAGTGACACCCTGCCACCCTTCTATGCTTTCCCCAATTACCGAATCGGTATTTACCGATTCGATCATTGACATTCATTCCTATGGGCCTTCAGGCCCATAGGAATGAATGGCAATTACCGAATCGGTAAATACCGATTCGGTAATTACCGATTCGGTAATTAAATTGGTAAAATTACCTACATCCCGATTGCAAGTTCTTAAATACCGAATCGGAATGATTCGGTATTTAAGAATCGGTAATCTGGGATTACCAACATCGGGCCCTTAGTTAGCTAAGACACTAATAGCAATACAATGACGTGTGTGTGCCCGTGAAAGTTCAAAGCTTAGGCAGCTGGATAAATAAACAAAATGATCACAACTGTATGGACGGCAAGAATTTCTTTATGGAAGCGCACAATCAATGCATGTACTCCGGTCTCCCAGCAGGTGGGCAGAGCCAAAGCCCTTTCTAGTGATGCTCACATAATTGTCTGGTGACAGCTGCTCTATCAGGCCAGATCACAACACCTTTTATATGTGGAATTGGTGCTTTCCACAGCAAATCCTCAAAATTTAGCTGCACTGCCCTTCCCCTATACCTTCCCCCTCCCCAGAATTTCGGTCCTGGCGCAAACTTCTTCTTGAGCCAGAATGGAAATCTGTCCCTGAATTTGTAATGAGGGTCTATGACCATTGATGTAATTTTATTGTCATTACCAATAATGAAGGAAACTATGGGCCAGATGTAGGTGAAATAGATTTACCGATTTTAAATTACCGAATTTTACCGATTCGGTAATTAAAAATCGGTAAATCTATGGGGTCGACATGTAGGTATTCCAGATGTGCTGGAATACCGAATCGAACGATTTCGGTATTTACCGATTCGGTAAATACCGAATCGGTAATGCCCATTCATTCCTATGGGCTTTGAAGCCCATAGGAATGAATGGGCATTACTGATTCGGTATTTACCGAATCGGTAAATACCGATTTTCACAAGGGTGCAGGGGGTGTCACTTTGACACCCTCTGGCACCCCCAAAACAGGCTCGGGTGCCATGTGGCAGGCATACATGCCCTAAGGGCAGGTCTGCCTGTCACATGGCATAGGTGTGCATGCACACCGGAATCGGTATTTTACCATCAAATTGGATTTGATGGTAAAATACCGATTCGGTAAGGCTCCTGGGACTCTGAAGAGTCCCACCTACATATGGGTGGCTCAGATTCGGTAAATTTACCGATTTTTTATTTTACCGAATCGGTAAAGTTACCGAATCGGTAATTTTACCGATTCGGTAAAATAATGCCCCCTACATACCAATCACCTATTTACCGATCGGTAACGGCCGAAAATACCGATTTTCGGCCGTTACCGACCGACCTACATCGGGCCCTATGTCCTCTGATGGACATATTTCAAATATAAGGCTTCCTTTTTAGATAACGCTGTTCAGTTGGGCAGGCTATTTCCACTGTAATTTTATCACATTTCTGTTATATGTTTTTTGCAGAGCCGTGCTTTGGCGATCCTACAGTTCCAGCACAAATGTGGTGGCTCCCTCATCCATGAAGAGTGGATTCTTCTGGCTGCACGCTGCTTGACTTCGTGAGAGTTTTTTGCATTTCTTTTCACTGTCTCTCCTGATTTCCCAACTGTAATATATAAATTAGAATACATTTTTTTGCATCCCTAAGGACTGAAGACCTAAGACGATAGAGCCACCAGAATGTACCTGTCAACGGGTAGCATATAGGCACTCTTAAATGCATTTATGACCCTTTTGCCAAAGAATATGTGAAGAAATATTTTCCATCACTATAACAGTATTTTTGCATGAGCAAATTTAGAGGCAGATTTACCATGATTTTGTATCGGAGCTGCATCGCGTTGGTGGCATAGCCCTTACACAAAATCACTTTTGGTATTTACTAAACCATGCAAAGTGAATTTGCGTGGCTTTCGTGGTTTAGTAAATACAAATTAGTGCACCACAGCACATGGCGCTGCATTTGGAATGGGTTCCATTGGGTGGAGCAAGGGCGTTACCGTGCACCCACCCATTGATTTTGGTTTATTCCTAGATTTACCAAAAGTAATAAACCTGGGAGCGCTTTAACGTTCTTCGCCTTTCCAGTGAGGTGTAACAATATCTTTATTTCTCCTGGTAACTTCCTCTTTTGATGTGTGCTGCCTTGTGCAGCACACATAGAAAGAGGACTATGCCTCTAAGGATTGTTTTTGAGCAGGAAGGTATTCCTCAATGGCCAAGGGTTTCTGTGTTGGCGCTTGGCAGCCTCAAGTGCATCAGCACAGGGAGAGAGCTGAAGAGCATCATATCGTAGTATACACAGCTTTTTCCAGCTTCATTCATGCAGCACAGTGCAACAACTTGCCTTGCTGCACATCATTTTGTGAATTTTCACGTAAATCTCCCATTTCGTTTTCGGGTATGTTTGTGGGCACTCCTGGGTAGTTCTGTCTTCAAAGTGGGTGAACATGAGTGGGTTTGGATATTTGTCTTGCAGTAGTTTCTATCTGGAAATGTTTCAAATTTTACTTCCGTAAATTGCAGCAGTATGTGTTTAACGAGAGGGAGAGAACACGTCTGTATTTAATAGGTGAAGGCATTCCTTCATGAAAAATAACATGTGAATAAAAGAAGATAAATGCATAATGCACATTTGCATCAGATTTTCATGTTGGGAGTTTTCCACTTGTGGAATATTCCACATACTCAAATTTTACACATGGCAACTCCTGGAAAACTATGACTGTTTTCCATGAGTACTCCGTGGATATTTATTTTACTCCAAAAAGTAGGAACTCTAAAAGAGTAAGGGGCTTATTTATGAGCCCCTTGCTACACTTTTGCACCGCTGTTGCGTCCTTTTTTGTGACGCAGCGGCGGCGTAAACAATGTGCAGCGTTGCGCCATGTTTACAAAGTGGCACATCTAGGCAGATGTGTCACCTTGTAAACCCCTGCGACACATTATGCCTGCGTCAGGTATATTGTATTCAGGGAGGGCGTTCCCCCGCAAGAAAGAAAGCTTTGTAGAAGTGGCGCAGTGAAATCTATCACATTGTACTGCACCACTTCTAGGATGCTACTGTGTCAAAACCTTATGCCTGCCTCATAGCAGGCGTAAGGGTGATGCATTGCAATGTGTATTGGCCTCCCCAGATATTGCTGGAGTCGTGTCATGCTTTCGACACAACTCCAGCAATGTGTGAGTTTTGCATCAACAGATACGTCAGGATTCCTGATGTATCTGTCACTCCTTGCGACATGGAGGGCCACACATTAAATACGGCACATCCATTGTGTCACAAGGAGGGCGCAGTGAAAAGTGTTGCATCACTGTTTTATTGCAGCGATGAAACACTTTTCATAAATGAGGACCTTCTTAATCAGCTCTGCTTTTGTTTTTTTACTTGGACAGTCAATTACTGTTCCCTGTGCTATTATAGTCCTTTCATCCCATGTGGGTAGTATCTGAGGCAGCTCTAGGATAATATTTTCTGATGATCAAGACCCTTAGTTTGACTCCTTGTAAGAAATTAGGTTACGGGTTGAGGGGGTGAACATCTTCTCAGCAGCAACCACAAATTCTTGTCAGGGTGAAGTCACAAGCAACCCTAAATGAACCGGGCTCAACCCACAGGTAGCTTGGCACCAAGCAATCAGGCTTAACTTAGAGGCGAGGTGCATAAAGTATTTGTGCAACGCTTCAAACAGTAATAATGTTAAAACACCTCACAAGAAGGAGCTCACACCAAATTAAAAAAATAGAGTCATTTTTATTAAACAATCCAAGACCAAAATGACAAAGACCAATCAGTAGAACCGTAGGCATGCAAATTTGAAGATATCAGTGAAAATAACACCAAAGTGCACAAAGTGCCAATTGTGGATATCTGGTTGTGCTGGACTGGGACAAAATCACTTGTTAAGGCCAAACGCAATGGAACACAGGCAGGCTACAGGGACCCAGTTGGCCCCCTGAATAAGACAACCTTAAATCCTGGTTGCGAAATGCTGTGAGGTCTCGCGTCAATGTGTAGCGTAGCCGAGGCAAGGCGAGGTTCGGGTCAGAAATGTGTCATGTAGCATCGCTTTTGAAGAGCAGCAAGGTTGTGATGTGAGGTCCTGCATCATAGTTGAAGCCCGTCAATGAGGGAAGTTTGCAATCCGTAGTCCTGCGTCACGGATGCGTTGCACACCAATTGGTTCTAAAGAGGCTTCAGGCTGCGAGGTCGATGCGGACCCCTTGCACTGGATGAATCCTCATAGCAAAAGCTACGTGTCAGTTCTGCTCAGGGTTGTGCCACAAAGCAAAGGAGATGCGTAGAAGCCAAGGGATCCAAAGAAGGACTGGCAGGGCATCTACAGGCCCACTTTCAATGGTCCAGGACTGTGGTGACACCACTTGGCAGGGTAGAACTCACAGTTGCAAAGTCCAGGGACTGGTTATAAGAGATTAGCCCTTGTAGTCACTCTGGTGGTCCTGGGTACAGATTGCAGGTCCAGTTCTTCTCACCCAGGCAGGGGGACAGCAGGCAGCAAGTCAGCACAGCAGGCAGCAGTCCTTTGGGACAGGTGTACAGCAAAGTGGTACCCCTTTCAGCACCACAGCAGTCCTTCTTACTGACTGGGTCTTCCACAGGTCCAGAAGTATAGTGTACAATTGGTGTCTGAGGTATTATATTTATACCTGGTGCCTCCTTTGAGGTGAGAGAAGCTTCTAGAGTGTTCCTTTTGAAGTGACCAGGTTTACTGCCTCTCCTGTCCTGGCTCCAGACTAACTAGAGTGGATATGCAAACCTTTGTGTGAAGGCAGAACACGGCCTATTCAGGTGTAAGTGGTGCTGTGCCTAATTCTGCCCTCCCATCCGACCAGTGATGGCCCCTCCAGGCACACTGAAGCTCTCTACTGTGTGTGACCTGTCTAGGAGGAATACATAAAGACCAACTGCCAACTACAACCAATCATGTGACCCGAAGACGGGTGGCAGATACTAAATGCTAAGGCAGAAAAAGGCCAACTTTTAAAAGTGATATTTTCAAAATTGCAACCAAAAACCCGACTTTAACAGAAAATAGGTGTTTTCATTACAGTTCAAGAGACACCAAACATGAACTGTTTACCTGTTCTCCTTGGGACAGTTCAGCTTATTAAATGTAATAAGGTAACCCCAATTTTATCCTGTGAGAGAAGCATTCCTAGCAATAGTGAAAAACAAATGTAAGAGTTGTTCACTACCAGGACATATAAAGCTTAAAGTTACATGTCATACGTTTTAAATATATTGAACCTTGGCCTGTGGGCTATTTAGTGCCTACCCTAGGGTTGACATTTGTTTTTAAAAAGGCAGGTTTGAGCCTGGCAATGGGTTTATTTGACCATACCAAAATGGCAGTTTAAAACTTCACACACTGGCTGCTATAGCAGACCTGAGATAGGTTTGCAAGGTTTCTTGAGTGGGTGGCACACCAGTTCTGCAGGCCTACTAATAGCATTTAATTTACAGGTCCTGGGTACAAGCAAGACCACTTTACTAGAGACCTATAAGTGAATTCAATATGCCAATTGGGGATAAGCCAATGTTGTTAAGGAGCGAACACACACAATTTAGCACTGGTCAGCAGTGGTAAAGTGCACAGAGTATTAAGGCCGGGGGCGCTCTTCTTTTCTTTGCTGTATCATTTGAGTTGTGCATTCACTGTACTTATTCTGGACCGAATTTTTAACATTGTACATATTTTAGGAGGTGCGTTTTTAATCTCCTGTTAATTGCGCTCGCTGTGGGAGAGACTTACTTCTCTTCCGTGGCTCTCGACAGTAGCCTCATTCTACCGGCGCTGCCGATTGCAAGCGCTGACGCCGGTAGACGCGGAAGTACGCCGCCATCTTGGGAAGGCAGGTAGGGAGGGTAGCGGTACAGCTTCGCGACCACTCCCGCCCTCCCGCCTTATTTAAGGATTGTTGAGTTCAGCCCTGGGTAACAATTGATTGGGAACTTTCCCCTGAGGCGGAAGCCGGGGGCGCTCTTCTTTTCTTTGCTGTATCATTTGAGTTGTGCATTCACTGTACTTATTCTGGACCGAATTTTTAACATTGTACATATTTTAGGAGGTGCGTTTTTAATCTCCTGTTAATTGCGCTCGCTGTGGGAGAGACTTACTTCTCTTCCGTGGCTCTCGACAGTAGCCTCATTCTACCGGCGCTGCCGATTGCAAGCGCTGACGCCGGTAGACGCGGAAGTACGCCGCCATCTTGGGAAGGCAAGTAGGGAGGGTAGCGGTACAGCTTCGCGACCACTCCCACCCTCCTGTCATGTGTAAAAGCAATCACATATCCCGTCCGCGCAGCGGACGGGCGCAGCGGGCGCGCCGATGGCGCGCCGAAGGCGCGCCTAAGGCAAGCCCGTCTGCGCCCGTCCGCGCCTGTCCCGGGCCTAGGGCCAGTCCCCCTGCCCTGGGCGTGAGAGAGACCGGCATCAGTTGGACCAGAGAGCAGCTGATACAAGTAGGAGCGGGCTCATGTTCCGTATCCGATCGCTGCTCCCCTACTGATTTAGATGGCCGCTCTTTTCAATGCTCCCATTGCCTCCTATCGATTCCCCCATGGCGCGAACGTGCCCTTCCTTTTCCCGCCGCTTTGTCTTCTTGCCCGTTAAAACTAGCATTGATTAATTGTCGCTCCCTCCCCCGTCATGCCAATGAAATCTGGTCGACCCTTACTACTTACTGTTGGGATATATTATTCCTCACGGAATCATGGACCAAAGATACCTCAAACCCAGACATTTTTCTAGCCACCCCCCCAGACTATCGCTATTTAGGCGCCAACCGGGAGGGAAAGACAGGAGGTGGACTTGCCATCCTGTTCAAAACCCACCTGAATATTATCATTAAGAAAATTACCAATATTGGTCTGATTGAAGCCATCTATTTCTCTGTTGCGGATTCTGCCGCAGTTTACCTTACCGGTATTCTAGTTTACAACCCCCCTAAAGCCTCTCCCTCTGCCCTGTCACAACTGGTACATGTCATTACGGACCTTTCCCTTAAGCACCCTCACTTTATAGTTTTGGGTGACTTTAACCTCCATGTTGATGACCCCACCTGTACCCAAGCCATCCGTCTTCTCGACTCTCTCCAGAGCCTGAGCCTGACGCAACTCATCCATGGTCCGACGCATGTAGCCGGCCATACGCTAGACCTTATTTTCTCCAACCTCCCTGGGACTATTACGCACCCCTCTCTCCCCCTCACATGGTCCGATCACTTTTTGCTTGCGTTTGACATTCCTATCCCTCAGGCTCCCACCCCGGTGGAACTGGGGCTAGGCCATAGAAGAAAATGGCATAAGGTCACCTGCACTTCCCTAGAGCCAGTATTCAGTTGCCCTCTCGAGTCGAGCTTAGGTAATATTGATACCTGTGTTACTAAGTTTAACACCATTTTATCGGCAGCGATCGATGAAATTGCCCCTTGTATAGCGATGTCATCTGCCAGATCTCGCCCTTCTGCTCCCTGGTTTTCAGATGCCTTACGTAAAGAAAAAAGCCATTGTAAAAAACTCGAACGTAAATGGAGACTTACGTACGACCTTGAGGCAAAAACTATCTATAGAATGGCCCTTAGGAAATTCACCAAATCAAGAAAATTGGCCATGAAAGAGTTTTTCACCTCACAAATTAAAGACGCAGACAATTCGGCTAAAACACTGTTTAAAATTGTCAAGGACTTTGTTAAACCCCCCGCTTTGACACCCATTAATCTTGCTAGTCAGTCTCTTTGTAATGGACTATCAGACTTCTTTCAAGGAAAAATCGACAAAATTGCTTCCTCCTTCCCCCCAGCTGATGCTCTGGACCTCTCCCCTCTCCCGGTTTCAATTAACCAGGACACGGCTCCTACTTTAGTTGTTTTTAAGGACCTCACCCCTAATCTTGCACGTAAACTATTATTACAGTGCAAATCAGGTTCCCCTTTGGACCCGGTCCCCCCCAAAATTATGAGTGAGGTGTCTACCTTACTGTTAGAGCCTCTTATTTCCATCTGGAACGCCTCTTTACAACTAGGCCAGTTCCCCTTAGCCTGGAAGGAAGCTCTGCTTGTACCCATCTTGAAGAAAGCTGATGCCGACCCTACACAATTTAGTAATTATCGGCCTATCTCTCTACTTCCCAAACCTGCTAAGGTTTTGGAAAAGGCAGTCCAACTACAACTAGCGGAATACCTGGAGACCAACTCTCTTCTGCATGATTCCCAGTCCAGCTTCCGTGCTGGTTTCAGTACTGAGACCGCACTGCTTGAAGTGTCAGAGACTGTGCGAGAGTGTGTGGACAAGGGCGAGGAGGCCATGTTGGTCCTCCTCGACCTGTCCGCCGCTTTCGATACGGTGTCCCATAAAATCCTCCTTGACCGTATGAAGCAGATTGGAGTGAGCGGCGTTGCCTTATCATGGCTGGGTTCCTTCCTCCAAGGACGATCACAGAGGGTTCTTCTCAGACCTTTTGAATCAGAATGCAAACCTCTGGCTCGCGGAGTCCCACAGGGCTCAGCGTTAAGCCCCCTGTTCTTCAATGTTTACCTAGCCCCGTTGGCCAAGGTAGTAGAGGCGTGCGGAGTCAGAGTGATCTCGTATGCTGATGATACTCAGCTTATATTCTCTTTCAGCGATCACTCTGACTCCAGCCTCTCCAGTTTTCGCCACTGTCTTGGCGAAATCTGTTCCTGGATGTCCACTAACCATCTGCAACTAAACACCGACAAAACGGAGGTTTTGTTTTTTAATCAAAAAATGTCCATTCCACCTTCTTTATGGTGGCCTACGATTCTCAACCCTCCTCCGACCCCGGTTCACTCTGCCCGTAACCTGGGGTTCATCTTCGATGATACACTATCGTGCAGCCCCCAAATCAATAAGGTTACGTCGATTTGCTATGGTAAATTAAAAATGATGAGGAAGATTTTCCCTTTTCTACCTATGGATGCACGTAGAACCGTCACCCAGGCCTTAATTACTTCCCACCTGGATTACGCGAACAGTCTATATGTTGGGGCCCCTCTGTACCAAATTGAACGTCTCCAGGTGGTGCAGAACGCGGCCGCAAGATTGATTGGTAACATTCCCTACAGACATTCGATCTCAGCGTTTCGCAAAGAGCTTCATTGGTTGCCGATAGTTAACCGAATTAAGTTCAAAACGCTCACTCTCGCCTTTCGAGCGTTGAATGGAACTGGCCCAGATTATTTAAGAAAAAGACTGAGGTTGTCCTACTCGGTCAGGGATCTTCGCTCCAACAATCTGCGCCTCATGTGTGTGCCTAGATTCCGTCGCACAAGAATGGGTGGCAGAGCTTTTGCCGTCCTTGCAGCCAAATACTGGAACAGTCTACCTATTGATCTAAGATTTGCCCCTTCTGAAGTGGTTTTCCGCAGACGCCTGAAGACTTGGCTTTTTGTATCTGTGTAGTCTACTTCCTCTCTCTTCTGCCAATCTGTTTTTAGCGCCGGGACACCCCCATTGGGGGTAGCCGTGCGCTTTACAAAATTCAAAAAATAAATAAAATAAAATAAATAAACTAGATCAGAAAAATAGGGAGGCCTAAGGCAAAATGTGGTGGCCTTGCATCCATGAGTGCCCTGGTGGGGGCCCCCAAAGACAGATTCCCCAATCCTTTCTGTGTCGGAAAGGCCAGCACAGAAAAGCTTTAGGAAACTGCCATTGTAATTCCTCAGCCAGAATGAGCTGGCCGAGGGATTACTGATGGCTTTCCGAATGGCAGACTGACTCTCTGAACCCATCGGAGGCCGTTCGGAAATCCGATTCAGATTCCCTTCCGACCGACACCATCAAAATAAGTTGGTCGGAAAGGAATCCGTCCAGCCGATTACGATGCGGGCTGAAGGGCTCCAACCGACAGTTGGAGCAATATCAGCCGCAACTTTATTCAGTTTGGAGCATAGGGAAAGATAAAAACAGTGTTGTGCATGGTAGAACATTCAATGAGTCCACTAAGTGCAGTGGACTCATTGAATGTCCTACCATGCACAACACTGTTTTTATCTTCCTCCATGCTCCCAACTGAATAAAATTATAGTTTAGGTGGCATGAGGATTCTTTTAATAAATTCACTCCACACGAGCACCCTCACTTCTTTTGATTTCTGATCACTACTGAAATAACCGGTGGTTCCCTCCAGGTGAAGGAAGCATGAAAGAAACTGAATGATTATGCTGTCATGTATCTGACTAAGGCGGAGAACCAAGATATACCGCCTACCAACTTGTCTACGTGAATGAGGGTTTTTTAAGCAATGATGGATAGAACCACCTGAACCCTTGTAGCAGGTACAAGTGATCCATTCCCCATTGATTTTGAATGATTACTGAACAGACTGCCCATTAATCTCAGACGGATCACCAAATGGCTAAAAAGGATTTTTGAAGCAACTGAGGGGCTTAATTATGAGTTTTTGGCTGCGTGACAGGTAAAATGCAGGACTGCGCCGTATTTAACGCAATATACCACATTTCTGTTCTTTCCTTTGTGCTGGCACCCTTTTGGCAACCTAGCACCAACACTGACACCCTTGCACCATGGTGCAAGTATGCCTGTGTTTCATGCAGGATTATTTTTATACAGGAAGGGGTACCTTCCTGCACAGAAACAATATTGGGGTTCATTTTCCTCTTTCGATGTGTGCTGCAGAATGCAGCACACATTGAAAAAGGAAGACACGAGGAGAAGTAGAGACATTTCTCCTCGTTACACCTCCCCTGGGAAGGTGTAAAATTTGGGCACATTACCAAGTTTACAAGTTCTTGTAAATCTAGGGATGTGACAAAATCCATGTGAGTTTTTTGAGAACACCCACCCAACATCTATGGAACGCCTACCCAGGGCAGAGTAACACAACGCAGCAATTTGCGCTGCGTTGCATTACTCCAGATATATTTAGCCACTCATAGCCACGCAAAGGCCTAAAAAATCTGACTTAGAGGGTTGCGTCATGCATGTCCCACATTGCGTAGTGCAAACATGACGCAACCCTCTCATAATTAAGCCCCACAGTGTCTTTCATCAATTACTATTTTAGCAACCTCACTTTTGTGATAACCTCTGTAGAGTAAACAACTTGTGCATTATATTACATAGAAAACCTTATTTCTGCTGTTTTCTTATGTGCATAATATACATTTATATGAATGTCTGACTAAATATCGAAATCAAAAATATCGACATACAAAAATATCGGGACAAAAATATCGAAGTCAAAAATATCGGAATCCTATCCCTAACAAGGTAAGTACAAAAATATCGAAAAAATAATATCGTAGTACAAAAATATCGGAATTAAAAATATCGTTTTTTTAAATGTATTAATAATAATGTTAAAATAATTATAAAATACATATAATGTTACAAATATTAAATAAAAATATTAAAACATAATAAAAAAATTAAAACTAATACATATACATTTAAAATAAATTAAAAACGTAATAATTTAATGTAATTTTATATTTTGTAATTTCATTTAATTGATTTAATTTAAATTTATTTAATTTTTACCCTGTACGACTGTACCCCAAAAACCCAAAACTGACCCAGAACCCTAAAAATACCCCTTAACCCAAATACTGAAAACTGACACTGAACCCTAAAAATACCCCTTTACCCATGAACTTAAAACTGACCCAGAACCCTAAAAATACCCCTTTACCCATGAACTGAAAACTGACCCTGAACCCTAAAAATACCCCTTTACCCACAAACTGAAAACTGACCCTGAACCCTAAAAATACCCCTTTACCCACAAACTGAAAACTGACCCTGAACCCTAAAAATACCCCTTTACCCATGAACTGAAAACTGACCCAGAACCCTAAAAATACCCCTTTACCCAAAAACTGAAAACTGACCCTGAACCCTAAAAATACCCCTTTACCCATGAACTGAAAACTGACCCTGAACCCTAAAAATACTCCTTTACCCATGAACTGAAAACTGACCCTGAACCCTAAAAATACCCCTTTACCCATGAACTGAAAACTGACCCTGAACCCTAAAAATAACCCTTTACCCAAAAACTGAAAACTGACCCTGAACCCTAAAAATACCCCTTTACCCATGAACTGAAAACTGACCCTGAACCCTAAAAATACCCCTTTACCCATGAACTGAAAACTGACCCTGAACCCTAAAAATACCCCTGTACCCATGAACTGAAAACTGCCCTGAACCCTAAAAATACCCCTGTACCCATGAACTGAAAACTGACCCTGAACCCTAAAAATACCCCTGTACCCACAATTAATTAATATTATTTAATTACCAATTAATTATTAATTAACAATAACAATAAAATAAATATATTAGCACATTTGCTGTAATTAATTTAATTTAATAATTAATATTATTTTGCACAATTAATTAATTAATAACAATAAATAATATATATAAAATTTACTTTAATTAATTTAATAAAATAATTAATAATAATTAATTACCAACTAATTAATAATTATAAATATGATAAAAAATTATAATAATTAATTACCTAATTAATAGAAATTAATTACCAATTAATTATTTAAAACATGTACAAACATATATCAATTAATTAATTATTATTAAATTACTTCCCACCCTATTCCCCTATAAACCCATAACCCGCTACAGAACATATTTATCAATTAATAAATTAATTAAAAATAATTTAAAATTAATTCTCAATTAATTAATTAATAATTCCTAATAATTAATAATTAATTTAACATAATTAAATTACTTCCCACCCTATTCCCCTATAAACCCACAACCCGCTACAGTAGTAAAACACAATATTTAATAAAATAACATTAAAAAAAATAATAAAACATAATTAATACAATATAATATACACTAAATTTATTTAAAAATAGATATTAGTAACATCAAAGTTATTAATTTCGATATTATTAACATCGATATTTACAACTTCGATATTACTGATATCATACCAATATCGATATTTAGACTGTCGATATTACTTACCTTCGATATTTTTGTATATCGATATTTAAACTTCGATATTTTTGCTTATCGATATTAAAAAATCGATATTTTGTCTGTGTACCCATTTATATATCCAACATTCATTGCCACTCCAGCAAAACCATTTTGGAGAATTTGAAAAAAAATGAATGGGCAATAGGGTTGTTTATCACTCTTTTCCTTTTTACAGGTCCACAAACTTAAACTTGTGGCGTGTATGTCTAGGGAAACACAACATGAGTGCCACCGAGCCCTCAGAGAAGTGTGTCAGCATTGATGCCATCTTCAGCCATGAGGACTTCACTTTTTCCACCACAAAAGATCACTCCAATGACGTTGCTCTGGTTCACTTGAAAGAGAAGGTGAACCTTACGCAAGCGATATCTCCAATCTGCCTACCTCGCACAGATGACATTCTACCACAAGGGGAGCTGTGCTATGCCACTGGATGGGGCATCACTAAAGGTAAATGGTTTATATGAAGAAGTCTTGAGATTGCTGTGCACAGGCCTCTTTCTATCATGAGCTAGACTATCATTTGCTTACAAACACCACATAGCACACAACCCTTCATTTTTCTTCTTTCACCAACAAACAGATGAATTTCTGTGTTCCACCACCTCCACTCCTCCTTTCACCGCAATGTGTGTTCCATGGTTGTACCACTCTTGAGCCTCCCTTCAATCACTGGTTGACAAAATGTTCTGTGAAGGCACATGGCACTATGTTCTCCTAACCCTGCTACTTATATGGCCTTACTTTTAGGGTTGTTCTTAGAATGCTACTATGTTTACCATGTATTATGTGTTTTTTACTGTTTGTACATTCATGCTGCTATTACTGTTTAATGTAGGGATAGTACCTGCTTGCTGCTATGTATATTGACATCCAGTTTTTTAATGTTACGTGTTATAATTGTTATGTATTTTTATGCAACTTTTATGGATGCATGCTACATCCAAATAATGGGCCCGATTCACAAAGGTAAACTGAGACAAAAGTTCACTTTAATATTAGTGCACCAATTGAAAGATTGTTACTCAGAGTACCACAACTTCTGTGTGAGTAGGTACTTTTGCAAGGACTTTAGCTCTGGGCTAATGAGCCGGCCAAGGGATTACTGATGGCTTTCCGAATGGCAGACTGACTCTCTGAGCTCATCGGAGGCCGTTCAGAAATCCGATTCAGATTCCCTTCCGACCGACACCATCAAAATAAGTTGGTCGGAAAGGAATCCGTCCAGCCGATTACGATGCGGGCTGAAGGGCTCCGACCGACAGTTGGAGCCATTTCAGCCGCAACTTTATTCAGTTTGGAGCGTAGTGAAAGATAAAAACAGTGTTGTGCATGGTAGAACATTCAATGAGTCTACTAAGTGCAGTGGACTCATTGAATGTCCTACCATGCACAACACTGTTTTTATCTTTCTCCATGCTCCAAACTGAATAAAGTTATAGTTTAGGTGGCATGAGGATTCTTTTAATAAATTCACTCCACACGAGCACCCTCACTTCTTTTGATTTCTGATCACTACTGAAAAAACCAGTGGTTCCCTCCAGGTGAAGGAAGCATGAAAGAAGCCGAATGATTATGCTGTCATGTATCTGACTAAGGCGGAGAACCAAGATATACTGCCTGCCAACTTGTCTACGTGAATGAGGAAATGTACAAACAGTAAAAAACACATAATACATGGTAAACATAGCAGCATTTTAAGAACAACACTAAAAGTAAGGCCATATAAGTAGCAGGGTTAGGAGAACATAGTGCCATGTGCCTTCACAATGTAATTAAAATGTTGGTTGTGACTTTTCAGAGCAGCAATAGCGCTCAGCAAATCTGAAAGTCCGAATGTGACAAGAGACTACCAATCCCCCGCTGCCCATGACCCGTATGACATCTTCCCTAAGTCTGATTCCATGCTGCATTTTGGCCTTAACCCTTTCCGTGCTGATGACGGAACTGCTCCGTCATCAGCCGTGGTGGCGCTGTGCTGATGACAGAGCGGTTCCGTCATGGCCCGACCGACGCGCCTGCGCAGCGTGTTCTATTAAGCAGGCGGGGCCATGACAGAACCGCTCCGTCATGAGCCCAGCTCAACCGCGGCTGGTGACGGAGCGGTTCCGTCACCAGCATGGGCGCGCCGCGTGGCCCCCCCGCCCCCTTAGCGCTGCGGCGGAATAGCCGCCGCAGCGAAGAGGTTAAAAATAATAGTGCAGGGAAGGGGAAAAGGTGCCAAGCAGTTCCCCACTGAGAGTCATGCAACAAGACCACAGTCGCAAAAACAAAGAAACACACCCAGAACCAACAACACACAGGGACAAACATGTAAAGAAAAATAAATGATTAGGAAAGTTAGATGCTAGTCTGGAATAAAAATAACTTCTTCTCTACAGGGATTTCTGCTGCGCATACTGCATTGCGTATGCCAGAATTTTTACGAAACAGGGATGAAGGCTAGGTGCTTTCGAGAGCATCCTGATGGGCTTGTCTTGCTGTTGGCTTTGCCCAGGACCTAGATCATGCCCCTCCAATGGCCCTTGGCCATGATTTCCCCTACAATCTCTAGCCTTGTAGCTCCCATGCTTGGGTTGGCCTGTCTGACAACAGAGACATATCAGCAGGCCTGGCCCAGAAGGCCAGTGTGGATTTGCAGAATTGTTACTTTGTTTCTACAGTAAGCTAGGTAGAGGAGTTGCTGTAAGTGTAGTGCCAAGGTAAGCCTAATGTAGGCAAGCAGGCTAGCACACATGCACACACAGAAGCATTTTATGTATGGAAATGTATGTATATTTATGCATTAGATGAATATGTGGATCTGGCTATATAACTTTTGTTTACTGCATATGCATGTGTGCATCAGGATAGGTTTAGGCTTTGCATATGGATGTACCTGCTTGCATGTGTATGTATGTGTATGAATCCATATAGTGGCACGCTGTTTGCGTGTCACGAAAGGAGTTGCACAGCAATATGCACAATAGTGAACAATATTCACAAGTACTTCATAGTTTACTAGTTTATCGAGTTTATTTCGGCATTTCGGCATTTCATCCACATTTTTAACCATCACGTCAAACGCAAAGTTTCATTATTTCATGCTTCTTAATACTCTGCTATCGCCCATCCAGGATTATTCACAGGCACGTTTAGAAACTTCTTAATTCCCAACGTTCAAAATTACCCAATGCATTTCGGTCATCCTGACCTTCTTCAGGGGGTATCTACAATGTTAAAGATGAATATCAATGTATATATCAACCAACATCTCACTTATGATTTTCACAATAAACATTGCTCCTGCTCCTAAAAAGTGCTATCTAACAGTGTGATTTAACCGTACAAGTAGTTGCTAGTCACAATATTTACTGTCCCATCCTGCAATTATGAACTTCCCGCTGAAACTGCCCCAGTTGTCTTAAGCATACCTCTATATGCCCTCCTGGTAAACATCGCACTGGGAAACTATTTAAAAATAACAACTCTTCGGTGCTATGTGTGAACTAAACTCTCCTCCCCGCCAGAAACCCTCTCGTGTCACCCAACAGAAAATGTTGCACTGAAAACACCTTAGAAATGATTAATGTATGCCGTGTGTAAACCAACTCTTTTCCCCACAAAAAACAATTTCTCGTATCTCCATCCTTAAATACACACTAAACGTGCCTGTGAATAAGCCTGGATAGGCGATAGCAGAGTATTAAGAAGCATGAAATAATGAAACTTTGCCTTTGACGTGATGGTTAAAAATGTGGATGAAATGCTGAAATGCCGAAATAAACTGGATAAACTGGTAAACTATGGAGTGCTTGTGAATACTGTTCACTATTGTGCATATTGCTGTGCAACTCCTTTCGTGACACGCAAACAGCGGCCCAATATGTGGATTCATGAGAACGTAGGTGCTTTTTGGAACGGAGCGCAACGGAGTGCTGCTCGCTAAACTGGGAATAAATAACAAAGATTGATGATTTAAAACAAAAATAAGGGTGTGCTTCAGGTGCAATAGACTTGATATGTATGTGTATGGACATATATATATATGCATGTATATAAGTGCGTGTGAATACATCTCTTTTTAAAAAGACAAAAAATATAATAACATTGATGATTAGGAGAATGCATGCCTATTTAAGCATTCAATGGACACGTATATCTAAGTATGTAGGTATGGCTATGTGCATATAGTTGTGTCTATATACTTGAGATTATTCAATGTATAAGAATATAAGAATTGTGTATTCCTGAAAAAACATTAAACAAACATCTGTTATGACTATAAGAACAAATGTATGTTTATGAATTACATATCTGTATGTCATAGTATGTAGATAACATATATTTGCATACATGTCTGTGAACGAGTTTATGCTTCTTTGGATGAAAATATGTGTCAGAGAATGTAAATACGATTATAGGGTACGTACCTGCACCTATGCCTATGCTTTACGCTTTCTGTAAGGGTATAATAATATATTGAAATACTGAAAAACAAGCGAAAAAAAGATGTCACTACATGTATATGCAACATAAAGATATGTATGACTGGGTATGTCAAGGAGATTGTCTGTATACATGCTTCTCTGTATATGGGTTTATGCATCAGTATATAAGGATATACATATATAGAGAATTATTTTATTAAATTACAGTCTATGTATATTTGTGCTGAACCTACATGTGTGTGCCTGGCCATGTAAATATGATTACATGTATGTACATACGGGTATACATATAGATATATATCGTATATGCCTTTAATAGAAACATGGCTATTTTTAAGATGTGTATGTGTATGTTGGTGTGTCTGAATTACAGAATGACCTATTACTTACCTAGCCCCTCCACGGGAAACACCCATTACAACGACGGTCTTTTCACGCCCTGCCATCGCAACGTGCCTTTAACATCGCACGAGGCTTTACATCGCATGCTTTTAGAATGCATGCTACAACTGCGCATTAACTTATACATCGCTAGCAATGACAACGCGTGCTGCGAAGATGCCTGCGCGCCTGCCTGCTGGATTGTGACAGATAACGTCCCAGATGCGATGACATAAGGGGGCATATTATCAAGGGGGTTTATCTCCGCTTTTTTGGCTTTAAAAGCCAAGAAAGCGGAGATAAAATGATCTCCCTATTACCTAGCTGTTGCTAACACCAGTTAGCGACAGCTAGTAGGAGATAGCGACCATCTTGGGCCCCACTTTGCATGTCAGTGATATTTATCCTAATGACATGCAAAGTGGGCGTGCCAAGATGTTAGCAACTGGAAACAGTCGCTAACATCGCTATCTCCTATTATCAACTTTTGGAGATATTCGCGCTAAGCGCGAATATCTCCAAAAGCTAACACCTGCTCTGAGCAGTTCTTAGCCATGTTTTCCAATGGGAGGTGGATAACATGGCTAAGAGCATTAGCTTGGTAATGCATGAATATCGCTGACTTTTCAGCGATATTCATGCATTGCGGCGATTTTTATCGCATTTGCGATAAACCTTGGTAATACCAAGGTTTATTTGCGGTAAAAAACGCCGCAGCTCAGCGGTAAATGTTTGTCTCTAACCAAGCAATAGCGATAATTATCGCTATTGCTTGGTAATATGCCCCCTGGTTTCTTTGATCACATATGCGTGCTGGATTACGGGTGTGAACAATGAATTCAGGTAATGAACTGCTTTTTAAATGCAATAAAATGCATAACTGTTGGTTTCGGTAAAGCAAACCAGCACGAGATTATGATGATAGATGTGTGCACAAGATTACGGGTGTGAACATTGAATTCTGGATTTACTGCAAGATGACAGATGCGTGCACAAGATTAGGGGTGTGAACATTTGGGAAAATATTGATTCCGGGTGTGAACATTTGGGAATATATTGGCAAAAGATGGGTATGTGCAAGATGAAACATATTGGCAAAAGATGCGCGTGTGCAAGATGACAGATGCGTGACAAAATTAGTAGAAATTAGGTTATATAATTCAAACTTGTTCAGAAAAGGGATAGATGAATGATGGATGGATAGATGGATGTTTGAAAGTGTGGGTGGATGAATGATGGATGGAAGGATGAATGGGTGGGTGGATGGATGAAGGATGGATGTATGGATCGAAGGATGAAAGGGTGGATGGAAGAAGGATGGATGTATGGATGGATAAAAGGGTGCATGGGTGCATGATGGATGGATGGATGGATGTGTGAAAAGGTGGGTGGATGAATGATGGATGGATGGATCGAAGGATGACAGGGTGGATGGAAGAAGGATGGATGTATGGATGGGAGGATGAAAGGGTGGATGGATGAAGGATAGATGTATGGATGGATAAAAGGGTGCATGGGTGCATGGATAAAGGGAAACACCCATTACAACGATGGATGAAGATGCAATTAGCATAGCCTCTGCAGATGGATGACATATTAGCAAAGGCTGGCACTATGACATGGGAGATGAAAGACGGGTTATGACATTATGTGTGACAGATGACGTCATAGCTACCAATAACAACGCGTTCTGCGATGACATGGGAGATGGAAGATGACGGATTATGCGATGACATGGGATGCGTGGCAGATGACGTCATAGCATAGCCACGGGAGATGAAGATGCAATTAGCATAGCCACAGCAGATGGATGACATATTAGCAAAGCCTGGCACTATGACATGGGAGATGGAAGATGGCAAATTATGACATTATGCGTGACAGATGACGTCATAGCTACCAATAACAACGCGTGATGAAGATGCAATTAGCATAGCCACAGCAGATGGATGACATATTAGCAAAGGCTGGCACTATAGCACATGATGAGACATGATGAGCTGCGATGAAAAACATATTGGCAAAGGCTGGCACTAGATGCGGAAGATGACATATAACATGCCACATGCGTGCATATGACAGATGCGCATTATGACTGATGAAAGATGACATGGCAGATGGAAAAGAAGTTTTTGGGGGGGATCAGGAACACGGAAGATGACAGATGCGTGCACCGATTATGACAGCATATTAGCAAAGGCTGGCACTATAGCACATGATGCGACATGATGAGCTGCGATGAAAAACATATTGGCAAAGGCTGGCACTAGATGCGGAAGATGACATATAACATGCCACATGCGTGCAGATGCGACATGAGCACTATAGCAGATGATGCGACATGAGTGCTACGATGTGTGCGTGCAAGATGACATGTGCGTGCACAAGATTATTCAAGTAACTAATAGACAAACAAAAATGTGCTTTGCGCAACACAAACACACCAATGAATATGATGTCCCGAAACGCATCATCTCTTTGTAGAATCCAGCGTATAGAAGCGTTCAGAATCATATTGTGTATTCCACAGTATAATAAAAGAATCATGCAAATGATAACGCAATGGCAGTCATTCACATTACAGTGTGGCTCAATAATTAGAGCAGCAGACCCTGATGCAGAGGTCTAGCCCGGGACCAGGGTTCAATTCCCTGCCTCGGCGGGTCTTGGGCTCAAAATTCCACAGACCTGATAATTCTCGCCTCGGTGCCTATTCCAATCATGGAGTCCCACTCTGCAACTCTGGGCAATAGCTTGCTTAATCTCCACAACGGCCCCCACAACGCTAAGGATGCCTGGCCTCCACCTTGGGGGTGCCTAGGAGTGGACGCCTTACAGGGAAAGCCAGGATGGGTTCCACAGCGGTATTCGTACAAGTGCTTTGAGACCCTTGCGGGTGAGTAGAGCGCTATACAAGTATCAATTTACATTTACATTTAAGGCGAAATTAGCAGATTCTCTCTGGTGATGAAACCCTGTTGCAAGGTGGCCCTTCTTTTGAAAGGTAGTGGCATCCATGAGTTTACATCATGTGTGACAGGCCAGCAGGGGCGCCACCTACCTACTAATAATGCAATAAAACACGTGTCTGCTGCCTTCGTGTTGATAGTTGAAGGCCACAGAGCTATTTTTCACGCTCATGTTTTGTTTTGCAGAGTGCAGTCACGTCTTGCAAAGCACAGATAAAAAATACTTAAAATTCTGCTCACTTCTGGTAGAATGAGATTCAGCCCTGTCTGATCTGGCGAACTCCTGAATACATGTTTACTGTAAGTGCCTCCCGGCTGTTGTTTCAATATATAAATAATTATGAAAATCAGCGCAGAGTCCTATTTCTTCCAGGATTACAATAGAACACGCCCCAGATACTTAATAAACACAGTGGAAAAACTGATGTAATAGCATGCGATTTCGTCAACTGCGTTATATTTGCCTTAAGCAGCAGAGACACTAAAATAGCGTGGGAACAGCATGCGCAGTGAATGCCTGCGATGTAATGCCTTTAACGATGTAAAAACTGCGTGGTCATTGCTGGCGTTGTTATGGTTGGCGATGTATCATCATACATCCCAATCCACTGTATGCCACTCCACTGTATGAAATTCCACTGTACGCTATGACATTGTAAATCACTCCATTCTATAGCATAACACTCTATGCCAGTCCACTCAACGCCAATACTATACTATACTATACTCAACGTGATTCCACTGTATGATGCTCCACTCTATGTCACTCTACTCTACACTATTCCACTATATGCCACTCCACTCTACGTCACTACACTGTACACCACTCCACTGTACACCGCTCCACTGTACACCGCTCCACCGTATGCAACTATACTCTACGCTATTTCACTCTACAACACTCCACTCTAGGCCACTCCACAATATGCAATTACACTGTACACTACTACAATCTACCCCACTCCACTCTACAACACTTCACTCTATGGTATTCCACTCTACAAAACTCCACTCTATGCTTCTACACTGTATGTCATTCCACTCTATGCCACTCCAGTCTATGCTATTCCACCATGCGCCACTACACTGTACCTCACTCCACTCTACTCTATTCTACCCCACTGCACCCTGCCCCACTCTATGCTTTACACACTATGCCTCTCCATTCTACGCCACTCCACTCTACCGCACTCCAGTGTATGCTGTTACATTGCATGACACTCCAGTATATGCCACTCCACTCTTCGTTATTCCGGTGTATGCCACTACACTATATACCTCATTTCACTCTACACATTTCCACTCTACAACACTCCAATGTATGCTACTACCCTCTATTCCACTCCACCGTACATCACTACACTCTAACATAATCCACTGTACGCCACTGCACTGTGCACCACTCCACTCAATGTCACTCCATTCCACTGTACACTACTACACTGTGCGCAAATGCACTCTACACTAGTCCACTGTTCACAACTCCACTGTACGACCCTCCCTTCTATGCTATTCCACTCTATGCCACTCCATTCTACACCACTCCACTGTACACCGCTTTGATTTTAGCTATTCCAGTATACACCACTCCACTGTAAACCACTTCACTCTACGCCACTCTACTCTACCCCACTCCGCTCTATGCCACTCTACTCTATGCCACTCCAGTCATCGCCACTGTACAGTACGCCACTCCACTATATGCCACTCCACTCTATGACAATCCACTTTATGCTATTGCACTATACTTCACTCAACTTTATTGCACTATATTCCACTCCTCTATCAGCTACTCCACTTCATGCCACTCCACTCTACGCCACTACATTATGCACTACTACACTCTGTGCTATTCCATTGTACACAACTTCACTCTACACCACCCCCAAGTGTGATATTACACTGTACACCACTAGAGTCACTTTAAGGTGTGGGCAAAGTGGGTTCCAGCCCAGGGACCATGACAGATCTGGCTCCGTGCTTCACACAGCCCTGCCCTGATGACCTTGAATAATTTTTTGAAATAGATTGCTTTAAATACCTTTATCCTGTATGGCAATGTGTTGGAGTATATTTCTGATATTTTATCGAGAAGTATTTTGCTTATGGTTTTAAACACAATGCAACATCCAATAATATTGTTTCTTTTTTGAGAAATGACAGTGGGTCGCCAAGATTATTTACAATAATATTAGTGAGCTGCCTCTATATTACAATATTGAAAACACACATCACTATTCCTGAATATTAGATGGAAACACATTTAGAATTATGACCTGTCTGCTTGTGCAGTGTCAGTCCATGGCCTCAAAGGGCACAATAAAGCTGAAATTGGTTTGTAAATTCAAAGCTGCTCCGAATAGGGGCCCCTCAAATATGTGGGGTCCAGGGTCTCCAAAATCCTTAAGATATCACTGTATGCCACTACAGTCTACTGCACTGCACTCTACCCTGCTCCACTCTACAACATTCCACTCTACAGTACTCCATTCTACAACAGTCAACTCTATTCCACTGCACTGTACACCACTGCACTGTATACCACTCCACTGTGCACCACACCAGTTTACACTATTCCACTGTTCACCACTTCACTGCACCTCACTCTACTTTACGCAACTCTACTGTACGGAATGCCACTGTACGCCACTCCACTTTATGCTATTCCGCTCTACTCCATTCCGCTCTATGCTACATTACTCTAAACCAGTCTAGTGTACAATATTCCACTGTATGCCACTCCAGTGTATTCAACTCCACTGTACACCACTCCGCGCTACTCCACAGCACACTTCTACACTATACCTCACCCCACTCTATGCCAGTCTACTCTAGAACAGTCCACTGTGCACCATTCACTCTATGCCACTCTGCTGTATGCCACTACACTCTACGCCTGCGGTTCCCAAACTGTGCGCCGCGGCGCCCTGGTGCGCCGTTATGAGTTGTCAGGGGCGCCGCGGCACGATGTGGGAAATTGCAGCTGCATTGCTAGAAATATACAAATGCCACCTGCAATATTGGCATACATACGCAGCTCTGACCATTGTTGGAGGAGCGATATTGCTGCCGTGAGGCACGTGGGACCCTCTTCGCAAGGAAATAAAGTAAGAAAGTGAAGTCCGTTTTAAGTAACACTCGGGCCGCTGGAGTGTTGGTACTGGGATGGGAGGGATTCCTGTTTGTTCCGTAGAACAGTACGGGAGTAGAATCTTGTGAGCCCCGGCATAAAATCAAGAAGGGCAAGATCGAAGGTTAGGTCACTTACTGAGCAGTTTTAAGCTCCTCAACCTCGGCAATGATGCATTCATATGACTGCTTTAGTCTGTGACTGTGTACTTGCTGAGTTGCAATCCGCCGCTTTAGGTTAATAATATTAGGAGAATGTTATTCACTTTTGAATGTTCCAGATGCATGGCGTTTTTTTTTTATGAGTCTCACATAATTATTAGTGCTGCTTTAAATTCAGCTGCTGTGCTTTCTTTTTTTTTTTTAAACATACTTTATTGGCTTTTTTAATTTTGTATATCATACCATCATGTTATATATCGTGTACCAACATTCATGTCTTAATAAGTATACACATGCCTACTGCATAGTCCTGCTGCAGCATAGCTGTACATAATATGTTTATGTAACAATTGTAGTAGTCCCAGTTGCTGTGCTTTCGCGTTCAAATATTTGCCCCCACTGCACAGTTCGTGATGGCGCTAAACAAGATGAAGCAACTTTCCTACATACAATGCTCGGACACAATTGTACACAATTATGAAGAATTTTAGTGAAAGCCATTCAGGGCCAGCCCACAACCACAAGCATTTAATGGGGTGTATTAAATTAATTTCTGCTTGCGAGTTTGCCTCTTGGGTGCATTTTTCCTTCAGTATGCAATGCTAACACCGAGTGGCTCTGTCTTAACTTGGTGGAATTTAACTCCAGATTAGCCAAGAGTTCTACTGGGTTTGGTCTAGAATAGATTAGAAAAATGACGATGGCTCTGTCTGTAAACGCACATTTGAAGGTGTTGTTCAAACAAAATACACTTTTTTAAAATGTGATTGTAAATGCATATTCCATATATTCAATATGAAATATGCATTTACAATGAAATAAAAAAAGTGTATTTTGTTTAAAAAACATCTTCAAATGTGCGTTTACAGACAGGGCCATCGTCATTTTTCTAATCTATTCTAGACCAAACCCAGTAGAACTCTCGGATGGTTTCTGAAAGGGGAATACATTCAAATATTACTGAAACATCAGTATGGTCACTGGCTTTAATACAGCCTCCCACGCCTGAGTTCCCGCCGCATTTACATTCTCGATGAGAGAAAACGTATCAGCACATAAAACAAATGTTTGTTTTTCCCCTTTTGCAACTATTATCTTTTTATTTTGTTACAAATATGATTAAATACCTTCTTTGCATCCAATTTAATTTAAGGAAGACAACAGGAAGTACTCCCGAGGGTGGGCTTATATCCCCCCACCCGCCCACTGGTAAAAAAAATGGTGGGGAGCCACGGCAAACTGCCAATTAGGTCAAGGGAGCCACGGGTCAAAAAAGTTTGGGAACCACTGCTCTACGCTATTACACTATACACCAATCCGCTCTACACTATTCCACTGTACACAACTCCACTGTAGAGCACTCCACTCTATGCTAGTCCACTCTATGCCACTGCACTAGTTGCTACTTATCTGTACGCCACTCTAATATACTGTATTGCACTGCACTTCACTACACTTCTACGCCACTCTACTGTACCTCACTCCACCCTGTGCCAATCCACTCTACACCACTCCACTCTGTCACTCGGGTCTACGAGCATGCACTCTACGCTAGTCCCCTCTACGTTACTCCACTTTAAGTTACTGCACTCTAAGCTATTTCACTGTATACCACTCCTCTCTATGACGCTCCACTGTACGACACTCCACTATATGCTATTTAACTCTGTGTCCCTACAGTCTACGACACTCCACTATGCGCAATTCTGCTCTATGCCACTCCACTCTTTGACACTCCACCATATGCTTTTGTACTGTATGCAGCTACACTGTACCTCACTTCAGTGTATCCCACTCCACACCACTGCACTCTACGCTTCACCACTGTACGCTATTAAACTCTATCACACTACAATTCATGCCACCCCACTCTTCGTCACTCCACTGTATGCTATTCTACTGTACGCCACTCAGTGCCACTCCACTACTGTGCCGCACTTTACTGTACAAAATTCCACTCTATGTCACTCCACTATACACCACTAACTGTACACTGTTCCACTGTACGCCACTCCACTGTATCACATTCTGCTCAACTCCACTCCACTCCACTCTACAACGCTATATCTAGAACAGTACACTTAACAACACTTCCCTCCATTCTACTGTACCACACTGCACGTAATGACACTCCACTTAATGACTGTAAACACTACAATTTACAATTTTTTTAATTAAAAATAAAAAAAACATTGAAATTCAATGAAAGAAACAAAGGTTAAACCTTTGTTATAGTTAGGAAAACTGAATAACATCTTCAAATGATCATAACTCCCACACGTCCACACACAATGGATTCAACTCGGTTACCAAAATACATTAACTTTAGCTCGTCACTCTACCATGCAGTGTGTTGTCGCAAAAGATTTGATTTGCAATGTTATAACTGTTCTTGGAAATACTATTATTTTACATGGTGTAAGTGAAATAACATAAAATGCTATAAGCAGTGCATGGAGATAGGGTGACCAACTGGCATTGGTGCAAATTCAGGACGGTGAGTGTGAAAATTCAGGACAAAGGGTCAAAATTCAGGACACAAATTCAGGACAGGAGGTCAAAATTCAGGACAAAACTTCAGGACAATAGGTACGTTTTACAGACACATTAGAGGTCGCGCAATAGTATATAAGTAAGCCCAGCCATTTCCAAACATATTCAACCGTTTGCAAACCTATCCATCATGTATCCTTCCATCTATCATTTCACTCATCCATCCCTTCATCCATCCCCTCATCCATCCTTTCACTCATCTCCATTATCCATCCATCCATCCATCCACCATTTCACCCTATCCACCTGTACACTTATCCATCCACTCTTTATCCCATCCATCCATTCACTCATCCATTCAGCCATTTACCCTTTCACCAATCCAGCCATCCTTTCACTTACTAATCCTTCCACCCATCCACTATTTTATTCATCCATCCATCCTCCCTTTCTCTCTCCATCGACCCTTTCACTTAGCCATCCTTCCATCCATCCATCCACCCACCCATCCATCCATCTACTCATCCACTCATGAATCCATCCATTGATCCTATCACTCATCCATCTATCATTTCACTCCTTCACACATCTATTCATCCTTTTGTCCATCTACCCTCCCTTTCACTCACTCATCCATTCTTACATCCACACGTCCATTCATTCACCCTTGCACTTATCAATCCATCAATCCATCCATCATTTCACTCATCCACCTACCCACCCATCATCCACCCAACCATCCTCCCACCCACCATCCACCCACCCACTCATCCATCCTTTCACCCACCCACCATCCAATCCACTGATCCATCCTTTCACCCACCCACTATCCACCCACCCACTCATCCATCCAGCCATCCTTTCACCCACCCACGCACTCATCCATCCATCCATCCTTTCACCCACCCACTCATCATCCATCCATCCTTTCACCCACCGACTCTCCATCCATCCATCCTTTCACCCACCCATCATCCATCCATCCATCCATCCATCATCCATCCTTCCCCTCATCATCCATCCATCCTTTTCCCTCATCATCCATCCATCCTTTTACCTCATCATCCATCCATCCTTTTCCCTCATCATCCATCCATCCTTCCCCTCATCATCCATCCATCCTTCCCCTCATCATCCATCCATCATTTTACCTACCCCCTCATCATCCATCCATTCCCTAATCATCCATCCATCCCTCCCTTCACGCACCCCCTCATCATCCATCCTTCCCCTCATCATCCATCCCCTCATAATCCATCCATCCATCCTTCCCCTCATCATCCATCCTTCCCCTCATCATCCATCTGTCCTTCCCCTCATCATCCATCCTTCCCCTCATCATCCATCCCCTCATCATCCATCCATCCTTTTCCCTCATCATCCATCCATCCATCCTTCTACCCACCCACTCATCATCCATCCTTCCCCTCATCATCCATCCATCCTTCCCCTCATCATCCATCCATCCATCCTTTTACCCACCCCCTCATCATCCATCCATTCCATAATCATCCATCCATCCATCCTTTCACGCACCCCCTCATCATCCATCCATCCATCCACCCTTCCCCTCATCATTCATCCTTTCACCCACCCCCTCATCATCCATCCATCCATCCCCTCAAAATCCATCCATCCATCCTTCCCCTCATCATCCATCCATCCTTTCACCCACCCATCCATCCATCCTTCCCCTCTATCCATCCCCTCATCCATCCATCCATCCCCTCACCCATCCATCCATCCCCTCACCCATCCATCCACCCCTCACCCATCCATCCATCCCCTCATCCATCCTTTCCCGTCATCCATCCATCTTTCCCCTCATCCATCCTTCCTTTAATCCATCATCCATCCTTCCCCTCACCCATCCATCCATCCCATCCATTTATATTTCCCCTCATCCATCCATCCATCCATCTCCTGATCCATCCATCCTTCCCCTCCATCCATCCACTCCATCCATCCTTCCCTCATCCATCCATCCTTCCCCTCCATCCATCCATCCTTCTCCTCATCCATCATCCTTCCCCTCATCCATCTTTCCCCTCATCCATCATCCAGCTACCCTTCCACCCATACATCCAGCTATTTACATTTTCTCTCCATCCTTCCCCTCACTCATCAATCCATCCATCCTCTCTCATTAGCCATTTATTCAATCTTTCATTCATCCATTCACCCTTTCACTAATTCATCCAGCCATTCACCCATCCCTTCACTTACTTACTCGCCGACCTTTCCATATTAATTTTGAGCTGAGCCCTTTTGAGAATAGGCCCATCAAGAACTTCACCCTCGCTGCAGGGGCCGTTCCAGGACTGGGACAGAAGCCACCCAGGGAGGAGACAGGATCCACCACAGGGGGGGACAAGAGCCACCACAGGTGGGGGTGGACTGGAGCCACCACATGGGGGGGACAGGTGCCATCACTGAGGGGAGGGCAGGAGCCATCACAGGAGAGGGAACACAGGGGTGGGCATGCAGTATTCTAGTATCATCTTGGGCTCCTCTCCTGCACAAGACAATGAGAAGACAGGCTCTCTGTCCAAAATGCCATCCCCCACTGTGATGTACAGTACTTACAGGAGATACTCTAAGAGAACTGATTGAACTGATTGTCCTCCATACTTTGTTATTCAGTGTGGGTGCGATTGTGCCATTTCTTTATTTTCTTACATTATAGACTGCATGTTTGAAGAACCGAGGTTTGCTTACAATTTAGTGACAGTAATTAAGCTCTGTGAAGAGAACCACGTGCTGCCTCGGTGTAATCAGGGGTGTAATCTGGCCGAGTCTGGGATGTTTGGGGCCCTGGGTAAAAATGGAATGTGTGAGCCCCCCTCTAAATAGCAGAGACATGACACATTCTGGGCTGTTTGCATGTGAATAGATGTCGCAGCTCCTGAACCGGCAGCCCCTCCCTCTCAGTCACCTTCGAAGCACCTCTTAACAGGTCATCAAGGGCTGGAGGTGTGAGGGTTACCATCCCGCTGTGCCTCTCCAATGCTGAGGAGCTTTGGTGCAGCATCGGAGTGAAGAAAAGAGGTGGGTGCAAGCTGTGCCGGCTTTAGGGTGGAGCAACCAGTGCCCTGTTAAAATGACGGACAAATGGCGTCCGTTAAAGATTCCTTCACGGACAACGGACAGGCGGGCGAAATTACGGACTGTCCGTGAAATTTACGGACGGTTGGTCACCCTACATGGAGATGGTGTGAGTTATACTACAAACGTACTGTGCACTCTAAATCAGGCCAGAAGGGAAATACCAAATATGAGCTTCTTTATTCTAGCAACACATCCAGGTATCTAGACAGTAGTATTAGAATGTTATCTTGAAACGAGAGTTTTCCAAACGATATCAAAACTGTGCGATTTTTTTGGGTTATGGAAGCGGTTACATCGTGGAAGTGGTAGGAATCGAACTCTTTAAGGACGCAATTATGAACCCTGCCACCATGTGTGGCAGTTAAGCATTTTTTTCTTACCAATTCTAACTTAGATTGATCTAGAATATTTATATCAGATAAGCGATTAAAGTCAACAGGGCACAGCCATTTTCTTACTCTCGTAAGTTAGATCGATAAAATAAACTGGTCACAGAGAAAAAAGCTCTGATTCGGGTCCCACGTTGTAATAACCAAACCATTTTACTCTGTGGCCACTAGATGATGGCAAGCTATGCCTGTATATTGTATGTTTCTGTTACGTAGCGTCACTTGCTCGACACTCAGGTCCTGTTACGGAGTTCAATTTCAGTATTAACAAGTAGCAAACTATGTACATTAATTTAGCAAGTTATAATTCCAAAGTTTTAATGACGACGCATGTAAGGTATGGTAAATATTTCAATGGCTATGGATTTTATATTCTTCTGGCCACACACTTTATCACTTCCCCAACTTTCAAGGAGCAAATAGCAAGAATTTGCAATGTTTTAAGTCAGATAACATAGGAGACACCCGAATATAATAATTGTTTTAATTAGATATATATACACACAGCAGTGGCTTGGTATGTTTGGCTGAAAGCCCGAAACCGGTCCGTGGATGCTTGTTTCCAGTCCAGGGAGGACCTGGACTGTTCCCATGGGGCACAGGGTCAAGACTGATTTGCATATGGCTGGGTTCAAACTGGAATGGCATGGTGAGCAAAAAAACGATGGGTTTAGGCCCAGATCTCTGTACTGGGGTGAATGTATGGCATTGTTCTGCATTCTGTCCATCAACTGTTGTTTTTGCATTGGTATGTTTGGCCCCAAGTATTCAAAGTTTGATATTCATTTATTTGGCTCAGCTCAAAAGCCATGCAATAATCATAGCAAACATTAATGCTGATAACTGTCAAAGTTAAAATTATTAAACAAAGACCCATAAGCTGTTTCTTAATACATAAAAAGCGCAAAGAGGAAAGTAATTGAGTGCAGAGAGCACAGAAAGAACTCTTCTATAGACCTCTAGCACCACGACGCTGTGCTGCAGAACGGGACCAAAGATACACAGGGCATAGTGTTGTGGGCTCATCTGTGGTTTTTGCTCCAAGTAATAGGATTAGCATTTCCTTCGTGGGGTCATGGACAGAGTGCAGAAGAGCATAAAATGAGTGGCTGCCTCTTTCAGGCACTTTTTACAAGTGCATGGCCAGAATTATGGGGCATATTATCAAGAACAGCGTTAAAATTATCGCCAGTTTAGCAGCAGAAGGGACATATTATCAAGGGCCAGCGAAAATTTTATCGCTGCGTTTCCGTCCATTTTTGTTTGGACGAAATGCGACAATAAAATTATTGCTTTATTTACAAGAGCATGCCAACGCGTGTTTAATGGGTTTAGCACTGGCTTCAACATCGCATCGCCTTGCATCGCTAATGAGATGCAAAGGAGGCGTGTCCCGTGAAACAACATGGGATAATATCGCTAACCCAGCTTCTCTCTATTTTCAAGTGTATCGCTAACACGCATAGCGATATTAAAATCAGCGCTAACCGGGTATATCGCCGGTTTGTTACGCCTGCTATTTTTCTTACTTAGCCATATCTATAATGGGAGGTGGATTGTCATGCTGAGTCCTCGTCTCCCTATCTACAAGGTATTCCCTAATGCAGTTTTCTATCGCTGGAATTCAGGTGATTTTGACTCTTTCCGACGCTTTTGCCTGGATTTCTATCGCCTCGGCGATGCACGTTGGTAATAGTGCGCTAACCGGGCGACAGATTTCGCCGATAGTCGGCGTTAAAATTTTACACGCTAAAAGCAGCCAGCGATAAATATCGCTGCCGCTTGATGATATGCCCCATAAACTATAGCTAAAGCAGCGATAATGGGCTTGATAATATGCCCTCGAGAATTCCAATAGAAGCCCAGGTTCACACCAGAACATGGACTTCTATTGGAATTCTCAAGCATATTATCAAGCCCATTATCGCCACTTTAGCTGCAGTTTTCTGCCGCTAAACCGGCGATCATTTTTAGCGCCGTTCTTGATAATATGCCCCTTGGAACTTTGGGGCATATTAGCAAGAACCTCATTAAAATTATTGCTGTTTTAGCTAAAGGAAACTGCAGCTAAAACGGCGATAATGGGCTTGCTAATATGCGTTATAGAATTCCAATAGAAGCTCAGGTTAGAAGTCCTGCACATCTAACCTGGGCTTCTACTGGAATTCAATAACGCATATTAGCAAGCCCATTATCGCCGCTTTAGGGGCAGTTTCCTGTTGCTAAAACAGCGATAATTTTAACGAGGTTCTTGCTAATATGCCCCCAGGCGTTGGCCATCTTGCAAAAGTGCTCTAACAGGCAATGGTCAGAGATTCGCTACATTGGCAGGTCTATCTTGGGTTTAATTTTAGACTGATCTCAAAGCATTGCTATGTTTTTATGTTTAGGTAATTCCGAAGAAGTGTGCAGCCAGGGTTGCTATTAGTTGAGACAGTGATTTACAATCTGTGTGTTTACATAATCTGTTATAGACACTTTTAATACATCGTTGCCTCTAAGCGCCCGCTGTGCCGATTCAGGGGGAAGCGAGCGATGCATTTCGAACCACCAAGGGGCATATCAGCAACAACCGGGGATAATTATAGCTAAGCGTACTTAGCGCTAGGATAATTATCGCCGGGTATCACTGGTTTTTATCGCGGACATAGCGTGCTATCAGCAACCCATATCTCCAAAGCGATAGAAATCAAAGCGTTAGCTTCAAAACAGTGCGGTTATTGCTGGGAAACTGTCGATAATCACACTGTGACAGGCGATACCTTGCTGATAGGACAGGGGGGACGTAGCCATGTAATCCACCTCCCATTGGATTACATGGCTAAATCAGATGAAAAGCAGGCAGACAGAAACCTGGTTAAGCGCTGTTAGCACTTCTTTTAATATTGCTAAGCAGGTTAGTGATTTGCTTGTTAATTGGAGTAATGTCGTTTAGCGACATTTCCCACTGAAGTTTGGGAAGGTATGCCCACTCAGCATCTAATTAGAGATGCAAAGCTGGGCGTTATGAGTAGGGCACTAAGGCAAGGATCCACGAGATAGTGTGACCTTGCAGATAAGGCGATAAAAGTTTCGCCACTTTTCGGGCGAAAACTGACGCAAAAGCGGCAATAATTTTATAAGGCCGCCTTGCTGATATGCCCCCAAGATGTTAGGCGAAGCATAAAGGCATGAGTGAGTTTTACGAATTAGGTCACAGAAGGGTGGTCCTGGCATAGAGTATTATTCACGCGCTGAGGTGTCATTCCCTAAGTGGCATGTGATGTATACCTGTTCACTGTCAATGTTAATTTGGGATCCGCAAGCCTGTGGTGTGGTTCAATGTTGGTGATACTACACATGTATTGCTGTGCCACATGTTTGGTTTGCAAAAACACACAGTGCCCATACCACAATTACTTAATCAATACTTTGATAGGGAAAGAAACCAATTTATTGTGACTTCCCTAAGACAATCTTACTTTGTGTCCATTATTTTATGCTTTTTATCTGTTTCGAAAACTTATAACAGAAAAAAGGACAATACATGCTCAATATTTACAAGACTAAATGCACTTTGTACAAGCTTAAAACATAAACATTATGTACAATTTAAAACATTTTTGCATCAAACATTTATACACAGACAACAAAATATATTACATTCAAACCATTTTTTTTTTAGGGGGAATATGAAACAACTTAGTGACTTATAAGCGTTTGAGTACTGGACCAGCCGGTCCTAGTATGTTACATATGACAATTTATTCCGCCCAAACAAAACTGCCGACGCGTTTCTAGACCAGGCGTGGCATCACTGGTCTTTCATCAGGGCTGTGGATTCTGAATTTAAATTTTTCGTGTAATATATTTTGTTGTCTGTGTATAAATGTTTGATGCAAAAATGTTTTAAATTGTACATAATGTTTATGTTTGAAGCTTGTACAAAGTGCATTTAGTCTTGTAAATATTGTGCATGTATTGTCCTTTTTTCTGTTATAAGTTTTCGAAAAAGATAAAAAGCATAAAATAATGGACACAAAGTAAGATTGTCTTAGGGAAGTCACAATAAATTGGTTTCTTTCCCTATCAAAGTATTGATTAAGTAATTGTGGTGTGGGCACTGTGTGTTTTTGCGATTTAAAAGAAGGTCTAGCCCTCACTGCAAGTTCACGGACCTATCCCCTGTTGTTGTCACATGTTTGGTTTGAGCACACATCAGTCATATTTGGCTGCTGGTCAATGCCGCTGACACACCTGCAAGTGTTTGTGGCTGTGCTCGCGCGAATGCATAATGCTTCATGTGCACATCCGGTGCACACATGTCTGTAACAAATCGTCAGAGCTTCAACCTATATTTCTTCCAGTACTTTGGGAATGACCTAGAACTGGCATCAGTTGTTGATAGGTGCATACATATGACTTTGTTTGTTTTTCAGGTTCGCTGTTCCCTGTTAACTCGAAAGTGCTGATGCAGGCCCCTCTGCCTATAATCCCTTATGACATTTGCAGTAAACCGAAACATTGGTGGGACCAGCTCAGACCTTCCATGATCTGCGCGGGTTACATAGCTCCTGAACAGCCAAAGTCTGCGTGTGAGGTAAGTTCGAGTTTGTTTACTTTTGTACATTAAATTGTAAATTGTTTTTTCTAGATGCAAATATGAATTTCACGTTTTGCTTGAAAACAGAAAAACATGGATTTTCTACCTTCTGAAGTATTAAAGCATACAACTGCGAAGGCATTACTTTACTTCAGAATTTAATAAAAAATCTGCACATTCTACGTAACATGCTAAGGCCTGTGGTGCTCTGTGGTACCTGATGTCCAACGGGTAGGAAACAGCTGCGTATCAGATTAGGAACAACATGGGTTGGCTCAGCCGGTGCATGTAAACAGAAGTCCACCTAGGCAGTGGACTCGTGCAGTGATCCTTGAGGGAAGCGGGTGCTGCTCCGTCGTGTGGTCTTAAGGGAAAGAATCCTCACTAGGAATAGAGGGGCATATTACCAAGCAATAGCGATAATTATCGCTATTGCTTGGTTAGAGACAAAAATTTACAGCCGAGCTGCGGCGATTTTTATCGCAGATAAACCTTGGTATTACCAAGGTTTATCGCAAATGCGATAAAAATCGGCCGCAATGCATGAATATCGCTGAAAAGTCAGCAATATTCATGCATTACCGAGCTAATGCTCTTAGCCATGTTATCCACCTCCCATTGGATAACATGGCTAAGAACTGCTCAGGGCAGGTGTTAGCTTTTGGAGATATTCGCGCTTAGCGCGAATATCTCCAAAAGTTGGTAATAGGAGATAGCGATGTTAGCGACTGTTTCCAGTCGCTAACATCTTGGCACGCCCACTTTGCATGTCATTAGTGATAAATATCACTGACATGCAAAGTGGGGCCCAAGATGGTCGCTATCTCCTACTAGCTGTCGCTAACTGGTGTTAGCGACAGCTAGGTAATAGGGAGAAAATTTTATCTCCGCTTTCTTGGCTTTTAAAGCCAAAAAAGCAGAGATAAACCCCCTTGATAATATGCCCCAGAGTGCCTTATCTTTGTTTAGCAACAAAGAAACCACTGGTCCACACATCTGACACCATACTGTAGCTGCAGAGATATTTATTTTATTAAATGGAAAAGCAATGGGTGTGTGCAACATCCATCTGCAAAACAGAGGGATCCTTTTTGGAAGGATGAATTCCTCTTGAGGTCTCCTGAAAAACTTAAGTCAGAATACCATCTAAAAGCTTATGGGAAATCACACAGTATGTCCAGTGTTTCAGTCCCCAGTGGCCTTTGACAAGTAAAATTGGCTGTGCCATAAGTGTGTTTTTCCTTCAATAGGGTCTACTGTCTACACAGCCCCCACTCCTGGCACCATTGCCGTATGTTCTGTGGATGCTATGTGTACTGTCTTATTCCTTATCTTCTTTACCTCTCCTGAAGATGGAAAAAAATGCTGTGGCACTGTTTTTTTCTTAAGAGTTTCAACCAGGGCTCAAGTCGTAAAAAAAGAAGTTGGGGGACACTGTCACTGGAAGTGACGTCACAAAAGGAAGTGACGTCAGGAAAGGTGCCGAGCTCCTCGTCCCAGAGAGACCAAAGAGTGAAGTCCAGCTGTTTGGCAGGGGGGACTGCGTCCCCCCAGTAAAATAAGTGGGGGGACGCAGTCCACCCGCGTGGTACCCCGACTCGAGCCCTGGTTTTAACCCTCTCATCCATAACTGTGGGTGCTCTCTTTAAATATGCTGCCAGCAGCCTTTCCGTGGGATCCCTAGGCACTAAGCCTGGCATGCTGCTATTCTTTGGGGTATGCGCCCACTCCAGGTCCTGGGCTGCCTAGTTACCCTAACTCAAGAAAGAGTTGATGATTTTAGGTTCCAGTTCAAACATTCATCTACTTATGTTGCGTGGTGTCCTGCACTGTATCAACTTAAGGAGGTCACGTCAGTGTCAGTCAACAGAGGAAGGTGGGAGCAGACTCCCAGCCGCAGCAACCTCCCGGCTCAGGGAGGCCTAGTGGGCTCTTTACATCTTGTGGACCCAGTGGAGCATATTCTAACCTTAGGCCAAAGCTAAGGCTCCGCCAGCGTGGCATATCCGCGGACTGCAGCAAGGCAGCTTCTCTTCTAGCAATCTGATTGGCTCGAACTAATCAGAAGCTATTCTGTTCAGATAGATTTCAGACATCCCTTCTTAGTCTCCTGACCAATCACCTCATCCGGACTGGCCATAAACCCCCCAACCCCTCACATAACTATTGATTCACTTCTACTTAACCCACCATTTCTACGTTGTGTCAGTGCCCTGCCACTGATACAGTCAAGAGACATCAGACACACTGGTGCTCCCATTCTCCTCTCAGATTCATATCTGTGACCCAGTACAGCCTGCCTGCACTCATTCATATAATGACCCTGGAGAGGAAACCCCTACATCATTTTCAGAGCTCAGTCGGCCCTATTATCTACAAATACGCAACTGAACTTAGCCAGGACTCTACAGGAGGACTGAGCCGCGCCGCAAGCCATGAGTACTAGCAGTGGCTGTAGCCCATCTCTGCTGGTGATGAGTCCCAAGCCTTGTGCACTAATATTTATCCATTTGTGAAATGGGAAATACTACAGAGCCAATGGCCTCAGCCAGGCGAAGAGTAGGGATTCATATTAGATCTCTGAACTTCATCCCGCACAAACGTAAACAGACATAGCCATCTCTCAGTCGCTGCAGTATATGTCTCCTGATGAGCCAGAGAAAAATACTCTATTAAAAATGAACCAGGCTCACATACTGAACCTATGCTGTTACTTTGTTATCCTATAAACACACAGGTCTATAAACGGGGTGGGACAGAATAGAAAATAGTTCAGGCAGCAAATAAGTGGCTGGATCACAGCTCTTGTTGAACGTTTTTGCATATAATTAAGGTTCCTTGTTTTCTGTTTTTACTGATTTTTACAGATAAATCCAGACAGAAAACATTAATTTTTATGTCTCTATTTATTTTTAAATGTGGATAAATACTGATATTGGGTTGCTTTTTGAGTAATTCTAAATACGGCCTGTCATGACTGCCAGGCCAATAGATGTGTGGATTGATAGATAATGGGGTTAAAAAAGAAAGGAACGTTAATAAAGAGGCTTTAACAGCAGTTAAGGTTGTTACAGAAATGTGCATATTTTCATATAAGTGCACCGATTTATCTTCTGCGGGTGTTCACAGCACTGAAATCTGGCAGACATTCAAGTATGAGTGCATATTTATCGGTTATTTAAATGTTGAAATATACTCATTTCAGCTTAATTTTCCCACAAAACCCAAAATAAATATGGATAAATACAGATAAAATTAGCAAAAAATAAATACAGACGGAAATGTCAAAAAAAAGAAATACCATAAAACTGGAAGCCCTACATATAATTTAACCAAGCCAGACAGCTCATCAATATCCAGATTTTCTTTACATACTTACATTCGCCACAAAATATGCAAATGCATATTTAATAGGGGTACTCCTACAAACAACGCTCATGCGGCATCTCACAATACTTGTAGTGTGGGTACAATTGAATGGTCCTTGTATCCCAGAAGCCTGATCTTGAATCTCGACATGACTTCGCCCCGGGCCCTGTCTCGGATTCCTCTTCCCTCTCCAGCCATCTGACAAGTCGATGGGCTCCTTGGTGACATTTCTTCAGCAATCCGTCTCCGCACCGATTTCGAGTCTAATCCAAAACCTGTGCACTGGTGTATTCCACAGGGCTCACCAAGATCACCACTCCAGTTTATTGTCTATATATATGGTCCTATTGACAAAAGAACTGCACAGTAATTAGATTTATGTACACCAATAACAATAGCTACTGGTTCGTCTGAATCCATAAGATAGCATCCCATTACAAAATGCAGATACTATTTGATGTTGAATGTCAAGTAGTTCCCTAAAACAAAATCCTACTGAGGGAGATTTTCCTTACATGAGTAGATTCTCCACTGTGGGAAGCTACCCTCTGACTCCTGTCATTGGCGCCATGCCCCAACAGTGCGCAACATGAAGAATCTAATAAATGATCAAAAATTAAATTTAAATCAAAGAAAAGCACCTACCTGCAGGTGCTGTAGGGAGTGTGGGTTAGCTATGGGCAGAAGAATACAGACTGTTGACATCTTTTTGGGAGGTACGTTTGAGGCGTGTAATGTGCAACAGTGGAGACGGGGGCGCAGCTTCCATTGGTGCAGCAGGTGCAGTGGCACCGGGGTCCAGAGGCTTAAGGGGCCTGCTGAACCCTGATTATGGCTGTATTTCACAGTTCGAACGGCAGCCAGTGATGGCATTTCTTTCCTTGCACTAGGGCTCATGACACACTGGCCATGCCGCAGACTAGAGACTTGATTTTTCATATCAAACTGACAATTTTCCCTCATCGCCGTGTGTCGGCTCCCCTCCCCACCCCGGCCCACCGCTCTTACCTGCACGGGCCGCTCCTGAATATGAGCCATGCGAATAAGAATAATATGTGTATTCACGTGTCTCTGTGTTTCTGGCTCTCCAAATATCTCTAACGCCCAGAGACTCTACCCGATATGGGAGGGTCATGTTTCTTATTTACCTAGACCCATCCTTCCTACTAATGTGCAAGTGATTATTTTATTAAAGTCTCCGCCCACAACGACCCGTCCATCCGGAGCCGAGGCAGTACCTTTGGTCAGTTTGATTAAAGTTGGTTCAAGCAAGGTCCACAGGACAATATACATTAACCCAGACTAAGCCTTCCTGTGCAGAGAACCGAAATTTAGGGCATATCTCCCCTAGCTTGTCTGGTATTGCATCCGAGCACAGCCCTTCTTGTTGTTTCAGCATCTGGCAACAATGAACTCTTTTGAAAATTTGAGGTAAAATGGCTGTAACCAGCAAATGACGAGAAGGTTCGAAGGCCTCTGAAACAGCATCCCAAATTGTTTTGTTAATGCTCAAAAATACTTTTAAATCATTTGGCTGCGTGATTTGGGATTGGCCCGTTGTATACCGGCCTTAGGAGGGGTTTGATTACACATTGCTTTCAGGGAGATCGTCTGTGCGGTAAGGAAAGCTAAGAACATATTTTATCCTTGGCAGAGGAGATACCTGCCCTGTGATTGTAGTAACACTTTTCATAATATTTCGTTATCTGAGAACTCTATATTAAATACCAACTAATACTCGTTGTCTTCATGTTGCACCTGGCACACTGTGTGTTGTATTTCTTTTGTAATAAAGACAACATTCCTGTTTGCCATTGCACTGGAACCCCTGGCCGCACTGATCCTACAGGCTATGTCGGACTGGGGAATCAAAGTGGGAGATGCCACTCATCCGGTGTCCCATCTTACTGCATTCAGTGAATTGTTGAGACCGCAGATTAATCATAGGAAATCCCTGGTGTTCCCACTGGCTGTGCGTGAAATAGCTACCTCACCTTACGTGTCAATCTACTGGGAAACGGGTACATTTTGGTACCAGAGGGGCTTACCCCCAGATTCATCATGCTCTCTCTTTTGCGAGTCCTTAATAGCGATTATTAAGGAATCGCTATTAAAGACTCGCAAAACGGGAAGCATGTAGAAATCGCAAAATTTATAGCGATTTCTACATCTTCCCTATTTGCGATTCGCTAATTGCGAATCGCAAATAAGGAATGACTCCCCATTCATTCCTATGGGCCTAAGGCCCATAGGAATGAATGGGGAGTCAATCCTTATTTGCGATTAGCAATTAGCGAATCGCAAATAAGGAAGCGATTTCAAGGGTGCCAGAGTGTCCAAAGGACACCCTGTAGCACCCCTGAAATGGTGATTAACACTGGTGTTGCGCACACACACATGTCCAAGGGACATGTGTGTGTGCAACATCCAACTTAGAAAAATGCACTAAAGTGCATTTTTCTAAGTTTTCGCTATTTACCACGAAGTCAGACTTCGCAGTAAATAGCGGCCAAAAATTGCGAATTCGCAATTTTAAAATGGTTCATGAATTGCATTTAAGGAATCTCAAATAGAGATCCCTTAAATGCAATTCTTCGCAATTTAGCGATTTCAGATTTTGCGAATATTGCATTTGGGATGATGAATTCCAAATGCAATAAAAGCGCTCGCAAAGGGCCAGATTCGCAGAATCTGGCCCTTTGCGAGCCGATTTTACCTTCATGAATCTGGCTGTTAGTTCCTCCGTACGATTATGGAATTCACTCCCCCTTCCCCCCCTTGGATGCATCGAGTGCTCCATCGCAACCAAAACTTTTGATGTCAGGGGGTTGGAGTAATGATCCCATACATCATACTGCATCTATGTGGGAGCGTACTGTTAGTGTGATCTTGGGGAAAGCCCCCTTGGCCCAAGATTTTGTATTCTGGGATCATCCAGCATTTTGGGTTCTTACTGACTCAGTGGACATCTCGGGCTGGAGGTTGGGAAGGTGTAAATCATTGGGGGGTCTTTTCCCAACAAATAATTCATCACATTTGAGGCTGCTCGGGACACTTTTCAGATGAAGACGGGACAGTTCCTTCAATATGCCAGTATTTCAACCATTGTGTGAGAATTGTGGCCCCGTCTTTTCGCAGACCCTTGGGGGCCTCTAACAATTGGGTGGTGGCTGGCATCTAGGCTCCTTCTTATACAAAGCCATGTCTGCAGACCAAAGAGTTGGCCCATTCCCAGCAAAGGAGGCCTGGAATGGTGACCTCTAGGTATAGCTTGAAGATGCACGATGGGCTAGAATATGTTTCTTGGTGATAACAATATCTCGTAACACTAGGTTCAAACTTATCTACTTTAATTTCTTGCGCCTGATCTATGTTACACCTGTGATACTTCCTAGGACGGATCCCTAGTAGACTCTTGCATTGCCCTCGGTGACCCGCACATGTAGCCACCTTCTTACTTCAGGGATGGGATTGCCAGGAGTTACAAACATTTTGGCTGCATGTGTCCTCTTGAACGAGTGGGGTGATGCATACACCTGTGGCCCTGGAACCTGTGGTATGCCTGTTGGGGGATGTTCCCTGGCATAAAGGCCGAGAGATGGCTTCAAAATTCTGGAACCAATTGCTCCTCTTGGCCAAGAGGAGGGTGGCGATTATCTGGATGGGTCAGAGGGGACCGAGTGTGTAGCGCTGGGCAGCGGATGTGGCTCAATGGGCTTTGGCAGAGGGGATTCGCTTGAGGGGCTGTAGGCGCAGTGATAAGACTGAGGAGGATTTGGAGGTGTGGGCCCGTCTCCTTGCCAGGTTTGTATATCCTGAGGGGTCCCATTCAGCCACCTCTGATGGGGAGGTTCTAGATTACAATAGAGACGAATAACTCCAATTCAATTGAACTCCGGAGCTTCCTGTTAACAGTTCCTGGATATGTCCTTGTTGTCACTGCTCATACATGTATAAATGGAGTTGGGGATATCTTCAGACAGTACTACTGATTTGCTTTGTTAGCACATGACCTGCCAACCTGCGACACTGTTTTCATGGCTGTTTTTTTCCTTCTTTGTAGTTTTATTCATGGCTTTTTTCACAACATAATACTGACATGTTATGTTCTTTATGCAAAAAAGAAAGTTCTTAAAAATAAATACAACTTTAAAAAATACATTAAAAAATCAAAATGTATCTGTGCTTTGTAAAAGAATAATTGTATAACTCATTATCTGACACAAATGTGTTTTGGTCCTGTCTGACCAATACAATAAGTGAATTTTGTATGTTTGACACTTTGTAGGGGAGTCATATACGTTCCATCTGGTTCAAAGTGATCAGGCGGATGCTATTGACAGAATAGAAGTCCCTCAGTATTCATCAATTATTTTAGGAAGGGAACGAGAGGTTACAATCCAGCTTTGGGCCATGAATCAGGATGGTGACCTATAATCTGCAGTCCTCAACTCATGAAGATCTTTGTGTAAGCACCGAAGTGTCAATGTTCAAAAATATTAGTCTGCAAATTCAAATTTAAATGATCAAATGTGGGAAAGCTGTCAAATAAAGCCAACCACCAGATGTTTTCTGTTATATTACCATATTTGCCAACATTCTGTGACCCCAAAAGGTAGGATTTACAGGTGTCAACGTGGATAATTAGCACAGTAAAAACATGACCGAAAATCACATCTCATTATCATTGTACCAACTAACCCTGGGCGTAGTTTGCGAAGTAGCGCTATGCATAGCTACGCATAGCTAAGCGAAGTGCACTTTGCACTACGCGAGCTACGCGTAGCGCTACGCAAACTGTGTAGTGCGCTGTTCACGATAATTGTACAGTGCCAGATGCTTGTCCGCACTGTGCAATCATTGAAAACGGCATCTTGTACAGTGCGAGCTGTCTTTTACTGACGCTCAAGTCAATTTTTACTCGAGCGGCAGCTTTCTCAACGCGGACTGGCAGTTTCTCATTGTGAGCGGTCGCGAGCATACGCGACCATTTGCAATGAGAAACCTGACCTCCCCGCATTGAGAAGCTCGCCGGGAGGTTTATTTTCCACACTCACGATCGGCAACCTGATGTTGCTGATCGCAAACGAGGAAAAAGTCTCGGCGGGATGTCATTTTGCTTGCTCGCCAACTTGACGTTGAGGACCGCGAGCAAGCAAAAAATGACTGCTGCACTACGCTACGCGTGTTTGCACTGTGCTACGTGCAATTCGCGTAGTGCGAAGTAGCGCAAACTTCGCAAACTACGCGAGCGCAGTGTAGTGCTTTGCCCAGGCTTAGTGCCAACAACAACATCACTGGAAATCACATGACATGAACTCAAATCTATATCAGAGGGAATACTCATGTGGATTCTTGCCTAGATGACATCACTAAACTTAAATTGCTTGGCATAATTGAGTGGAGCCAGCCTTAATCCTCGTTATTTCAGGTTGTGCACAGTCCTCTGCATTTAACCAGTCTGTCAATGAAAAGGTCAATTTAATTACATCTTGACCTGTGTTTTTCCTCTTCAGGGAGACACTGGCGGACCTCTGGCTTGTAACTCTACATCTGCAAAGCTATGGGAAGTCCATGGAATTATGAGTTTCTCAACATCCAACTGCCTGGCGGATACCAAACCACCCGTCTTCACGCGAGTATCTGCCTACAGAGACTGGATTGAAGACAAAATCAAAAGGTTTACTTTTGAAAACCAGGGCTCATAATCTCCGAAGAACATGCTACCCCGAGAAAATGGAATATCTTAAAGAATTATCTGAATGGTTTTGATCATAAAAAAACCTCACTCATTGGAAATTAAGTCCTTAATTTAGTGAGGTTGTGTTCTGCCACACACTGTAGATCACAGGATGCTGCAAAATTGCCCTCCTCAACCCCTTTGCTGCACCCTTGCTCTCCCCAAACACCCTACCCACAGGCTTATGTTACTTGGTCCAGACACCTCAACTCTGTCCCCACTATTGCTTGAAGTAATTGTCCCATGTCGACCCTACCCCCCATCATCTCTTGTGGAGTTGTAACTCCTCCACCCAGTTCCTCAACCCAATTGTACAGAACTCATTGTTTCATATCTCGGCTTATATTATATAAATCCACATAAACTGGCAAACAACATGTTCCGGCAACTTGTCTTGAAGGATACTTGATGCAGACTCATGTTAGAGTCCTTGTCCAGTGTACTACATGAAGTGTGCATATCTACCTAACGTAGTTCCTAAGTCACATTTGTTTAATGGCAATTATTTTTTTTATTTATAAACATAATTAATGTCATTGCCAAAAGACCGAGTAAACGAAATTATAGTAGTGTGGCAGTGTTTACGCTCAATGATACTCAGCGAGAGATGCAATGTGGATTGTAACCCAAATTTCTGAAGTCTGTAATTTTTTTTCTGAGATGATAGTGCCCTATAAGTAACTTATTTACTAAGACACACGTATTGAGAATTTTTGATTGCTTTAAGAACCAAGTGAACCTATGCCTTTTGTAGTATTTACTATCTGCCCAATCAACAGCCTTCTTTGTTATTGGGATGACATGTAGCTGCCACAAGAATGCGTGCTGCTCATTGGACGTGTCGCCTTAGCATTTCTCTCCGTGAATTAAAGATATTAAAAATATAAGCGGTGAATGAGATTAATATGGTGTATGTTTAATTATTATTTACCTGGACATGGAAAAGGGAGACATGGAGAAAGATCAAATTGAAAGGGATATATTTTGATCCACCAACTGACAAGAAAAGATAGGATAACGGTGTGCTCAGGTCATGGTTACCAGACCTTACCCTCTATCCACATGGGATTCAGGAAGGGTATGTCGAAAACAATATTGAATTTTAGCTTCACAATGTTTCAAATGTGTGCACGGGGGGATACAATAAGACACAAATAAAGTCATCATAGAATCTATTCAGCGGATTGAAGCCTAGATGCTTTTAGAGCCTGCAGCAAATGGCAGACTTCAAGGAACACAGGTCTGTTTACAAGCCCCTTGCGCCACCAGGGCTTGCGCCGCCAGTGCATAACGCATAATTTTAAATATGAGAAAAAGTGACATACAGGGTGGAGTAAGGGGCTTGTAAACAAGCCCCACAGTTCTTTAGATTTATTGTACTCAAAAGCTGAAAAATGAAAATAACATCTAAATACGCGGATTGCCTTGTGGCCACAGCCTGTTTGAAATTTGACAAAGCCTCCTGAAACGCTGGAAGGGAGTAGGACCGAAGATGAATAAGCAGCTAACTAGTTTTAATACCAAGTCCTTTGAGACAATTTATGAAATGTGGAAAAGACATGGAAAGCCATTTTAGGAAAGACTTTTTCCCATATTAAAAGTGACACACCGGCGGCGCAAGGGGGTTGTAAATAAGCCCCTGGGTGCGTATCCGGGAAGCATTCTAATGGTGTGTTCTTACACTGCACAGGGATAACTGGATTCCTGTGCAATGGCCATGCTGAATGCAAGAAACATCTGTTGCTGGTCGTGTAGAACTGTCCAAGAAATCCTGTTACACATGCTGGTGCAATGTCCAAATATCACTCTGCTTGGCCCATCACTCCTTCATCACACAATGTCTTCCGTTCGAACAAGCCCAAGTCAGAGACTACAACACTTCATTCACAGAGAGTATCCTCTCCTTTCCTTGCTCCAACAGGGCACATTCTGGTGAACCTGTCTCGGTTGTCCTTGAATCAATTTTTCGGAAACTCCCTCCTCCTCCCTCATCCTCATTCAAAATACAGTCAGTCACCTGAACCTTTCTTATGTTCTTTAGTCATTTGTCTCTTTCTTTTGTAGTAGTCTCCTGTAAAGTAGAGCAGGAGGCAGTAGTATCTCACAAGGTTTATTGTGATAAAGCATAAAACAGGTGGAGCCAGGAAGCACAGCTGACATCGGCAGAGGGAAGCTTCAACTGACCTTACATGGAACAAGAATGCAAGAAGCAGTAATAAACATTCCACATGGTGGCACGCTCTAACGCGAGCCTTAAAGCAATATGTATTTAATAGAAGAAAGCACAACATAACACATCCCCCCCCGTCACATAAAGGCGAAAGGGAACAACGAAGGAAGGCAAGGAACGAGGGAAGGAAGGAAGGGATAAGGAGGGAAATAATGAATCACTAAATGAATTACTTAACATAATCCTTAAGCCAACAAGGCAACACTCGTGTTCTATTTGAAACCTTAACTGTAGGTAGTGTGGGTGCAGGAACAGCATCATTACTAACATTAGGAGAAGTAGCAGAGGGAAGGGACGGCATGTCATCATGTACATGACCGGTATCAAGTGAGTTAGATGTCTGACAACCGCGAGAAACAGGGTTTACCCCATCCCCCTCCCTTAATTGAGGAGAAGAACCATTAGGTGCAAGTTGCGACTGCAGATTGCTGCCTTGGAAGTAATCCTCAACCCAATCGAAATCAGAAGGTTTGTCTCCTACAACATCCTCTGCCTCATGGTTTGGACAAATATCCAAAGCCACGTCTTTCAGGTTCCAAACCTTCCCGTCACTTAACTTGACTGAGTTTCTAAGAACTTCCAGAACCTGTTTGGGCGAATCAAATTTGTTCTCCCCCTTTGAAACCCTGTATGGTTTCTTAATCCTGACCCAATCACCAGTTTTTATAATAATGTTTTTCACACCATGGCGCTGATCATAATAGGCCTTACTCTTGTCATGTACCAATTCCAAACTTTTCTTGACTTCAATAGGTGACCACTGTTTGACGTTATCCTTGAAAACCCAACCAGGGTTGAATTTACACCTAGGTAATCTACCCCGCATCATCACAAAAGGGGAAAATCCTGTGCAGTTATTTAAGGTTACCTTGTAAGACCATACAGCTTTTTGTATTTCCAGTTTCCAATCTAAACCTTTGTAATTTGCAGCTTGCAAAATCCCTTTAATGACTCTATTGAAACGCTCAACAGTTCCATTCCCACTGGGATTGTACAAAGAGGTCGTTTTGTGTGTGATACCACATTTTGCGAAATAGTTTTGGGCAACTTTGGACAAGAACTGTACACCATTGTCCGTTAGGATATTAACAGGTAGACCTTCCACAATAAAAATTTTATCCAAAAACTTTAACACGGTCTGGGTATCTACACTGTCCACAAACTTAACTACGGGCCACTTGGTAAATAGATCAATGGCAACCAGCCCGTATTCCTTTTGGTCACCCACAGGGCCAAAAATATCTACTGCGATGGTTTCCCAAGGCATGTTAGGAATGAGTCCCTCACTCATAGCTGGTCTAAGAGTCCTCAAGGACTTGTCCGCAGAATTACAAACAGAGCAACCTTTGACAAAGGTTTCCACCTCACTGTCAACTTTGGGCCACCAAAACACTTTTTTAACCGCTAGCTTAGTCCTTACAATACCGAAATGTCCCTCGTGACACAACTCCAAAACTTTTTTCCTCAGCCCAGAAGGTGGAACAATCCTGTCCCCCCTCATCAGAACCTCCTTATCCAAAGACAATTCAGAACGTACCTCCCAAAATGGTTTCACAGAGCCTGACAAAAATCTCTCTTTCGGCCAGCCATGACAAATAAACTCTGAAACTTCTACCAAGTCCTTGTCCGCCCTGTGCTCTCCTAACCAATCCTCCCTGCTAATGGCTGGAAACCCAGAATCATGAATGAATGCTATACCGACGTTTCCCCAAGGATCATCAACGCACTCTTCCAAAGGGGAAGGGAGTCTAGACAAACAATCAGCGACCACATTGTCTTTACCAGGTACATATGTGATCATGTAAATGTATTCCTTCATCCGCATAGAGATCCTTGCCAACCTGGCAGAAGCAGTAGCTGTGCCCTCAGTGGATAAAATGTGGACCAACGGTTTATGATCAGTCCTAATGTGAACCATTTTCCCCCAAACAAATGCACGAAAATGTTCTAAAGCCCAAGCGCAAGCCAAGGCTTCTCTTTCAATAATCGGGTACCTGCTCTCAGCAGGTGACAGAGCTCTGGATGCAAACAAAATTATTTTGTCTTTACCCTTCTCATCAATTTGTGATAAGACCGCGCCCAGACCCTTGTCACTTGCATCCGTTGTAAGATAACAATCTAGATTAGGGTCAAAGCTAGACAAGGCATTTACTTTTTGTAAATCTCGCTTAATTTCCACAAACTCATTCTCACACTCTTTTGACCATTCAAATTTTACATTTTTCTTCAAAAGGGATCTGATGTTGTGTACCTTTGAGGCAAAACCTTTGATGAATTTGGCACAATATTCAGCCATCCCCAAAAAGGATTTGATTCCTTCCTTGGAATCAGGTGCAGGTGAGTTGACAATACATTCTATTAGTGAAGTTTTTGGTCTGACGCCCTCTTCACTAATTATATGACCTAGGTATGAGACATTTCTTTCCCCAAATTTGCACTTAGACAGTTCAACAGTCAAACCAGCAGAACTAAGTGTGGTGAAAACTTCCCACAGCTTGGTGTCATGATCCTCTTTATCATTGCCAGCAATTAGAATATCATCTTGAAAGAAACTAATTCCATTCATGTCACCAAACAATCTGTGCATTAGGCGTTGGAAAACAGCCGCGGCTGATGCAAGGCCGAATGGCATCCTTATAAATTGAAAGCAGCCAAATGGTGTGATAAAGGCTGTTAGGTGCCTAGATTCAGGATCTAAAACTACCTGGTGGTATGCAGCGGAAAGGTCCACTGTGGAAAACCAAGTCGCTCCCCTTAAGGAAGAAACCATTTCGTTTATTTTGGGCAAAGGAAAACGTTCGATCACAATATTTTGATTTAGATGGCGTAAATCAATACACAAACGGATTTTCCCGTTGGGTTTCCTCGCTACGACTATTGGACTAATCCACTCTGAAGAGTCTACCTCCTCAATGACACCTTTGGCTAAAAGACCCTGAATTTCCTTCTTGACTTCCTCCCTTATCAAAAGAGGAATAGGCCTAACTTTATGTACTTTAGGCTGTGCATTGTGTTTGAGCATAATTTTATGCTCAAAGCCCCTGAGCTTGCCCAGTTGACCACTTACAACGTTGGTGAATTTATGCTTTAAAATATCTTCCAATTTGCTGCCTTCATCCACAACTAGCACCTTCTCTTTACTATTCGGATCCAAAATGATATGGAGACTTTTTTGGTCATACCACCCCAGAACAGAAGGGCCTTTCGTTGCAATGTACAATTTGCCTCTGGCCATTCTGCCTTTAAATATAAAGGTTAGCCATCTGAACCCTAAAAGTTCAATTTTACCACCAGTATAACTTACTGGACTAACATCTGAGGTATTTAATTTATCCCCTATTTTCTGTGTAAAATTCTTTTTCCATATCTCCTCGTTGATAATCGTATATGGGGACCCTGAGTCTGCGTACACCTTAACTTTAACGCCTCCAAATGAGACTTCACAAATAGGTTTGCCCACCATTGCTTCATCCGTAAGGTTTAACATATAATTCCCTTCTTCAGTAATGTTCAACATGTAATTCCCCCTTATATTTTTAACACAACCACTTTCATCATCACTGCTACCATCAACGCACTCATCCTCATTCCAAATACATTTGACATTAGTACGCCTACGGCACATTTTGCTGAAATGGCCTACGAGACCACAAACACCACACTTTTTCCGTAAGGCAGGACATGACTTGTAGTAAGCCATATGTTCTTTGCTACCACAACGATAACATTTTTTGTCCTCCAACTTGTTGTCTACTCCTTGGTTCTTGTAAGGTTGATTAAATCCTTTGTTATAAGATTGCTTGTTCTGATATTTTGGTGTTCCTTGGATTTTGAAAACAGCTGATGACGCTTTGTCAGAATCTTTAACAGTGTCTTTAATCACAGTAGCACACCTTCCCGACATCTCTGATTTCCTCATTATTGCGAGTACATCATCGAGAGGTGCATCACCATTAACCCAAAGGCGATCTTGAATAGGAGAATTGTCATTGTGCATTACCAGCTGATCTCGAATAAGTTCGTCGTGTAAATCACCAAATTTGCAATCAATAGCCAGTTTTTTGAGGTCATCCACCCACTCATCTACTACTTCATCCTTTTTTTGTTTCCTTTGGAAGAATTTGTGTCTCACAACACCTATACACACTTTAGGTGCGAAGTATCTATCCATATCAGCAATGGCATTATCAAATTCACTTGAATCAGCATCTGCTAACTTTTGCATACGTGAGTATGTTTTTAATCCTTTAGGACCTAGCGAATGCAGGAGTATTCTTTTCTTTTGCTCTGGTTTCATTTTAGCGTTTTCATCAATAGCACAGATGTAATTATTAAAATACTCCTTCCACTCCACCCACTTCATGTCTGGTTGCGAACCAGTAGCCCAAAAAGGTTGTGGGGGACTAATGACAAAGCTTTGTTGAGCCATCACTATTTTAGGAATATCTTCGCTGTGGAGTTGATCCCCAGAATTCATATATGTCTATAACAATGTAAGGATTTGTGCAGTAATCCCTTTTTAACACAACAGTTAGTTGATTAATAATTAGTAAGTGCCCCGACAGTCTCACCTGTTTATCTTTATCCTCCTTGGTAGACAGATATGTAATAAAAAAAAATATGAGCCAAAGATTAGCGCTGGTAAAATGAGCGCTGGTTCAATAAAGTTCGTTTCCCCCTTTTTTTTTTTTTTTAAATTTGCCTCGATGACTGAGCCTCTGTAATAGAGTCTTCCGCGATCTTTTTTCCGACCAATCCAAAATGGCCGCCACGCAGGGTCACGCAACGTGACCTAGCGCAATTGCGTCATCACGCGATAACACAACGTGCGTGAATGACGAAAGGCATTGCGTGTTGGTCGCGCGTAGTAGATGGTGCATGGAACCCGGCTACACGATTGAAAAATGCCGGCATGCGCGACCAACCGGAGCCTGCAAGTTAGTAATACTCCTCAAGGTAAAGTAAAATATACGAACCAAATCTCGAATCTCTTCTGTTGAAGTGTAGATGGCTCAGGAGATAGTAGAACAAAATTACATCCTTTGCAAAGCAATTCTGTTTTTATTTTTTTCCTCCTTTGTAATGATGAAAAGCGTAAAAAAAAAAATTATTAAATCCGAGGTTTGAAGTTGCGGGTGTCGATCCCGATCGTCGCCAATTGTAAAGTAGAGCAGGAGGCAGTAGTATCTCACAAGGTTTATTGTGATAAAGCATAAAACAGGTGGAGCCAGGAAGCACAGCTGACATCGGCAGAGGGAAGCTTCAACTGACCTTACATGGAACAAGAATGCAAGAAGCAGTAATAAACATTCCACATGGTGGCACGCTCTAACGCGAGCCTTAAAGCAATATGTATTTAATAGAAGAAAGCACAACATAACATCTCCCAACCTTAGATTCACCTGTCACACCTTTCTTAGCATTCAGAAATCATTTTGGTGGTGAACACTGATTCCCATGAATTAATATCTGAACAACAACATTACAGAGGTGTTGTTTCCTGTATGAAGGAGATTGTCAGGTTGGGGGGCACTAGGTAATCTTAAGATTAGTAGTCATCCCTAATTGAGGGGCATGCAAACCTTACTACAGGTGAAACTCGGTGATCAGTGCAACAACCCTGTCCTGCTTCAAGGGGTTTGATTACTGGGGCTTCAAGCTGTCCTGGTACTGAGATCGTGAAGGAAAGAACAACAGGGAGAGAGAAGAAAAGACAGAGTCAAATAGAGAAAAAGAGAGAGAGGGAGAAAGAGAGAGTGAAAATGTAGTGTCATACTTGAAAACATCTGATAACACCAAAAATGGTGATTTTGTGTAGGAAACGGGAAGCACAGTTCTGTTCAGTACTTTCACTGAACTTGTTGCACCACCACATTTAGCTTAATATAGGCTTAAAATTCTAACTTAAGTCTAACTTAAGTTTTTCTAGACCCAAATTTGCTCTTAGCCAAACAAGGACATTGGCCACAAAACTACGTCCCACTTGCTACATGATGACTAAACAGACTTGACTCTAGAATAGGGATTGGAGACAACTCTGGTGGTCACCCAGAATGGTCTTCTCACGGTCGTAGATGGGGCACAACAACCCACAGCAATAATCCACCTTCATCTATATATAGTTTCCGACATATTAGACCACCATATTCTGCTCAATATCCTGCAAATATGTCGGGACTGTCTGGAAAGTGATCCAACTCTACCTCACCTCACTAATTGCACCAATCCAAATAGGCCGGTGTATGTCAGGTAAATATAACATTGCAGCACCAGATGTGACTTCCATGTCAACTTTATCGTTCGTTGTTGTCTGTAGACTAGTCGGTAGGATGTCATTATCCTGATTTCTAGATGTTTGCACATGGTACCCACTTCATCAGGGTCGGATTGGCCTACGGTGCATTCTGGCAGTACCCGAAGGACTGGTCCAACAGATCGGTATAGGAACTATTTTTTGGGCTGTTTGTGAGCCTATTTTATGGTCTGCTGAGCCGTTTTTTTCTGTAGATGTCGCTGATATTACCACAAACATTGCCTGCTTCAAGCAAAAATGCATGCAGTCTTCCATATCTTGCAAACATATACAGTTTGTCTTCGAAGTTTTGAACTCCTTTCTGCAAAAGTGGGCAGCTTTTGTGGGCATCTGATTCGCTAATGTGGGCCACTTTCAAATTGTTGTTCAGGCCTATTTTCCCTCCCACTCCAACCTTGCACATCACATCTCTATGAAGAGCAGAATTGGGAACCAGGCCAACACTGTAGAATGTTTGGGATGCATTTAGTTCTCAAGAACGGATGTTTGTTATGCCTGAATGGAGCTAGTTGTTAATGGGTGAAACAGAAACAGATTTGCTCCCCAAAGTCCCTTTGCTTGTAGATTTTTTTTTATTCAATTATTTTATTATGATTTGGAATTCCGCAGAATTTCACATAAAAATACATCTTAAAAGCACGTTTCATTCCACAAAAATTACCAACCTAAATTCATATTGTAATTACATCTAAAAAACCGGGTAAACCTAACAGTAGCAGTCGGACTAGTGGTGTACCAGTGCAAGTGGGCGTGAACCTAAAGTAATCATGATGACATACATGAATTCATACAGATCATAATCGACCGCTATCCTAAAACATTCAGTATTTAAACTTATTATAAAATAAACAAATTTAAAATTCGCGTAGGGAGGACCGCAGCCCCCCCCCAGGGACCTCACAAGATCACAGTCTTGGTTGAGTGGCTTCTTGGAGACACTTGGTCTGGTAGATTGTTGGAGACTGATGCACCCAGAACAAACACAATACACCTTTCACTCTGGTGCTCACGGTAGACTCGCTAGGCTTGACTATGTCCTGATGGCAGCTGCACAGGCCTCTTCCATAAGGGAAGTCAGACACTTGGCTAGGGGTATATCGGACCACTCCCCACTGTGGCTTCTGATGGACATGAAGACGGGCTCTGAGGGTCGAGTGGCTCCGATCAATCCTTGGCATCTCCGTAACCCCAAAACCCGGGCTGAATTGGTTAAGTCTTTAGACCCTTATTTTGCTGAAAACGTGGGGTCATGTCCTCTTTGGTTTCGCTGTGGGAGGCTTTCAAGATGGTTATCCGTGGTCAGGCACTGTCGTTAATAGCCAGCGCAAAGAAAAGCAAGAATGAGGCGGTGGTCCGGCTGGAAGCCGAGATAGCTGAGCTGGAGGGGGAATTGAAGTTGGGCATTACTCATGATAAATTGCATATCCTCAGTCTCAAACAGCTTGACTATAGGGCCCTGGTAACGGATGCTGCTAGAGCTTTGAGTCGAGAGCAACAGGGACGGCTGTACGATGTTGGAGACAAGGCTGGGAAATTGATTGCCTGGTTAGATAGAAAGGAGAGGGCGAGTCTTGTGGTTCCTGTGATTGAGAGAGTGGATGGAGTGCGTGTTACTGACCCGGTTGAGATAGTGGAGGGTTTTGCTGTACACTTTTGTAATGTATATTTCCCAGTCTCTGACAGACCAAAAGAAGACTCGCATTTGTTGTTAAAAGACATCACGTTGCCTCGCCTATCGGATCCTGATAGGGATCTGATGGATGCAGAGTTTTCTGATGATGAGGTAGCAATCGCTATTCGTTCCGTCCGCTCGGGAAAGGCTATGGGCCCAAATGGTATCCCCGTCGAGCTTTACAAGCTGCGTCCGGACAAAATGGCGCCGTATCTTTGTGAAATGTTCATGGAATTGTGAGAAGTCGGTTCCCTTCCCCATGATCAGCGACTTGCGACCATTGTGGTGATTCACAAGGAAGGGAAACCGCGGGATCGTTGCACATCCTATAGGCCTATATCGCTCCTGAATGAAGAACCCAAGATCCTTGCAAAATTGTTGGCAAACCGACTGATAAAGGCGATCAGCGATCTGATTCATCCGGATCAGTCTGGTTTCATTCCACATCGCAATACCGCAATAAACCTTCATGACGTCCTTGCGAAAGCAAAGTCGCTGCGTGAACATTTGCAGATGCCAATTGAGGATGACATGTGGAAATACTGCTGCACCAGCACAAGAAGACTTTCCCTTAATGGCAGACATAGATTGGTGCACTTTAAATTTCTGCAACGTGTATACTATACCCCAGAGAGGCTGCACCGATACGGGCTTAGACAGACTGCGGAGTGCGAACGGTGCCACGCGCCGTAGCGGATTTTATCCACCTAGCGTGGTACTGCCCGCAATTCAGAGGTTCTGGGTAGCGATCTTCTCAGAGATTAGCGCGATTCTGGGCTCGGAACTGGCTATCGGTCAGGCATTGGCGCTATTGGGGAACTCTAAGCCACTTCTTTTATCCCAACGTCGACTGGTAGATATGACACTTCTGATGGCTAGAAGGGTAGTTGCTCAAACTGGATGAGGGGACCACTCCCCACCAAGAAGAGATGGGCGGGTGACTTGCTCTACTGCTGCACCCAATCAGAACTTTATAGCGAACTACTCCCTCCCAGAAGTAGTCCCAAATATTTCTGGGGTCTCTACCAGGCGTATGTACAGCAGGGTGAAGAGGAGAGCTCGGTCAGTGACAGGGAACTGGACCCCCCGGACTCCCCAGAAGGTCAGTTGGAGCTATAGATGTAACGCCTTGGAGGAGGTGGGGTGGAGGGTGGTTGGGGACTTTGGTTAATGATTTAGGCAACATCTCCCCCTAGCAGATTGGATCATGGGTTAGGGTCTCTGGAGTGTTAGTTGCGGGCAGAGAGGCAAGAACTAGCTGACAGTACATCTGGGAGTGAGTTACTAGGAGCAGGATAGCAGACACACGGGGAGGGTGGGGGGATAGTTGGGGTAGTTAATTTGTTTGTGGGCCTTTTTTCAGATTACTACGGCCTCAGCCACGTGTGTGGGGAGCCCCGCCAATAAGTGCCTCGTGGGCACAGACCTGTCATGTGTAAGTTGGAGAAGCCAGGACTTTACAGACACTTATTGTTCCATCTGCTTCTACTGACATGTTGTGATTATTCGCTACTGTCTCTGCATGTCTGTCGCACTATATGCCGCCGGGCCCCCGGGATGCCGGCTGATGCCTGTGTCTACCTTTTTCCACCAGTGCTGACAGGCGGAGCTCCTATGGTTGATGGTGAATACTGTATTCTATGTAATGCTTACTATGCATCATGAATAATAAAGGACTTTTAAAAAAAAAAAATAGTGCCCGTACTTAATTCCAAACCTAGTAAATCGGACAATAATCATCTAATACATAATAGTATAGCAGCAGAACGATTTTAGTAAAGTGCTTGAGATCCAATGATGAGTAACTAGCAGCAAAAACGGTTTATAAAGTGCACATGCTTAATTGTAAACATAGTAAAATAAGTGCAAGTGCTCAATACATGCGTATTGAGAAGATCTTTACGCCCTTAATATAAGTTTAAAAATTGTTTTAAAAAGCTAAAAAAAATTTAAAAGCATCAGTTTGGATGGGGGGTTAACAGACAATTAATTTCGGACCTCTTCTGCAGTAACAATATTATACTTTAGAAAACAATTCCTTAAATATATGCGACGTATTGACTGTAATGCGGGACAAACAAATAAAACATATCAAGTCTTGTATACAGAAATTACATAAATGACCATACCTTTCACGTCTAAGGATACCCTCCCAAATTCCTGTTACAATTCGTATGGGGAGTAAATTCAATCTTAGTAGCAAAATCACCCTACGCATTCCATGTTTAGGATTCCATAAAACATACAGTTGGGGATTTTTAACAATACTACTCCCCACTATACAATCCATGTTACTAGTCTTAATATCTCTTTCACGAGAGGCCCCGTAGATTGTTTTCTTAATTATAATTTTCAATGCCCTCTTGGGGAGAACCACTAATTATTATTATTATTATTATTATTAAAAATTTTTATAGAGCGCGTAGTCACCCGTAGGTATCCCAGCGCTGAAACAAAACCCTAACCAGTGAGAGGGGGGGGGAGGGAAGGGGGGGGTACAGCAATTTTAGACAGAAGCAATTTTAAACAGAGCAAAAAAAGAAGTGGTTAAAAGCAGTTTTAAGGAAACAAGTGGGTTTTGAGTCGTTTCCTGAATCGTAAATAGTTTGATTCTTTCCTCAGGTCTCGAGGAAGAGCGTTCCATAGGCGCGCTGTGTGGATCGAGAAACGTCTTCCACCTGTGCGGGCTTTTTTGAACCTGGGCACGATGATGAGGGACTCCCTGTCCGATCGGAGAGATCTAGGGGCTTTATAGGGTTGTATGAATTTCCTCAGAATGGGGGGGCCCTGATTCTGCACTAGCCTATGAGCCAAGCTTAAGGCTTTGAATGTTATTCGTTCTCTCACTGGAAGCCAGTGAAGGAGCTTCAGAGCAGGTTTGGCTGAAGCTCTGGCCGGAGTATGTGTGAGGATCCGGGCGGCAGCATTTTGAATTTTCTGCAGTTTATTTAAGGTTGCTTCGGGTGCGCCCAGGTATATAGCATTGCTATAGTCAAGCCTGGACAGAATGAGGCCTTGAATGAGAAGTCTTTGCGATGTGGGTGGAAGGAGGGGCAGAATCTTTCTCATCGCTTTAAGTAGGCCGAAGCAGGTGCCCGCTACTCTCTTGGCCTGCGTAGTAAAAGAGAGATCTGTTTCAATCCATACTCCCAGGCTTTTTACTTCCTGTTTGGGAGCAGGGGGGGGGCCCAGACAGGGTGGCCAGGTGTTCAGAGGGAAGGTGCATCCTTTCTGACCCAGAAGGAGAATGTCAGTTTTCGAACCATTCAGCTTTAAGGCTGAGTTATTCATCCACCCTTGGATCTGTGTTAAGCAGTTGAATAGATCCGCTGGCTGTTGACTAGGGTGGGAGAGGGAGACAACTAGCTGTGTGTCATCCGCATAACTGACAATGCTCACTCCGAACGGGATGACGACCTCCTCCAATGTGGACATATAGATGTTAAACAATGTGGGGCTCAGGGAGGAGCCCTGAGGCACCCCACATTGGAGGGGAGTATCGGAGGAGCGGGTGTTATTTTCCCAGATCTGGAAGGATCGTTGGGCCAGAAAGGAGGAAAGCCAGGATAGAGCGGTGCCTTCTACTCCTACCTTCTTAAGCCGTTTAACCAGAAGTTGGTGGTTGACGGTGTCGAAGGCCGCGCTCAGGTCGAGAAGGATCACTGCCACTGATCCTCCCTCGTCTAAGAGCGCTCTGGCCTCCTCCACTGCAGCCAGGAGGGCAATGTCGGTGCCTTGTCCTGGGCGGAAGCCTGTCTGAGAGTTTTTTAGCAGATTATTAGATTCAAGAAACTGGGAAAGTTTCTTATTCACCAGTTTCTCTGCAACCTTGCTGGTCCCGGGGAGGAGGGAAATAGGTCGGTAGTTGGCCAGTTCAGCTGGGTCTAAGGAAGGTTTTTTTTAGCAGCGCCTTAACGACTGCCGCTTTCCAACTAGGGGGGACGACTCCCTGTTGAAAAGAGGCGTTAATCAGCTGAATGAGGGGGGGAATGATAATGGGAGCGACTTCTTTAAGGGTTCGTAGCGGGGCGGGGTCCCTAGGAGATCCGCTTTTGATGGATGTGAGCGTAGTCTCTACCTCTTCGTTGGTTATTTGTCCCCAAGAAGTTAGACGAGGTGTGATCAAAGTATCGGGGGGGTCGTCCGTTTCGCTCGAATTAGTCGGAGGGATGGAGTCCAGGATTTTTCGGATTTTTCCTTGGAAAAAGCTGGCTAACTGATTACATTTTTCCTGATCTGCCTTTGGGTCTGGGGGGTTTCTAGGGGCTGTGTCGGGAACCTTAAGGAGCTCTTTGAGGATGGTATATGTTTCTTTACTTGAGCAGGCCGCTTTTTCGATTCGTTCCTGAAAGAATCGACTCTTCGTTTTGTCGATCATAGATTTATAAGCTGATAAGGAGGTGTCGTAGGCGTCCTTATTAGCGTTGGATTTCTCCTTCCTCCATGACCGTTCAGCTCTCTTGCAGTTCTGTCGCAGCAGCTTGAGCTCTGGGGTATACCATGGGGCTGACGGTAGACGTTTATTGTGTCTGAGAATGGAAGTTTTGGGGATTAGGGTATCGAGGGAGGAGGTGATCCAGGAGCAAAACTGTTCATCGGCCGTTATGGCGTCGGAGGAGAGCACTGGGGTGGTGTTAGAGAGGATGTCCGACCATTCCGATGTGACGAGTTTGTGCCATCGTCTGTCCCTGACTTTGATTTTCCCGGGCTGGGTAGTCACGATAGGGGCCTCCCAGGAGATGGGGACTAAGAGATGATCAGTCCATGGGAGTGGCAAAGGTGGACTGGTGGTGATATTAGCATTGGTGAGGACGGGGTCTAACAAGTGTCCTTTGTCGTGGGTGGGCTCCTTGTTGACTAACCTGATATTAAATGACAGAAGGTCCGCTAGTAGGTCCGAGGCAGCCCGGTCAGTGGGATCTGTAAAGTGAAGGTTCAGGTCGCCTACGATGAGGAAGTTGGACACGGAAGCGGCTAGTTGAGAAGCCGTTTCGGTGACTGCATTGAGAAATTTCCCAAGAGTACCCGGAGGCCGATAGATCAGGAGTCCCGAGAGGGAGTGGGTCGGGGAAAACTGAAGGGAAAAGTGGCAGCTTTCGGAATTATCAATTTGGGCGTCGCTCGTTCTGCAGGTGAGAAGTTCCCGATAGATTATGGCCAGCCCACCTCCTCTACCTCTTGGTCTATGGAGGGTTTGGATGAGGTAGCCTGGGGGAAGGGCGGATACAGCATCCGCATCGGAGCTGTCAGAAAGCCAAGTTTCTGTAAGAAATAGTGCATCCAAGCCTTGGTCTTGGATCATCTCGTTGATTTCGAGTGCGTGCTTGGGGAGGGAACGACAGTTGAGAAGACCTAGCTGTAGTCCAGGATTGGCTGTGGACTGGATGGTTGGATAACAGCGCGTACAGCTTGTGAAGGAATTATCTGTTGAAGGACTGGGTTCTTTAAGACCCAGCGGTGCCAGGGCACAACACCTGAAACCTTCGTGGGTAACCTGCTCCGGCGTACAAGTCACAGAGACACGGGACACTTCCTTCGACGTCAAAGATTCAAGGTTTATTTGCTGCAGGGAACACAGAGATCACGACAAGTACACCACGTGCAACTTGGGGAGACTGCTTCGAATTGGTTCTGTGGATCGCTCCTTTTATACAGTTTTTACCCATAGGATTACATTGGGCACAAAAGTTTACAACCCGGTTCCCACAATTATCCCCCAGAGGGGTCACTTTGGTCACTTTGAAACACACAAGGTCCGGAACATAAGTGCGGAAACATTTGGCGGTTCCCAACTGTAAAAACCATCTTCCCACCAATAGCAAATTCCAATCAGCAGTAAAACAGATCGAAATAGGAACAAAGACAGGTGCAGAGGAAGACGGAGACAGTGGGGAGATTGGAAAGGGTGTAAAAGGGGAGGTATCGGGAAACACGAGATACAGGCATCAAAGAGACGTGCCTAATGAGATGCACGGCTGAGACAATAAGTCCGTGCGGCAAGATGAGCCTCGAGCGGCGCCATCTGCCTTATAGTAGCAACCCCCTCGTCATAAAGACACTCACAAAGAACATGTGTCTTCCACAAATATCTTGGGAGTCCCAGGGTCGCGAAGCGGACAACGTCCGTTCGCTGGCTACTTGAGGGCAAGAGACAAAATGGATGCCGTATCTAAGATGGAACCCGTGGGTACAGATGAAAAACCCACATAACAAACGAACGGTTTAAGTTAGCACAGCGAAACTGCGCACACTTACTAAACTCGTCATTTGCGGTTCATAGATACCAGACTCGACCATATTCGTGCGAGTCGAAAACACCACTTACAATCGTCACGGAACCTCAGACGCTCCTTTTGCCCTCATGTAGGCAAGCACTAGTCGGAATCATATTCGATATTCATCAGACCATCAAGATGTTGCTGTAGCATAGCTCTGTCCAACCGAGTCCCCATGGTAGCAGATGGTTGTCTTATACACGTTGTAGCACAGAGGCCACATAAGGCAGGACCACACTGCACACAAAGGCAACACGTGAACAGGAACACTACCACAACTCCGATGATCATCAGAATTTTCCAACCCCAAGTCGACATCAGGCCCCAAAACCATCCAAGTAGCGTCCAATCCCCTACATCCACGTGTATGGATTCGGAAATCTTATGCAACCTCGAGATGGCTTGATAGACAGTAGGAGCATTATCTGGAATGAAAATGCAGCAGCTCGAATGGATCACCTTACATACCCCACCGCGATCTGCTAAAATGACATCTAAAACCATACGGTTTTGTAACGTCATAAGTCTCTCCGCCTGAAGTTCTGTGGTGATATTACCAAGGGCACTGGCAGTAATATTAGCTGTCGATTCTACCACTCGAGTCAACTGTCTCAGGTTCCTACTATTAACCATAGGTCCCCAAAACGGGAGGAAACCCTTGAAAAAGTCTCCTGCCTCTTGACCGGCAGTATCCTCTTCGCTAATTACGCCTCGCACAACTCTAGTCTTATGATAATCGGCATCTACAGTGAATGTCGGAGGCAACAGATTTGCAATAAAACATGAGCCCATGAAGTCTGCGGGCAACCATGTATATGCACGATCATAACAGATAAAGTATGTACCCTTGGCAGCCAGGAACACAGGGGACGAGGACATCGGCAGAATGTAATTTTCAGTGCAAGCACTTGCTCCAAGTCGGGCTTGCGATCTTCGGCCACGACCCATAAGACAAAAATTACCAGTGTGGGGTACGACCCATATAGGAGGCGAGCTTTTAAGCTGCTTCTCACTAGTGAACACACTATATTCACCTCTACTTAGGACTCTATAGGCCTGTACCTCTTCTTCGGGAATAAGCGAAGGATCATAGATCTCACTATCTAAATCCTCTATTGCTATCGACAAAGGTTTTTGGTACGAGGTAGGACCAGAGTAGGGGGAACGTGGTTCTCGAATGGGGTGGAAACCCAGTGCGCTTCGAAACATTGTTTGAAATGCTCGAGCTGACCCTTGGGAACTATACGGTAACACCAGATATGGAATTCCCTTATCCGTAGTATGTGGCATCAACCCACACACCCAACAATTAGTAGTGTTAACCACTAACTGATGCTGATGGAGGAGCTGAATAAAGGAATTGTTGCGGAATTCTACACGTCTGGCCTGCTCGTGTTCCGGTAACATATGAAAGGAATGAGGGGAAACAGTAGAGGTAAGGTTAGGGTAAGGAGTAGGAGTAGGTGTAGCAGGTAAGAAATAAGACATCATGTAATACACCCCACCCGCCAATAATGCAGAAGCAGTCAAAAACAATGCAAACAGTTGGAATATGAAGCATTTGGTACGACTGAGTTGCTGCAGCTTGAATCTATGGGCTTGAGCTCCTTCCAAATCATTCAGCTTCGAGAATGCCATTCCCTACGACCGTCCGCAACGTTTCTTGACGCACTTCGTTCTGTGTAGCAATAGTCAATCCCTAGGAGTTCCTAGGAACCGACGGCCTTTAACCTAGCGTCAAGACCTACTATCCAGAAGGAAGTACGCGCGCGGCCCTACGGCCTTCAATACACAATATGTATATACAAGCACAAAGTCTCTCGGCTATGGAAGTAAAAAGATACAAGGGAGGAAACTCAATATCTATATGTACACAAATAATTACAATAATACGAAAGTTCAAAACTGATCACGGGGAAACGGAGATAATGCAGTTGTCAATTTCAGCAAAGCAAGAAAAATTTTATTTGTCCTTAGTGCGAGATCGCAAAGAATATCGGTGTTTCCCGGGACGTGTCTGCTCGTCGAACAAAGGATCCGTCGAAGGGACAACGTCCTGCTGATCAGTTGATTGTTCTGGTCTTGAGTCTTTTGCTGACAATTTTTCAACAGTGGCTTTCTGCTGCGCTGAGGATTCTCCAACAGGCTGTGCGTCGCTGAAAGGCACAAACGCCGGCAATGTTTCTGTTTCTGTTGACGCAATGCCTTTCCTTACCCACGGGTCTGCCGGCAAAGGGATAGGGACTCGCTTAGTATGGGTGGCATGCACCCAGTTTTTACGCCCCTCAAGACGAACGGCAGTCCTCGTGGCCAGGAGCACCTGGTAAGGTCCGGTGAACCTCGGGTCCAGATTATTCTTGCGTGAAAAGTTTCGTGTTACCACCCAGTCTCCGGGCTGGAGCTGGTGGCCTGGACCCTCCGTCTGCGTCGGCAATGCGTCGTAAACCTGTTGGTGAATTAACCTCAGTTTAGCAGTCAAGTCATGTAAATAGTCAATCAACATTGGATACTCAAGATCAGAAAACATTCCTGGCCTAGGAACCCCCCACACATTCGCAGGACGGCCGAACACTATTTCATAGGGACTAAGCCCTACTCGGGAGTGTACAGTCGCCCTAGTTGACAGTAATGCTAGAGGTAAAGCATCAGGCCACAAAAGACCGGTCGTAGCCTGAATCTTTGCTAGCTTTAGTTTAAGGGTGCCGTTATACCCCTCAACTAATCCAGCTGACTGGGGATGATTGGCGCTGTGGAATTTTTGATTTATTCCAAGGCCCTTACACACACTCTTCATCACACTTCCAACAAACTCACTTCCGTTATCTGACCACACGACTCTAGGCATTCCATACCGAGGAAAATATTCCTTCAGTAGGATTTTCGCAGTAGACAAAGCAGTATTGTCTTTGAGGGGATAGGCCTCGATCCATCGGGAGAATGCGCAAACTACAACTAAAACGTACTTCAGGTTATTGCATCGCTCCATATGGATGAAGTCCAATTGAATCACCTCAAAGGGATACGAAGGGGGAGCAAAACTGCCAGGGGGAGTTGGGGTTCCTTTGCCAGGATTGTACATTACACACACCATACAATTCTTCACCAGACGTTCAGCACATTTCGTAATGCCATCATTCTTCCACACAGCAGCCAGCAACTTACAAATACCTTTCGCACTAATATGTGCTAACCCATGTGCCATTGTCACAACGACCAGCACATACGCATCAGGCAACATCCATCTTCTCTGATCCGACAAATCAATCCAACAACCATTCGCATCCAACTTTCCCGTACTTTCTCTCCACTTCGTCTTTTCAGTCTCAGTGGCCTCATTCTGAATTGCTTTCACGCTCTCGATAGTATCTTCACACATACTCGATTCTGTGGGCCACCTAACCGAACTCGTCACATACATTCGAGTGCTAAGGTTCCGGGCAGTCTCCTTAGCAGTCTCGTCCGCAAACGCATTACCACGACCAACATCATCCGTCACTTTACGATGCGCACTACACTTAACAATCGCAACTTGCGTAGGCAAAGTCAATGCATCCAAAAGATCGTTCACAAGCTGGCCATGCTGTATCTTCGTACCGTGCGACGTCAAGAAACCTCTCTCTCGCCACAATCGTCCAAAACTATGCGCCACACCAAAAGCGTATTGACTGTCGGTAAAAACATTCACACGTTTCCCTTTCGCCAACACACACGCTCTAGTAAGAGCAATCAGCTCCGCAGCTTGGGCAGAATTCTGATTCAACCTTGCAGTCTCAACAACAGTATTCAATGTTACAACAGCATAAGCAGTAGTTACATCGCCATTCGGCAACTTAAAACATGACCCATCCACATACAAAGTGCCATCCGGATCTTCCAATGGGGTGTTTTTAAGGTCCACTCGACCTTTCGTTTCCTCTTCAGTCCTCAAGTAGCAGTCATGTTCTGCTACTTCATCTGACTCTGTGCTAATTGGTAACAAAGTTGCCGGGTTCAGAACGTTACAACGTTTTATCTGAATGTGGCTTGCCAAGAGCGTCAATTCGTACCCAGATAACCTCGCACTCGTCAAGTGCTGAGTTTTCGTTCGATTCAAAAGAGTATCGACTGCATGCGGAACCATCACCGTAAGCATATTATCCATGACCAATCCTGCTGATTGTCGGATGGAGACCGCAGCTGCCGCTGTTGCTCGTAAACAACTCGGCAATGCTCTAGCTACTGGGTCCAAGGTCGAGGAAAAATATGCACATGGACGCTGCTTACCACCAAAAGGTTGCGTTAAAACACTCAAAGCACAACCTTCCCTCTCGTGAACATATAACGTGAACGGCTTACCGTAGTCAGGGGTACCTAACACAGGAGCCGAACACAATGAATCACGCAGTTCAGAAAAACTTTTCTGACATTCTTCCGTCCATGGTAAAGGAGTTGAAACATCCTTGCACGTAAGAGCCACCAATGGTTTCGCTAGCAATGAAAAATTAGGAATCCATTGCCTGCAGTACGACGTGATACCTAGAAAGGCACGCACATCTCTTTGGGTTTTCGGCACAGCCATTCGCGCAATCGCTGCAATTCTCTCTGGGGTCAATCTCCTTCCCTCCTTTGACAATAAGTGACCTAGATAGGATACTTCTTGACAACAATATTGGAGTTTAGAAGGTGACACCTTGTGATTTAACTCACAGAGATGTTGCAGCAACGACACCGTAGCAAGTTTGCAAGTGTCCTGAGTATCAGCAGCCACCAATAAGTCGTCGACGTATTGGATCAAAGCCGCACCAACCGGCAACCTAAATGCATCCAGTTGACCCTTCAAGGCTTGGCTGTAAATAGATGGACTTTCACAGTAGCCCTGAGGAGCGCGTTTGAACCGGAAGCTACGCCCACCGAGAGAGAAACCGAAAAGGTCCCTGCTCTCTTCGGCAATCGGGATGCTGAAAAACGCATTTTTCAAATCAATCACCGAAAACCATGATGCAGTAGCTGGAATCAGAGTCAGTAGCGCCGTGATGTCAGGCACAACAGGAAATTGAGGAACCACAATTTTATTTACCACCCGTAAATCGATAACAAAACGATAAACAGGCGGTTTTGAAGGATCAGTACGTTTAAGAATGGGCAGTACAGGGCTGTTGCACACGTTTCCCCGAGTCTCTTCGATAACATCTTTCTCGATCAGATCATAAATGATCGCTAACAAAGCTCGTTCACCATCAAGGGAGATACGATACTGGGGAATACGTGGCAATCGCACATTAGCTTTCAACTGAACAACATAGGGGGAGATATCAAGTAGGCCCACGTCATTTGGACCCGTCGCCCACAAAGACGCAGGAAGAGAACTCAATTCCGGTGGGAGCTTATCGAGGGACAAATACATGGGAGAGACTACCCTCTCTCCTAACGTAAGCTTTACACCCGCAGGAGAACAATACAAAGTTGCGTACAAACGTTTAAGCAAATCCAGGCCCAAAAGATTTTCGCCACAACCCGTGGTTAAAATCAACGGAGCTTCTAGCTCACGTGGCCCAATTTGAAGGGGCAAAGGGCGCGAAACTGGATTGCTAACAGGGGCGCCAGAGAATCCAACGGAAACATTTGTTAAGCCAGACAAAGGTGCGCCAGGGAGTTTCGAATACATGATAGAACTTTTCGCTGCACCAGTGTCCAACAGAAAAGGCTCAACGACGCCCGATGTAGCAACTGCGACGTAAGGCCCTCTCTGATCAACCGGAACTGATACCACTCCCTCTCCTTGTCTTTGGCTGTCCTAGTAATTACTGTCGTCAGTTCCCTGATCGACGTAATAATCGTCTACATTGTACTGCGCAGATCGCCCTTGCGATGATCCACGTTGATCGAAACAATTATTAGAATTAGATGAATTATCTGAGCGATCATTCTGAGCACCACGACCTCTACCACGTGATGTCTGCTGTGAACCACCACGGCCTCCTTTAGACGAATTACCACTATTACGTTCATTTAAAACAGGGCAGTTGAATTTAATGTGTCCTTCCTGTCTACAATAAGCACATTGATTGTACCCTAACGAGGATCTTTGGGAGGAGGAGTCATTACGCGGTTGCGATCGATTCGATTGCAACTGCGATCTATTCTGTGGAGGCGCATTCTGATTAGAACGCGGCGGATACGCTTGTTGCAACAACACTTTAGTTTTCAGTTCTTTCGTCTTTTTGTCAGCACGGTCATTTTCCTCTTTCTCCCTATTCTCATAATATTGTGCCGTAGCCAATATCTGAGCTGAGGTAGAAACGGCCCATGCACTCTCTGAATTCTTTAATTTATTGCTCAAATCGGGCAATAAGTTCGACACGAATTTATCCACAAACAACCTTTGTCCACCCTCGGTACCCATATCCTGTCCACTATGGTCAACGAACGCTTCCTCAAACCTCGTAAAGAAATCGGAAACACTCTCGTCTTTCTTTTGTTTGCAAGCTGACAATTTGTCCCAATTTACCCTCATAGCTGGCATAAGAGTCTTCATTAATGTTATTATTCGCTGAGGAAGAGCAGTAATCAATTGGTCGGGTTTAGTAGCAGCCACTTGTCCAGCATCTGCTGCTATAATGGCAGCCCAATCACCACCTAATTCATTTGCGTGATCTTGCTGACGAATCTTAGCCCATACCGGTTGCGGTACGACATTGCCAAACAACATGTCGATATCGGCAAGATTCATTACCGTAGCATCTACGAGCTGCGATAATTCCTTGTAATACCCAGTAGGATTTTTGCGTGGATCAGGCAAAGATTGCTTCACCTGAAGCACTTCCGATCGTTTCCATGGGAGATGTATCCACACTCTCTGGAAATGCGCCGCTGTCGCAGGATGAGCATTAGGATCAGCCGGTACCCAAACCGGCGGAACTTCACGCATAGGATATTGGCCAGACTCGTCTGGTTGGTGTTCAATATCCTCGACAAACAATGCATGAGGTATTGGAGCGGGACGGAAAGATAGTAACCGCTCAATAGCACGTCGGACATTGGTATCTACTATCAGTCCAGTTGCGAACTGAAGTCGAAGCTCGGACAGGGCGGTCAGCACCTCGTCAGGCGCATCGGCCGCTATCTGATCATGAAGGAACTTGCACATTTCATCAAACACGTATCTCTGGGTTGGTATATTAAATTGACAAAACGTTTCGAGGACAACACGGGGTGGATTTCTAAGAGGGTTTACCATCCAACCCATCGCCATATTATACAACGCAACGCGTTCTCTGTTTCCAGGAAGCTGACTACGTCTCTGAGGACCATCGGAACCAGCAGACCCATGAACAGGTCCGAGCGACTGAAAGAAGCTAGCCGCAAGAGGAGAATTGCGACTACGAGTAGAGGGAGAAGAATAAGACACAGGGCTAACAAGAGAAGGAGTAGAAATAGTGGCAACAGCAGGGGTTAACAAAACAGGAGCAGTAGCAGGAGCAGTGGCGGGAACAGGAGTATGTGGAAGCGGAGGAGCAGTAGGAATAGCAACAGACAAAGGAGCAGGAACAGTCGGAAGAACAGGTGCAGGTTGAGGAACAGGCGGAGGAACAATAGGTGGAGGAACAGGTACGGCAGGGACCACAGGAACTGCGGTACCCTGTACGTACGGAGGGGGCGACTTCATAAGATAGGACATTAAAGGATCCTCAACTGCCTCTTCCTTCGTATCCGACTCCGTAGGCAAAGCAGGATAACATTTATCTATGGTCATACGCTGTAGTCTTTCAAACACTTCCTTATCCTTATTCTCCTTATCACGCTGGAACTGCTCAGCTTTCTTCACTATGGTAGCAACATTATCTCGCTGACTACGTTTATTCTGTCTGATCTCTTTCTGTCGGGCTTCTTTGCGCCACAACCGAAAGGCATCAAACATGGCCGGCCTGGATTTACGTTCGAACAACTTCATTTCTAGATTATCTAAGATCGACGCCTCGAAGCTACCGTGAGGTGGCCAACGAAGGTCGCCGTCTTTCTTTGTATATTTAATCCAATAATCATTAAAGGTAATCGGGCCTAGCCCATGTTTGCTATACAAGTCATAAGTAGGAGTCCCAACCGGAGGTATCGGACACGAGTCCTCCAGTCGGGAATCCGCACCACAAGGTCTGAAACAACTAAACAAAGTACTGCGACCAGGCATCTTGCACACTAGCCGAGTTTCACAAACTTCAAGGGTTACGGGATTTACCAAGTCCCAGCAAAGAACAAAACCCTCGGTTTTTGGCGGCTGCAGTCGTCAAACAACACAACAAAGTACCAGGAACCACAAATGCAATGGAACCATGCAACCACTAAATAACCACAACCAAGAACTCTGGGAGCGACCCACAAATACTTAACTCAAAGATCGATGGCGTCACCAGGAAGGCCCGTCAATAGTCTCGCTATACTAAGGTCTACGCCAGGCGCCAAAACAGGTCTACAGTCAGGGCAGCAGTCCGCCGCAGCCGTCAGGAGGCGGGAATCTTCGCGGGAAAAGTCTTCGGGCCACTTATTTCGACAACAGGATCGATGAAGCGGAGTGCACCTTCCCTCGGAGATTTCACACGAAGTTCCTCACGATCGTCGGGCTTGGACCGGTACCACTGATGCAGCCCCACGTTGGGCGCCAACTGAAGGACTGGGTTCTTTAAGACCCAGCGGTGCCAGGGCACAACACCTGAAACCTTCGTGGGTAACCTGCTCCGGCGTACAAGTCACAGAGACACGGGACACTTCCTTCGACGTCAAAGATTCAAGGTTTATTTGCTGCAGGGAACACAGAGATCACGACAAGTACACCACGTGCAACTTGGGGAGACTGCTTCGAATTGGTTCTGTGGATCGCTCCTTTTATACAGTTTTTACCCATAGGATTACATTGGGCACAAAAGTTTACAACCCGGTTCCCACAATTATCCCCCAGAGGGGTCACTTTGGTCACTTTGAAACACACAAGGTCCGGAACATAAGTGCGGAAACATTTGGCGGTTCCCAACTGTAAAAACCATCTTCCCACCAATAGCAAATTCCAATCAGCAGTAAAACAGATCGAAATAGGAACAAAGACAGGTGCAGAGGAAGACGGAGACAGTGGGGAGATTGGAAAGGGTGTAAAAGGGGAGGTATCGGGAAACACGAGATACAGGCATCAAAGAGACGTGCCTAATGAGATGCACGGCTGAGACAATAAGTCCGTGCGGCAAGATGAGCCTCGAGCGGCGCCATCTGCCTTATAGTAGCAACCCCCTCGTCATAAAGACACTCACAAAGAACATGTGTCTTCCACAAATATCTTGGGAGTCCCAGGGTCGCGAAGCGGACAACGTCCGTTCGCTGGCTACTTGAGGGCAAGAGACAAAATGGATGCCGTATCTAAGATGGAACCCGTGGGTACAGATGAAAAACCCACATAACAAACGAACGGTTTAAGTTAGCACAGCGAAACTGCGCACACTTACTAAACTCGTCATTTGCGGTTCATAGATACCAGACTCGACCATATTCGTGCGAGTCGAAAACACCACTTACAATCGTCACGGAACCTCACTGTGTTGTGAGTATAACGGCAGCCCGGGTTTTTTTCGGGTCGGAGATTCAGAAGCGTGTCTGCTGTATACGTCAGGCGGCTGAGGGGTAAATTTGGCAGAGTCTCTGGGCCTGGGTCCGTCCGGGCCCGGACGGGCACAGACGGGCTTGCCTTAGGCGCGCCTTCGGCGCGCAAACGGCGCTCCCGCTGCGCTCGTCCGCTGCGCTTCCTGTGTATGCACATTTCTATGTGGAGGGGCGTGGCCTCAAGGGGGCGTGGTCGGCGAGCGCGCCTGGTCTAATGGCGGCCGCTTTAGCTAAGTAACAAGCGCTACAGCGTCTGCACCGCTGTGTGCTTTATGAGGCTTTTACTGTTGTGGAGGGTACAGTAACACTGGCAATTCAGGTAATGAGTGACACCACATCCATCCATATGTAAACCAAATATTGATAATGCCTTTAAATTATTCCTAAAAATAGCACTTTTTTCCTTCATATTTACAAATATTTCTCTGTACTGTGATACCGTCGCAAATTTTCAGAGCTATTTAACAGTGCATTACTCCAGCGTAAGCATGCGGCCATTGAAAGCACATATGTAGAGAGAAGACCAAATTCGAGCCTAAGCGCTGCGATCGCTGCCGCATAGGTCATATTACATATTTGGCACCAGATTTGCCCTTCCACTTTCTCGAATTTGGCCCACTGTTGTGCATTTATTGTTTCTCTGGCGCAGCTCAGGGTTGGTGGAATCTTTATTTTATGAACCAAAATAATATGTGAGAAATGTATTTTCCCACAGTGTGTACAGACGATTGATTGCAAAGGCTTGTGAAATTGCTTTGCCTTTGCAATGGTCCATATGTCTATTCGCTGAGCACCTATTTGTAAATATTTTTCCTAAAAATTGATACAATTTTACTACTTCCAATTTCTCTTTTCCCAGGAACCAATTCAATTTTTTTCTGACCTTACATCCTTTATCACTAAAAATCATGACTTTGCTTTTCAAAATATTTATTTTTAGATGATAATCCTCTGTATACCTAATTATCTCACCAAGTCGTCTTTGCAGTCCAATTGGGGTTAAATCCATTATTATGGCATCATCTGCATATAGCAGACAGCTCAACTCTAAGTTTCCTAATTTACTAAGCCCCACTCTTCTTGGCAAATCATTAATGTAGATGAAAACGAGTAAAGGGGCAAGCAGGCACCCCTGCTTCAGTCCATTGTTAGTTACTATTTTCTTCGAAAGGCCTTGTGTTCCCCCTAATAATACTTGAGTCCAGGTAGCACAGTGGAGAGCAATTATTAATCTTAAAAGATTCCCTGGTATCCCCATAGTGGCCAATTATCTCCACAGCTCCCCCGATCTACCCTATCGAATGCTGTGGAGAAATCTATAAAAGCCAAATATAACGGCATTCCCCGACTTACTGGATATTTTTCAGTTAAAGTTTGCAGAATGGAGATATTATCCAGTGTACCACTATTCTTACGGAATCCTGTTTGTTCCAAAGGGATATGGTTATTTTCAAATGCCCACTCTTGTAGATGAGTGAGAATACTCTTTGTAAACAGTTTACCCATTGCATCCAGGAGCAAAATCTGTCTAAAACTGTCCGAGGAGGTTTTTTTTTTTTTCTTTTTTCCGGGGAATTTTTTGGACCCTTTTTATATAGCGGAACTAGTATACTTCCCTTCCAGGATTGTGGAATATCACATTAAGTATAACAATGGACAAACAACGGATGCAAAAATGTTGCCCATTCTTCACAATCCTGTTTTATTATAGCTACTGGTACATCATCTGGGCCCATTGCACTGGAATATCTTGCCCCTTTAATGTAACCCTCAATCTCCATGCGTGATGGTGGCCCATAGTCGCCCCCCCCCCCCCGTAGATAGGGTGGTACTAACCTCTTGGTTCTGTCCAACTATGAGATTTAAAGCATAGAGTTGGTAAATATACATAGACCATTCTGCTTCTGGGATTAAAATAGGTTTTGACTTCTCTATACCATCACAAAATTTTGCTATCAGTGCCCAATACTTCTTAGAGTCTCCAGAAAGAGCTACCTCTCAGAGTCTAACCCATTTTTCGTCTTCCGCCCTTCTTCAGTCAGAAGGTATTTTCCTTTTCCGTACCTGTTTCAGCCTACTTATTTCTCTCTGCCTTTGTGTCGTGGGCACCCTAAATTGGTCTCTAATTAAACCATTAATTTCCCGATTCAATTTTTTCATTTCCCATGATATTATTACTAATGGAGTAGAACTAAAAATGGGATTCTTTTTTTTGAAAGATCTAATTGCGGCAAAGCCTCTCTCAAACCTCTGAACCGTTGTTTCTTTTCAGGAAATAAAGGCAATATTTTCAAAAATAGTCTTGAAATTTGGAAGCAAGTTATTTGACCAGCAAGTGCGCCCGTTGTTACGATTATAAGAGACCTTTTCCTCCCTCTGATTCCAATGTTCAGGATTCTCAATTTCTATGTCCATTTTTACAGCTAAAATATTATGGTCACTCATGTTTGAGGTGGATACCTTAAATTGTGTACATCCATTAAATAGTTGATGAGAAACTGCCATGTAATCAATTAAAGAGTGACCATGTGGCCCCCGGAAGGTATAAGCTGCGGGGGAATCCTCCGGGAATCTACAGTTCATTGTTATAAGGTCTAAGCTTCTAAAACTTTGCAAGAGTAACAAGCCTCGTTTATCTGACCTTAAATGGACCACCAATACAGAATCTGGAATAGCCCAGACCTCCTCCAGTTCCAGGTTAGAAAAAGACATAACTGCACTATTGGATAATTTAGCGTTAAAATCACCCACCATCATTATACGTGTAACTTTGTTACTTAACCCTTATACAAAAGTACAGACATAGGGCCATATGTACCAAAGCATTTTCCCATAGACATAGAATGGGTAAAACCCTTTGATGCATCTGGCCCAGAATCGACCAATAAGTTTGACGCTCTCCCTGGGGGAATATACACATTTACCAGTAAAAGAAAAATTGCTTGCCCCCGGTTATCTACACCCATCCTCAGTTTTGCTACAATACAACATTTTGATGGATGCTTATAAATCACAGGATCCCATACTATGTCACAGGTAAGCAAAATAGCTAAACCTCCACTTGCATGCCCTTTTACAGATTTTTTTGCTGTACTTCAGTACACATAAAAATTTTCAAACTGGAACTCCTCCCCATCCATGTTTCCTGGAGGCAAATTATTTTGGGGTCTAATTCTAATAATGATTTAAGTTTATAACTCAATTTTCCTACCGCGCCACATTCCAGGATAGGATATTTCCCAATTGGCTACCACCGCACTATGGGCTTTATGGTAGGTGCTTTTGACCCGTTAAGGGTACCTGCAACCCAACTCCACTTTGCTACCTCATCCTCCCTGTTTGGGTTAGTGGGCCATCGGACTGCAGGTTCTAAAATGTTAATTTCTCTTTCTCTTAAATTTCTCCTTACTGTTATTTCGATATCTTTTAGATTTATGGGGATATTTACACCCCTATTATTAGAGCACCCATACCCTTGCGTCTGATAAATCGTTCCTAAGCTTTCTACTAGAACTCTGCAAGGGGATACAGTAGGGATCACATCTATACCACTTTTCCTAAAGCAATCAGCATTAGCCATAACCAGTGCTGACACTATCCCTGATGTGAATGTAGCTCTAGTGCTTGGGGGAGTGCTCCTCCGGTCTAAGTAGACTGTCTCAATACCTTTACTGGTTATTAATCCCAAATCCTTTATTTCTGTTAACATCTGTAGGAGAGCACTTCTATTCAATAACATTGGTTCTGTTTCAAACAGAGAGACAAAAATCAAGGTCCTGCTCACTTGCCCGACTCTAGGTCCAGTAGTCCTTATTGTTCTAATACCAGGCTGCCCTAAGACTGTATCTCTATCTAACTTCCCCCTTTGCTATTAAAAACTGTAAACTGGTCCCCCACCCCAACTGTTCCCTGGCCGGGATCAATCCTTGCTTGGAGAGTATCCTGCCCACTGCGGTGCGGTAAGTCACCTCCTAAAGCCACGTAATGGTCTATCACCGGCTCAGAAAATGTTTCCATTGCATTTCCTAATATGGGGTCACTACTTTTCTCATGGTTCATCCCACTTTCTTCCCGGCCCTCTTGACACTGTGGGGCTATCGACACCCGGTTTGCACAGATCGCCTGATTATTATTTTCTTGCCCCGTCTTTAAACCCGTATTTAATATGGATATGGATTGCTCCAAAGTCCCTGTGTCCATTCTACTTGGAGGATAATTTGTACTATTTACTTCCTCACTTACTGGAAGGAACCGCAATTTGTTTTGTTTTTGTTTAGGGATACGTCTATTCCTGGTCTTCCTCTTACCCCTTTTACCAATTCTGACGTTGCCTTCATTCAATACTGGGACCTCCCCTAAGGGTACACTATCTAGGGTATTTACTAATTCTTCAGTTAACTGTGGGCTTGGGTTGATTGGATTACTTTTTTAAAAAACAGCGTAAACTCGTAATGGGGGAGTTAGTGGGGATCCTTTTAAATTAGATTTTTCCCCTTGACTGGTAAACTGAGCGCTCTCCTGGAGTTTAACTGCAGGTAAACTAACAATTGGGCTACCTCTAAAAGAGACATTTATAGATCCCACATTCACTTCTTTCGTTTTCCCATCCACCAATGTATTACCATTTTTTGGCATCCTGTTACATATTTGACATGCATGACTGGGTACTTCAGGACCCTTTTCCAAATTCTTTATGTCTTGCTTGATCTGATTAAGTTCTTGACCCCTGTTAGTATGGGCGAGAGGACATCCAATATATGATCTGTATTTACTGTGCTTTTTTTCTAGCAAAGATAAAATTGTAGATAGAATTCTCTCTAAATCGTAAAAAATCTCCAAGGTACCCCCCATCTGCATCTTCCTAAATGAATTCATAATATTATCTGCCCCCTTGTCTAATGATAAACCTGATATCCTTTCAACAGAACGTTCTAGTAAATTAACAGCATGGGACGAAGTAGGTGTACTACTATACAGAGCAGGCATATGTGGTTTGCCAGGTGTTAAAACCAGAGACAGTTCTGGATCCATCTCTAAGGTGCCTGCCTTTTTCAGCTGTGCAGTTAGCTCTTCATTCTTTTCCATTTGCTTGGCAATAACCAGAAGAGTGTAATCCTCCAATTTCACCTGCCCAGAGCCAATGCTACGTTCTATACACTGTGGCATTTTTAATGACATCACTCAGATTGGGCGGCAAAACACCAGGCTCAGATTTGTTCTTACCTCTTGCACAAACTTGTGGATTGTCAAAAAGGGATACCAATCCTATCAATGGTGATAATGGTGTGTGTCCCTTCTTTCTTGCCACATCCTTATTCGGGGGGCCTTTTTACTTAGTCCACCGATAAATCAACTTCCATTTCCGTTTTACTACCCTCCCCTCCTAATTGTGAAGCAGCACTTTCGCCTGGTGGCTGTACAGATTTTCCACCATTATTGTTCTGATGGATAATTACAGCAGAGTAAAGAGCTGCCTTAACTTCTGAATTAGTGAGCTAGATGCCCTCCTCATTCTCTGGTGTTACATGAGTGTTCATCACCTCGTCCTCCTGGACCTCATTTTTTCCCACATTTAGGCCCTTCCCTCGCTTGTAGCACCTCACACCTTTTGTAAACATTGACATCACCGATGGATACGTTTTCAGATAAGAAAGATGATCCCTATTTCTCCTGCGCCGAATGGTTTTCTGAAGCTTAAGAGGACTCCTTTGGCTCTGGAAACAACACTCTGAGACTGCTCCTGTTTTCACTTTTACGCTTGAGCGCAGACACCTAGATGGCATTACAAGTAATTCAATCCTCTTACTGCTTATTCCCTGCTATCTGCTACGGCTTCAGCCTCCCAAAGTCCGCAGCTCAAAACGCACAGCAGCACTGTGGCAATAGGTGATTAGCGGTTAGGGGCAGGTGGAGGCAGGTGGACGAGCAGGCGACCCCAATGCAGTTCCAACACAACATAGACTTCCAACGCTACTTGGCCTCTCAGCTCCCCTCAGCTCCAAACAGCACCAGCAGTTCAATAGTTCACAGACAAACAGCGCACCGGGACCTGAGTCAGATCCGAAGGATTGTTGATCACATGGCTTTCATCCGAATGTAATGTTTCTATGTTACTAATTATGCCTTCTCCACTCCAGCTCCATTTTTCACTCCAGTTGTCACTAAAGTACGGAATCTGGACAACCTATTTGTCTTTTTTTGAATTATTTTATTCACACCAGAGAAACATCTTCACTGTACAAAAAAACATGGAGAAAGCAAAACACCATACTTCATAGCAAAAAATCCCTGGGCTCTGCAAATTAAAATATAATGCACATACACAGTGTCATAATTACATAACTAAGAGAGGAGAAGAAAACCACAAAAAAGTATATATATGTATATATATATATATATATATATATATATATATATATATATATATATATATATAACATACTTTCTGATAATATCTATTTTCCTTCAATGTAAACAAACTGTGGCCTACAGCAAATTTCCAGCCTCCAGTTACATACAATAGACCTAAGTCAATCCCCGCCCCACCACATCCCCGCTCCAACTTGCAATGCATGCCCAGATTTTTTCCCCCCGCTTTCCGGCATTCCTACCTTTACATGTATAAAGAGCTGCCTCTTGTTTCCAAACTCCTAAGAACCGTGCTAGCCACATCTGAAATGTAGGTGGTTCCTTATCCTTCCATCGTGCTGCCAGCATGATTCGAAATATTGCTGAGCCTATAAACAAGCAATATTCTTGTTCTTTATTGCACATTAGTGAGCTGTCATGACCCAGGATTACCAGTGTGGGTATAAGGTTAAAGTCCCTTCCAAATCTGGTTCTCCAAAATCCCAAGATCCCAGATTTTAGAGGGGTAATTGATCACAATCAAAAAACATATGTTTTAGTGTAGCAGAACCTTCCCCACACCTAGGACACCGATCATCCTCCCACTTTCCTCATGCAAAGAGCTTTGCCGGAGTAAAATATAGATTAAATACCGTCTTATATAGTTGTGCTTTTAGATTAGAGGATAAAAAGGTTTCTGCCGACAGCTCTAAGGCTTAATAGATATCTAGATTTGAATTACCCAGTTTTACTGCCCAAGATGTTTCTACTTTCTCCAGATCATCAGGAATTTTTGACAACAAAAGCTTATATACCGCTCCTATTCTACATAGTTTGTTGCTAATTAACTCCATTGGTGGAATTTTCTCCATAGTTACCCTTGGCCTGTATGCCATAACTATACCTGTATGAATTACAAAACCTGATTAGGATGTATCCCAAACCTATGCTGCAAATCCCGAAATTGCGACTGTTGATTTCCCCCCAAAAAATCTCCAATATTGATTATGCCCTTAGCCTCCCACTCCCGCCCCACTGAGTCAACAGCCGCTCTTGAAAAAATCGAGCCATACCACAAGGGTGTATACTATGTCACATAAGGAATTCCCATAAGTTTAGTTATTTGTTTCCATATACACCCTGCACTCTTAATGATCTTAAACTTCACTTTATTGTAGTAGCCATACTCCACTTGTTTTAAAAGTAATCCTGCTGCATCCTTCCCTACTGCTAATTCGAATATTGTTGGAATTCTTCCCCCTGTATTCGGGCACTCCATTTCACCCATCCTCAATAAGTATGATATTTGATGTAGAAAGGCAGCCAAGTAATATAATCCAATATTCGGGATCGCCAGACCCCCACGCTCTTGCGTCAAAGACATTAATTTCAGGGACCTCCTTATCTTTCCATACTGCCAAATAAAGTTCAAGAACACTGAGTTCACGTTTTTAAGCATGCTATCCTCAATTGCAACTGGTATTGATCCAAACAAATACAAAATTTAGGTAAAATGCTCATTTTCAAAAAATCCCCTCTACCGATAATTGACAAGTGAAGGCCGTCAATCCTTTTTAACTCCCCGGATACAGATTTAATTAGCGGGTCATAATTAGCTTTTATTATGTTGTCCACATTTACCATAACCCTTACCCTCAGGTAAACTGCAGACTCCGCTCGCCTCTCATCCTCATAATCCAAATTCTGCGTACAAACCACAATATGTGAGAAACATAACTAATTTGGAAAAAGAGCTCAAACCACTGGAGGTTGATAGTGCCTGGAAGAGACTAACTGATGGTCTTTCCTCTGTAGGTAGTTGGTTTTCTAACCTAGGTAAAAGTCTTGTGAGTAAAATACTGATGCCAATAGCGGGAATAGAGTTATTAGTGTTTACTATAATCATTTGCTGCAAATGTCGAAAACACAAAAAGAAGTATGCTGTGAATAAGAGAGGAATGAAACGGAATGTTGATGAACTTGAATTATAAGAGCTGAATAGCAAGATTTATAAAAAGATGAAAAATTATCATCCAAATAAGGATTCAGAAAAAAGGCTGAACAAAAAGTTTGAAGTAATTAAATTGGGTGAAATGTGAAAGTTGGCATCTGGTTCCATTAATAGTGATGATAGTAAATATCATCAAAGAGGGGATTGATGGATCAAGGATTCGCACGTTAAGCGACTTGCTTGAATCATGAACATCAAATAATGTTAATAAACTAAATCAACATGTTCGTGTTACTAATATTGCACATTTTACATTACACAGGGTGTCCCAGTGACGCTTGCCTATGTGTTTGCTAATCATAATACGCTTGCATCTAAGATGGTCGCTTCTACGCGGGAATTTAGAATGCGAATGCTTCGGTCATAACCATGTGACGTCACGTACTCGCAGTTCTGGTGGGAAAGTGTTGCTCATGCGCAATACCGCTAATATGGCTGCTTTGTGTTCTCACATGCTCCAAGCTTGCATTGCCGCTTTCGCATAGCTGTTTGTTCTGCATAACCCATAAACACTATAGTTATTATGAAGTAAGGGGTGTAGTATAGCCATTCATGGTATACAGTGTAATAATTTTTTTCTGTATTTCAAAATTGTTTTCGCTTGCTTTTCATGTATTGTATTCTTTGGGCTTGGGAGTTGATTACTACTCCATCTTGAAAAACCTGTATGGTACCAGTCATGTGATGAGGGAAAAAGAGCTCTGCATCAGTGGAATCGAGCCAGCTGGCAGCCACCGCCAAGATGCTCCTGGGAAGCTGAACTTCTACCTAGCTGAACGGAGCTGAACTGTACTAAATTTGCAACAAATGTATTAAGATTTGTATTCACTATTGTTATGTGAAATTCATATGTCATGGGAATACAGAAAATAAGGGGTGGGTACAAAGCGTGAATATTAAGCCTGAGAAAGTCTAAAATTTAGGTGGTGTGATGACTTAACCCCCTCCTTTGTCCAATCCAAATTGGGGATCCTTGCACTTGCAACATTGGGGGGTGGTACACTGACCCGAAAAACAGTATAACTAGCGTAGGTTTAGCTAGAGAAATCGTCCGACTTGCCAGAATAGCTGACCTGTCACTGACCCAACGCACTCAATAGGTGACTGAAGTCAGAGAGCTGCGAAGCACTCTGTTGGGAAGTTTGAAAAACCCTATTGGGGTTTTACTGCAGACTTAAAGTGCTGGCGAAGCACTTTGCTGGGAGGTTCCAGAACCCAATCGGGGTTATTGGCAGATTCCTTGCAGAGAGGGAGTAACGCAGGCGTTGCAACCGTAGCTGCGGGTGTTGGTCGTACCCTTTGGTGAACCCGGTCCTGATCCAAATTCTGGGGTTATCCTGTCCTGACTGTCCATGAGCTGTACCTGCTCGCCTACTGGCACCTAAGTCCTTGAGGGTCCTTTCCCGTCTTTCCTACTGACCCATGGCCAGAGGGGGGTCTTCAATCTATCATAGGTAAATATAAAGTCTGTGTCGGTGACTATTTATATGTTTGCACTTCTGATGTTCGAATATTGCAAAGCATAATTGCATATGCTCCTTTCTCTTCCATGTCCCTTGATAAATGAAATTCCATGCATTGCTTGTCTATTAGTATGTCCCACTTTTAAACCCACCTTTAGCCAATACATAATTGTTTATCCATTTTAGTAAATGTTCCCAATCTTACCCTCCCTATAGTGAATAAGCTAAATCTGGATAAATCCAATTGCATAAGTTTCATTTCCTTTCAAACTGCTAGTGAATTGCGGGAGTCTATTTGGATTTAAGCATGTTCCCTTTCTTTACCCGCCTTTAGTAAATTGTGAAAGTCTGTTGACCTAAATTAGCATGTTCCTTCTTTTCACCTTTGTAATGTTACTCTTTCTTCCCCCAATAAGTCTCGGAGTCGGATGGTGGTACCAGCCTCTTTATTCAGGTACATACATACAAGGAGCGCAAAGCATGTCCTGCGCCCAGCCTGCTCGCGCTCTGAATGCCGCGCTCCACCTGCCGCGCCTCTACGTCAACGCACGTCACGTAGCCACGTGACGCGCCATACTAGCGCGCTCACTACATATCTCCCTTTTTTCCAAAGGGTTATGTGAACAAGTCCTGACTCATATCATAGTCTCTGAACCTCACTGGTGGGACCACCGCTCTGCCCCTTCTCGTCAGTCTTACCGGGGAATGTGCAGTCGTTGCTTCCTCACTCTGTCCACTCCCTAGCGCAGCCGCGCCAGGCACACTCCGACTGCTGTCTTCCTCTGGCTGACACTCTGCACTTGCCTCTTGATCTTCGTTACTACTTTCTCCTAAGTCCGGGCTTTCACCTCCATAGTCACTGGAGTGGTCACTGTTGCTCTCACTCTCTTCCCTGTCGTCTCTGCTTCTCCAGTTGAGTATTTTATTGCACCTGGCCATGCGATCCTGTGACCACACGTTTCCATCGCTCAGCAAGGCCGCCCGGCCCTTGATTTCCACAACTCTCAGGGGCCTGCTGTACTTACTTTCCCCTTTTTTCTGTAGAGTAGGCAGTCTTACTCTCACCCATTCCCCCTTTTCGAGGGCAGTGTCTTTTACATTTCTCCTCGCATCATAGTGTTTGGTATACACTGCTTGTGCCTTCTTCAGATTGGCTTGCACCACTGCCGGTGACCACTCACTCTTGATAACTCTGTCCTTCCATATCCTGTTGTCTTGGGTGAACGGCTCCCGGCCCCTTAAGATCTGGAAAGGGCTATAGCCAGTGTTCGTAGGAGTTATCCGATACGCCCACACCATGTGCCATATCTCCGCTTCCCAGTCTTTGTTGTCTGCAATAGCCGCTTGTATCGAGCCCATCACCACTCTATTAAAGCGCTCCACCAACCCATTCCCCGCCGGGTGATATATGGATGTGTGTTTGGTCGCTATTCCATTTCTTTGCATAAATTGGTTCCATCTGTCAGAGCGGAATTGGGGCCCATTGTCACTGAGGACACACTTGGGGATGCCCTCTCTCACGAAGGTCTCCGCCATGAAGCTCACTATTTTTTCAGTGTCCATTGTTTCTTCGATCTTTACTTCCGGCCATTTCGAATAACGATCTACCATTACACAAATGTATTTCTGTATACCCTGTGCATTCAGCACTGGCCCTAAAATGTCGATGGACAGTTCCTCCCACGGGTTTTGTGGAGGATCAATCTTTCCCAGGGCAGGGCGCAATGGTTTAAGCGTTTTGTCCGCGCCTTGGCACCTCAGGCACTCTCTCACATGTCTTTCCGCTCTAATGTCCATTCCTGGCCACCAATAATTCTGCTTGGCCCTTAGTTTCAGCTTTCCCACTCCCAGGTGGCCTTCATGTAACATGTCCATCAATCTGGGTATCATCGTTGACGGGGGTATGACTCTTTCCCCTCTGTATATAAATGTTCCCTGGTCATCCATAGACAGTTCCTCTCTCACCTCGAAGTATGGGACAAGGCCACGCTCTAACTTGCATTTGTCCGGCCAGCCTCTCACAATGTAGTCCTTCACTTTCTCCAGATTCGGGTCTCCTTCATATGCCGTTCTCCATTCCTGTTTGCTGATAGATACTTCGAGGTCCTCGGTGAGTGCGACCCACTCTTCCCCCGCCTCGGGGCATTCTGTACTGGGCTCCATCGCTGCCGCCCTACTCAGGTAGTCCGCTACTTTGTTCCTGTTCCCTGGAATGTGTTCAACGTCATAGCGAAACTCCATTAGTTTTAGCGACATTTTCGAGATCCTCGGTGTTGCTTCCGCATGTCCACTAGATGTGAGCACTTTGAGCAGGGGCTTGTGATCGGTCCTCAACCGGAACCTTGTGCCCCACAGGAACTGCCGGAACCGGGACATGGCCCACACCACCGCCAACATTTCTTTTTCAATCACACTATATCTCTTTTCAGTGTCATTCAGGGTGCGGGATGCGAAGCATATGGTTTCGACTCTCCCTTGACCTCGGTCTTGCATGAGGACTGCCCCCAGTCCTTTATCACTTGCATCCGTGGTTAGTATGGTGCTTCCTTGGGGGTCGAACCCTTGCAGTGGGATTGCCCCTGCCACTTCTCTCTTTACCATTTCAAATTCCCGTTGAGCTTCCTCTGACCAACAGAACTCACTGTTCTCTCGGGTTGACAGCCTCATGTGGTGAGTTTTCGAGGCGAAATGTTCAATGAATTTCCCATAGTATTCCGCCATTCCCAGGAATGACCTGACTTCCTCTTTGGTGGCTGGTGATGGTGCGTCACAGATCGCCTTTACATTTTCACTCTTGGGAGTCACTCCTTGAGCACTGATTTCGTGGCCCAAGTACGTTACCTTCTCCATCCCTATCCGGCATTTGGCCCATTCTGCTGTGAGGCCCTTCCCTTCCAGGATGCCCAATACCGCCTCCAGCTTCCTGTCGTGGTCCATCCTGTCCAGGCCCATCACCCCAATATATCATCCTGGAAGTATTGCACTCCCTTGAGGTCCTGAAACAGCTGATGCATGAGCTTTTGAAATACTGCAGCCGCCGAGGCTAGTCCAAACGGCATGCGGCGGAATCGATAGCATCCGAAGGGAGTTATGAAGGATGTTAAGCTGCGGCTCTCTGGGTGTAACGCTATCTGGTGATACGCTGAAGTCAAGTCTATGGTGGAGTACTACTGAATACCCCTTGTGCTGGCCAGCATCTCCTCTATCCGGGGAAGGGGAAACTTCTCCACCACTATATTTTTGTTCAATTCGCGTAGGTCCACGCATAAACGGACTTTCCCGTTTGGTTTCTTCACCACCACCAACGGCGATAGCCATTCAGCACAGGCTATCGGCTCGATGATCCCTCTTTTCTCCAGCTGTTGTAGTTCTTCCTTCACGTCGTCCCTTACTGCTAGCTGGATGTTTCTCACCTTGTGTGCCACCGGTACAGCTCCTTTTTTGAGTACGATCTTGTGTGCAAATCTGTCGAGTTTGCCCACTGAGCCACCGAAGACCGTTGGGAACTTCTTCCTCCATTTATTCGTGTCCAGCGCTTCCTCCGGCTCCGTCAATAATATCTGTTCCTTGCCTCCCGGGTCCAGCTTGATGCCCAGGTCTCCTTGATCGAGCCATCCTAGGACGGAGGGACCTTTCTCGGATACATACAGTTTGCACCTGGCCTCTCTGCCCCTGAACTCGAAGTTCAATTTCCTGCACCCGGCCATGGGGATTCGATCACCATTGTAGGTAACGGGACGTATGTCCAGCTTGTCCAGCTCGGGGCCCAGTCGCGGAGCAAACTTCTCTTCCCACACGCTCGGGGGGATGATGGTGTACGGCGACCCTGTGTCTGCCACCACCTGGACTTCGACGCCTCCGATCATCATTTCCATGACGGGTTTCATCGTTCTTCCTCCGCCGGTGCCCCGGCCTCGGTCGTTTATGCTTAATATTTCGTCGTAGATGCAGAGGACTGTGATCACCTCTTCCTCTACTGCCTCTTCTGGCTCCTCCGATGCCTGGGCCACGTACTTCACTGCGTTCTTGGCTGCCTTCTTCCTGCACGCCTTTTCAAAATGGCCGGTTATTCCGCAGAACGTGCATTTGGCGCGAAGCGCGGGGCACTTCCGGTCGTGCGCCTCGTGCGTCCAACTGCCGCATCTGTAGCAAGGCCGTTTGTTACTTCCGGCCTGTTTGCCAGGGTTGCCTGGGCTGTTCCGCCATTTGTCGGGACCCTTTTCCGGCTGTTTCCGTGCCTGATTATCCTTATGGTGTTCTTCCTCGTCTACTTTGTTCACCGTCCCACTGGGCACGATCTCTTTCTTCGTAGCCGCTGCACACCTTCGTGCCAGTTCGGCCCTTTTTACTATCACCAACACGTCCTTGAGAGAGGTGTCCCCTGCGGCCCATAGCTTGTCCTGCACGCTCGTGCACGTGGTGTGCATCACCACTTGGTCTTTTATGAATTCACTTTCCCAGTTGGCATATTTGCACGATACCGCCAGTTTCTTCAACGCCGCCACATACTCTTCCACTGTTTCCCCGGGTAGTTGCTTCCTTTGCTGGAAGTTAAACCTGTCTACTGAGACGCACACTGAGGGTTTGAAGTGTTCTTCTAGGTCTTCCAGCGCATGGGCATACACATCGTCATCCTCTGTCTCTCTCTTCTTCGGTACCAAGCTTTTGTATATCCTTAGGCCTTCTGGGCCCAGATTCAGCAACAGGATGCGTTTCTTTCTCGGCGGCTTAAACTTCTCCTCGCTCTCGTCTTCCATCACTTCTATGAAATTGTCTATGTATTCCTTCCAGTCCTCCCATTTCATGAGCGGTTCTCCTGGTCGGGGAAGGAACTGGACTGGCGCTATCGCGTAGCCCGCTTGTGCATTCATCTTCTCCGCCCGGGCTGCGGGTAGCGTACCTTCCAAGCTTCTCGGGCTCCCTGGTGCACCGTTTCGCTCTTCCTTCTTGAGCAAGGGTGGAGGGCTGTTCCTTTCAGCCCTTTCCTGTTCGGGTGGAGTAGCCAGTGCGTATCCCGGTGGGCCGCGACCGTGACTGGCTTCCTACCTCGGTTGTTCAGGGTTCTTCGACCGTCGCTATTTGTGCTCTCGGTGCTCTGTTCTCTTTGCTGATGGTTGCGTTGCGCTCCTTGCCGTGCCCTATGAGGATGGGGTCGCTGTGCGTACCCTCGGGCCTTCCTCGTTTCTCCTGCGCCACCACTCCGTTCCGTCGTGCTTCTCGTAGTCTGCGTGGTGGGGGTCGTGGGTCGGTATCCCACCCTCGTCGCCACTGTAATGTTACTCTTTCTTCCCCCAATAAGTCTCGGAGTCGGATGGTGGTACCAGCCTCTTTATTCAGGTACATACATACAAGGAGCGCAAAGCATGTCCTGCGCCCAGCCTGCTCGCGCTCTGAATGCCGCGCTCCGCCTGCCGCGCCTCTACGTCAACGCACGTCACGTAGCCACGTGACGCGCCATACTAGCGCGCTCACTACAACCTTCTCTTTATTGTACGATTTTTAAATGATTAGTATTCTCTGTCTTATTCATAGCTATACGCTATTTCTAATTCTAGTTATAGATAATCTTATCTGTGTTAATCTTGTGCTCATGACATGATGATGATGATGATTAGATAAAGGTTTTCAAAACTTCCCGAGTCTGTGGTTATTATAAAGAGTGCAAATATTAAATGATATTGTATTGTGATGACTACTTAACTTTACAGCTAGCTCCCCGATCCATTGTGAACTTAGGTACCTGTGAGGAGGATTGGTAAATCAGGTACATTGGAAATAAATAGAAAGGAACAGGGTTACTGGTAGTAGAGGGTAGGTTACCCGATTGAATAAGGATGATTACATTGAATTTTATGGGCCCAGGTGTGCTTATGGTTAGTCGGGTGACCTGCGTGCTCTATCAGTAGCACTGGGATACATTTTCTGTTACGAATTTAAATTCCCAATGGAAACTTCGCGTATTTGTAGTGCAAACAATAAAAATGTAGTTGTATTTGCAACCATAAAGTAACACAGCAAAAATAATCTGACAAAAACACTGTCACACTCTAACATTTCTCGCTTCAATACTCTTTGAAGGAGGTCGAGTCACTGTCGCACGCAAACCTTTTCATTTCAAGATGGCCGCCTCACACGCAGTATTTTGTTTCGTTCACTGCAGCACGAGGCTCGTCTAAAATAAAGGTACGAATCTCCCACGAAAATGGCGTAAAGCTGTTAGTGAATAAGAGGAGAAGCAGTGCGCACGTGGAAGGTGTTTACAAACAGAGTGCGGAGGGAGGGTTAAGGGGAGGGGCAGGAGCACTGCGAGGCCACCAGCAGCCGCAGACCACGAGGAGCGCTCGGCACCCGGGTTAACCAGCCTCTCCCTGCAGGTACTGGAGAGAGGGGAGAGGGGTGAAGGGTGAGGTCCGGCAGGGGTTATAGTGAGCCTGTCATGAAGGCCGTTGCCGACATGGGCTTAACACTTGTTTATGTTGCAAAGGCGATCTCTTGGGTCTACAGTTAGTGGATTTGTATAGCGCCAGATTTTTGTTATGTTTACTACAGTTCCGATTTTATCAACAGTTCATCACTCTCTACTTAAAATATTATCATTTAATTTCGATGTCGGGTCTCATGACTTTTAATAGCTTTTTTATGAGTCTTATTTTTTTTTTTAAATAATCGGCTTCTTGGATTTTGTTGTATGTTTATTGGGTCTCATTCTTATTGGGTCTCATAGTTGTATTATGTATCATCGATTTGTTTGTTGCTTTTCTGTTCTTGGGTGGTGCCCATCAATACGTATGTTTTATAGTGAATGGTGCCGTATGTGCAACAAGAGACAAAGCTGATGTTTCATGAAGCAGTTTCTTCAATAGCCATGACTAGTGGACAGGGCACACTGACGAAGTAACAACCGTCTCAGTCCATCCACCACATTGTGTTACAGTCCCATCAAATGCCCAAACATATCACTAGCAAGAGTCTCACTCAGTTTCATCCACCAGATGCAGCATCACAGCCGTAAAAAATGGTTCCAAGATTAGCCTTTGATCTCATCCCCTTTTCTGATTTGTGCAATGCACTGTATGTTGTCTCCCTTTGTTTATGAACTGTCCTAACATTGACAGATGTATAAGTTAAATGACCGTACCATCATAAAGTGAAGCCTCACTTTTGAGGAGAGGCATTCTGCAGTCACTTATAATTGGCTTCTGGGTGGATTACACGAATGAGGTAAACCATGGCTCCCGTTGGCCGTCATGTGCTACAGAAATCTGCAGCTCAAATTCAGTTGCTCACAAACTTTTTTGGCAACTGATATATATATATATATATATATTTTTTAATAAGATTTTATTACTAGGGGTTATCGCTGTAGGGCAACTGATATTTTAAGCTCCATCCATTGACGTGGGGGATCACAGCATGCATTTGTTGTAATGTATTATAGGACGTGCATACGGTTCTTGAAAATTAGACTCAGAAGTTATACATAGGTGTCCTTGTGCTCAGCTAATGAGTTAAGTGTGCTTTTGCAACTGCGAGAAACCGTTACCAATGTCACTAGGAGGTACCGGGGACAGTACATGGACTAGTGCCACTTGTCAGCCTTGTCACGTCTACTGCGTTGAGCCCCTGCTCCAGACAGACTCCATAATCCTTAGCCACTGACCCTCTTCTGCGCCAGGCCACATGAGGTGTCCCTTGTCAGCACCACCCCTCCAAGGCCTGTACCCTGGCCATATCTGCTTCTCCTTCTCTCGCCAAACATTATAGCTTGCACAAATGGTTGCTGACTGCTACACCATTTCGTACCATTGCGCATTGTGCGTCAGCAAACCTGAACTTTCAGTGGGCCATTTGGTGTAATTTCTCTTCTGATGTAGTGTGGAAACTACTTTGCCTTTGCCACAGGCTAAGGCTACTGACTTTACAGGCTAAGTTGTATCTTCACCCATCTCTAGAGAATTCATGACGTTTATGGAACCATGTTATCATCTGTATTGATAACTGCTTTTTGACATTATGAGTGCTGCTTTATGAAGCCTGTAACATTGGTATAACTGAACCTGTAAGGTCCCCTCTTTTGCTGGCTGAACCTTTTAAGATCAACAACAGGTGAGTGGGGGGTCGGACTAGGCAAGCAGCAACAACGGATGAAAAAAAATACCCTTGAAAGCAAGTAAAGGGAGGAAAGGATGATTGTAGGGTTTGAGGTGGGTAGAGATAAAGGGAGGTGAGGGTGACTTGATGGTTCAGCGGTGGGTAGTGTTAAAGGGAGGTGAGGGTGGCTTGAGGGCTCCGGGGTTGGTAAAGGAAAAGGGAAGTGAAGGTAACTTGAGAGCTTAGGCTGCGTAGTGGTAAAGGGAGGTGAGGGTGATTTGAGGGTTCAGGAGTGGGCAGAGTTAATGGGAGGTGAGTGTGACTTGAGGGTTCTGGGGTAGGTAAGGATGATTTTAGAGTTATGGGGTGGGTTGAGGTATAAAGGGAGGAAAGGCTAGTTTGGGCGTTTCGGCAATGGGTAGAAGTAAACGGAGATAAGGCTGAATTTAGGATTCAGGGTCAACAGAGGTAAAGGGAGGTGACGGTTACTTGAGGGTTCAGGGGTGGGTGGGAAGATTTAAAGGGAATGAAGGGTGACATAAAGGTTATAGGATGGTAGAAGTTAAGTAAAGTGAGGGTGACTTGAGGGCCAATGGGTGAGTGAGGGTAAAAAGAGGTGAAAGTGACTTGAGGGCTCAAGGGTGGGTATAGGTAAAGGGATATGAGAGTGGCTTGAGGATTATAGGGTTAGCAGAGGTAAAGGGAGGTCAAGATGACAGAAGAGGCCAGTAGAGCCAAAGGTGAAACAGACCTTTTGAAATCACCTCATGTTTGATGTTGATTAAAGCATCATCTATATCAGTGATACTCAAAGTACGACCCAGAGGCCGCATACAGTCCTCCTGATCTTTACATAAGGCCCCTTAGTCAACAGCAGCACTGTGCTGCTGTTTTCTCGATTCAGCACTAACATAAAAAAGAACTTAAATAGGCAAGCATTTATTCAATGGTTAATTGAAATTAAAGGAAGTAAGTAAGTAACTAACTAGGTTGTCTTGTACTGCATAACTATAGGAACACCTTCATTTTTAAAGACATCTTGCAACAAAGTGTAAAAATGTGATAAAGTCTCTTCAGAATTAAAAAAGTGTATTTCATTAACATGCAGAGCTTGTTTTTCCAATGGCTGGACCAATAGAATGCAGACCTCTCCCTTAAGTCTGATTGTCTGTTGCCAATCAATCAGTGTGATGTGGTGTTTCACAACATTGAAAGTGTGTTAGTATGACTGAGGGATAAGGAATGAGAATTAGGTGTGATTGGTGAGAAGTAGTGATGATGGATGAGAAATAGGGATGAGAAGTAGGGATGATGGATGAGACCCAGGGATGAGAAGTAGGGATAATGGATGAGAAGTGGGAACAATGGATTAGGAATAGGTGTGAGAATTAGGGGTGATGGGTGAGAAGTAGTGATGATGGGTGAGAAGTAGTGATGATTGATGAGATACAGGGGTGAGTACTAGGCATGGAGAGTGAGGAATTAGGTTATCCTAAAACGGATGTTCTAGAGGGAAGAGCAGGAGTTAATTACATAATCCAAAATTGTTGTTTGCACATGAATGTGGCCTAGCTACAATATACTACTATTCACATTTCTATACACCCAATTAATTTCAACTGTAATCATGTACATTTAGGATTTGTGTATTGGAACTGCAATAAAAGTTATTCATCAGTATTTTACTGCGCAAATTATAAATCTATAAAAACGCTACGTGTGAGATTTCTTGCACAGAACCAGCACACCTGACAGCACAAGAAAGAGAGTTCAACTGAGCTTGTTTTGATCAGTTATGTATGCCTTTATTTGGAAGGTTAGGTGCATACTTTTTGTTGGTGGTAGGCAATGGCACTTCCTTTTTAAGTCCTGGGCTTATTTTTCATCATCACCCCTTGACCATGAGCAAGAGACAACAATTATTTGCAATGCAATAGGTCTCGCATTTGCAAGAGTTTGAGCTATTTTTATTGTAAATGACATTGCCTTTTATTTATGTTTTGAAACATAAATAAAAGCCAATAGGTCAAACTCGCGTAAATGCAAGACCTATTGCATTGCAAATGCTTGTTGTTACCGAAAAGTACCTTTCTACAGCGCATACTGGCTCTTTTAACGTTACTCACAAAAACAAACAAGTACAGGCAAAGCACGAGATGGCTTTGTGTTACCAAAAGCACAATGATGCAGCACTGGTATTATAACCAACATAGTGGCAGAACTTAAATCCCAATGGCAGGAGTCAGGAGGCCTCACAAGTGACATATTAACCTGTAACAATGTGCTAGAATCTGTTGGAGGAATATGGTTAAAGACCAGTCTGCACACTGATGAGAGGCATGTGAGTTTAGGACAGTGTCTCCTATGAATGAGCAGTGCGGACTCTGAGTAACAGTCTCTTAATCATGCAGTTTTGCCATCTGCACTAGTCCTGTTATCATCAGCGCTATTTTTAATGTTGTCATCTGCACTAGTCTCGTTGTCATCAGCACTAGTCTCGTCATTGGCACTAGTCTCGTTGTCATCTGCACTAGTCTCATTGTTATCATCAGTGCACTTTTCGTTGTTGTCATTAGTGTTGTCATCAGCACTAGTCTCATAGTTGTCATCAGCGCTATTCTCACTGTTCTTGTAGGCACTAGTCCCACTGTAATCATCAGAGCTATAGTCATTGTTATCATCAGTGCTATTCTCATTGTTGGCATTGGCACTAGTCCCATTGTTATCATTAGTGCTGTTCTCATTGCTGTCATCGGCACTAGTCCCATTGTTATCATCAGTGCTATTTTCATTGTTGGCATTGGCACTAGTCCCATTGTTATCATCAGTGCTATTCTCATTGTTTTCACGAGCACTAGCCCTATTGGTATCATCAGCGCTAATCTCATTGTTGTCATGGGCACTAGTCCCATTGGTATCATCAGCGCTATTCTTATTATTGGCATCAACACTAGTCCCATTGGTATCATCAGCGCTATTCTCATTGTTGGCATCGGCACTAGTCCCATTGTTATCATCAGCGCTATTCTCATTGTTGGCATTGTCACTAGTCCCATTGGTATCATCAGCGCTATTCTCATTGTTGGCATCAGCACTAGTCCCATTGGTATCACCGCTATTCTCATTGTTAGCATGGGCACTAGTCCCATTGGTATCATCAGCGCTATTCTCATTGTTGGCATTGTCACTGGTCCCATTGGTATCATCAGCGCTATTCTCATTGTTGGCATCAGCACTAGTCCCATTGGTATCACCGCTATGCTCATTGTTAGCATGGGCACTAGTCCCATTGGTATCATCTGCGCTATTCGCATTGTTGGCATAACTAGTCCCATGGGTATCATCAGTGCTATTCTCATTTCTCGCATCAGCACTAGTCCCATTGTTATCATCAGTGCAATTCGCATTGTTGTCAGGAGCACTAGTCCCATTGGTATCATCAGCGCTATTTTAATTGTCATCAGTTCTAGTCCCATTGCTGCCATCAAGGTTACTCCCATTCACTTAGAGCAGGTCTTGAAAACACTGAAATGTGGTGCCTGTTGTGGTTGCTGTTGTAATCCTGCAGACTTTGAAAAGCCCTTGCTGTTGACTTTACCTAAACAGCAGATCTGCCTTCCGAACTGGGTATCTGCTACAGGTGATTCTGGAAGGAAGCCAGGCGCTGACCAAAGCAACCTCCATGGGTGACATTGTATATGCTACAATTTTGTCTGGTGTGAAGCTTAAGGATTTCACCATCTGCCAAACACATAAAAATAGGTAGACTTTGTTTTATAAACATGCTATCCTGGGAGTTGGTTTGTGATGCACTGTTCTCTCAAGAAAAGTGTCTCCCCAGAGCACTCAAAATCAAAAGTTCAATAAAGTTCATTCAAAAACGTTTGAATTGATTTCAAAAGATTTTCTTTACTTGTTATTCATTTCATGATTCTTCTCATGGTATATACATATTCAACTCATTGGCCCAATGCATTTCGGGCTGTGCCCTTCACCGGGGGCCCTGTGCAATTCTGGTTAGGCGAACGGGTTGCCGCACTGGTGTAAGTAAATATCGAATGAAATATTCTAGCTGAGTCCTCAAGGGAATCCGGTCTAGAGTGTAAACGTTCGAGTGTTTTTCCGCGTTCTAAATGATAGATCGGGTCGCGAGGCTCCATGTCGCCTCGCGACCCGATCTATCATTTAGAACGCGGAAAAACACTCGAACGTTTACACTCTAGACCGGATTCCCTTGAGGACTCAGCTAGAATATTTCATTCGATATTTACTTACACCAGTGCGGCAACCCGTTCGCCTAACCAGAATTGCACAGGGCCCCCGATGAAGGGCACAGCCCGAAATGCATTGGGCCAATGAGTTGAATATGTATATACCATGAGAAGAATCATGAAATGAATAACAAGTAAAGAAAATCTTTTGAAATCAATTCAAACGTTTTTGAATGAACTTTATTGAACTTTTGATTTTGAGTGCTCTGGGGAGACACTTTTCTTGAGAGAACAGTGCATCACAGATCTTTATTCAACCCAAGTACAGAGGGTTCAACCTCACGGGCACCACCCACCTTCAAAGAACTTATCAATTACACCAAGATCACTTTAGGAGTGCGTATCTCAACCTCCACTTTTGGATCCTGGGAGTTGGCACAGAACAAAACACAGCTTCTTTCATTTAGTTGCTTCCCTGAGAAATGGATCTAAAAAGCCCGGGTGTGGTGTGCGCGCGCGCCACTGCGAGCCGTGTGGTTTCAATTATCGCGCCCGTGTCTGGGCACAATAATTGAAACCACATGACAGCCGGTGCGCGTAATAGACACCAATAGGCCGTGGGCGGAGCAATGCACCCGCCTTTGGCCTATTGCATGCTCTCTTGCTAAAAAACACGCACGCAAAGCCCAATAGCGTGGCACAAAAGGAAAGGCACTCCTACGTCAGCTTCTGAAACCCCATTTTTAACTACTAAATGTCTTGCGCTGCGTTGACAGTGCTGTGCACTACAACGCTAGGCGCAAGACCTAAAAAGGCAGCCACAGTGAAAAGGATGATTAGAACGGAAACCATGACAAATGGGAAAAACAGGAGGGATAAAAAAATAACCTGCAAGGGTGAACTAAAAAGACAGGAAGTGAAGTGTAGCATGGTGGAAAAAAGGTATGAGGTGGAATCAAAACTAGACATGGAATCAAAACTAGACAGAGTCAACATTAGGCTGCTGTGGCATTTTTTTGGCAGCCCACATGCAGACTCACCTTTTATGGTTTATTTTGAAAGCACGTATATCACCAAACCTTATGTGATCAACAACAAACAAAAGCTTTCAGAGTGCTACTGAGAGAGGGGCATCCTCTCCACCGACATGTTAGTTTTCCTAAGTACAGGACTTGATTGTGCCAAAATTGTGTGCTTCCACTGAAGAGTGCTTTCCTCACTTTTTGGCTTGTGGTAAAGTTTACACTCAGTGCAGTGGAACTGAGTTGGTTATAGGGGCCAACCAATGGTCATGGCTGTAGCCTTGATCTGTTTGTTATGAAAGGTTATGATAAAAGTAGCAGACATGATACATTTATTATTAAAAGCATATGTTATCTACTATCGTTAAGGGTGAATTGTTTTCCTCTTCATGAAATCCCACAGAAAAGGATTTTGTTACATGGAATCTCAGATTACTGTGGTAGGCAAGGCATTTGGTGTTGGTCATTCCCTGTGACAAACTGTGGGTATAGAATATTTGCTCTGTTAGAGTCCATATTAGGTGATGGTTGACAGTTTGTGCAGTTGCATAAGCCTCCATTGACAATGTTGTCAAGGCTTTGGTAACAGCTATACATCTTATCGGTTCATTGGGGGAAAGTTGTACTAAATTCCATATGTGTGTCCTGTTTATAATGACATTTTATGACAAAGTCCATAGGCCTGACTTACTTATTGGGAACAGCTTGTTTTAATGGCAATAGGTTTTGAAGGCTGTTGTACTGTTGCATTGAGCAAAAGCCTTGGCCAATTACTTTGTTACATGGAATCTCACAGATTACTGTAGTAGGCAAGGGTTTTAGTATTGGTGACCAACCTGAAAAAATCATGAGGATAGAAAATATGATAGGATAAATCTTATCAGGTAGTCTCTGGAGGGATTTTATATTGTTTTGACCAATGTAATTTTGTACGTATTTCTAATGTTACGGTATACCCGATGGATCCCTAGTGTGAAAGCTTCTGCCCAACACAGTAGGTCTGCGCTTGTTAGTTTTGGTGACAAGTCAATGATAAAGGTTAAAGATCTGATTGTTTGTTATGAAAGGCTATGATAAAAGTAGTAGGCCTGACATATTAATTGTGAAAAGCATAAGATAATGTCAATAGGCATTTTAGAGTGGATTGTTATCAGGGCTTGATAGACCTGCAAGTCTAGTAACTTTAATAATCTATTAGACTTAACTGTAATGTACTTGACCCGTGAACTGGTCTCAAATTGAATGATTCTAGACAAATATTTTGTCTTGTGGAGCCATCTTTTTCTTTATTATCAAATAAGAGAGCACCTTCAAATATGCAAGTTCACTAGTTCTGCTGAACAAAAAACACTTTTTATTTACTAAACTAAATGTTTGCTCCATGTATAACAAGAATTGAGCCTATATATAGGGTACACATGATTCATGGGTTGCCCCTTAGTTCACTAATAGCATTGTCATCTGGGCAGGAGCAATAATAATTCCCAGTTCATGTTTAAAAACTCATTTTTCATAAATATATTACCAAAGCATGAAGTAGTAGTCCATTGTCATTTACAGATAGCATATTTTCCATTGAAAAGGCCACACAACTTTCCCACGAACTAACAAGTATTTTTTTCTGATAATAGCACATAAACAATTTTTGGAAATTGGGTTTCAGCAAACATATTTTAACATTTGCACATAACCAATTAACGTGTTCCGATTTGTTTTGATCCTATAAAAATATTTTTTTCACCACAGAATTACAAAAATGGTTCTTCATAACTAGAGAAACATATTTGAAACGTTTGAACAGTTCACTTAGGCTTTTTTCTAACACAACACTTAAATAGCTGACATCTTACAGTCTTCCATTTAACATGCTTTGCATAGTTCAATTGTCACACAGTTCACTTTACAAAATACTTTAAGTCACAGAAAGAAACATAAAATGTAATAAGATAAGCTGACTTTTGACCTCTGTCTCTGAAAGCCAGCTAATGTGAGAAATGACAAGAGTTTATAGCATTTGTATTGCTCTTTCATTTTGTGAGCAATAAAGATGCCTTTAAATCTTGTTATCCTGTCACATTTGCCATGCTTTCAGAGACAGATGTCAAAAGTCTTTTTGTCCTCCCTGAAGTTAGACTATTTTCAACTGGACAGAAAGGGTGAGCTGTACATAATGCGAGTGGGTGAGTAGATTTTTCGAGCCCTGGTTATTGCTCCATATTAAAGCCTACAGATAGGTATTTCGTTACATGGGACCTCACAGATCACTGTTGTAGGGAAGGGGTTTAGTGTCGGTACCCACTTTGACAAACAGTGGCCCTTTAAGAATCCTTGTTAAAGTCTCTTAGGAGAGATAGTATTTTGCTTTGACAAATGTAATTTTGTGTATTTTTCGGTTTCGTCTACCAACATCGCGTGTGCTGTCACTACGAAGTGTATTGTTTACTATAAAGGGATTAGGGACCACCTATTGCTTGTCATTCACCGGTATCATTGTCACTCTTCGTTGCTGTCTCCTTATTGGCCAGCGCATGTCAGGCATCACTTCCTTTTCTTTCAGTGAAGCATGTAAAAGTAAAAATAATGTAAAAGCATGGACAAAGTACAGATGGATTAATCTTAATTAATGTCCATCCATTGCTCGCGCTGTGACTGAGGTACTATTTCTTCTTCCCCTTCCACCCCATGTCATGGTTCTTCTTCATCCTCCCACCCAACACTTCTCAGTGTTGCTTCTTTCTCTTTCACTCTCCAGTCTATTGTGTGACAGAGTCATAATAGAGCTCTTCAATTCTCCACTCTGGAATATCTTTGATTTAAACCTTCGATAGTCTAGTCTATATGACTCTTCTCACAACAACGTGTTTGTTACTCCATATCTGCTCCAGTTTAGAAAAGGCTTTTAACATTTGTAGCTCCTCAACACAGCTGCAACCCTGTTCTATTTCCTTTATCCCCAGCCAGCCCAATATTTTACTTAGCCAACTATAACTTTGCACACCATTGTAATTTTATGACTCCCTCGCGCACTAGCCTCTCCTTGTCAATAATGCATTTATTTGTAAACAAACCAGTTTTCGAAGAAGCATTGTACATACTAATTGCAGGGAAGTGCCCCTTTTTTCATGGTTAACTCCCACTTTTTGCCTGATACTTGATAAGCCGTGGGTCCTTGCCATTCAGGTTTCCTGGGCCTGTGTTCTTTCCCCAAAGCTGTAGTTTTGTATCCACAATTGGTACATCTCTGTCCACAGGTAAGCCCCTGGTAAAAGGTACCATGGGTACCAAGGGCATTGTGACCAGGGAAGGCTTCTAAGGGCTGCAGCACCTATTGTGCACCTTGGCACCCACAAACTGCCAACGCTGGCAGTTCAGGATGGACTGTTCCCATTGAGCGCAGGGTCCAAACTGATTTACATATGGCTGGGTCCAAACTGGAATGGTACAGTGAGCAAAAAAACACTGGATTTAGTCCCAGACAGATCTCCGTACTGGGGTGAATTTATGACATTGTTCTGCATTCTGTCCCTCAATTGTTATTTTTGCATTTGTCACCCCAAGTGGGATGGGTATGCCCAGACGTGGGTCCCGTGCTCTCCATGCCACTGGAGTCAAGCTATCCTGGCTGATGAGGGCTGAAAGCCCGAAACCGGTCCTAGGATGTTTGTTTCCAGTTCGGGGAGGACCTGGCCTGGAAGTTTGGGATGGACTGTTCCCATTGGGGGCTGGGCCCAGACTGATTTGCATATGGCTGGGTCCAAACTGGAATTGCATGGTGAGCAAAAAAACAATGGATTTAGGCCCAGATCTCTGTACTGGGGTGAATGTATGACATTGTTCTCACCATCACCCTCTACAAAAGCGGCATTCTATTGATCCAAGCCTCTAACAAAAACCTTAATAAATTTGCGGACCGTTTTACCCTCCTCAGAAACCATGTGCGTGACACTGGCAAGGCGACCAACTCCCGCCTTAACGATTCTCCGATCCTCCTGCCTGTGACGACCAACCTCCCCCAAACCTTCTCTCAAAGGTTCTTCAACACAGCTCCTCCCAACCCCTCCAGCTCGATCACTGACCTTGCTAACACTACTGCCCCCAGACCATTGGTCTCCTCCCCTCTAGCTCCACACAGGGTCTCCACTGCTTCTAACACAGCTCATCTCAACCCCCTCAGTTCATGTGCCGGCATTACGAACGCAACTGACACGAGACCCTCGGTCCCCTCCCGCCAAGCTCCCCACTCGGACTCTGAATCCGGTACGCATCCAACTACCTACACTGCAGGGCATTACAGCCCTGCTAGCCCACAAACCACACCTCCTATGTTCCATAACACAGCCCATCCTAACTGTCCCAGCACCTCTACCTCCCCCACCTTTATGGACACCGATACTCTGCACTACAAAGCCACCACATTAATTCAGAGCATCCACTACTCCATCCAGGATCTAACCAACCTCCTGCACCTCGCCGAACTCTCCTTCGCCAGCCTTAAGCCCTGACTGAATCCCACTTCCCCACATATCTCTGAGCTCCCCAAACACCCACTACCGCTTTCCTTGAGGCACCTTCGCCCGCGAAAGCAAACTTGCCAGCTATCGGAGGAGGAAACCCTAGCTCTCGTCCTCTCCTACAACCCTTCCCTCACCACACCAAACCCGTCAGACCTCACTGAAAAGGAAATCCCCACCATTCTCCAGGACCACAAATCTGCCCGGCCACCCCTTGTCTAGCTGACGTGGGGGCAGCACATCCCATCCACACGGTCGCCATCAACCCCTGCAGACCAGCTCCCTTCAGTAACAGAAGTGTGATCAGAAGCAATTTAGCGCCTGTACACCTGACTACCCTGACTCCCGACACCCCTCCGACACCTCCCTGACTGCTCTCTTAATCAACTGACGATCGGCAGTAAAGCATGCTACAGACGTTGCTGCTCTCATACAGAACAACAACCTCGACGTAGCAGTTCTAACAGAATCATGGCTTAATGAGTCCTCATCCCCTTGCCTAGACCTCCTAGTCCCCCCCAACTATAACATTGCTAGACTAGACAGACAACAGAGCAAGAAAGGTGGTGGCATTGCCTGCATCTAACGATCTAACCTTCGTGTCACGGAGCTTCTGGTGGTTACCACCGACTCTTGCGAATACCTCGCCCTATCAATCTGCAGTAATGCCTCCCTATTGTGCAACCTGCACATCTTTTACCACCCCCCCAGGCATGAACGATTCCTTCACTGACTACCTCATGGGAATTCTCACAGCAAAGAGCTCCTCCAACGCCAAAGACATTTTCCTTGGCGATTTCAACCTGCATTGGAACGATCCTAATGATCCTCATGTCAATGCCATTAAAGACCTCCTGACGGATCAAGCCCAGACCCAAGCTTGCTCACTCCCAACACACTCGAAAGGGGCCATACTAGACTGGATCATCTCCAAGGAAGCAGCCATTAAGCTTATCTTTATAGACCCTTGTGATTGGTCTGACCACCACACCATCACCTTCCTACTTCCTGGCACCCTCAAGGCAAGGGTACCCCAACCTGTGCTTCCCAAACGCTGGGTCAGAGACACCAAGAACCTGGACCACAAGGAACTTGAGGTTTGCTGCATATCTGACCTCCCCTCCCCCGCATATCACATCGGTCAGTGACCTTAACGATCACTACTCTGCAACTATGTCGACCATTCTTGATGACCTAGCCCCACTAAAACTAAAAAGAACTCAAGTCAAAGATAGAAACCCATGGTTCACAGGGTCCCTCAACAATGAGAGGCGATCCCTCCGACAATCCGAAAGAATCTGGAGACAGCACCCCTCTGCCGCTCATCTAAAACTTCTCCGCCAAGCCAGAAATACCTACAACAGGAACATCCTCAACTCAAAAAAAGAATTCTTCAGATCGGAACTGGGGAACGCCCAGAACAGACCCCGCAAACTCTTTGATCAAAAAAAAATTCTTCAGATCGGAACTGGGGAACGCCCAGAACAGACCCCGCAAACTCTTTGATCTGATCAAACACCAATCTAACAAACTAGCCAAAACTTCGAAAGAAAACCCCAAGTCTCTAATTTCCTCCGATGATTTCTCCTCGTTTTTTGCGAATAAAATCAAAACACTGGGCAACGAACTGAGCTCCGCCTCACACTCTCTACCGCCCCCTGACCTGCCTTTTTCACCCATGCCACTCCAACAGACCTCACCTAAGAATCAAGCACACTGGACCAACTTCACTCTCTACGAGGAAGACTCTATCACCAAAATCCTCTCCACCTTAAACCCGAACAACCACTTCAATGACCCGCTCCCCTCCAACCGTCTCGCGGCTGCCGCCCAAGCCATTATTCCGAGCTGGACTGCAATAATTAATGCCTCTCTTCGACAGGGCTCAATTCCTGACTCCCTCAAAGCGGGCCAAGTCCTCCCCATTTTAAAAAAGCCATCGCTGGACCCAGCCTCCCCAGAAAATTTCAGACTTATTTCCAACATCCCTCTATTAGCCAAAGTACTAGAGAAATGTGTGCAACTGCAACTGAGTCATCACATCAATAACTTCCACCTACTCGATGACTGCCAATCCGGTTTCCGTCCCGGTCACAGCACTGAAACCACCATGCTCCACATCGTTGATGATGCCCTCCAAGCCCTTGACCAAGGCAAAACCTCGGCCTTCGACACGGTCAACCACGGGAAGCTACTCGAACGCCTCAAACTTAGGATGGGATTAGACGGCCCGGTCCTTGAATGGTTTAAATCCTTCCTCCAAAACCGGTCTCAGAGATTCCTAATCAACGGTAGCCTGTCTGCTCCCTCCTCGGTCACAGTTGGTGTCCCCCAAGGATCAACGCTGTCCCCACTCTCTTCAACCTTTATCTGGAACCCCTTGCTGAAGTCCTTCGCACCGCAAATATATCCTATCATATGTACGCCAACGACACAGACCAGACCAGACCAGACGTGGGTCTCGTGCTCTCAATGTCACTGGAGTCAAGCTATCCTGGCTGATGAGGGCTCAAAGCCCGAAACCGGTCTTAGGATGTTTGTTTCCAGTCCAGGGAGGACCTGGCCTGGCAGTTCGGACTGGACTGTCCACATTGGGCGCAGGGTCAATACTGATTTGCATATGGCTGGGTCCAAACTGGAATGGCATGGTGAGCAAAAAAACTATGGATTTAGGCCCAGATCTCTATACTGGGGAGAATGTATGACATTGTTCTGCATTCTGTCCATCAATTGTTCTTTTTGCATTGGTCACCCTTAGAGATCCTGCACCTTGGCACCCACACACTGCCATTACAGGCTGCATGTTTTGGGGCAGAGAAAAGTGAAGAGTGGACATGGCACACATCCCGGAGTGCCATGCCAGCAATCCAGTGACTGTGGCCTAGGTAAGTCACCCCTCTAGCAGGGTGCGCTAGACCACAGGTTAGGGTACAGTTGTATGAGCACTGTATCCCTACAGTTTCGAAGTCCATTCTTAGGCATTGTAAGTGCAGGAAAGCCATAAAGAGTATATGGTCTGGCAGTTGGTCTTTACGAACTCTACAACTCCATATGATGGCTTTACTAAAACCTGAGAAGTTTGTAGCAATCTTCTCATCACTGTAAACCCACTCTGAAGCCAGAGTTGGGTTTAATGTAAAAAGCACTCAGAGGGCATCTTAAAGATGCTCCCTGAAAAACAACCAACCCTGGTGGGATTCCTAAATGGCTGCCCGTCATTTACCACATCCAGAGAGGTTTCTGGACCCCTGGGTAGTAGGCCATCGCTCTCTGGGTCCAGAACCAAAGGCCATCCTGGGCAGGAGTGTCATGCCTCTTCCCCCAGGATGGGCTGGGTCCATGAAGGGGAAGCTTCAAAGGCCTGCCACTTTTGTAAGCTGTCCCTGCATTTTGCTGCCCCCAGGAACTGGCTCCCACTGGTTCTGACTCCCACATTGGGCAGGAGAATCAGTGGGAAAACCGAGTTAGGAGGAGTGGTGTGCCCACTTTTGCCAACCCCACCCCTCAGGTGTGGGGGGGGGGGTAGCTGAAGCATACATCTCAGTCCCCTCCATCTTGAAGATGAGGGGACCCAGCCAATTAGAGAGGGGCTCATGCCCTCCTCCCACTTGAAGGTGACATACTAGGGGTGTACTCACCCCAAGGAAGGGACCCAATGGTCCAAACCTGCACACCCCTCTAAACTCCCCTTAATGTAGTATTCAGGGGCAACCCTGAACCGTGCCTCCTCAGATTCGAGGAAGAAAGTAGTACCAAAGAGCCGGCATGACCCAGGAAGAAGACACCAACTGTGATGGCGCCATATTTGTGTGGGGCTGAGTAGCTTCATTTCGCCAGCGCTTACTGCGCATGTGTGGGTGAGTGGACGCCTACTAAAGGCGAGTCCCTCGGCGTTCCCTGCTGACAAGGTAGCGAGCGCTGTGCTGCAGAGGCGCGCTGCGTGTTTTTACGGCGTTTTAAAAATATTCTCCTAGCTGTAAACTGGTTGGTGTGCGCGCAGTCTGTTGGGTAGCTTAAAATTTGCCCTCTTACACGCACCGTAAATTGTGCCCCCCACCGCCGCTTGGCGGGCTTGGTTCCCGGGGTGGGCGCCATATTTGTGTGGGGCTGAGTAGCTTCATTTCGCCAGCGCTTACTGCGCATGTGTGGGTGAGTGGACGCCTACTAAATGCTCCTCCCTTCCGTAGCGGGATCGCGGAGCGGGCGCGTCCTCGCGTGGCCGGAGTCGTGCCAGAGTCCTGCCCGTCTGCGCCCGTCCGCGACAGGACGCGCTGGACGTGGCTGGACTCTGGCCCCCCTCCTGGTCGTACTATTTGTCATCATGCGGTGCTACACCAGAGACAGTCTGGTTGCCATTGACAGGTCTCGGACGACCTGCACAACACCTAGGGTGGACCCCCTATGCGGCCCGTTTTCGTGTGGATGCGGATGCTTTTCTTTGTCCGCCCCCGTAAGCAGGAGCTGCAGGGACGCCCCGCGTGCGCCCCTAAGCCCGTTGCCTAGTATTTGTATTTGGAATCTTAATGCTAGGTCGCTTGTCAAGCATCACCTCGACATTAACGATTTGCTAGGCGGGGAGTTGCCTGATCTATTCTGTGTAACAGAGACCTGGCTGCAGGATGCCGACACGGCCATTGTCAATCTGGCCTTCCCGCCGGAATACTCGGTATTCACCTTGAATCGGACCTCAAGAGGCGGTGGAATAGCTCTTGCTGTCAAGTCCTGCTATCCCTGTACATGGCATGGGCAAAAAATCCCGGGGTGCGAAAGCGCCCTGTTTAAGGTCGCCATTACGTCTAACTTCACCCTGTCGGGACTAGTGATCTATCGTCCCCCGGGGAGTGAAGTGGCCTTTAGAGCAGCGCTACCTGACGCTATTAGCGATCTGGCTACGGGGTGCTCCAATTTTACCATCATTGGAGACTTAAATCTGCACTTTGACAACTCCAGCAGTCCCTCAGTATCCAGTTTCCTGGCAGACCTTGAGGCGCTACAGCTGAATCAGTTGGTGACGCAGCCTACACACTCAGGGGGTCACACCCTTGATCCGTTTTTCACCAATCTTACGGAAGCCTGCGTCACCAGCTATACACCCCTGGCATGGACTGATCATTATTTGATACAGATCCACTGCCCTATTGTGGCTAGTCTACCTAAGCCAGTGGCGTGTTCTGTTCCAAGACGACGCTGGAACAAACTCAAGATGGATGAGTTCTTCCACCTCTTATCGGCTGACCCGTTTGACGTCTCGGGCCCGCCTGATCAGGTATATGACAGGTTTAGCGACTGGGTCTCTAGGGCCCTGGACACCCTTATTCCCCTGGTAACCTGCAAAACTAGAACTGGCAAGGCCAGCCCCTGGTACGACGACTCACTGCGGGCTTTGAAGGTCTCTTGTAAGCGCGCAGAGCAGGCGTGGCGCAAAGCCTACTCCAGCTCAAAGAAAGCTCTATATCTGTCAACGGTGAAGGTGTACCATCGGGCGGTATGTAGAACTCGTGCCGCTTTTTATGCGACACAATTCAGGAATAGCTCGAACCCGTCTAAGGCTATCTTCAAGGTACTGAAAGACCTCACTGCCAAAAAAGTCACAACATCACACCAGAGCTCTGTGGAGCATTGTGAAAAGTTGGCAGAGTTTTTCTTGGAAAAGGTGAATGCCATCTATCGAGCCTTTCCTTCGGTCGCTCCCTCGGCGAATCCACCTTTTAAGCCACCACCATCTGAGGGACTACATTCTCTACCTTTGCTAACTTCTGATAGCCTAGGCACTTTGGCCCGCAGAGTGAAGTCTGGGTCCCCAGAGGATCCACTTTGCCCGGAAGTGTTCAAGGACCTAGCGGTACATGACATCTCACCGCTTTGCTCCTTGGTCAATTTGTCACTAACATCTGGCGAAGTTCCATTGAAGTGGAAGCGAGCCATGGTTCGTCCTATTCTTAAGAAACCTAGCCTGGACGAGAGCAAGCCGGAGAGCTATCGGCCTATTTCACTCTTGCCATGGCCGGCTAAGGTGATGGAGGCACACGTAAATGCTGTTCTCTCGGAACATCTCCGTCGAGCAGATATCCTCGACGCTACGCAGAATGGGTTCAGGGCAGGTCATAGCACGGAGACGGCTCTGCTTTATATGGTGGAGCACCTTCGCTCCGTGCTTGACGCGGGACAAACGGCAGCGCTTGTGCTATTAGATCTAAGCGCTGCCTTTGACACCGTCTCGCACCCTATCCTTCTGCTGCGCCTAGAGGAGGCTGGTGTCACCGGCACTGCTCTCGAGTGGTTCCGGTCGTTCTTAACCAACCGGGCCTTTAGCGTGACCGTCCCGCCGTATCAGTCCGAATTCCATCCGTTGAACCTGGGCGTCCCCCAAGGCTCCTCGCTGAGCCCTACGCTGTTTAATCTTTATGTAAGGCCGCTAGCTGAGGTTGTCAAACAATGGGGTATGACCATGGTGTCATATGCCGATGACACCCAGCTAGCGGTCACGATCAGCGGGGATGCCGAAGTCGACGCCCCCAGGTTTCAACAAGGACTGAGGGCGGTCGCCAGCTGGATGACGTCCAATTGTCTTCAGCTAAACGCTAGTAAGACCGAGGTCATGGTATTTGGCAGACAGCCGGAACTGTGGGGAGACAGATGGTGGCCGGGGGAGCTGGGTCCTGCTCCCATCCCAGTCGCCGAGCTTAAGAACCTCGGGGTCTGGCTGGACCCTTCCCTTACGTTTGCATGCCACACTAAACGCACGGCTGCATGCTGCTTCGGCATCTTGCGTGGGCTTCGTCCTGTGCTAAAGTTCTTCGATGCCCCCACCAGGCAACTCATGATCCAAGCTACTGTCATCTCCAGGCTGGATTATGCGAGTTCCTTGCTGGCCGGTTTGAATGTGGCAGAGATCGGGCGCTTACAAAGGATCCAGAACGCCGCAGCGAGAGCGGTGGTAGGCCTCCCAAGATTCTGTCCTACCTCCAGCACCCTACGGTCACTGCATTGGCTTCCGGTGGCCCAGCGGATCCAGTTTAAGGTCCTCTGCGGCGCCTATAAGATCTTGAAGGGGTCCCCGGCAACGATCCTTACGACCCTCCTGGCTAATTACATCCCAGCACGACCCTTAAGATCGGCAGACCTCGAACTGGCCGTTGTGCCGCGCTTCAAGCGAAGTAGGGCCGGTGGACGCTCATTTCGAGTGCGTGCAGCTGCTCTGTGGAACTCCTTACCCCCGGCAATTCGCGCTATGAGCGATTTGCTTTCCTTCCGTCGCGCGGTGAAAACGTTTTTATTCCCTTAGTTATATGCTTGTGTTGTTTATTGTTTAGTTGTGTTGTGTAGCTGCCTTGTCGGGCGCCAGGACGCTCCTTAGCTGGAGCATCTGTGCGCCAAATAAAAATCACATAACAAATCACATAACATGGCCCCAGCCCTACCAGCCTGTCCTTACTCTGAATTACCTACAGTGAAACCCCAGCATGTCCAGCATCCAGCAGCCCCCAGAACACAGAGGACCTGCCCTGCCTTCATCTCAAAGACCCTGTCTCCTGTGAGCGCCGGATTTGCTCAACCAAAGACTCCAACACAGAACCTGGATCCAGGCGGCTCCGTAGTTCTGCACCATTTTGCACCCAATGCCCACGGCCCGAGTTCGAGTGACCCAACACTACAAGGATGTCTCCCCAGCGATCATGACCACAGATCTGATGATACCTGACCTACCTCGAGCTCGAAATCAACACCTGTAGCCTCAACCTGATGCCCCCCCCCCCCTCCACGACTGGAGCTAGTAAGAAGATACAATGCCAAAAGACACCCCTGCACCCAATGCCCCATGGCTTTGAATTGCCCAACCGACGGTGTCCATGCCTCCCCAAGACTTCAACGTAACTCTCCTGCCGGTGGTCGACCTCAGGAAGCCCCCTTGACTGAGCCTGCAGCATCTTTTCCAAACCGTAGATCTCCATTGCAAACCATAGGGATCCCGACATCATCTTGCACTCTGAATCCGGCCGAGCGGAGTGGCGTTGGCTGGCATGAATTGTAATTTTTAAATTTTTGTAATTTTTATACAGGTGAACCAGATGTTTGTCTTGTCAGAAAGATTATGCCTTACACAGTAGGAATCAGTAGGTTATGGTGGTATGCCATTGAAGCGGTTATAGGACAGATTCTTTATTTTGAGAATTTACAATAAAGGCAGTAGGCTTGAGATATTGATTGTGAAACGCATATGTTAAAGACTTAAAGTTAATACACATCTAAGAGTGGATGTTTACTGCTTTTTAATAAAGCCTACAGATAGGTACAGATTACTGTAAGAAACATAGGTTTTGGTGGTGTTACCCCCTCAGACAAACCATGGTTATAGAAGGTTTGCACTGTGAGAATCCTTGGAGAGATAGTATTTTGTTTTGCCAACAGTAATTTTATATACTCTAAGTTTATGACTGTATGCTTGATGGTTGCTTTGTGGGAACGCTTAACGCTCAATACAGTAGGCCTCAGTTTGTTACGGTGACTAGCCAATTATAACAACTGTAGGCCTGGTTGGTTTACTAGGAAAATGTATTTTAGTTGCCATAGGTCTGATCTATTCAATATGAAACGGTATGCCAAAGGCAGCAGGTTGAATTTATATAATATGTGACATATTTGTTAACTTCAATAGTTCTTTAAGGGTATATTGTTTTAGCACCATTTTAAAGCCTGCTGTCAGGTTTTTACATGACATGACCTTTGTAGGTAAGTATTTTGGTACTGATAACTCCATTTGACAAACCCTGTAAAGCACTGTAATAATTCTTGCTGTAGTCTGACAACCTGAAAGGCTTAGCTGTGTGCCAGGATCTTGTAAGAATAGATCATAAAAAATACATACAACCTTTTTTATAAGTATTTATCCATGTACATACAAAGCGCCTTTGGATTGGGTTAGCTCTTCTGCCTTTGGTGTGTCTGAGTGTCATTTACACTTTACTTCCTCCCATACATAGTGCATGGGGTAATGGTTCAGTTCTCATCAGTCATTGGCTGTCTTGCCCTGTGAAAGAAAGCGTTTTCTGATCACACGTGTCATCCATTTGAAAATGAAAGCTCTTCAGTCTCTGTGCTGGTTGGCCCATCCTGTGGTATTAAGTTTGTTTATTGAGAAAAAAAATGTCGGTAGTTTCCCCTTTCATTTCTTTGCCTCTCCTCTTTATATTTTAATTTGCAGCTCCTTAGCCTGTGCTGACAGCATGCTTGTTTGCCGCATATTTAATCTGGATTGTAAAGCATCCTACATGGCCCCTTCCTCTAAACCAGGTCACCAATATGGAATGCGGTTGTACATAATGTGTATTTCTTATACCATTCCAACATGGCCAAATTGTTGGTTGTAAACATAGCTGCTATGCTTGAACATGAAAACAACGATAGACTATGCACAATAACAGGGCAACGAGGAAATGTCATGCCCATCAAGATGACTTATTGCGTGCCTCAAACCATCAGTGGCACAAAAGGTACATTTACTCCTAAGCCAGACCTATTGGCATTGCTAATGTTTGTTACAAATTAAGCACTGGAAGGTTTGTGCTGGTAGACTCACTAAAGATAATGCAAACATGAATGATTAAATAAAACCCTGGCAACCACTACAGGAGTAGAAGAACAGATGATAATTTCTCACCGGAATTACATTTCAGCTTTATATCAACATAACAAACAATGTCTGTTTAACTAATTTATTGACCACTGCTCCGTGTTTGACTTCACATATTCCACCGCTCGTAGCATGACATCAGTAATAGTATCAATTCAACATTAGAAATTACATCAATGACATCATTGATAACAACACTGTGCATGGCCGGGCATGAGTTATAGTTACTTCAGTTGACTAGAATGGTACATTTCTGTGGTTTTTTTTAGTCTAAAACATTACGTCAAATGACATTTTAATCTAACTATAACATCACGTTAACCTTTGCTTTTTTCATTGAATATCTCTCTCTCTCTCTCTCTCTCAATATATTTAAAAAGTAATTAAGCCTAAGTGCGGGCCTACATTATCTTACAGTGGGTTAGACAACATAAAAGTGGTATTACCTATATGTGTAAATGATTCATTACACTTTGGTTAATTAGAACATAATAACATACATTATGTTCAATCAGCAATTCAACATATGCCATGCCTGTTGTCTGGCACAGTTTAATTCAATGATCGGTCCACCAGATACAACCATGCTGCATCATCATTGTAGTTTAATGGATATTATCTCACATTTGATAAATCTACTTAAATGGTCACAGTTGCGAAACCACCTATACAGTGTGTTCACCTTGGTTGTTCATAGATCTTGTCGCCAATAGTCAAAATGGAAGTAAGAGTGGAAGACAAGCAGATAAGGAAATGTATTACCACAGAAGGAGAGCTTGCATCCAACCCCAGATATTTGGACAAAAGGGACTTGTTAACCATTAATCTAATGAATCCTTACCACTTCATGCCTGGTGTGGAGCTACAGTCTCAGAGTGAAACTATTAAAACATTCCACATACTTAAAAGGTTAATGTCAAGTAGTTATACAGTTACTACAATAATCTATCTTCTATAGTTGTTGGATTGGCAATGATTAGCACCTTCCCCAATGTTGCTTTCAGCAAACAAAGCTGCTTATCTATACTACTATTATAAAGAGAGAAGTCTGTCCTTTGAGCCAGGTAAACTCGAAAAGTACACCACCAATCTAAACACCCAAGACATCTATGAAAACCTCAGGGCAGCAGAAGGACATAGGCAATATAAAAATAAAAAATATACGTTATTTAAAACATTTACGAATAAAAATAAAGTAGTCCCTAGAAAGTAGCGCCGGCCGCGACCTCTGCGTGATGACATCGGGAGCGCGAGGAGGAGCGGCGTTCAGGAGCAACAGGAAGAGCGGAGGACATGAGCGCGGGGAGGAGCTATGGAGGACAAGCGGAAAGGAGCGACGAGAAGCGGAGGAGCAGTGGCAGCGCGGGTAGGAGCGGCGGATGAGGTAGCGGACAAGCGGTCAGGAGCGGCGAGAAGCGGAAAAGCAGTGGCAGCGCGGGGAGGAGCGGCGGATGAGGTAGCGGACAAGCGGTCAGGAGCTGCGAGAAGCGGAGGAGCAGCGAGAAGCGGAGGAGCAGTGGAGCGGTAAACACAGCAGCGCGGGGAGGAGCGGCGGATGAGGTAAGTCAAGCAGCCGCGGGTGCGCAGCGAGGGACGGGCGGGGGCCATGAACAGAGAGTGATAAAAAAGCATTTTACACAAAGTCGGGACGTCGGGGGAAACAAAGCGTGGGCAGAAGCGGCCGCTCTGCTGCGCCTCTCCTGCTGCGATGCTGCCCCCAGCCCCTTTCTGCCCCGGGCAAGGCCGGAGCGGGCTGCTAGTAGTTCATATACTGGTCCTGCCAGAGTGAGCCTTTTTTTTGAGAACCTGAGGACTGAAAATGACAGTGTACACACACATGAAGGATTACAAAGCTTGGTTAAATATGTGTCTGTAAAAACCTATCCATGACCCTTCCATACTCCCCTTTACACTGGGGCGTGGTGAAATGCAGATGCTAGAAACTACATTTAAAGCCATACGTTTGGTAAAAAGATAAGCATTTATGCACTAGGGCAGGCATTGTTGGAGCTTTATTCTGATAGCAGCAGAGCTGGATCAGAAACGAAACGTGACAAAAACGTTTCTATCTTACTCTATCTCACTGTCCGTGTGCTCACCCTAGATGAGTTTAACCAGGCCAAGATGCCATCTAAAAGGCAAAATATGGACTTTACAAATGCTGTGTAATACAACCTAGCATTAAAGTTCTGCTGTTCTTGACTATCTGAGTAAGGTTAGATTATTCCACACTGTAGCTAGATGTTAGCAGCCCGATGATGTACATAAAAGTTAATGTTTGCTCAGTTAAAAATAATTTACTCTAGTTGCAAGCTGGGGTCGATGTACTTGATGAAATTAAGCAAATTGGATATCTTGCAGTGTGTAGCTTGGGAGCCCTGCAGTTTAGTGGCTTTGAGAGGCATCTGGCTCTGTAAGAATTTGAGGCTCAAATCTGCATGAAGACAATAGAAAATTGATGGCAAATAGCATTGAAAGATAGCAGTCAAGTGGGTGGGCTCAGACCAAGAAGCCTAACAAAATGTTGTTTGAGGCAGCCTGCTTTTGTGCTCGGATGTGGCAAATACCAGTGGCTGAGGCTTTTGCAAGCATTCTACCCATCACATTTTGTTGTCTTACTCTGACACCCTAAAAGCAATGAGTGTGGCCTGATATATTAGTTGGATCTCAAATTTTCTGTGCCCCACGCCTTAAACTGCAGCTCATTGAGGCCCAAGGCTGAAACTCAGGGGCCATAGGACCAAGACTGATTTGCATATGGTTGCTCTCGCGGTGGGCAAAGTAATGAAGGTCTGGAAAGCATCCCAAAGATTCGGTATATCTGAGACTTTTTCATGCATTCCATTAGCCCAAAGTTCATATACCTTTGTGATGTTTGAAAGGTGTGAGACCACAATCCAGTGAACATTCCACACCAGTGAACTCATCCACTAGAATAAAGAATTGTGAGAACTTGATGAAATAGGTAGACTTGTGAGTCTCCATCCAGAACTACCTATACTTCTGCTAGCTCCTCTAAGGAAGTCCCAACAGATCCACTGAGAGTCTGATTGTCATAGGATTAAGTTCCTAAATCAGCAAAGACGTATCCGCTGTCCTCACCGAGATGTAGCAATTATGCGGGCAAGCAAAAACCATGGTATGTAGGTATGTGAAGTTTGATCCAGGCCCCTTAGTCAAGCTCAGTACAAAGGTGGGCACTGGTGCTGGTGCTTGACGTGCCCTACCCCCCCCCCCCCCACACATCTTCACCCCATCCACACTCACCCTGCTAGTCCCCAGGCTGAAAGTAGTTCTTCTATGGCTTTGTGCGACCGTGGCGGTGTCCCTCCTTCCCACCCCAGTTGGCAGCAGGCAAAAGAGCTTAAGACTGACTGAGATGGGTTGCAGGCATCATCTGTCTCTGCTATTGGGACCAAAACACAGGTCTGTTTGACAAGTCTCAGCAGCCTCAGCCCCACAGTGCAGTAACTTGATGTTACATTCTTTCTTTCATTTGATTCTCTTTGTAATATTAATCTATGTGCACTGCTTGCTGGAACATGGAATGTAATGATGCTTGCCTGCATCTTACATACCAGGTTCCAGGTTCCACAAAATACAGTTTACTGGATTTCTTCATACTGCCAGACGTGCTGTGCTTTATCTCTTCAACTTCAAAATAAACATCTTGATTTTTAATTGAATGCTGTGGATCCTCATTTTAATACTTGACAAGACACAATAGCGGACATGATGGCCCTGGATCCCCAACGTCCCCCTAGACCACGCTAGGGAGGTGCAAAACATTGTTGGACACACTCCACACAGTATAAGATTTGTCAAGAGAGTGCACAGATGAAAGGAGAACAGGACTTGCTGTTAGTCATGAATCTTTCTTTAACTTAATGCTATGTGAGAGCATATGCCTCACCAGAAGCCCCCCATTTGTACCTCATAGGATGACACAATGGAAGCACAGTCATTATGTCATCAAAAAACCGAATAGGACTAAAAAGGCCCTGTCTGCTTGTCCTGGTAAAAAAGGGAAGAAAAACTGTCAACTCACAGCCCACATGGAGAGAATGTCCGTCTACATCAAAACGTAAGCAGTACAAAGAGAAACTCCCTGAGCCTTCAGCATTGCATTGTATTGTAATTGCATTTATAGTGCTCTTACTACCCCTGTACATACCTAGTAATAAGTCCCTTAGTCCAGTGCTGACCAAGGTTAGTATTAGAAATCCCAGAGTCACGAGGAGATGCCTCCCACCAATGAAGGTCGTATTTTTGTGAAGAAAAGGCTCAATGAAGCAGGTGCAAGGGATCCATCACACCTCTTTATGCTGCACTGAAAGTGTTTCTCTTCCATCCTAATATTAGAAATAACACAAAACACAAAAAGGAATGTACCCCAGTTCAAATTTTATACACTGCAAACCATCATCAAGGGTCCTCAAGTTCAACATTTGTCTTAATGAAAAAACATATAGTTGAAGACATAGATAATGTAATATATCTGATAAAATGTCCCTCCATGATTATTGAATACATGAGGAAACATCTAGGCAAAGCAAAAATATGGTTCGCAGGAAATAAAAGTAATGTAAGAATTTCTAATAACAAAGCACCAGTTGCTGTATATTGGTTTTAAGAAAAACATAATCTTTACCAAATAAACTTCCAGATTTTAGAAGTAGTAGAAAAGCGAATGGATGAAGAGACATGGATAAGATAATACACAATGAATACTGTTGTATGAATTGCCTCAACAACTATATACCCAACATATTCAAACGACAAAGCACATATTAAATGTTTTCTTTAAATTCAGTGGATGCAAAATATTTCAATTATAAAAATGAGATTATTTTAAAACTTGGATTGTAGAAAAATTAAAAGCATGCACACTTGAGATTAAAAAAAACCCGATTATAACTGTGCTATCTTGCCACAAGTATACCATGAGCATACTTTAAGGAAGGACCGGTGTTCAAGAACAGCAAATCATATTTTCTTAACTTCTTGAAACAAAATAAAAAAACTGGAAACAATAGATTTGAGCAGAGGGACATCAAGTGCATTGAGTCTTAAAATATATGGAGGGTGGATTCCAAGCAAGAAGTTTCACATGAAAAGCTTTTGTTTAAATGAAGGGAAGACATTTAATTTGAAAAATCATCCTGAATAGAAGTAAATTATTCAAAAGAAAATAGCAAAGCATTAGGTTAGTAAATATAGAGAATGGGACTACAAAACCAGTAATATGATTTATGATAAATGTGATTGAGCTATACTGCCGAAGAAATAAAAACCTTTTAAGGGGTTCACTGATACACCTGGTCCTTTAAACCAACAAAGAAGAGATTGGCACGGAAGCTGCAATATAAAACAATGCATTTATTAACCTCACATGAGGGAGACTGCGTCATACAGTACCCTCGGGCAGCTGTAGGAGACAGTCTAAGGAGTACAGAGAACAGGGGCCTTATATATGCATTTGTTACATAGTCAGCATAAAACCAAGGGGAGGTCCGGGCACATACTAGAATACTATTTGACTAATTTGGGTATTCAAAATGTGCATGCTTAACAAAGTGGGAGGGGAGACATTTCTCCTTATATCAGTAAGAATAGCCTGACAGTTCTACACTAGGGGCAGGTGCTTTCTACCAGCTAGGCTTTTCTGAGCATGTGCAAGGCTCTGAAAGAGGAAGAAAGCACAGAGCGAGTACATGGTTAACTAAAATGGCTGCCAAGAACAAAATGGCTTTTTTGCTTATGCTAACAGCAATTCCTGCAATCTTGGGAACCGCTCGTGACACTGACTCTGGGGGAATTGTTTGTTTGGCATGTTGTAGCTGGAGGACTCTCTGGGGCATTCCCGGCTGGAATCGACGTCTGGGCAGGACGTGAGTACTCCAGGGACCAGGAGCCTTGCGGGCTGACACACCGGAGCCTGAGTTGACGGACACGCCCCCACTCACCTGATAACGCCTCGCGGCTCCCGCTTCGCGGGAACCGCTCGTGACACTGACTCTGGGGCATTGTTTGTTTGGCATGTTGTAGCTGGAGGACTCTCTGGGGCATTCCCGGCTGGAATCGACGTCGGGGGCAGGACGCAAGGACTCCAGGGACCAGGAGCCTCGCGGGCTGACACACCGGAGCCTGAGTTGACGGACACGCCCCCACTCACCTGATAACGCCTCGCGGCTCCCTTCTCGCGGAAACCGCTCATGACACTGACTCTGGGGCATTGTTTGTTTGGCATGTTGTAGCTGGAGAACTCTCTGGGGCATTCCCGGCTGGAATCGACGTCGGGGCAGGACGCGAGGACTCCAGGGACCAGGAGCCTCGCGGGCTGACACACTGGAGCCTGAGTTGACAGACACGCCCCCACTCACTATTTAGGCCATCGCAATCCCCGCTACGCGGGACGCGGGCGGGCGCCGGGCTAAGCCCGGGCTAAGCCCGGGCAAAGGGCGGGCCCTCTGTGGCCCTCCGTGGTCTAAGGGCGTCGGGACGGGCCCTCTCCCTTGATCGTTCTGTGTGAAGAGGTAGTGTCTCCACTTACTGACTGACTATTTTCGTGGTTGGATTTAACCCATCTTAATAATGTCACGAAAGGAGGGCACAAACATTGCTTCTGAGAGGGGCCCGTGCCAAGGGTTACAAGAGCATCACATGAATAGCACTAGCACATTGCCTACTGTTCACGAGATAGACTACAACTCTCCCTGCCATTCTGTACTTAGTATGCAATCTCCCCTACAAACTTCAGTAAGAGTGCAAAATCTGTCTCTGTGGGACGAATTAAACAACATATGCAACACCAAGTACGCCGTAGTGGAATCGCCTTCTCCATTTCAAGGCACCAGCTCTTTACATGCTAACGGTATTTTACTGGATCCTTCCTATTCACTTATGAAAGATAATATCCAAATATCCAAGACCTAGCCCTTTCTCGGCCTTTACCCACTTAAAGGAAGCACTACGAGGACAATCCCGAAGGGAACTATTCCAAACTACAAAAACTATCTGTAAGTCCTACGTTACCTGTCAACAACCTGCCTACTACCATGGAGTCTGCAGATAAATCAGACGATACAATACCCCACCCCCAGTTGTCTCTACTGACCCAGATCGAGCATCTTGTTAAAGCCATCATTTCTCCACTAGTGGAAAAAATTAATTCCTTAGGGGAAAGGCTCTCAGGTCTAGAGAACGCAATCACAACCATTCTGACACCTAGCAATAATGTTGACCGTTCCCAGCCACTTACAACCTTAGTAACATCTAAGTCAACCCCTAAACGTAAAAACGCCCCACTTAGATTACAACCACCCAAAAACCCAGCTCCAATTGCACCCAAAGTCCCCTTCAAATCTGTTCCATCAAGGCCTATTTGGGTTAGACCAGAATCAAACAGACCACCTCGTATCCACCTTCCTCCAGAAGCCGCGCCATATGTGTCCGTTCTCTCAGGAGTACCAGCACTTGCTTTGGGGAAAGCCGAAAGTCAGCAGGACCTATTAAATAAGGTCATATTCTGGTTAGGGAAAAATAGACCCCTACCATCGGACCAAGATGGCGGAATCCTGAGCGTCAGAATGGTGAACTGGCTAGGCTCACTACCTAAAAACATTCACGGCGACTTGGTACTGGTTAAATTCAGAAATAGGAACATCGTCCCGTACTTAAGATCTTGCCCGCCACAAGAAGGAGATGGCCCTATATGCACCTGGGACATACTTGACTTTTACCCTTGTAAGCCAAACATCCCCTTGCTTAGACCAACAGAAGAGCATTACCATCCACTGGGAAGGGGGGTCTGTGTATCCCGTGGCATTCGTTTCTCTGCTCCCACCAGATTCGAACCATTACACAATTGTCGCAACTTTGGAATGCTCTAAGCATTACCACAGCCAATAATGATAAACTGAACCATTAACATATCTTATTTTGGAACGCGGAGGTTGGGCATATGTCCTTTTAATCTGTAGTCACACTGTCACTGTATGTATGTATTTATTTTAACACTGTTTTTATATGTATGCTTTTATGATTTTTAAAACAAAATCAAATAAAGCTTTTTGATGATGCAATCTTTAACACTGAATGAGAGTGCACAGGTTTATCTGAAAAAGTGTTAACTAATACGAAGATGTGTCAGGACACTTAGCATTAGCTGTATGCACCTAAACCCTCTTATTGAATGTAGTAGGACCTACAAGCTGTATTTTGATATAGGCTGTCTAATAACACGTGAGTGCATCTGAGGAAATAATGTGGACTATGTCTCAACCTTCAACAAGCATGAGATTTTCACAAAAAATGTTGTATTCTTTTTTGTGTGCAGGATTAAATTCAAATGTTCACCACAGCTCACATCATAGTTCTTCTATGTAGATTCTGAAAGCTCACAACTGCAGGCAAACAGCTGCCTGGTGGTAGGTACTTTGGTTTAGCTTGATAGTATGTAGTACTGTGGCATAACTCTTAGCTAGTATCACTTGCTTTCTGAACCATTAAAATATGGTATAATGAAGTTTCTTCCACAACTTAGTTTTCAATAGTTTTTGTTAATGTTTATGGTAAAGTCTTATAGATGCATGACATGGGGAATCAAACTCCCAGATTGTACTGTATTTTGTGCCTTACCCTTTCCCTAACAACAAGGTTGTACACCTGTAAACCACATCCTACTTTTAAATCTTCTCTTCGCCGCTTCCTAACCATCTGCCTTCTAACTATGCTTCTAAACTGCTGTCTCCCTTTCAAGGATGTAGATTCCCTCCAATGTGCCTATTTGTTTTGTATAATCTGTAACATTTGTATTTCAGTCACATACGTTTCCCCTCCCTGAAAGAGAAGTTTTAGCTTTAATGACCTCTAAAATTCAAAGTTTTTCCCTTCCCTCTCCTGTTGTGTAACACATTTTCCCTAGCTAAACAATGCTATATACAGTGGAACCAATAGTGCTTGTAGTGCCTCCTTCCTCCAAAATGTAGCACCTGTCTCATTCCATCCTAGATGTTGGCCCATCCATTTTATCTTGTGTAAGTGCAGAGGTTATTACCTTTTCAGTGGAGGGCTCAGCAAGGCACCCTTTGGCATTCTTGCTAATTTAATTTCAGCGATGTCATGGCTTGAATTTAATACTGAGCACTAGATATTCTTTATCTTGTGGTAGTCCAAACAGTATAGATCACCAAGCATGCATCTTCTCTGGGCTGGTGCTCTCCGATTGTATTCTTGGGCCCCTCTACCCAGCCGTCTTCCTTGTTCTACCTTCCAAGTTTCTAAATGGGTCTCTTTTCCTCTCCCACAACTTTAGTTCGTGTTTTGCTGTTATACAAAACCAACTGTGAATCACTGTCCTTCGCTTACAGCCATTTTTCAGATCTGATAATGTGCTTTTCCACACTGATAGAGGGATGAATGATTAAATAACTGGGTATAGCAGAACTGTGTCACTTCTGGAATTTTACAGCCCATTTCAACCTGCTCAAAAGTTTTAATTGTACCTTCTTTGAATAAGTCCCCCCTTTTCTTCACCCCACACTTTACAGCGTACACTGTTCGCTGGCTTGAATTCAGGCTTACATTCACTCGAGGTGAAGATAAGTCTGCAACGTTTAATTTCACTTTGAGTGCATCCTCACTTCTAGTTGCTCTTTATTGGAAACCACTGAAACTTGTCTTTTGAGGCTAATAATAATCATTGTTCCATTATTTAACTGCTGCATTCTTTATGAGCTTCAAAATATCAAAGGGCTGAGTAGTCGACCTGGAAGGAATTTGAACATATTTCAATGTTTTTGGGGTCAGGCGTTAGTCGGGACCTTTTGATTTTATTAAAATCATGTGTATGCAACATACTTATATGGAGGGCGCTTCATCCACTGGTCTGTTGTCGTCAGATTTTTTTTCGCCCATTAAAGAATACAGCATGGGTTAGCCCACTACTGGCTAATTTTAGTGTAAATGAAGGCATTTTGCTCTCACTTTATGACACCACATCAGGAGGGGTGAAGAAGAGGTAGTGCAGAAGAAATGCAGTGGTCACCACTACTGGCATATCACACCTTGCTTCCCTACGGGCTTGAGCAAAGCAAAGTTCTGACATGGAATGCATGTGTAATTATCAAATAAAAGATTAAAGTGGTACTGAAGCCATTGCACAAGAGGGGAACTTGCACAGCATTTCTGGTTCATCATGTCGTAGCAGCATGTGACGTCCTTTGCTGCCAAGAGCCACACTTTCTGTACTTCATACACTGTTCTTCATATGCAAGTGAGGTGAAAGGCGCCCGTCTTTTCCTTGGTGTATCTGCTTCGAATACACTGTGTGTTTTAATGCACTGGAAAGCTGGGGCACAGAGTAGATATGGGGAACATTGCTTTAACCCACCTCAGATAGGCACTTGGTCCTACCAGGCATTTGACCGTCCCTCCCATCGACCCCCCCCCCCCCCCCCCTTCATTCAAAAAGATTTGGAGACCCTTAGTGGAGGTAAAGGTTGCAGTTTAACGGTAAGTCATAAATCATGAGATGGTCAGAAATCATCATGACAGTAATCGATCATTGATATATGCCAGAAATCATGCAAAAATATCATAAATAAATCATACAGTGATAAACAGTTGATCTCCAGCCTTTTTTTTAAAAAAACTTTCTTTATTAAGCTTTTTCTTTCCATCTTTACCCCCCTCTGACATCCGTACAGTATCATTTAAAACATAACCAGACATAGATGCAGGGATTAATCACTTCAACATAAGACAGCAAAGATGCAGAAGCTGGTCAAGGAGACCTTCAAGAACAAAACAATACAATACATTAAATTTAAAGGGTTCATGGGTCCATCTATTAAGAAATACATCCAAAAAAGGAACAAGCATTTACAATGCAATGGTTTTGCCTTTGTTAAAGTTTGAGCTTTTGGTATTGCTTTTGACAAATGGTCTTTTCTAACTTCTTTGAATTATGTGTAAAACGTGACTGGGAATAGGAATCGCTTGTACCGAAGCACCTCCGTGGCCCTCTGCAGTATGAACATATTCGGCATTGGATATATTGTATTATATAGTCTGCCGTCATCCCTGAAGATGCTAGGGACATTATAAGTGCCCGCAGTTTATTTTTGGTTCCTGTCTGCATTAGATGTGGCGAGTATCACCGTCCTGGAACTACACTCCTTTTTTCGGGGGGGGGGGGGGGGGGTGTTGGAATGTCCCCCCCCTCCTCCCCCGGCCTCATCCAACGCCCTCCTTCTCCTTTCCCTGGGGGTAGGAGCGTTCCCGAGACCTCATTTTGTTTGCTTTAGATACTTGCCAAAGTGCCACCATTGCCTACGTTACGTTTCTTCTTGTGCTTGAGTGTCTGCCATTTATTGCAGTATTATACCTCTACTTGTACTTTGTACGCCTTTGTAACTTGAACACGTCACTTTTTCCTCCTGTAATGTACCCTTTGCTACCTCTTGTATTTTGTGTGCTCACAATTGTCACTTTTGCCTCATGTAACTTATCGTTTTCTTTCGTATTTTTTCTCTTGTAATTTTCTCCTCATGTATCATTACTCTTCCTATTGTGACGCGCTCCGACACCTTCGGGTAGCATCCGCGCTATATACCAAAAATATAGCTGAGAATTTTGTCCACTTTTAGCTGCATCAACAGAAGACACACAAGTTCATCTACTTGATTTTAATGCATGGGGCTATAAAAAAAAGTCCAACAAAAAAATGGGTAACAAAATCAGCCCCTCTTCGGGCATAATGTTAGTTATGTCCAAGCCCACAGAAAGATTCTTACTTATTGTAAAATTATAGCAGTCACAAGCACCCCGGATAGACCGCAATACTTGCCCAGTCCCTGCATTTGACTGCACAAAATACCACATTTGTCGTCATCCTCAGACCAAGACATATTGGCTAAGCATTCCCCTTCCAACTAAAAAGAAATGAGTGCCTCAGTGAAAAATAAGTAACGAGTCTTCAATACTTGAAATGTAGCTGCATTTGGGATCAAACCCACCTCTCTGCAGAAATCCCAATAGGATAAACGCCGTAGGTAGAAAAGAAGGTTTACTTTTGCAAAAACATTCTCTCAAGAAGTGCAGCAATATTACAAATGTGTGCATCACACTTTTCAGGGCAGCTCGGTGTCAAACAAGAGTGATTACCAAGCTTAAAGGGTTGGCAATCATAAAACATGAACAAATAAAACATGAACAGAGTCACACTCACTGCTCCTCATATTTACACTCACTCTACCTCAGAATCACACTCTTCAGAGTCACACTCACTGTCCCTCAGATTTACTCTCATTGCCCCAAAAATTCACATTCACTGCCCATCAGATTCACACTCACCGTCCCTCAGATTTACACTCACTGCTCCTAAGAGTGACACTCACTCCACCTCAGGGTCACACTCACTGCCCATCAAATTCACATTCAGTGCGATTAAGAGTCACACTCACTGGACCTCAGAGTCACACTCACCACCCCTCAGATTCACACTCACTGCTCCCAAGAGTGACACTCACTTCACCTCAGGTTCACACATTAGACAAATGCATGCAAGCAATGCAACCTTGGAGGGTTCACTCATTGCACATTACACTCTCTCCACCTGACCGATGTCTGTACTCACTGCATCTCAGATTCTCAGAATGGCAGCCACACAACCTGCATTTTGTACTGCGAAGCCAAAAACTCTAACACCGGCTAGATCTAGGGTGTGAGGTACCACACGTCTGGAGTAAACACTAGAACTGACGGGAGTCCCAACCACCACACGCATAGAGGAAGCAACAAGAGAGGGAGTCCCAGCCACCTCACCGATTGAGGAAACCCAAGGGGAGCACCGGCAACCACAAGAAACCAAAGGAAGGAGGGTAGCTCGAGCCATTACATAGAGGAAACCACAGGAGATGTGGGGGGAGGAGGAACTGTCCCAGCCATCACTCACATTGATAAAACCACAGGAGAGAGGGGAGTCCAAGACCCCACAAGCATGGAGGAAACCACAGGAGAGGGAAGCTCCAGCCACCATGGGCATGGAGGAAACAGAGAAGAGAGAGAGGGTCCGAACCACCAGGGAATGGAGGAAACCCCATGAGGGACAGGCCGAGCTACCACACGCATGGGGGAAACGATAACAGACTAGGCTGGGAGGGAGGGGGGGGGAAGAGTACCCTCCCTCACTGTGCACACCAGGCCTCCAGACAGGAGCCGACGGCCGCCGTACACAAGGAATGCCCCTCCGCAAACGTTCACGGTCAAATTTTAAACACTACGTACCTACCAGGCAGCAATTCGCTCCTGAGCACCCCTCCAGTTCACAGTCCTACTGGCCCGGTGCGCAGCAGCACCACCCCACCGGGCACCATCTGCATTTACCAACAGCCCAGCCGCCGCCATTGTGTGCAGCCATCTGGGGCAGGGGCAGATTAACCTAACAACCGGCACAGGGGAGGGGTCCTTCCCTCACTGTCAAATAAGCCCATTGGTGTCTGGGGCGAGTACTTTCGACACACCCCTCGAAGGAGGGCCTACTTACAACTTTACATCACAAGATCACTTCTGATTAGCTGGTGCCGAGGCACCGCTGGCAAAGGACTGAATAACAGAGGCTTCGATGCAGGAAAACAAGACGTGATGCACCCGACACCGCCCTACAAAGACATGCAAAAAGATTTACAGCAATCTACCCCCAAAGCCGAGCCCATGCGATCCCGTGGCCTCTTTGCAGGCACTGCCACGTGGCTTGCTCATTCTTTGAGCAAAAGAGGTGCAGGTTGATGGAAAGGGCAGCGAGGTGTGGGCAGCGAGGTGTGGGCATGAGGGGCGGCAGAGTGAGGTAGCTCAGTGCGATAATAGGCACTAGCTATAAAGTTATAATTTGTAACTTAACGTGTATTCAAGAAAACGAAGATAGAAGCAAAACTCAGGAGGGTGGACATGGCCCCGAGCCCCTGAACCTGTCAGAACCCGATTACTCACACGCCTCAACTAACTACGCTGATTAGTGCAGCATGTGAAAACAAACATTGGCAAAGCAAAAATGTCTCACATGTTTTTTTTTAACCATGTAGTACAACAACCCAACTTGGCTGAATAGTATACATGTTTTTAAAAAGCTATGAAGCAGTCAACAATGGCCGAACCAAGGTGCAGTTCTTTTCTTTGTTTTCAGTCATGTTGCTGTGCAACATGGATCAAAACCAATAGTTCTCACATAGTTGCGACCTACTGGCTTGCCTCGACGTAAAGTATACTCTTTTGGGATTAAGGGACATAACTGTGAGGCTGTTTGATCTGATATGGACTTGAAGCCAGCCCATTACTGCACACGTAGGGTTTATCTGGGGACTCTTGACGGCTTTCACGAGTTTTCAGCAGAAATGACACGGCGTTGCGCCGTGGCAATTTCACACGGGGTTTCTGCTCTTCTCTGCAGACTGAGCCTCTTCCACATTTGAGCGTTCAGCAACCGAGATAAATCCAGACTTCACTGCCTAGGCGACAAGTACGCTGCGGTTTCCTGCCACCACGACCAGACATATAAAACCCAGCTTTTTTGTTCTGGTTCTCAAAATATTGGTTAAAAAAAAAAGAACATCTGGATTTACACCTTAAGGTGTCGACCTCCACTAAGACAAATTACATTTTCATTTTACCCACTTGTATTAGTCCAATCAATCAGGATTTGTAGAGCGCGACCAATCACACGTGAGGGTAGCCAGGCGCTAGGACCCTGCGGAGGTCATAGAGCCAGATCTTGAGTGCTTTTCTGAATGTTGTGATAGAGTATTGGTTGTTACACAGATGGCCATACCTAAACAGCGTTTTCTTCATTCTAAAAAAAAAAAAATGAACATCCTAACAAAATGCATACTAATTCAGAATGCTGAAGTAGTTCTATCTAACCCGAAGTGCAGTGTACTAAACTTTCTTAGTTAAAAGTTCCTCTGGTCGCTCAATGTTTGAATCCAGTCTTTCGTTTTAGTTCTACAGGTGGTCAAATACGGGCTTCATTAAGACAGTGCTTCAAGTTGCAGACTTTGGAGTAGGGGATCCCGGTTCAAGCCTCGGCTCAACATTTTGGGATTATGGTAACATTACTAAATCTCCTGTGTGTAATAAAACAGTAAAGCGTATTGAAATTACAAAACTCTCCAATACGTTCAGGTGGGTCGAGTTTGGGCTATAGAAAAATGCCCCAAAAAAGAAAAAAAAATGCCTCAAATGCAGAACGCGGTACAAAAGGTGGTCGTGATGGACGGAGCATCTGAATCAAACACTCAGGCGGTTTTATTTACACTGTATCATCCGGAGGTTCGCCCAACGGGGCAAAACAGGTCTGTGATTGATGATCGCCTGTGTAAGGGGTGAACCCTTCCTTACCAAATAATGCTTCCTTCATGGAAATCCTCAAAAAGAAAAAAATCCACTCCTATGGATTGCAGCAAGAAGAAACTAGGGTCGACTGTGATGTCGGAGCGCTCCTTCTGTAAAGGTGATCGCTGTTGGTCCTTCTTCGAGGCTGTAGCCAATGGATGCGCGGCTCCAGCGATGACGTGGGCGGCTCGAGAACCACTCCTAGCGCGGCGGCACTGAGGGGGCTCGACCGCCTCAGCCAATGGGAGGGCAGCTCCTTCGTTATTGCTCTCCTGTGCCCCGGCGAGGTCCTAAAGTTATTCACGGCCCCGGGCAGCGGCGTCAATCAGGGGGGCCGCCGTAGTAGGAGGCGGCAGAGCGCTCGGGGTGCCATTAGTGCCTTACCAGATTCGGGGGCGTTCCCGAGGGCTTTTGGCTGACGTAGCGTGACGTCGCCAAAAGCCAAAGAATGTCGGGAACGCCCCCGTGTCTGGTCCGGCATTGACGGACAGGCCCCTCATCCAATGGCAAGGCTCCATTTACGGAGCCAGCCAATGAATGACGAGGGCCGAGCCAAAGCACACTACAATTCTCATCAGGTTTTCGCCTGCGCCGAAAAAGATGCGCAGAGCGCATCTTTTTGGCGAGGCAAAACCTAAAAAGAAGCGAAAAAAGACAAGAATAGAGAGAGAAAGGGAAAGACACCAAGGAAAAGGTTCCATTATAACATTTTAAGAGAGACACAAGATTGCTTTGCCACACACCTCATTTACAAATCATATTCGCCAACTTAAATCAGCCTGGTCCCACTGCTATTAATTTCCATTAAGCTGCTGCCTTCCAACTTATAAGAGGAGCCCAAATTTGCTGCCCTAACAATTTTGCTTTCTTTCCCTTGCTTTCATATATCGCTCTCTCCAACGTAAATGTAGCGAGCAATCAAGCTAACCACTGCTGAAATGTAGGGGGGAGAGGATCAAGCCAGGCGGAGGCAATGTTGATCCTTAGCACTGCCATAGATACAAAAAGAAAGCGATCAACAGTACGAGTCTCACTCATGCTACTTACCCCCAACAAAATTATTTCAGGGGTTAATACATCTTTTTCCCTAAGTGAGCGATCAAAGTATTCCATAATTAATTCCAGGATTCCCTGTAGCCGCGGGCATGAAGCAAACATATGAACTAGATCCGCCTCTAGCCCACCACATCTGGGACACATGATCCCCGACACTCCACCCCATTGTGCAATTTTGGCCAGGGTATAGTATAGGGAGAAAGCCGTTCTAAAATGTTGGGCCTGAAGGCTAGCAGAACATAGCACCAACTGAGCTAACCAAAGGAAGAGTTCTCCCAGTGTAGTTTTAGGTCCAGAGGAGGGAGAGAAAAAAAACAAAGCTAAGGAGGTACCTCTGATAAGACCTATATTTCTTTCTCAGTGATGTTCTTCACAAATAATTTTAAGAAAGGATGCTATATGTAAGAAAAAGTCATATAATTTATTCAAAACATTATTTTTATTATTTTTCTCTTTTTGCCTTACGGTTTATATATTTATACATAGATACAAATTACTTTGTTGACATAAAAAAATTTTGAGTAACAAATTATGTAAATCCAAATGAACAGAACATAATACAATTAATACAATTAGAGCAAAAGAACCCCAAGTAATTCATCTTATCCTGTTATCATTCATTCCATCATACATACCACTACACTCACTACCCAATCTAAAAATACAGATATAGACAAAAGTAGCAAAGAATCACATTAGACTAACACAAAAATGTTCTGGAAAGACCTCTATAGATTATGAGAGAGAAGTCCTAACAATTAATCACATTTTAATTTAAAAATTATTTACAAACGAATCCTTCTTTCTCTATGTATGTGACAAGTTAATAGTACATATGAGGGTCTTTGATGCGTACGGCCTACGTACGTTTCGGTGACTGCTAATATTTAAATCACCTTCTTCAGGGCCAAAAAAGGGACAAACAAATGGACAAAAAACAACTGCATATACCAACTACTAAAATATGGGGGGTTCTTCAATTTCTATATTTGTCAAAAAAGATGGATTCATTCTCTCCTGCTGTGTAGATGTGAGAGAGGACTCAGTTTATCCATTTAATAACTGCATCTGTTTAAAGAATACGTCCTTTCTTTATCTTGATTCATAGATAATGTCTAAGGGCCAACTGCTTGCAGAGTTTCCAACTTGGTGTGAATGCTTCAGATGATTCTACCTGGTATTTGTCTCGTGCCAAGTGCAAGGGCAGGGTGAAGCTTTCCTTCCTGTCCTTGTTTTAAAGGTAGCCGCTGTCAAAATGTTACTTCGCCATCAATTTTGTTCGAGTTTTGATCGTCTGCAAGGGGTCCTCCGGAATGCGTACCGCTACGGAGACAGCGGCTACCTCTAAAACAAGGACAGGAAGGAAAGCGATCATCTTCTAGTAAGACTCAAGACGTTTCATGGGCAATAAATAATATACGCTCTTCAGGAACACTCTTATTGCCGTTAGAAGAATCTTGACTATGCAAATAGATCCATGCTCGATTACGGCTCGCGGAATAGACAATTAGAAATGGCCGCGTGACAGGAGAAAGTTATAGATTTGGGATTGAGTCCTTCCTTTGTTACTATAGAAACAAAGGGAGGAAAACAACATGGAGGTTTAGATGGAAGACGCGTGAGCGCACACCGGGCTGGCAGATCAAGCGGTCGCATTGGCAGGGAGTTTCAAACAAACGCCATTACATATGCGATATAATGAGAACGGCGGGAGCGGTAAAGATAGAATGTCGAATATGGGTGGCAAGTGGCTCAAGCGTAGTGATTATGGAATAGAGAGTGTGGCCAGCTGTTGAACGCTTTTTGGATAAAGGATATAGCGGCGAGTAGAGAGGTTTTTTTTAAATAAATATGCTGATAATAGGAAGGACACATGAGAACGGATAAACGCCAGTTAAATATGCCGTAAGTGCAATCAGAACGTGGTTGGGAGTATATAATGTTAAGCAGGATAATAAGAATTGGGAAATATAGTAACAACAAAAGTAGGAGTACAACGGAGCCATGGAATATATAAACCATGTCCTCCGCGCTGCAGTATGCTTTTAAAATGTGATTAGACTATTTGGGGAAATAAGACCAGCCGCATTGAAACTAACAAAAATTACGGATTTTCAAAACCAAAGGGAGAACACTTACTGCGATGAACTATATTGAGCTACACAATAATAAAATGGGGTGAAAAACTTTTTTTTAATCTTAATATATAGAAATGTGGCGCATGTAAAGAGGTCCTAGAACATCTCAAGTCTTAGAAACTGATACAGTGTCGTTATAAATAACAGATGGACCTTATCAAGGCTCCTAAATAAATGAAGACACAGCACTAGACCATTACGGTGTGGCCCTATGAAAAAGAAAGAAATATTAATTATCCACGTACCAAAGAGAAAGGCTTGAAGGTAAGATGTGGAAGTATAGGATGACCAGATCAGGCAAGAGCGCCTTTCCTACTCTGATATTGATTTGACATCGAACCTCCGCTTATTTTACAGGAACCGTGCCGTTTATACTTTTTAAGAAAATTTTACATTTTGGAAGAAGTGCCACATAGTTGGAAAAGTCTTGGGTGAGTTTGAATATATGAACATGAGGCTCACAATTACGGTCGTACATGCGGTGTGCATGACATTATCGTGCCACAAATTGGGTTTTCGGTGAAGGTGGTCGCACAGGAGGAGTACCCTTAAGGTATCTGCTCAAAGTAAAATTACTAGAGCAAGGAGTGAGAGTTATTTAATGCACTGAGTACGTTTTCAAATCATGTATGTGGTGATTTTATAGTGATACCTCTTTGTTATATTTATATAATTTGATAAACAGAAAGTCGTAGGTGGACCATAAAACATGAATTTGATATGGAATTCTTTTTGTATGTAATCTACAGCCTTGAAGAAGCCCATTGTGGGCGAAACGCGCGTTCGCTGTGATAAGAAAAGGAATAAATAAAGAAACTTTTGTACTGATCAACTCTATACGTTTCCATTTGGATTGAGAGAAAGTGGTCTTAAAAGACAAAAGACATTGGAATTGGAGGCTGATTGCCAAATTGGATAATAGTAACTGCAAATGATGTGCACTGATGTTTGTGTATAACAAAAAGAAGTATGGAGGCTTCTACCTCACCGGGGGCAAAAGTTGTGCCAACAGAGATGCCTACAGAGGAGCTAACAATGCCCCTGGGGGCCCTGACGGCAAGCAATATCCCTTTTTCCCTACCAGAGGTGGGAGGCAGGTTAGGATGGTTTCTGCGGGCGTGGGCATCGCTCACGAGGGGTGCATGGGTGATGCAGACTGTGCAGGGTTTTCACATAGAGTTCTACAGCACACCTGGACAGGGTTAGTAACGCCATCATCCAAGTAGTCGAACAATAGGTTCAGGAGTTACCACACAAAGGGAAGATTATGCCCTCAACCTGCCATCCATGGGTTTTTCTCAGTAACATATTCCTTGTTCACAGAGGTTTCCGTCCCATCATCAATTTGCGAGAATTCAACAGGTGGGCGGTATACCGTCACTTCAAAATGGAGGGGAGCCATCACTTTCGAGATATCCTCCTCCCAGTCAATTGGCTGGTTAGGTTAGATAGGAAGAACGCTTATCTCACCGTCCCTATCTTTGCCCCTCACTGATTCTTCCTGCAATGCAGGTGGAGAAAACAGGTTCACGTGCCTTCCCTCTAGCTCCCCTCCACACAATGGTGCTTCACCAAAGTGGTACACCCGCCAGTGCATAGCTTTGAGCCAGAGGAGTCAGACTCATGGTCTATTTGGACGACATCCTGTAAATGTGGCAAGATCGGAGAAAACTAGAGTTGCAGTTACAGCTGATGATATCGCTATTGCAAAACCTAGGATTTATCAATTGTCAGAAATCAGTGTTTACACCTCACAGAAGTTGCTCTTTCTGGGCTTCGAGATAAACACAGTGAGTCAGTGTCTCAGACTCCCAAGCAAGAAAATGTCTCTCATCCCCAGGAGACTGTGCAGAACCTTAGAGAAGACTAACACTTTTCTCTCTTTCATCTAGCAAGAATCGTCAGTCTTCTTTCTTCGTCTATTCAGGCGATATTTCCGTTACCACTGCACTACAAGGTGCTGCAAAGGTTGAAAGTGCTACACCTCAGATGAGCTGTCTCCTATGCCTAGGAGATCAGTCTGACAGGGCAAGCAAACTTGGAGATTTGCTGGTGGCTCGATCACATGCAATCCTGGAATGGCAGAGCCATCTTTGGTTCGAACCCAGGCTTGATTATATAGTCTGATGCAAGTCACCAAGGTTGGGGAGTGTAGGAAGGTGGATACCTGACTATGGTTACCCCAGATGTTTTGCCTAGTGTTTAGCTGGTTTTCAACTTTTTTGGCCTGGGATCCTGCTAATCAGGGCCCCAGGCTATCTGCTCTCACTGTAAAATGGACTCCATGTACTTTAGGTACATCTCCAATTGGATATTGGGTCACCTTATGAGCCCCTGTATAGTGTACATTAGGTACCCAGGGTATAGGTGCATCCAAGGCCTACCAGGGGCTGCAGCATGTATTATGCCACCCCTGGCTGGCCATTCACATTGACACAACTGGCTGATCACTCAGCTGGGGCAAGGTTGTGTAATCACCCCTTGCTTAGGTATAGTATTCCTATATCTAACATTATATATAGACACATAGGCACCTATAAGTCACTCCTATGGCAGGCCTTAACAATCCTGGAGGCAGAGTGCTTGGTTTTATGTGAGATGAGGCTCTAGCATGAGCTGAGCCTATCTGCAGCTTTCTGAACCATGTCCTTATAGCTGTTCTATGATATAGCCATACCATATACTCTTAAGTGCATTATAATCCTCGCGGTTGAATGCTAACTTTGGTTTGGCTTTATCAAAACATGTCGTGTAAGGTGTCACACGCTTTGGAATACTACACCTCGCCAGTTCTGGCGACGGGGGTAGCATTCCACCCTCCTAGAGGGAGAAGATATGTTGTTCCTAGTAAACCCGGTTAAAGTTAACCAGAGCCTCAGCATCACAAATTGGATGCTGCTGCCACAGACACAAGTCTGACCTCCTGCTGCTGGGAGTTCTTCCAGCGAGGGAGGCTTGGACAACAGGTTTCCTGTCTTGGGAGGTGCTAGCACCACCCCAGACAGGCCATAGTGTATTTGGGCAGGGAGGGCTGAATGAAATGAGACACTGCCTGGGGCACACAAAGTGCTCCATGCATAGTCCGCTTGAAACCATTTGCTGGGGCACTCCAGCCCCAGCTCTGGCGCGAAATTGGGCAAAGGGAAAGGGGTGTAACCACCCCTTCCCTGGTCCCATCCATAGGAGAGACCTAGCAGGTAATCCAGCCCCTCAGATTGGTATATAGGTAGGAGCTGAGTCAAGAGACTTTAGATTTATCCTGAACTGAAACTTGAAACGAAACTCTGGACCTTCGACATTCTATTGCAACTAGAAGACTGAAGAATCTCACTTGTGGTCAAGGAGTGGCCACCCTGTGCAAACAGGCACCATACAGCGATCTGCTGGTTGCTTTGTTGACGCTCCCGCCGGAGCCCGATCACAGAGCCTGACAAGAACCAGACTTCCAGACTTCCTTGAGCGCGATCCACAGTCACAGCAAAGCTGAGACCCGTGGAGGCGACGAGAGACGTGGGACCGGGCATCTTGAAAAACCTGCGCTTTGCTACTTGTGCAGCTCCCGAGGCACCCTCGAAGCTGTGCATTGGGGATTGAGAAGCCCCAGCCCGAGCACCTTCTGCACCGACGCACAGCCCTCCACACTCCACGAGTGCCGCGTGGGGCATGCTAGTGTTTTTGTGCTCGACACGTCTGTCCGATCACTTGCCCGTTGGCTAGTGGCCTCTGTGACGACGAACCTACAAACCTACACCACTGTCCTGGTTGCGCCAGGCTGGCCCCTGCTTCCCTGAAAAGGAGAAGCCCATCAGACCTTGCTGGTCTGACCAAGAAGCCATCTTCGGATCCTGCGTGGGTTGCCTTTGCCAAGGCTTGTTGACTCCAATCCGGAAGCCGACACCGCCGACAGCGAGATCCTTCGTGGGACAGTCCGTGCCCAGCTCCTGGTCTTCGTCGACACCTGCTGGTCCACGTGGCTGCAGAGACAAGCTACACGACATCACCTGATTGCTTCACGACATCGCCTGGTTCCTTCCTGGTTCCTTCCTGGTCACTGGCTAGTGACCCAGACTCTGTCCCCTCTGCTTTCAAGTACTTTTCATCCTCGATCCACTCTTAGATCCAACCGGACACTTCTCTCCTGGTCGCCTGCAGCATCTTTTCACAGGTCTCCATAGGATTCAGTGACGAAACCCGACACACTTTGACACCTATGCACCCGGCTCCTGTGGGTGAGGTAACGCGAGTACCCCGGTGCTCCTGTGGGTATTGACTATCCTAGTGTCCTAGTTTTCAGTAGCTTTCTCCTAGTCCATCCGGAAGTGTCCTAAAAGACCTAGTTTCCAATTCTTTTGTTCCCATTGTATTCCTATGAGAACCTGCGTGTGTGTTTAGACACTGCACACGCATCCCGTGGGCCTCCTGCTTCCTAACCTTTGGTAGTACACGAAGCCCCAGCGATTCCCTAGGCCCTAGGCCTATTCTTTGTTCGTGACGTGGTCCTTTTACCACTATTTTAGTATATGGTTTTACGTGCCCCTAGGGCTCTACTGTATATTGTGCAACTTATTGTATGATTAAGTATCTTGTTATGTGCTTGTGCCTCTGACCTCATAAAGAGTTCAGAGGGGTTGTGTTAGTAATAAATACATATATATTTTATATATAACCTGTGTGGTGTCCTTTCATTTGGTATTAAAGGGGTTACATATGGTAAAACAGCTGGCTTCCCATGCCCTCTTGAGTTTAGCCAAAGACTGCTTTGTCCATGCTACCACTAGGATAGCTGGTCTATAAGGTTGACTTTACAACCATCACCATAAGGGTTGTTTGGACTGATACAGGGTGCCCACTAGAATAGTGGACATCACATATCAGGCCAACTTCTCACAGGGAGCTTGTTGCAGAGTGATTTCCACCAGAGAGGCATGCTCAATCGAAGAGGCGTCTTTACACATCAACTGTCTAGAGCTTCTCACCGATCGTTTGCAGTTTGCAGCCTGGCAACCAACAGGGCCTCTTGCTCCATCCTCTTGAAGATGGACAATGTGTCTGCAGTTTGGTACATAAACCATCTGGGGGCAGGCGCTCCAAGGCGTTGGTGGATAGAGCCAGGGATTTTTGAAATCATTGCCTGGCCAACAGAATTTTAGTTACGGCAAAATATCTTCTGGGTTATCTGAATCAGACGGCGGATTGGCATTCGCATTACCTGAGGGACTCCACTACTTGGAAGCTGGACCCGGCCTTATTTCAATCGCTCATGCTCAAGTTAGATCTATGCCAAGTGGATCTCTTTGCCTCCCATCTCAATCATCAACTGGCCTGCTTCTTCAGCTGGTGCCCGGATCCGTTGGTGGAGGCAACCGATGCCTTTCTCCAGGACAAGAGCCTCTTTCTGTGTTGTGCATTCCCACCCTTCTCGATAATTGCCAGACTCCGGGCATTGGTCAGGCGTCCGAGAACGGAGGTGATCATGCTGACACCTTTATGGAAGTCACAAGTATGCTATCCAGTTCTTCTGTAACTTTCTATGGATTTTCCAGTCCCACTTCCCCAGACTTCTCTTCTTCTGATGGACGATCACTGCAACTTGCACCAGTTGGTGCAGAATGGCTTTCTTTGTCTGATGGCATGGAAGACTACAGGGTACGTTGAGATGTCTCTGGTCTTTCATTACAAGCTTCCATACTTATCAGGAGAGCTTGGGTTGACTCTATGGTTAAACTATATAGTTCAGCTTGGCATAGATGGTTGTGCTGGTGTCTGGGATGGGATTTTGATTCCGTGGGGGCAGATGTAGTTCACATCATGAACTTTCTGTCAGAATTGGCAGGTGCCAGGCTGGCATACCACACAATCAATGAATGTAGGTCTGCTATTTCAGCTGGCCATTTCCATTCCAAGAGGTACCGACGGGGTAAAATCCCTTGGTGGGAAGACTACTAAGGGGTATTTAATTGTCTATTCCTCCTGAACCACAACACTCTTCCCTGTGGGATGTTAGTGTGGTGTAATGCTTGTTGCTCATCTGGCAGGATAAGGAGTACCTGTCTGCTAAACTAGCGATTCTATTTTGCCAGATTTTTTTTGTAGGCTGGTGTCTGACGTACGAGCGCTTGATATAGCAGCTCGCGTTTTTACCCCAGAGGGAGTTTGGTTTCCTAGATCTAGAAGAACTAAAACTAATTCTAAGGTGGTGCATTACCCTGTTTTCCCTTCTCAGCCTAAATTAAAAAGCCATTCAAACCAGTCTTGGCGGCTACTACTATTGCAGGATGGGTTAAGTGAATCCTACAAGAGGCATTGTTGACACCTCCTCCTTTGGTGCACATTCGACTAGGGGAGCGATAGCCTCAAAAGCTTTCCCTTTGGGAGGAGGATTGGATGACATCCTCAGGGCACCAGATTGGTCTTTGGACTCTACTTTGAAGACTTCCTACTTTAAGCTGATCCCTGAAACAGCCTCAATTGGTGGTCAGCCAGCACTAAACTTGCATAACCTGTGCCTCCGGTCCTGACATAGAATATAACATTTTCTAGCTATCGTGAAGGAAAGTTTCAGTTCTATTAAGGACGCAGAGGCGAGGATTACCCTCCCAGTTAGTCATTCACATTGAGTGACCCTCACTCATTTTTTCTGATTTATAAGGACGCGAGGATGAGTATCTTTTCTTTGGTGTCACTATGACGCTGTGTTTTAACAATGCTATTATTGTTGGCAATGTATTTGAGTTTCTCTTTTTTACAACTGATTGGACTATACTCTGAGTCTTTGAGGGTTTTGACTGGCCAGCTTTCTGTTGCTTATTGCTGATTTTGGGTGTTGAACTGGTTCTAAAGGGATGCAACCAATGCCCAGACTGTGTTACCAACTTTAAAAATGATGAAATAATGAAGTGATACTATTACAAAATGTGCCACATAATTTGCCTTTTCGTGCCACATAATTTACTCAACCCTGCCGCATAATTTGCTCCTCTCCTGCCGCATAATTTCAGTGGCCCTGGCCATACGGCACCTTTAGACACATTTACAAGCAAGCAGGGTATCAAAGGACTATTCAGATAAATTAGACAGTGTCTCCAGAAAATGGTACTGTGATTTTTTGTTTGTCTGATTAAACTACTTTTTAACTTGTTAAAATGCTTTCTTATGCATCCATTTTGTGTCAGCAGGGAGAGAGGAGGTTTAAACACCTACTGAACTATTACTTCAAGTAGAACGTTCCAGTGGATTTGTATGCTTTGATAAATTATCTTCCTGTTGTTTTAGGTCCTTGTAATGTTTTACTGTCAGGCCTCGCTCGGGGTGGGGGTGTTATTCGTGTTGCGAAGGACTGACCTCACTAGGGAGCAGGGCACTTTTCAGAGAGGTCCACTATGCGTGCAGACCCTAGAGCACAGTAGCAAAGGAGTAGCCACAATATTTAAATACCCCCTACTTCGATCCATACCGCCACATCCATTGACCCGGACTCGCCCATCCATACCGCCACATCCATTGACCCGGACTCGCCCATCAGTCACACTTACATGCTGTCATCCATCTTTTCACCATTCCATAGAGTGCTTGAAATTGTAAAAATACGGGTCCAGGTACCCTGTCAGAGTACCTACTTGTTTCTGGGAAGTGCTGATACTCTTCAATTAAAAGTAGTGCAGCTCTGCTGAAAATTGCAGGTACCCTTCCTTGAAAAAAAAAAAAGCGCACAGATATTCCGAACCTGACAGTACCAGCCCATCTGAAGCATCGGTTCCAACCATCCTTTTCACCAATTCTACCCATTCATCCTGTCACTATTCTAGTCTACCCATCCATCCTTTAACTTTTCTAGTCTACCATCCAGCTTTTCATCCATGTGTCCATTCGTCCTTCCATCCACCTATCCCAATTCCATCCTTCCACAGTCTTTCACACTTTCACAGATGCTGGAAACAAAACTGCTGCACACATTTGTAAATAAACCACCGCTGGCAGGCCGGGACATGTGTCCGCGCGCCCTAGGCGTACTGGGCTGTTTCTGAAGCAACGCTGTCTGGCGTGAGTCATGTTGACATCCAGAAGAAAGAGACCTTTACTGTCAGGAGGGAGAAGGACCCCCAGGCCTGGCCTGTGCTAGGGGGTGGGGGGAGGGGGCAGAGCTGTGGGTGTGTTAGGGAATGGAGGTGTGCTGGGAGGGAGGGGCGAGCGCCGTGGGTGTTCCCCTGGGAGGTAATGCTTTCAGCAGGGAGTCATGCAAACAGCGGGCACTTCCTCGCCCGCCACGCATGCTGTGGGAACGAGTGCAAGTTCAAAGAAAGATGCTAATGTTCTTCAATCTGCAGTCACGTGGTCGCCGGAGAGGAGATTACCATTAGACCGCTGCTGCTCAGATTACACCCCTTTGCCCTAATCCCTGCCATGTGGGACCGGATCCCGCAGACACTGGGGCGGAATCTCTGGAGACGACTGCCCGTCCGCCAAGACCCTGCGGATTGTTGGCGATTTTAAGGAGGAATTTTCGGTTTTGGGCTGTATTTGAAAAAGAGTGGCTGGCAGAGATCGCACCTTCTGTTTGGATTATTTTTCTTCTTACTATTTTTCTCCACTCTTGACGATACAAAACCTCTTAGAAATGGGAGCCGGAGCGCTAGCCGTCTGTGTAAGTAGCTCTTTGTGCTTGTTGAAGCTAAAACGTGTCTTTTATAGGACTAGTAGTGTTTTGTGAATTGCGTATTTTAAAATCTTCGCCTATTTTGTGTCGTTTCATCGTTGTTGTACTGTTTGAAGTTGTTCGCTTAACCGTGAAATTTGGAAACCACAACTCAAACGCCGCTTTGCCAACAGTTGCGTAGTGACAGTATCTGATTGTGGGCTTGTTTCTACAGCTGGAGGGAGGGAGGGTGGGAGGAACTGCGCTGACAGCGTGTTGAGGTTTCGTCATTTGTTGTACTGCCCCCGTGGCATGCGTGCCCCAGTCAGCCTCTCGGAATCCACTCCGTATATCCCGCAATGACGGCACGCTTCTGCACTCTGAAACATTTGTGGGTCTGGGACTGGGATCATAAACAAAGGTACAATTGTGCGCCCCAAGAGGGTTGCAGCAAACGACCCGTACATTCGCAGACAAAGCGTATAATATAAATTAAGCTTCTCAGGTTAGAATAACTGGGAGAGAGAGAGTAGTATGTAGAAATAACCGGGGTTGTGCCGTCTCATCCACCAACTGTCTTTGGTCAACTAAATTTGCGAATCTTTCTTACAGGGAGCAAGTCGGGGCCCGGGGACACCCAGGTACACGGCGTCCACCCACTGTCATGTCTTGACAAGAATAACTACACACACATGAGGTCTTTAAAGGAGCTTTATTACATGCTTCCTTCCTCGTGCCTGTCCCTACTCTAACTGCCCTGGTTCCGGTCACTGGCCCCTCCTGTTCCTGTTCCTCACTCTCAACTCCACCCCAACCACTAGACCACATTGTACAATCGGACATCTCCCCCCTTCATAACAAACTGAACTTAATTTCCACAGTGTTCGCAATTCTTCAGTCCACCACACGGGTTGTCGGACAACTTGTTCTTCGAGTATCAGTAGCGTCGAATCCGTGGGGGTCCTGACGTTGATCACTCTTTCCGGCGTCTTAGCCAAAACATCCTTGACGACCGGATTGCACTTCTGAAAGTGTGACCCATTGGGTATGGGCGGCTTATTATCCAGTTCCGCAGTTGTCATGGTTCTTTCATGTTGTGTGACTGCTGCTGGCTCAACTCGGCAGTGGCAGTCTGCGTGCCTTGGTGACTCTTGTTCTGTTGACGGTTGATCTTCTTTAGGAGTGGATAATGTTCCGGTCTTCTTCCAAACTCCCTCCTGTAAGGTTATTTCTCTTTGTCTCGTCCGGTTGGGAGCAACACTGTTCATCTGTGCACCGTCGGGCACGCCAGACATCAATGTACTATCTGAGGTGGGTGTCCTGTCTTGATTCTTGGCCTCATTTGCTGCCACTGTTCGTTTCTTCCCTTCTCGCTCATGGTTGAGGCTGGCGAGACCCTTGACCACCTGGTCATGTGTCTGTTTGTCTCTCATTTGGTGGCAGTTTGTTTCTGTCACCACGTTCGGTCCTCCCCGTAGGGTGACGGGATAGTCCTTTGCCACTGAATAGATATTGTCCCATCTCTCTGTTCTCCTTCCATCAGTTCTTTTAGTCAACCTCTCTGACCCCATCAGGGGTGACGGTATCTTATTTATGTCTTGAGGTGACGATGGCTGACGTGACGTGTTGTCCTTTGGTTCTGTTGTGCGTCCGGGTGATTGATGCCATGGCTGTGGTCGGGACCATGATTTTGTTGACCCAAATGATCGGACAGACATGTCTTCCGACTCGGAGGAGTCGGTTGCCGATTTCCTCTGAGAACGTTCTTTTGAGGGCGTCGTGACTGATATGTTTATTGAGTTGGCATTCTGGGATGACATGCTCCTGGAGTCAGAGTTGTTTACGGAGCATTTCCGTGGGTATGTTTCCTTTTGTGTCCTCTGTGTTGTTGCTGTGGGGGGATCGTTTACGTCATTAGTTTGGTCTCGGAGCATTTGGTCTTCACCCTTTCCACGGGACATCAATTGTCTCTTCTCCGCTTTCTCGTTGACACAACTGTCTGTAGTGCACATGCCTCTCCCTTTCTGGTGTCTGAGTGGCTTGCTACTCCTCGTGCGGTTGGTTTCTTTTCCTCGCTTGTTGTTTGTGTTATCGTCCGTGTCATTGGGGTGATTTGTCTCACTGCTTGATGCTTCCTCGGACTCATCTGTAGACTTTAGTGCATGGCGGGAGGATGGCCGGGGTTGTCCGCGTGCTGGTTCCCGGCATTGACGGGATAGGTCCCTTCTTCCGTAGGTCATCTTTCTTACCTTCTTGTTGAGCAATCTGCCATCTTGTCCATGGGTGAGATTTGTCCTGCTTGACACGTCATCTGTTTCATAATCGTTCTCGTCATCGGTTGACGGACTCCTTGAGGTTGAATAACTTTGTGAGGTTGTATCAGTGTCCTCATCTGTTGACTGACTCCTTGAGGTTGAATAGCTCCATGAGGTTGCATCCGTACCGCTTTCGCGATCCTGATTCATCCTTGTCTTTTGTGATGGTGACTTGGAGTGTTCCATGACGTTCTGTCTCTGGATTCTTGACTCTGATTCACCCTCCCTCTTTTCAGCTTTGTTTGTTTCTTGGGCCTCTCCTTTAGGCATGAGGGGTGCCTCTTTCCAGACATCCATGCGTCTTGCATTTGATTGCACGTCTTTCGAGAAGTCTTTTGCTTTTATTCGCACTCCAGCCTCGGCCCCTCTGATGATTCTCTTTAGCGACCATTGTTCCTGAAGAATCTTGCGCTTCGTGTCTGCGCTTGAACAACCTTCGATTATTCGGAGTCGAACTGCTTCCTCATTAGTAAATGTGTTAAAGTGGCAACAGGGTACCAGACTTAGTAACCGGGTAATGAATCTCGGCAGTGGTTCTCCTGGTTTCTGCCGCGCTGTATGGAAAGCGATGCGAGCATGATCCACTTCCACCAGTGCATGAAAATGGGCACGTAGCTTCACTTGGAGTCTTCCATAGCTCTCTGTGTCCCTTTTGGGAAATGATCTGATTAGGCGACGGCCCTCATGACCGACTAGCTGGAGGAGTAGTGTCAGACATTGTCCATCCCTTTGTTCATCGATTGCATCAAGAAAATCGTCCAGGGAGTCCAGCCACCGATTCCATTCGAGACCCAGATTCCGAGTGTCAGTCTGTGTCACTGGGGGTGGCACTTCAATACAGGGATTAGACCGTTGAGTTGCTTTTCCCGCTGCCATGAGGGAGGAAGATTCTGATCTGCTCTGATTACAGGACTGTTCACTCTGCTCAATTGTTTGTCTTCACTTGGTGCCAAACGTCTACTTTGGCGCTTGTCTTTGCTCGTACTTCTTACATTCGGGATCTGCGTTTGTTTGTGCTTGCTGACTTCGGAGCTTGTGGTCGTCCGTGCTTGTTTATGTTCAGTGCAGTCTTCGCTTGTTTCCGGTACCGACTTGTGCTTGGCGCGCTGTGAATCGTGTAGGTGCCAGTGCTTGTTGCTGACAGTTGCTTTTATTCATTCGCTTCCTTGTCACCGGTATTAGTGCGTGTTTGTGTTCACCGTTTACTTTGCTTGGCTATGGCATTTGCTGGCGTTTATTTCCTCTGGCCGATGCGTGTTCTTTCATTACGCCTGCCACGGCTTGTTCGCTTGTGTGGATCAATGTTTGCTTCTCCTCTTTTGCCAACCTCCGTTCATTTAAGGTTGCTAAGACTGATTCCTTATTGTTCATTTGTAGGTAGCAATGCTTGTTTCATTCTTATTACTGGTGCTGGTTTGTTAAAATCACTTCGATTCATCACACTCCTTGTTGCTTGTATCAGTGCTCAATTGTGCTCAAGATAGTCTTCGTTTGTTATTTGTGTTAGCTCGTGCTTGTTTCATTTGTATTTCCGGCATCTGCTTGTGCTTGTCTACAAATTGCACTTTTTGCATGTACTCGTGGTTGTTTACTTGTTTAGTCTCGGGCGTCGACTCGTGCGTGTTTTCTCTTTACCTTCGTTCATGATTATTTATTGTGAACCCTCGCACTTGCTTCTGCTTGCTGTGCTGTTGCGGTTTTACTATTGCCTTTATCTGTCTCTTGCAATTACCAATGCTTGTTGGATTGCTGCCACTTTGAATTTATCAACGTTTGTTCGTTTCGATCCACCAGTGCTTGTTTCCTTCAAGACTTGCGGTTGCTCGTGTTTGTTTGCACGTGAAATTTGCATTTATTTGTGTTTGTTTTCTTTTATCCTTCCTGCATTTGCCAATGCTTGATACAACATAGGTGCCAATGCTTGTTTACTTGTATTCTGTCAATGTGCGTTCATCGATATAGTCGTCACTTGCCAGTGTTCATTCAATGTCATCATTTCATTTACCAATGCTTGTTATATTATGGGCGCCAATGCTTGTTGCTTGTCTTTATCAATGCTCGTTGCCAAGCTCTGCTTGCCTGACTTAAAGATGGCCGCCTGGATCTCTAACAGGGGATGGGAGCAAAACTGCCTGACTCTAAGATGGCCGCTGTAGTGGAAATCTCGTTTCTGCCGAGATTTGGCTCTTTTTGCTGCTTCCACGCCGATGTTTACTCACCGGACCGATGGCAGGCACACAAGACGCTCGCGGAGGCCAGGACCACTGCTCCTCAACGCAGCTGAGTCTCCAGACGCTTCTTGGGACACAGGTAGGACCGGGGTGGGCTCCCGTCCTCGATGTCTTTTCTCTTCAGTCTTGTGCCGGTCCCTGGAGGAGGCAGGGCTTTGTCGATGCCGCACACGCTTCTGGGCCGTCAGCACACACCGGTGAGGTCGGGGTAGGCTCCCGACTTCATTTCTTTCCACGCGTGCCGTGTCTCACGCATCGGGGGTAAGTGTCTGGTTTCAGCGCATGCCGGCGCTCTTTCCCCAGCACTTCTTCACAGCTTCCACAATGTCTCACACGCTCCTCAACTACCGGAGCAGCAGGGTAGGATCGGGGTAGGCTCCCGATCTCTGTCTCCGCAGCGCACCACTGATTACATGCCCCGGGATAAGCTTCTGGTTTTGGCGCCACACAGCGCTTCCATTCAAATCTTCTTTGGCGCTCGACCACGCTGATCCTGCAAAGCTCTGCGCGACTGGCACTCGCGGAGCTGGGACAATTATCGCTGGCCTCAGGTTCTTGGCGGCAATTTCACTGGGGCACACGTGTCGCGACGGCGACTTTCCTTTTCTTGGTGCCCAGGGACAGGACGTTTCTTTGCAGGGTTCAGGGATGCCAGGCTGCAAATCCCACCCTCGTCGCCAGTTGTCATGTCTTGACAAGAATAACTACACACACATGAGGTCTTTAAAGGAGCTTTATTACATGCTTCCTTCCTCGTGCCTGTCCCTACTCTAACTGCCCTGGTTCCGGTCACTGGCCCCTCCTGTTCCTGTTCCTCCCTCTCAACTCCACCCCAACCACTAGACCACATTGTACAATCGGACACCCACTTGGCCGCAGCCCCCCTGTCAAGAAGTTGATCCCCACAGAAATACTCTGAACTTGTCCTGGTGTAATTTTCAGACACCGGGACACGTTCAGTAGCGCCTGTCTGTACGTTGTCTGCTTGCCATTCCCAGCAGCAACGTGCAGACAGCAGCTGGGCCGAAGTTAAAGGGCCTCCTTCTGTTTGAATATCCTGACTAGAGGTGGCCTGGAACCTCACACTTAAACGTAAATATCACAGAGGTAAACAGAGGCACACAGATTGTTATTTCTTCACAGGTACATAAGAGAGGCAAGCTTTTGCCTTTGTTCAGTCCCTTTATCTAATAGATGCATGCACTGTACGAATGTCAGGTGTGTTGGTCTGTCCTAGTATTTACACAAATGACAATTTCAATAGCACTATTTTATTTATTTTATAGCGCTATGCAACCCAATGCAGGGTGTCAGAGCTCTTTACATAACATGCACATTATACATTGACAATAAATCATGTACATGTGTAAATCAATGTACAAGATGAGTTGCATGAGACAGTGAGGGTTACAAGGTGTAGGAGACACATGTCCTTCACACCTCACTGTGGTCTTTTAGAAGGATTACAATTTATGAACTGCCGGTAGCAAACAGATCTCTGTGTTAAAAGCAGTATCCCACTTTACTATCTACATAAAATAAATATCTGTTATCTGCGTGTTAGATGATGTGCTTTGCAGGGGACACATTTACCTTCTCTACTAATTTGATTCATATCTGACACTTCACAAAACACAGATCTCTCCAGCAAATGCATTAACAACCAGAGTTATCTCACCGTTATTCTGATTCCCTGCGATTTACTGGGCATCTTCACAGCAGATGCCTTAACCTAATTAAATATTTTAAAATGTAGACTTTGTAACTGTTTGAAAATGAGGCAGTACCTGTGAGGCCTGTACAAATAACATGACTACATTTGTCCTTCACTGGGAACCAAACACCCAATTGTAGCGCCTGACTTGCAGAGCAGTCTGAGGCTTCTTGCAGAGCAGTCTGAGGCTTACTCAAGGTAGGTGGTGTGAGCTAGTAATCACCATTTACCCGTACGCAGAAATAACACTCAATAATTGATTGTCCAGTCTGTACTTTGCTTTATAAAAGTAAGAGTACATTTATTAAACACACACTACTCAATACTATGCACCAATTTACAAATATACATAAGCTGTTGGAATTATTTTGTGACCTTGCATAACATCACCACCCCTCCCGCAGTACCATCACTCCCATGTATGCACATCATCTTGCCTCCGAATGCAGTCAGTTGAACCTAACCTGGAGCGAGGGCCCTGCGCACTGGCATCATCCCAGCGGTGACCCACCCCGTTACCTCAACAAGCATTTAAAATAGGTACACCTGCCCTGGTGACACACAACCCGAACTGAGCATTTCTTACTGACCATGAAGTATAAACCCCTACGTCTTAAGTTCTAACAGTCTGGGTTCTTCACCTAAGCGCAGCAGCAAGAATACAGGTTTAAGCATCACTTGAGAGTGACAGTACTCATCACATTTGTTGGACATTAGAATCCTTTGCAATTACAGCCCTTAAAGGCATCACAAATGAAATCACCGGATTACGCATCTACAGCCAGACACCCTAGCAGGAATGTCTGGCAACATAACCCCACTTTGCTTATGACATCACCTTACACCGGTATTTCAGGGGTTATTCGTTTCAAGTCCCCATGAGACTTAGGGAGGGACTTCTCTCCGTGCTGAGCGGAGAGACTGCGCTTCTCCAGCAGCTCTCTCTGCACCTTTGCACACGTGTGGTGGTGACCCCGTCCTCCTGGTGCCACCACAAGTAGAGGAAAGCAGACTTTTCCTTGCTGGCCGGTCCGGGCCTGCAAGGCACTATGGGCGCTCTCGCATTTTAGAACAGCGGCTCCCCCACTGCTCTGGGAAGAGCCGCGGTGTGGGCCGCTGGCCGCGCTACCTGCCGTTGGAGGGTCTGGTCCCACCCAGACCCCCAGGTGAGTGAGACGGCTCGGTGAGCCCACCCCCAGCCACTTATGCAGATTTGCGGGGGCCCGGTCCCACCCGGCAGGGCCAGCTCTAGGCATGGGCAGTGTCGGCAGCTGCCCATGGCCTCGCACTCAGCTGAGAAACAGGGGGGCCACCTCAAGTTGAAAGGCCACACTTTCACAGTTATCCCAAGCGTGATGGCATTCCTGGGGGTGCAGTAGTGGGGGGAAGGAGCAAACAGAATGGGGCTGGTACAGCAGCTGGGCTAGCAATTATTTTGGCTCAGTGTCAGGTGCGAGGCAGCGCCTCTGTTAAGTACCAGCCATTCTAGGCACCCTTTCAGCATTTTTATTGCTAGGTAACAGAAGGCCTATTTGTTTTCAGGACCAGCCGGACACAGGTAAGGAGAGGTGGGTGAGGGGAGGAGGGAACAGTCATATCAACTGGCTTTTGTAATCTTTGCATCACACATAGCAAAGATTGCTTTGATGTGAATGCACATTTAAATTGTATGTAGAACTGCGGGTGCGAGGGAGTGTTGTGCAAAATGCCTCATACTGCTTCAAGGCCCAGGGGAGGCACCACCTCTTTCCTGGGCCTCGAAGCTCTGGAGCCAGCTGTAAGGTCTAGGTGTGGGGCCCCCCTTCCCTGGGCCTTGTAGTCAGTACTCCCCCTTTCCTCTCCTTTAATTTATTTGACCCTACATGAAATTGACCAAAAAAGAAAAACACTTTGCTGGAAATGTCTTTTTTGGGAAAATGTTCTATTGCAAAGTGCAGCCTCAGGATGGAGAGAAATAAAAGTTTCAAAATGTGAAAAATAACTAAATGAAGCAAGACAGGGTTGATCACAAAGTGACCAGATTGATTTTATTCACACCCTAAACACATTAGATCCTGTAGTCATGTTCTTAACTTTTCAGACAAAAGCACTTACTGCTTTCTGAATAATAAGTGCAAAAGCGTTAAGGTAATCATGTTCCTTCCTACATTTCATATGTGTTACTTAATCTTGCATTCCCTATGAGTGTTTGCTTTTCCAGGATGATGTTACTTTTTTTAGGCAGAAAATTACTCTTAATTAATCCTAATTTTGAATTGCATCACATCCAAGTGTTTATAGCGAGGCAGTCGGGGGGGGGGGTCATCCTTTCAACTGCCCATTGCGCCAGGCTCCAGCCCCCTCTGCCTCAGCAGACCACACCCAGAGAGAGCTCCTCTTCCTGTGCAAGTTCTTTTTAAAGATTTGGGGAGGGGGCTGTCAGGAAGTCTCTGTTTGCCCTATCACACAGCGACACATAACTTCTCTGCTCCCTCCTGCCCAGGCCTCTGGGTTTGTTCAAAATGGCGTCGTCCAGGGTCTCCTGCCTCATGGTCTTTGAGAGCCCCTTTCCCCAGGCTGCCTTCCCTCCAGAGCAGCCTGGTGCCTGGCACCAGGTGTCAGCTACTGATGGATGAACCTGTAGCTCCACCCATCTTCTCTGCTTGAAGTGGAGGCCCTCGCCCTTGGAATGCTTGTTGTGCTGGGCTGGGCCTCTGAAGCCATGGCCTGGAGAGGAAGGTCATTAAATCAGCCTGGCAGTGTTAGCCCCCAGCTAGGCCCTGGTTAGGAGCTGACTTACAGAAATATAACATTTCTGGATGACCCAAAAGCAGTACAAATATGACTTTTGACTCTGCAGAATACTTCTTCTCACACAAGTTACAATAGACTTTAGTGCATGTCTGGAATTTATAGGCCTTAGGAAATTGTCACTAGCCCATGGGCTCCCCATCCTCATAGGAGGATAATGAAATGAAAACAGTAAAACACACTGACTTTCTCTGGCATGTTTCTTCCCAGTGTATAAAGCCTATTCCATCTCTCCACCCAATTCTGCACAAGTCCTGCCACACCATTTACTTTGTAGCTGCTCCTGGGCTGCGCACGCCAGGAATCTCCCCTGCGCAGCCCGTACACGTGTACACATCCGTACATGTGTGCACCCGCATGTACACATTTGTCTGCATGTAACCATCCCGGTGCCCCTTACTCTAGTCAAGCTAGAGGGACACCAGTAAAATCCACATGCAGTCTCTTTCATCATGAGTTCACTGTGGGTGAGTCCCAACTTATGAGGCTCTCCCACAGTAAACGCTCAACGAATAGGTGCGAAAAAAGCAAAAAATCTGGGCGGCCCAGAGTGTCAGAACCACCTTCTTTCAGTAACCAATTAAGCAAAACATATCTAACACCATGCTTCTCCTTGTTGCTAGTTTCTTTGTGGCAGGGTTTAAAAAAATGAATGTATTAGTTGAGGCCCAGAATTTACAGCGGGATTGCGCCACTTTTTTTGGCACAACCTCAACGCCAAATCTCATTTGTTAAATCTCATAATGTGTTTAAATGTACTCATGATATATCTGATAACATATGCGTTCGGTCTTAATATCTGATGTCACTTCTTGTGATATCACTTCCAATGATGTCACGTGCAATGTCACCCGTCTTGACATCATGCGATGTGATGGAAAGCTTCATGATTTCACTTGCACACTGTAATCTGGTTAGTCCCATCACTTCTTTTTTTCGGGCTCGCCTAGCGCAGCGCGTATGTGTTGCTCTAGTAGAGGGCTCTTGGAATCACTTCAGACTTCCAAGAGCCTTCTCCTTTCTGGTTCAGCCTCCTCTCGCACATTCCATTGGCCTTTGCGTGTGGCTTTCAAATATTGAAAGCCCGCAATTGGCCAAAGGCAGGATCATGTCCCGCCTTCCTTCTAAATGTTGACTCCCATGACCTAGGGTTCTCGGGAGCGAGCAGCAGGGTGGCCGGATGCCAGCTGCATAGTTAACAATCCTTTCAGTGCGCGTGCACCACACGCAGTCTTGTTCAAGCATGTTATTCATTGCGCGATGTACACCCCCTGAAATGTTTTAACCTGTATCTTATTGTGTCCAACAGTGCGCTGCCAAATTGTATTATTTATCGTTCAAGTTAGACTTTTTCCAACTTCACTGAACTAAGTATGAATTATGCTTTCAGGCCGGAGGCTACTGTGGTTTTTAGTTGTTTGAATGTATGTACAAAACGTCTGTGTGAATTCATAACAGAAAGTGAACAGTATCACTATTACACGGGTACATTTTCTATCCTTCAAGTAACAGCTGCATGTTGCATCGTTTTGAATTGTTGTTGCATTCATATGACGCTGCATACCCCTGAAAAGGTGCTGAAGCGTATTTGCAGACTGATTGCTCGCGACACTGTGTCAGTGGTAAGGCTGGCAGTGTGTGTCCACTTTGTAGTGTGTGTCGATAGCCCACATGGGTGGTGGTCAGATGTTCTTCTGCACGAGGACCACAGTTGTACTCTTGTCCTGTTTGTCTCTGCTCCCAAGTGTGAAGGTGAAGCAGAAGTGTGACAAATGGGACGCTTAAACATTAAGACATTGTTCTAAGCTTGAATTATTGTTTTCCTGCTGCCTGATACTGGCCCAACCATGCATGAAGATATCAGGTTGACACTTTGCGACGTGAGATGTTTACCCACCGCTTGTCAGCCACCAAGGATGTAGCTGAGCCAGCAGCCATCACTAAATAAGGCATGCATTGTTGATCCTATTTGTAATGCTAAATATCCCTGGGGCCCTAATGGCTCTGCTCCCTGGCTCCCGAGGCCTTCCTTTAATGGTCTGTTCTCCAGATGAGGTGCAGTTGGCATGTGAGCCTGGGGATTGCACTGTCATACATGAGACTCTGTCTCACATTCATCATGGCAGCGTGGCATGAGAGGCTTGGCTGCATCAGGCGCTGCGTGCGGGGAGACCCACACTGCTGCGTGCTGTGTGGCCGCCGACCCCCGTGCGGCTCTGGCCCCACCACTGCGGCCGCGGACAAGCGCAGACCGTCACCCGACCCCCGGCGCTCAGAGAGACAGGACAGTGTCAGCCACAGCCAGTGGAGTGCCAGCTGCAGGCTAGAGTCACTGGACTTGACTATCTGAGACTAGTGGTACAGAAGTTGAAGTTCACAGAAACAGTACGTACTACTACGTTGTCTACTCTTTAATTCTTTGGTCACTGTGAGGCAGCCTGCTGCCACTGACTGTAGTGTGTTGTTACGGCCTAGTAACCTTGTGTTGTATGTTGTCTTGTCACACAGCTGCACGCACTCAGACACCTTGATCTTCAGTGTAATGCTGACTTGCGGTGCGGTGGTCATTGAAGTGCACAACGTCTGCATTTTAAAGTGCTGTTTATTTCCTTGTGATTTCCAATCCGGAGCGCAACATATTTGCTAACTCTAATCTGTTTCTGCGAACATGTTTTTAATAAGAAGTGTCCCAATTGGGTATTTGCACCCGAGGCATGTTTTACAAAATTTATTTTGAAGTATGCTGTTATTCTCATACACGAGCGCAGCAGATTTATCACTAATCCTTGATTTATATCATGTTTTATGATGAGGAGTGCCCCATTTGCGCACCTCTCAGAGTCCCACCAATTGGATAAATATATTTGAAAGAAATATATCTTTAAAAACTGTTATTTCTGGTCGCTTTATACTTCCCAGACTTTGGTCTGTATTTTTTGTGTCCAGTGTTAGTACCTAGAAGCAGGCACTCTCGGTCGTGCATTATCCATGTTGCTCAGTCTTTCCACCAGGGAGGTCGAATGCTTCTTTCACACTCAGCAAGCCCCTTGCCACCTCTTTGCTTCCTTAGTTCCCTTCCATTTCTGGTGCTTTGTAGCAGTTCTCATTGCCCTAATTGGTATAATTAATATGTTTCACTTGTCCTAAATGCTTGATTTTTCTCATGGGAAAGTGTCACTCTTAGTTGCTAAAATGTCACTCATAATTCAGCTTAAATTATGAAAATGTCACACATAGCAATCTGAAACCTTGGCAGCTATGTTGTCTGTGTCTACAGATCTGCAAGTCACAGTCGCCGCTTGGTCGAGAAACCATGCCTTTGGCCCGCTAGGGGAGGAGCAAATTGCAGCCTTAACTTTTTCTTGTGAACGATCTGCCGGGCTTTTTATTTCATTCTTGAACACGCATTTCTTTAAACGTCCACGGAATAAAGTTGGACTTGTCGTCATATTGAGTATTTTCAACCTCTAATCCCGGTGATTATTTTCGATGTAATAATGTCCCGCTGCCTCCTCTTCACTTTCACAAAAAGTGCCCTTCCATTTCTGTGTCGCACCCCCCTTTACTCTGACATACTCCTACATTTCTGATCACTAGTCTCCACACATACTGCCCTGTCCTCGGTTCACTCCAGCGCTACCACCCTTTCTTCGTTTTTTTCATTCACATTCTCCTCTATTTACAACCATCTCCTACTCTCCTCTTCACTCACACACTGACCAGCTGTTCCGCTCTTCTTACCCCATCTCAATCTTCACCTCAGAGCTGACTTCCTTGTCTCTGTTCTCACCCCCGCCTCCTCTTCACCCTGGAACTCACTTCCTAAACAGTTATAAGGCCTCAAAGGCGAGACCTATTGGCTATGCCAATGCTTGTTTAGGACTTGTGTCTTGCTTTCTTCACATTTAACTATTCACTCCTCCCAACAACTTGTATTCCATGATTACTAGCCAGCTGACCAGGATACTACACTGACCTCAGCATGGCAGCTTGGAGTGCCCTGCTGGCAACATTTGCCCATCACATGCCACCTCCGCAGAAGACTTGTGAGTAGCTGTGGCTTTGGGTATCTGCATCCTAGATAGGCAGATGCCGGTTTCCGTGTCTGCCCCCCATAAAAGACGGTGGAATGTGTCTTCTTTTTTTTAAACTTTAGTTTTTCGTCTTTTTTTCCATTTGGATAGCTTTCTCAATTCTGTATTATTTATGCGCTGTTCGCCGTGCTTCTCATGATGATCAAATGTGTGCAGCAAGTTTACTCTATCCAAGGGGAGAGCAGTAACTGGTCCTTCTCATGGTTCGTCATGGAGAGAGTACCTTAAGCCTTGCTAACCAATCCCAAGCACAAATGCGTAGGCCCCTCCTGACAAAGGGGTGTTTTGTGGCAAATCAAGACTAGGTGGATGTCTGCAGCAGCATACTGTGCTTACAAGTAGCAGCGGTTGCTGTTGCAGAAGTTGCTCCTGAACTTGGGAAGAAATCTGTTTCATCTAGAGCAGCAGCCACTTTTATCTTCAGATCTTGTAGTCTGCTCTACTCCAGAAAATGAGAGAGAGATGAAGTACACCACTTGTTGAAAAGAATGAAGATGTAGGAGCTACCCCACTCTTTCGCTTCCAAAGTTCTGAATTGTGTTTGGTTTCTTTCTTAACTGGTACTGACTGCAAATGTGCAGGGGCGGCTGGTGACATTTGAAAGTGGTTCGTCGTAAAATTATGTCATACTGAAAAGTTTTCAAAAAAAGAGTGGACAAATGGTGCATTTTCAAGCAAATTTGAGAAATCCGGAAGGTTAATAAAGCAATTGTGAAAGTGCAGTTAATATATTAATAAAGAGATGTCACAAATTCTCCATATGGTAACAAATACTAGTTTTAAAATATGAGGGGGCCTATAGAAACCTTTATCAGCAGCAAATAGACCACCAGAGACTCAAGCAAGCAACAGTCAGGGACACAGTGAATTCTGGTGATCTTTCACTACTTTTTTAGGGGAGACAGACCTACAACTCTTTTGTACTTTATTACTAGACAACACAATATTGCCGTTTCATGCCGTTGTATACAAAAACCATGCCAGGATTATTGGCACAGCAAGCCAAAATGAATTTTGTCCTTGGCACCTCCCTACCAGCAAATTAGTCACATTTACAGCTCCCAGATGCAACACAGTACCCTTTTGCTAACTGATAGCACTGTAAGGCACTTGTCTTATCTCATCTTAAGGATGGCCTTAAAATAAGGCAGGGCCTGCCCTTAAGCTGCAATGGTGGCATTCCACTCTAACACAATCTAATATAGTGCTTTGCCTGCTCATTATATGACTTGAATGAATTTCAATGACTGTAAGCAAATTTCAATTTCCATATTACCCAAAAGGGAACCGTAGCTGGTCCCCATGCAAGCTGCACAGCCACATGTACAAATTAATCAAATGAGTCGAACTTTTATTTTAATCCTGTTTACTCTCTGGTTAATCCATTGCGTGTCACATTTTATTCACAATTTTTTCAATTCATTTTATACATTCAAATTACCCTCCAAGGGTTTTTTTTCAGTAGCACAAGGGAGTGAACGTTTCCCTAAGTCACGATTTTAAAAATACCCAATGCATTTTGGGAATGTTCCCTTCGTCAGAGGGATCTACAATATAGAAAATACAGACCACCACTATCAAAATTCCGTTCCTAACACAATAAAAGCCCATGATTAAAAAAACATATACCAATCCAATCCAAAAATTCTTTATTTCGGCCATATAGACCATAAAAGATGCAATAAAAATACTATACATACATTTAAAATACAATATTAAATACATATAAAAGAGTCTCTTCTCGACCAGCGAGGAATGGAGGATGCAAGACAGTACCATGGTTCAGAGGGCTATTTTCTTTCTGATTATCCATGCTGCCATTAGAAATTTAGATATGGCAAACACAATGTGGCCAGAGTGCTAGTTTTCATAACCCTGTATGCTATCCAGTATTTCCTGGGTCTGTGATAGGCAGGGCATACAAACATTATATGAAGGTCATCTTCCTCATGGGTGTTGCAGCATGGGCACAGTTCATCACCCCCTTTGGTCCATTTGCAAGTGAAGGTTTTAGTAGGGAGTGTGCCAAACCTCCATTGCACAAACAATTTCCTCGCCAGTACAGGAAAAATAAAATCCATGAAGGGTTCAAAGACATAAGAATTTTTGGATTCCATAAAACGCGCAGTCAGGGTGCCGCTATTGTGAGCATTTACCATAAGTGACAGGCTCTTGTCTTTGTACATTTGGGTCAGGGCTTTGCGGGAAATCCTTTGGCAAACTCGAGCAGGATCATCCCAGAGCTCTGACAAGTTCATACTGAGCAGTTCGTTCTTGACGAAAGCGAGCCAGGGGATTTTGCTGTTGCGGTTCAGGCTCATGACATGAATAAGGTCCTGTCTGTAATGGTGTAGTTCGTCAGTGGACCATAGCCGGTGCCAGAACTTCACGGGCTTTGACACAAGCTCTTCAGCAATGGAGGGAAGAGCCATGTCTAGTCTCAGGGGCAAAAGTGGCGTGCCTTGCGGGAGACCAAGTAGGCGTCTTAGAAAACTGTTTTCTACTCCTGCCAAGTCATTCCCTGCTTTATAGCCCCATAACTCACTGCCGTACATGGCTGCTGCCTTAGCTTGAGTCCTATATGTTTCCAGGGCCGGGCTTAAAGGCTTAAAAGTGGAGGTATTTGCCACCTTCAGAATTGCACCCGATAGCTGGGACAGTTTTACCCTTGATCTGGCTATCTGGCAGTCCCATGAGAGGTTTTCCTGGAGTGTTACCCCCAAATATATGAAGGTAGAAACCCTCTCAAGGCTAGCGGTTCCAAAGGTGGGGTTGGGTCTGGCTTTGTTAGGAGGATTGAAAATCATGAACTTGGTCTTTTCTGTGTTCACCTCCAAGCCGTGTTGGCGACAGAAAAGACCAAATCCGTTCACGATCCTCTGGATCCCCATGGGGGATTTGGAAAGCAGGAGGGTATCATCAGCAAACATTATTGCCGGGACCCTCCTGCCTGCCAGAAGTGGGGCATCATTGTCCTTAACGTTATCTAGGTGCAATATAACGCTGTTAATGAAAAGACAAAACAGGGTCGGTGCCAGGACACAGCCCTGCCTGACTCCTCGGTGGACTGGAAACCTGGACGAAAGCTTGCCATCCCTCCCACACCTCACCTGTGCATAGTTGTTCTCATGCAGCCTGGTTATAATGCTGAGTAGTTGAGGGGGTACTCCTAACTTTTCCAAGACCTCCCACAATTTCCTACGCGGGACTAGGTCAAAGGCTGACCTCAGATCCACGAAGACCATGTACAGCCTTCCCCCCTCTAACGTCACCGTCTTCCAATAGAGGAGGAGGAGGCGGAAAATCTGGTCCATGGTCGACGTGTTCTTCCTAAAGCCAGCCTGGAGGGGGCTCATAATGTCGTTGTCCTCCACCCAATCCAGCAGATTGTTGAGAATGAGGCGCACAAAGAGCTTTTGGGGTACATCTATCAGGCTAATCGGCCTATAATTGGCCGGGAGCAGAGGAGACCCCTTCTTATGAATGGGTACAATCTCTGCCCCCAGCCAAGAGCCGGGGACCGCCATACCTCCTAAGATCGCATTAAAAAGAATGAGGAGGTACGGACCCCAGATGTTTGGGTGATGCCTAAAAAGATCCCCCGGTAGCTTATCCAGCCCCGGCGCCTTCCCCAGCGTTAGGCCCTCCAGAGCAGACACCACCTCCCCTAGAGAAAATTCCAGGGCCGTGTCCGGGGTACTTGTGGCACCTGCCAGCACTCCGTCTGGCCAAGAAGTAGTGTCTTGGTAAAGTGCCCCGAAGTGAGCCTCCCAAAGCGAGGGGGCGATGTTAGGTTTGATTGCTGTTTTAAGTTCCCCCATCCCATTGTTTACCAGGGCCCAGAATTTCCTAGAATCTCTAGCTTTTAGGGCTTCAGACAGGTCATGCCAGTGATTCCAGTCCCACTCTGCCCTTGCATTGGCCATTGCTGCTTTGTACTCCCTCCTAAGGTCTCGAACCTTACCCTTGTTTGACCCCTCCTTGATTGTGGCAATAAGCTCAGATTTGATTGCCCTGCAGGAGGAGGTGTACCAGGTGGGTGCACGAGTCTTTTTCCTTCGGGTTGGTACCACCGGATGGAACACCTCTGCAAGATCCCTCACTAGTTCCTGGTGAATGTTAGCTAATTTCTCGTTATAGTCCGGGGCTCTTGGTTCGTTTATAAGCGCATCCACCTCCTTGAACCTGGGGAGTGCCAGGCCGTATAGCTTATTTATGGCCTCTTCTGAGCTTAGAAGCTTTCCCCATTTAACCCGACGCCTGTTTGTGGTGAGGAGCATATCCCCCTGATCCTCTCCGCCGGTGTTGGCGGGCGAGCCCGCTGGAGGCAGAGGATGCTGGATCTCTAAACGGAGAGCATTGTGGTCGCTATCCGACCTTGGTAGCACCCTAAAGTCAAGAACTTTTGGCCACAATGTGATGTCTAGCATTATATAATCCAGCCTCGACTCATGGCCCTTTCTGTTGAAAGTACACACTGAGGGGGTATCGGAAGGAGTACGGCCATTACATGCCCTCATTGCAAAGTTCAAGGTAAGGGACGTGAGTTGCACTGCTAGTGGGGACCAGGCTTTAGGGTGAGGCGAAGACGAGGGAGGGACCCCCCAGTAATCATCCTCAGCAGTAAGGGCACCCTCCTTTAGACCTTCTAGGGGTTCGAAGTGGCAATTAAAGTCCCCTCCCAACACTATCTTATGGTCACCTGACAGTTGGCCCAGGAAGGTGGACAACTCGTTTAGGGTGGGGGATTCGTTTGGCGCGGCAACTGGTCGCGAGTAAACGTTAACAATGCCCCAAGATGATTCGCCAGGCCATGTAAGCAGCACGCACTGGATGTCCTGCGAAAACGTGTGCATCTTTTCTGCCTGGCACCCAATGTGACTCGCTATCCAGCAGTTAAGGAGGAACAAGAAAACACACTAACACCGGCACCACGGCTGGGTAGCAATTAGAAACGTAACGAAGAGGAGTGGTTTAGAAAGGGAGGGGTTCAAATATAGGAGGTTTCACTAGAGTGTGATAGCATTGTAGCTGCTGTTTGTAGCGGTGAGGACGTTCAGAACAGGTACGAAGCGCTAACATCAGGTTTTTAAGTGTAAGCGACTATAGTGCGATACGACGATTATGTAACGCTCCAATTGAGGGACAACTCACAAGTAAGCGCGTAAGGGGGAGGTAATGGGCGTTTCAGCAAGAGAACTTGAGCTGCCTTTAAAAAAATGTCTTTTTCGAGATACCTAGGAAAAAGATGAATGTGAGGCACAGGTGATATTCAATAAAGGGAATGGAACGTCGGGCGGACGCGTGTAGAGTTAAAGGGAACAATGCACGCTTTTTGCATTTACTGATAGATATGGGCAATGAATAAGAAGTGGAGCATATGGATATGCAATGCTAAGTCTTCTAACCGCTAATTTAGGTATCAACTACAGCATAGTTAACCACATGAGTGGGGGATATAACAGGGAAGTGTTAGTGTTTTTAATGATAAGGGTTTTACATGTCATAAAGTGATGAGTTATATATGATTTGGCAAACCGGTCTGTACTTGTTCTGCAAAGAATGATTTTTTTATATAAATGAATGGGACTCACAAATGAGAAAGTATGCACTAAGTATATATAAAAATGTCACTTATTGAGCAGAGCTAAGCTGTTACTGAATATTGTGTTTCTGTATTACTTCCAGCGTACCCTGACGAAGAGCACTTGATGCTCGAAATGCATTGGTTTTTTAAATAAACGCTGTTTTTGGAAGAACCCGTTGCTTCTGTCGTGCTTATGCAAGAGGTCCGGATGGGCACAGCATTCGTACTAGAAACTTGAAAATTGCATCAGAAACCTGAGTGTGGAGTGCTATATAGCATGTACTAACGTGGATTAATGGATTTATTCAGAGACTGTTAAAAGAATGGCAAATAATGTTTACAATGAACTTTAATGGAAAATGTTAAAAGCGACGCCAGAGAGGCTCAGCAACTGTGCGGTGGGTGTGGGCAATCCTTTTGCCACTTTACCTCGCTATCCAGATTGCCAGGCCTCCCGACGGCCTCCCCCTCCCAATCCATTTTGCTGGGATTTCAAAAATTTCGAACCCTCTTCTAGTTTGAGGTTCCCTCGCCCATGTCTCCTGAAAAAGGAGGATATCGCTAACACTTAACAGGAGATCCCACTCCGGTGTGCCTTCCTTATTTGCGATCCCTGCCACATTCCAGGAGAGAATTCTCAACCCTGGATCTTGTGGCAGTGATCCTGGGCCTCCGGGGGAAAATGGCGCGGTGGCTATGGGGGGGTCCGAGTCTTGCGGGCCATTGATAGTTGCCGGAGTGATAGGTGATGCATCCACCTCCGCTGATTGCAAGCTATGACCAGTCCAAGTACTGAGTAGTGGCCCTTCTTGATCCGGGATGTCTTCCGGGGTACCCCTTCGTTCTTTGGCGGCATCCTGTGGCCCGCAATCAGTTACAGGGACAGCACTCAATCCCCCCCTGCTTAGGACCCCACAAACTAGCTTTCCAGGACTCAGTGGAGTGTCCCCCTTTTGTGGTCAGTCCACTTGATCGAGACAGGAAAATCTATTGTGGTGAATGAAATTACCAGGAACGGGGGGTATATAGTGCTTTGGCCTGTAACGTGAGCCATCTACAGCAAAGCCTACTCTAGTCCACCCCTGCTCCCTCCCCACCTTCGTGTTGCAAACATTTGGGTAGAAGTGTGAGAGAGGTACTAGTTCAATGGTGGACTTATCAGGCCTTACAAGCCAGTTACAAATATAGGTGGCGACCTGTGGACTTTTGAAACTGACAATGATACAATCCCCCGCCCTGTTCTTTGGGGTAAAACCAATCCATGGGATCCTCCTGACCATCAAAACCTCACCTTTCAAGTTCGGAGGGAGAGGCCTGTTGATGTTAAGCCAACTTATTACCTTGTTACGTAAAGAGTCCTGCGGCTCCCTTGTGTCACCAGTGAGCTCAGGCACTCCCACCATGATCGCCGTGTAAGGTACTGCTTCTGGGGGCAGGTTGACCACCCTACGCCTAGCATAAGGGCTAGTGGTGTGGCCAGTAGGACCGTTGGTAGAGTTCTCATCTCTCATCGGTTGGGACGATGCAGGTTGCTTGGATCTCCTGGGAGCAGGAATAGGAGGCCTTGGCGTTTGGGATGGCAGTGGGTGCATTTGTGGGGCAGAAGCACCGTTATTGCTGTGCAAGGCCCCTGACTGGACTGGTACCACATTTGAAGCCTGGGTGGTCGTTGCAGAAGTCGACGGTCTGTTCCCAGTTGACTCCCGGGAGGCTCTTAGAGCATTTGGGGCCAACCCAGGACTGTTTCTTTTATGAATATTTTCTATGGCCAACAGTCTAGCCTCTATGGCATCCAGTTTAGCAGAGAGAGGGTTCAGTAAGTTCTTAAAGATGTCTGTAAGAGAACTGATAAGCATGTCTGTGTTATTGGAGGGTGCCCCACCAAATATAAATGGGCCTGAATGCACTGGTAAGGCCGTAGCTAGTGAGGGGCCTGAATGGTCCGACCTAGACCCTGGGGAGGTGATCTCAGGGGAGGCCGAGATGTCTGTGCTAGCATCCAGATTTTGCTCGGTTGTGTCAACTTTGGCCCTCTTTGCCCTTTTTAGTTTCCTCGTCCTTTTCCTTTTCAGTGGTTGTTCCACTCCACTGCTTACAGGATCTGTGAGAAGAAGAACCTGGCCCCCTTCCTGCGACTCAGTTCCCATACAATCCACATTAGGAGAGGGATCAGCGATCCCAGATGGCCGTGGTGAGTCTCTATCCCTCTGAGGGTTTGATGGGGTTCTTAATTGCTGCAGGACTGACTCGATAGTCTGGTCGATGCTGTCCATGAGTGACAGATGGGTGGCGTCCACAAGTAAAGGGGTGCTAACATCAATTGAGGAGTCAGTGGAATCCAATGTCACGTTTTCAGAGCCCGTCTCGAGGTGAGTGTCCAGCACTGGCTGGCATTTATTGGCTAAAGCACTTGCCTTGGGGAAGAATTTTTCCAATGTACTTGAACACTGTTGTGCAGCTTTACTCCTTGAGACCCTGGTAGCCATAATACAGTTGGACTAGGAGGGGCCGTGGGATACGGAACGTCAGAGGGGTGGCCCGGTCCGGTCTCTACCGGCCTCTAACGGCCTAGAACGGCCCACTCTTTGCCCGGTCTTCGCCCCGAGCTGCGTCCCTCGCGCGTCCCGCGGTGCGGGATTGGCCAATCGTGGTTTATACGAGGAGGTTGGGGGCGTGGCCGCCAGGGGAAGAGGCACCAGCTGTGTGGAGCTGAGGCTGCTGGTCCTCGCAGTCCCCCGGTAGGCTTGCCGCGCTGTGTGGATTCCGCTGGGCTCAACCTGGGAGCGAGTTTGCTTCCCCACCGACTGTGGGCGCTCACACCAGGGAGGACGGGGACAAGCTAGAGGTGAGCGGCACCCGCGAAGCGGGTGTCGCGAAAGGTGGCTGCACTAGCGGGCAAGCAGGCAGCAGGAGTCTGTCCCACACGCACCAGAGGTAATGGCCAGGAAGCACCCGCTCAGCCACAGAACCACGGCGTAGAAATCACCGGAGGCTGGGGGCGTGGCCGCCGGAGGAAGAGGCACCAGCTGTGTGGAGCTGAGGCTGCTGGTCCTCGCAGTCCCCCGGTAGGCTCGCCGCGCTGTGTGGATTCCGCTGGGCTCAACCTGGGAGCGAGTTTGCTTCCCCACCGACTGTGGGCACTCACACCAGGGAGGACGGGGACAAGCTAGAGGTGAGCGGCACCCGCGAAGCGGGTGTCGCGAAAGGTGGCTGCACTAGCGGGCAAGCAGGCAGCAGGAGTCTGTCCCACACGCACCAGAGGTAATGGCCAGGAAGCACTTACTGCATGCTTTATGTGAACTATGACTTATTTATGACCATTTATGTGTTCTACATAAAAAACAGCATAAGTTAATACCTAACTGATAATCTAGGGCCTACATCATATCTCTTCTCCAACAACTTTTCATGGTTGAACGCCATTGTCTGTGCACCCTCATATGTCCTGAAACAGCTTTACCAATGCGTTAAATTACACTGTGTCACCCCATGTTTACCAATCAATCCCTTGCCTTAACAAAACCACCTCTCTCAAAACAATCGATTAAAATATGCTTACAGTGACTAATTTCTTTGAACTGCATGTCTGATGCCTCAGGCACCAATAAAACGAATTCAAACTCTTGGCAGCGCTGGTGATTTATTTAATCCCATCTTGTATTAATCTTTCTTCAAGACAAACAGCACCGCTGACAGTGGCAACTAAGTCTGCTATCTCGAGCACGCTCCGTTTTAAAATGTCCATCCAATTATGGTATGTTATGTTATGTTAAAGTTAACTTATAAAGCGATCGTTCACCAAAAGCTTTCTTGGCACTGTGAGCAGAACGGTAACAAAATCAAACAGGGAGTGGAAATCAATTGTAAGCGTGGGAGAAAAGCCAAGTTTTAAGTAATTTCCTAAATTGCATGTAGGAGTCTGCCATGCGCAAATAGAGAGGGAGGGCATTCCAAAATTATCCACACGTGTGTATGTTAAAGCAGAGATGTGTTACTTGTGCCACTTGACCCTGATCTTTCCCACTACCTTCCCAATAATACTACATGTCCCAGCATTCCCCATTCATCCTTCAATGGCTAATCAACCCACATCCCTGGTGTCAACAAAACGCTGCAACATCATAGGTGCAAAAATGATGAATATACTGTAAATATCAAAACAGATAATGCAGTGTTCAGTGCCAGTTTAACACAATGTCCGTTTTCACGGACCCTGCAGGATGATGATGTCAACAGTTTGACTCTAACAAGCACCGCTTCAACGTATCTTCCCAAAAAGCTGCCTGAAAGGCTGAGGGAATATAAGAGTTTAAACCCTATAAAGATTAAAGATCACCAATCTTTGTGTTTCTTGCAAGCAGCCGCGGTGCGTACATTGGGGCGTAGCCCCACCAGCCACATGGACCCACCGTCGGCGTTGCGTCGTCAGTGTGCTGTGCATCGCAATACGCGCAATCCTAATTAAATAAATTACAATCCGCCGCCGGGAATCCGGGACACACCCGGCGATTTCGGAGTGCGCAGGGGGGGTGGCCTGCTGCAGCTTGAGTGACAGACAGTCCACACACTCAGGCTGCAGCAGACCTTAGTGTGCAAGTGCAATTTGGGGTTGAAACTAGCCCGAGCATGCGCACTGTAAGTTCCCCTTAGAGAGAGGAACCAGGGGGTGCTGGTTTAGCCGGCCGCAGCCCCCAGGGTTACAAAGGGCGACTGGGCGAGCAGCAAATGTGCTCCCCTAGCCAATCCTGGCGCTGCATGCAGCGCCAGGATTGGCTGGTCCACCGCGCAGCATCCATCATTGGATGCCGCGCATGGGGTTGGCACAACACTGCCTCAGCCGCACTGTTAATGGCCAATCACTGTGTTACTTCATGTGAAGCCATGCAGTGATTGGCCATTTCGCCGGGATGCGTGCGCTGCTGTGACGTCGGTTCTGTTGGTCCCTGGAGCTCACCACACACCTCGTGCGCAGGCAGCAGAGACCGTGTCCGTGACCGTGACTGATTGAGGCGCCTCACCGACGTCACGACTTTCTGTGCAAAGATTATCGGAATATCGGTAAGTAATGGTACATTGAATTCTATCGCTTCCTCTGCATATATTTGTGTTCGTCTATCTGTTTTCCATTCTCTCTTACTACTTCCCTCTCCCACACGGGCCCATACTAGAAGTCTGCTGTTCTCTCACACAGGCCTTCTCTTTCTCTTCTAATTCTTTCACTCAATTTCCCATGCTGTTCATCTCTCTCTTTCACAACCTCCTGGAAGGGCGCTATAGCTGTCTCCAAATCACTCTTGTTACTCTGTAGTACTCGCTGTGTCTTTTACCCTCACTCACGCTCATGTTGGGTCTCCGGTCTCATCCGTGCCTTTCCCCATCTCAGTCCACACACCGTGAGGGTGAGCACACTACACGGAAACACGCGGGTCAATGACCGTGAGCACAAGAGATACATTCCTTAACACGTGACAATAAAAATGCATATCCCCGTTTAAAATCACAATTATTTTTTCTGGAGTTTATAATAATAGGATGACGTTTGGTATGAGTAAAGGGGTGGGGGAAGGGTTTAGAAAGGCTTGTTTGGGAGATCTATTGACCGAGTAACCAAACTTTAGTCGGCATGGGTAGGCCCTTGCAATGAAGACCTTACAATGGAGAGACCTGATACACTTCCAGCAAGTCTAATGAAAGTTAAAGCATCTCAGAGTCTCAGGCTGGGCATGATTGTGAGAAGTTGGCCTGGTATCTGATGTTCACTGTCTAGTGAGCACCTTGCTCCAGTCCAAACAACCCTTATGGTGATGGTTGTAAAGTCAACCTTATAGAACAGCTATCCTAGAGGTAGCATGGACAAAGTAGTCTTAGGCTAAACTCAAGAGGGCATGTGAAGCCAGCTGTTTTACCATATGCAATCCCTTTAATACCAAATGAAAGGACACCACACAGGATATATATTCAACATATATATGTATTTATTTCTAAAGAAATCCCCTGAACTCTTTATGAGCACAAGCGCATAACAAGTAACTTAATATAACATACAAAAGTTGCACAAATATGGATAGGGCCGGGTGGCCCGCTAAACTATATACTAAAAAAATGGTATAAGTACCACGTCACGAACAATGGTAAGGCCTAGGGCCTTGGGAATCGCTGGGGCTACACTGGACTAACAATGGTTAGGGAGCAGGAGGCCCACGGGATGTGTGTGCAGAGTCTAAAGGCACATGTGTGCACACATAGAAGTCAATGGGTGCGTAAAAATGGAAAGTTAAAGGTTTGGGAGTCTTCCGACTGGACTAGAAGCTAACCACTTGAAACTAGGACACTAAGAGAGTTACTCTTTACAGGAGCACCGCAGTACTCGTGTTACCTAACCCACAGGAAGCTGGTGCATACGTCCCAAAGTGTGTCGGGTTTCTTCGTGGAGTTCTATGGAGCCTTGGAGAAAAGATGCTGCAGGCGGCCAGGAGAGAAGAGTCCGGGTGGATCCAAGGGTGGATCGAAGATGTAGAGGACCTGAAAGCAGAGGGGACAGAGTCTGTGCCACTAGCCAGTGACCAGGAAGGAACCAGGAAGGAACCAGGCGATGTCGCGAAGCAATCAGGTGCTGATGGAAAGCTTGTCTCTGCACCCACGTGGACCAGGAGGCGTCGACGACGACCAGGAGTCAGGCATGGACTGTCCCACGAAGGCTCTCGCTTTCGGCGGTGTCGGCTTCAGGATTGGAGTCATCAAGCCTTGGCAAAGGCAACCCACGCAGGATACGATGTAGGCTTCTTATTCGGACCAGCAAGGTCTGAGGGGCTGCTTCTTTTGAGGGAAGCAAGGGCCAGTCTGGAGCAACCAGACCAGTGGTGTAGATTCAAAAGATCATCGCCAAGATGGCCACTAGCCAACGGGCAAGTGACCGGGCAAACGCGTCGAGCAGGAAAATGCAAAAGGGCCCCACGTAGAACTCGTGGAGGGTGCAGGGCTGATCTTTGGTGCAGATGCTGCTCGGGGCTGGGGCTTCTCAATCCCAAATGCACAGCTTCGAGGAGGCCTCGGGGGCTGCACAGTTAGCAGGTCGCAGATTTTCAAGATGGGCCGGTCCCACTTCTCTCGTTGCCTCCACGGGTCTCAGCTTTGCAGGGACTGTGGATCGGGCTGTTGGATGTCTGGGAATCCGGTTCTTGTCATGCTCTGGGCTCGGGCTCCGGCGGGAGGCGGCGGCAAAGCAAGTCGTTGTTCGCTGGATGGTGCCCGCTTGTGCAGGTTGGTCACTCCTTGACCACAAGGGAGATTCTTCAGTCGTCTTCTTCAGGTAGAGTGATGAAGGTCCAGAGTTTCGTTTCAAAGTTTCAGTCAGGATAATCTAAAGTCTCTAGACTCAGCTCCTACCTATATACCAATGTTAGGGGCTGGATTACCTGCTAGGTCCCTGGAAGGGGGTGGTTACACCCCTTTCCCTTTGTCCAGTTTCGCGCCAGAGCTGGGGCTGGAGTGCCCCAGCACCGGTTTGAACTGGCCTATGCATGGGACACCTTGTGTGCCCCAGGCAGTGTCTCATTCCTTTCAGCCCTCCCTGTTACCAATACACAAAATCCTGTCTGGGGTGGTGCTAGCACCTCCCAAGGCAGGAAACCTATTGTCCAAGCCTCCCTCGCTGGAAGGACTCCCAGCAGCAGGAGGTCAGACTTGTGTCTGTGGCAGCAGCATCCATTTTGTGATGCTGAGGCTCTGGTTAACTTTAACCGGGAATAGTAGGAACAACATGTCTTCTCCCTCTAGAAGGGTGGAATGCTACCCCCGTCGCCAGAACAGGCGAGGGGGTAGTATTCCAAATCGTATGACACCTTACTCGACATGTTTTGATAAAGCCAAACCAGAGTTAGCATTTAACCGGGAGGTTCATAATGCACTTAAGAGTATATGGTATGGCAATATCCTAGAACAGCTATAAGGACATGGTTCTGAAAGCTGCAGACAGGCTCAGCTCATGCTAGAGCACCATCCCACATAAACCAAGCACTCTGCCTCCAGGATTGATAAGTATTTACAACAAGGGGTGGTGAGGGACAGAGTCTCTGAATTAAGCAGAAAGCTCTCACCCAGTCAAGAGATCAGGGCTAGATCCAACACCGACATCAGACATGAGTCCCTTTCTCACTGCTCCATCAGGATTCAAGCAAGCTGGGCCGAAGAGGCTGAAATGCCAGAAACCGGTCCCCGGTAGCTTGTCTCCTTTCTGGTGAAGAATTGGCTTGGTAGTTTGGTCTGCCCTGTTCCCATGATGCACTGGGCCAGGGACAGACTAATTTGCATATAGCCAGGTTCTGAGCTGGGATGGGGCAGTGAGATAAATAACGGTGATGGATCAAGCCCTGATCTTTGGACTGGGTAAGAGTGGTCTGCTTAATTCAGACACTCTGTTCATCACCACCCCCTTTTCTGTATCGTCCAGGATTGATAAGGCCTGCCATAGGAGTGACTTATAGGTGTATATGTGTCTAGATATAAGGTTGGATATAGGTATACTATATCTAAACCAAAGGGTGATTACACCACCTATGCCCTGGGTACCTATAGTACACTGTACAGGGGCTCATAAGGTGACCCAGTATCCAATTGGAGATGTACCATGGGGACATGGAGTCCATTTTAAAGAGAGAGCAGATAGCCTGGGGCCCTGATTAGCAGGATCCCAGGCCAACTAAGTTGAAAACCAGCTAAACACTAGGCAAAAAAAATCTGGGGTAACCATAGTCAGGTATCCACTTTCCTACAATGATGCCCTGCTGGATTAACAGCCAATGTGCACAAGCATAATTTAGATTGCTGGTGTCTAACTCTAACCATTGTCTCTAACATAATTTCATGTTAAAAAAGACCTAATTTCAGGAAAGGCCAAAGGTCGTAGAACAACATCCCCTAATGTTCTCATGATCGAAAAGTGCATAATAACAAGAAAGTGCTTAGCATAAAGCCTTCATGGACCTCCGTTTTATGCGTGATGCCTTAAGAAGAGCGAAGAAATGGGACATCTTGAATAACATGGCTCTGGATAGATTGCTTTGGAATCCATTATGTTTTTTTACTTTGATTTCCAAAGCTGCCTTCGATAGGGTGCAGTAACGATAGATACTCTGTACTGCAGACACGTTTACCTGAGTCATATCATCTCAACACTGACTCCATCAATCACAAGTAGATGTCTTATTCTCTCTTTTCAGGCCAGTTCTACAGATTCTAGGCGCCTTAGAGTTACTGGACAATGCCTGTGACAAGCAATTTATGTTACCTCGACACCCAAACGTCTGGGTACAACGGTTGGGATTTAACTCACAATGAGTTTCAATGTTGAGCAGACAAGCCTGGAGTCCCTAAATAGAGTGTAACTTGACTATTAAAACACACCAGAAAGGGGCTTGCATACCACAATGCCAACAAATCACTTACAAGTTCAGTTCATGGCAGGTCCTGCCAGCCCCCAGCTCGCTGCCAAGCCCAGTGCGCATTTCCAGGTTGCCCCAGTGTGCCTTTATCTTTTTTTTTACTGAGTTTTATATAGCGCAAACTTGACCCGAATCTGGTATCAGAACGCTTTACATAGCACCAGTTGCATTACAGGAGGATACATTCATTTTTGGTAGGCACGGAGTAATAAGTGATTTGCCCAGAATCACAGGATGTTCAGCGTCATTGCCGAGACTCTCACCCAGTTCTACAGATTCGAGTTCGACCGCCCTAGCCATTGGGCCAACTCCTCTCCCCTTCCCTCCATTCTGTCTTCTGCATTCTGTGCCATTATTCACGGCTTAGAGCTTGTTGTTGGTCACTATTCACGGTCTGAGCCTGTTTGTTTTCTGTGCCATTAGTCACCGTTTGTGGCTGCTGTTTGTCACTCTCTGTCACTTGTGCTACATATGTCTCTCTCTCTCTCTCTCTCCAGCCTTCTTTCACTCGTTTGTCTTGTGCCTCATCTTTTGTAGTCTGAGCCTTTTATCACTTTGTCATTGCCTTTGTTTGTTTGAGCCTTGTAATTATCTGTTTTGTTCAGTGAGCCGGCCCACCTCAACACCGCTTTCCCGCTGGCTGGCACTCCCGCCTCCCAGCACCTCTCCCCCCCCCCAGGACCAACTTAATGGAGTAATGCCCCTTTCTTCCTGTGCCTTGTTACGGTCCTGCATATGGCTTTGAAGGGTGTTCAGGAGTGCACAGGGAGGCCTTGAGTCCCACACTAAACCCTGCACACTGTAAACATGGGTTGTGTAGAAGTGCCTTTGAGTGGCCATCCTTTGTTTACTCCAGCGAGGGATCAGGTGCAGCACAGAAGGTAAAGTGCACAGCACAACTTTAGAAACGCATTTAATTTTGATGAGATTCATCAAGACTGTGCGCACATGCAGTGAAGCTGCCATAAACCAGGGGAAGAGCAGTCCTCAGACCCTTTCAACACCACCTACCCCAGTACCCACAGGGGCGTAGCTAGCACTGGAGCAGCAGGTGCAGTGGCACCAGGGCCCAGAGCCGCCCACTGAACCAGGATAATTGCTGTACTGTACTACCCAAACAGCAGTCAAAGGGGACAGGTCATGGCCTTCCTTGATCAAATGGCATATTATTAAGTACATTCTGTAGCACCTAAACACTATAAACTGTGTGGAAACACATTCGTGATAAAGTCACATGCGTTGTAATGGAAACGTGGTAAAGGTAATGCGTGGTTCCCAATGCTTTGTAAAGGCTGTTTCCCAACTGCTGTGCAACTTCTGCTACTCTTAGAGCTGAGATTTTCATGAAAGTCTTATAGTCTGAATTCAGCAGCGTAATAGGACGGAATGTATGAAGCTCTGTGGTTATACTGAATAAGCAGCTACCTATGTTTTGACATCTATTAATGTAATAACTGCACTTTCACAATTGCTTTATTAATCTTCCTGCTTTCTCAAATTTGCTTGAAAATGCACCATTTGTCCACGCTTTTTTCAAAAAAAATTCGGGGTGAAATCCCTCAGAACCCTCCTTAGGGAGTTCCGGCTCGCTCGCTGCACTCGCTCGCTACGGTGCAGTATGATAATCATTTCACGCACCACCACTTTCAAATGTCACCACCCGCCCCTGCTTGCAAGCTGCACACGGCTACATTGGAAGTACTGACAGGCAAGCGTGGCTCGTGCCTACCTTGCACGTGCAAAGGACAGTGTTTTTTCAAAACTCGACTGGGGCGCAAGACTACTTCCACTTCATACAGCAGAATTGTGAGAAATAAAAGACGCACGTCTTATATTCAAAATACTTCTCTGGAAAGCAAGATGGCGACTCCCCACTTTATGCGGCAGAACTGTGAGGAATTAAAAAAAACGCATGTCTGTTTTCCCCCAAATATACATTTGTCTGATATTACGATGTGGCAATTAAACAGGGGGCACGGTGTAAAAACTGGGAACGAATGAGCTGAAAGTGAAGCAAAGGAGTCTCGCCCGGCGTCTGCTTAGACTGGCACGGATTGGCAGAGACACATTATGAAGTCCAAAAATAAACAAGTTTTCAGCAAAGTCCAGGCCCCGCAAGAACCCAGGAGAGCTTTCACTAGCTAGATATTCAGCAGAGGAGCACCGAAAAGATGTTCGCAATCTCTCACGGGATGCAAAATCAAGCAGGAAGACTCCCTACTATATAATTAATGGCAGCCCCCCATGTCCCAATTCAGCTCGGTAACTTCAAAGTAAACAAACCTGCTGCGTGCTTATTTCAAACCACTACGGCTGCAGGCGCCTTTCTTTTTCCAGCAACTGTGACCCGGAAATAGGAGCTTCCAAAGTTGCAGAGCCACTCCCCTGCACTTTTCGCCAGCCCTGCCCCTTCCTATTATCCTGAATGGCACTCCACTGACCGCGCCTGGGCCAATTCCTTAGCGCCCCATATGAATGCCATGCACTGCCGCTTTATGCAGCCACTCCCACAATGCTGTTGTCACCAGCCTCCTCGCTTGCCTCGAGGGCGAGGAATAGTCCTCTCCCAGCTTTGCACATGCGCACTGAAGACTCTGAGACAAGCACAAAAAAAAAGATTTTACATAGTTTCACTGAAACTATGTCAAATCTTTTTTTTGTTTCACGGGGGAGCACCAAGCAGTGAGGCTTCTTTTAAAACTGCTCCATGGTGTTTATTGAACACCATGGAGCAGTTTTTTTTTTTTTGAAAATCTTTATTGACATGAAGATATCATTAACACTTACAATATCGCAGAAGGATGTATTCTGGTCGTACTTCACAATATACTGGTATTACAATATGGAGGTGCGTGTTCGAACACGTATTGGACAGAGTTCCTACAGATACTTGGGTTCATAGCAGTAATCGGACACAGTACAGTGTGTGGAACAATACTAATCCGTCTCAGTTCCAACTAAGGTACCCCCTTCTAAACTTAACTTCATGTTCAGCCATGTGTATAATCCTTTTTGTTTTGAAAATATAACCAAGAAAAAGCAAAAGAAAGAAAATCAACGTATTTGCCATCATATAACGCACCATGGAGCAGTTTTAAAAGATGTGCTTCATTCTCTCCCCCTTTAGTTTTCCACAATGCTGGTAGGTAGGGCAACGCCCCTTAGTACTAGCCGCCACTGCAAATGTGTCCAGTATTCAAGCTCATACTTCTATTGTTAACACGGTTAAACCATGGGTCACTGTTTTTATTCAAGAGCTGCATCATAACGTTCTCATGTAGTCCCTACGTCTATACTGCTCACCTGTTGGAATCTTTGTGCCTAGGGTTTTTGCTTGAGGGCTACTGGCCTGTCTTGGAATCACTTGAGTTTCGTAATGGTATAAGAGGGTATGGTCATCTTTGGGGACGATAGCTACCAGGGGTCGCTTACATCATTCTATGGATTGAAATTCTTTGTTAAGATGCTCTCCGTACAGAATTCATCCAAGCCCTAAAACCAGATGTGCATGGTGAGTCCAAGAATGACTGACTAAATCAGGAGCTGTTTTAAGTTTCTTTCTGAAGGTAAGTTTTGGGTCTTTCTAGTGAATTTGAGAGTGGACCCCAGTTTAAGAACTACCTTTTAACCATGAGCAAGGCGTCACTTCCCTTTATCACTATTTATTTTTTAAGTTTAGAAAGCTTTATTAAATACAAAGTAAAACATCATTACAAAAAAAGAATGGCAGCAAAAAGAATTAGAAAAGTAGTAAAATTAAATAATGCAAACAACAACCCCAAAGGGGTAAATAAACTGTACCAAGGAAACAAGTTTTTAAAGCCCTTTATCACTATTTAATGTATTTTATTTCACCTATTTAGGATAAACTTAAGGTCCCAGGCTTTGAAATGCTGTCCCAAGTTTGAGATTTCTCTTGAAATGCACTAGGCAGAAAAAAATGCTTTGCCGGAACAATGAATAAAATGGTGTACTTTTGAATGAAAAAGATGGTAAAATTAGGATTTGACTGTCCAAATTGGGGCAGTTTACGAGCTAGGCACAAAGCCAATCCATCCACATATTTCCCACAATATCGTAGGCAAGTATGGAGCCTGTGCACAGTAGGAAAGGCAGGGTTTCAGAGGCTCTTCGCTCTAGGAATAATGGGCAGTCTGTTCGGGTTTAATTATCTTCAAGGTCCTTACGACAATTCCAGCGGCCGTTAACAAGATCACTTCGTGAACGACTCGTGATCTCTTCCTTATAATGAGATTAGGATGTGTCTCTTTGCATTGCCTTTAATGTTCGCAGCTATTTTCTATTCCATACAGAGGGCTTTTATTTCCTTTTAAGTTGAGTACAATAATTTGATATATCTGCTCTGGATCCCAACGTAAGCAAAATATTTTTATGTTCACCCTGCACATCTTGTTTGTATATGCTAGTACTATGAGCTTTGGTTGGATGAGGTTTCAGCCGTTGTCCAGAGGCAATTATTGGTTACTGGGCCATATCCTTGGTGGTGGGTACTTTGGTTTGCCACTGATGGATCCCACAACGCACACTGCTTTTGCCCACTAAGTCGAAACCCAAGTTACTCAGCAAGGGCAATACTTTTTATTACTTCGGGATGTGGTAGGGGTTTGTAACCCTAATACTGTATGACCCATGCTATTGCATACAGAAACCGTAATATCAAGGTGCAGTTCGATTAAAAAAAAATAGGGCTTTTCTTCTTGGGAAGCAGAGTATGTCAGTTAAATAAAGAACACAGTACCATATTATGAACTACCCCTATCACTGTTCTAGCAACAAACATGAATACAACCGGGTAGTAGAGCTTTCCCAAGCCATGCGGACACTTTTGCCCTCTGTTGTGGCTACTGCTGTAAGGACCAGAGATATGTGTGTACTATTGAGGAGACTGGGGGACCTGTCAGAAAAGTGATAGATATTGACTTTGTCACCCAGACAGCTAAGGGGTTTCTTTTCTGAAACACAAAAGGACGCCTCAAGTTTATGTACACATGAAGGATAAGAACACCAGTGCTTACATTGTGTTTCCGTTTGCTAGTGCACAGTATTTGGAAGTAATTTCTTAACACAGACACATATTTATGACGGTCCACCACACGGTGGTCCTTTCTTTCTATTTGTAAACAGAGCTAATCAGTAGGGTGTTAAAAAATGTACCATACATTAGAAAAAATACTGATAAGTCTTGGCAATTCTTAGTTTTAGCTAACCTGAAAAGTTCAAATAGTCAAATTTTTAGGAGTGTGTTAGTAGGTACCACTGATTCTGACATTTTGTAAGAGTAGATTAGTATGTAGCATTGATTCTGGTATTTGGCAGTGCTGGCAGGGACAGTGGGTACCTTTAGTGGCTTTCTCAGAACCATCAGTCACCCACAGAACATCATTCACACAACCTGATTACCTATCCACATCCACCTAACATGTATTCAACTTTCTGCACACAGTAAGCTGTATGCCCAGGTGTTTAGACAAAATAGTGTGTTAAAAATATTGTGTGGACAAAATATTGTGTCAAGAATATTGAGGACAGACATATTTTGAGGGTAAGTTTCTAAGGCTAAGCAAAGTTTTACTACACTTCTTCAAGGTACATATATGTGGAGTTAAGAATAGTGACTCTATACTTACCAATTTTCACTTAACTTCCCGATAGTTTGATCCTCCATATTTTTTACATGAGATACTGTCCACACAATATTTTTGTTATTGGTGTTCTATCAGACAACCCCTGTACACCAGCAGGGGAAGCATTTGTGCCCCTGAACCTCAAATTGGCAGTCCTGCCAAGTGCCACGCATTGTGCGATAGACTAACGCATTTTGGTGTGGTGGTCCGCATCATGGCACCAAAATGTGAAGTCACAAATTTATAGCGCCTCTGTGAAGTTGCTGGCAAACGGAGACAGGAATGCTGCTATTAGCGATCATTATACAAAGCACGGGCCGCGTGCTGCTCTGGCAGTCCAAAATATGTTACAGACTACACTGCACTGTGCAGTACAACTACTGCACTGCTCTGGTATTTAATTATAATTAGCATCTTCATCTGTCAGAAGGTGTGTTGTGTTCTAATCTAGGACCCCGATCAATACTATGACCTTATGCCCCTATACGGCTATAATCCATTCATACCCCTATAATGGCATAAACGATCAGAGCCATATTTCAGCCATATTTCAGAAACTCGCCTCTGCAGCTCATTACAGTACATGACACAGCAGAAGCCACTATCTTAGATTCCTAGATAGCACTCTGAGTTCTTCAACAAGATAAAACCCAGCAACCTGGGAAAGCCCCGCTTGCTATGTTTTGATTAGTAATAGAACTCTAATGAGCACTGAAAGGACAATCACTTCCTAGTGACATCTTTATTGACGTCTTATGTCCAAAAACTTACGTCAAACAAGGCACCTTTCAGGTATAAATATTACCAACGTTGCCTTAAGCAAGCGCGAATACAACGGTGGTGATAGAGAATACAGGAGCAGAACAGCTGTCCCTTGCAGAGCCCAGCAGATGCAAGCAGCCCACGGACGCTGCCCCTCCTCCTCCTTGACGCGCTGAGAAAGACGCTGTCTTTTCTCCTGCCGAGAAAATCCAGCTCCGGTGTTTCCAGCCTACTCTTGCGAGTGACTGGGATATCGAGTCCTGAAAGGAGATACAAGACCTCCCACATTCTATTCCAGAGGTATGGTGTTGACTAAACCCTTGGAGAGAATTCTTGAAGCAAACCTTGGCAAAACCAACTTAACTTAAACTGCTACTTACTTACTCCCTCCCAAGTATTAGGCTTAGGTCAGGTACACTGGGGTAGGCGTAGTTAGAAGCACCAGTTGAGTACGTTAGCTAAATGTATATATGAATGTATATATTTTATTCATTTTAACCATTGTATGGCTAAGAAACCATATCAATGCTTTTACAGTATTATTTCGCAATCCTCATTTTACTGTACGCACTTTTTATAATAACAAGTCTTGCAATTGTGGCAATTCATTTCTCTTGCATGAGAAGAAAGACTGTTCAATAAATAATACCTTTTATTGAAAACGCCCGTCTCTCTATTCTCTGCATCTTGGTGAAAGTAATCTGCACAACTGACTGAGTAAAATAACTGTCTATTGTTTCACACGACTCTAGAGATTGACTCTTATTCTAAAGGAGCAAAGTTGTCATGTTTATGCGTTTGTTGGAAAACTGAATCCCTTCTTGTCTGTGCCAGGGAAGCTGATCACTTCCAATTCAGTCAAGAAAGTTTCCAGTGACCTCTGAGCTAGTTGGTAACAAACCCAATTAAGTTTAGCATAGTCAGTAGAGACCTGGAAGACCACACTTCTACGTCTATACTGCTGTTTATGTTATTCCAATGCGCAGGGCCTATAAGGAAAATAGGAACTACACTACAGGTGGTTCTGATTGCGCCGGCCAAGCTGACTTAGTTGTACTCTCACTGGGGCTGCAGCACCACGGCGGCATTTGCAACATTGTCCATTTGTCGTCCGAAACAGAACATCAAGTCATTAAGTGGGCTGCACGAGTGGACCAAAGTTATGTTTGTGAGTTTCGTTTGTAGTCGCCACTGCTCGCACCGCCTCTCATCTGGATGCCCTGCTGTGACTGACTGGACCGGGCTGCTAGGAGACTCCTCGGAGCTGCCATGGGTCTCACAGTCAGTCTCGAGAGCTAGGGCCACCGGCCTGTGGGCCCGCTGCAGCTGCTTCTATCATGCTTCAAAGACAAATAAAACTGAACGTTTCGATGACACACTTTCACAGCGCAGCTGAGATACGTTGGGTCAGCGACCACACTGCCAGTCAACCACCCTTCAAAGTGGTTTGCTCAGCGCCGGATGTCAGCTACATCCATCTGGAATAGCTGGGACAGGAACAAAGCCTGGCCCCAGAAAACTCTGGTCCATCGAGGTCAGATGAGCCTCAATAATCTTAGATTTAAAGATATTATTTTATCTATAGTGTGGACATAGTCGAAGCATTTCAGTAATCACAAGACATTATAACAGGCCGCACGGTTGTTGATACAAACCAGCAGGAGGCGTGAACTGCTTAGTTCATGCGTGATCAGCACAGCCTCGTTATGACCTCACTATGTTGACAGCACAGCACTGAATGCTGATACTGCTGGGGGTGCATTCAATCTGGGCTGCTGTTATGCTTGCTACTTGTTCGTGCCTCTGACATCAGGGCACTAGGTGCACTTCATGTTATGCTTTTTACTTGCCCGTGCCTTTGACATCAGGGCACCAGAGGCAGCACTTAATGTTATGTTTCTTACTTAGCCGTGCCTTTGAAATCAGGACGCTAGGTGCAGGCCTCATTTAATCAGGACTCTCCTTACATTTTCTTCGAGAGTTGAGTGCAAAAGGCTTCCATGTGCAGAACATTCCGGTGCCCTCCAGAACACAAGACAGCTGCAGATTGAAAGCACGACTGAGTAATTGTGTTAATTTTTAGGTCGAGCCTGGGCAGCGCATGCACTGCTCTGCGAGGCATGCTGTATTAGAGTATGTACTTGAAGCCCTGCCAACTCTCCGCCCATATTTGTCATTGGCTTGTGTCATTGTCCTTCGTAAATGCTGGCTTCGGATTCGTTATTAGGCTTGTTAGTCCCTCCTTAGTACCGCCTTAACTTAATCTGTAACCTCCCATGAGGACTGGCCCTTTTACTTTGGTTGTTACAAGGTACGTCTTCTTAAGTCTGTAAGCACCATTTTCTTTAATGAGTTTCTCATACTGTTGGAGGGTCAAGCATTTGGAATTCAATAGGGCTTGCATTTGCGAGAGTTTAAGCTATTGGCATTGTAAATGACAATGCCATTTACTTATGTTTAAAAAACCAAAACATGAAGAAAAGGCATTGTCATTTAAAATGCCAATAGCTCAAACTCGCATAAATGCGCGACCTATTGTATTGCAGATGCTTGTTTAGCAGGCAACTGAGATCATGCGCACTGTTGCCTCTCACACATCCTGTTTGGTACAGTGGGGTCCCACAGTGCCCTTCCAGTTCTGGTGCTTTGCAGGAGTTTTAAGATGATCTTATAGTTTCTCCTTGCTGAAATAGGTGTAATTTCTGATATTTGTATCATGTTTCCCACGTCTTCATTGCATGATTTTGTTCACGAGAAAATGTCACTCGTTGTTGACTGTCACTCTTAATTACATCGAAATTATGAAAATGTCACTCATAAGCAATCTGAATTGGCTGGTAGCAACCCAGCAACCCATAACCTAGTACAGTAATTACTGTTGAGTGTGGGTGACATACGCCCTCCCTGATCCCTCCCCTCCACCCCGGCAGCACCTGACTGTCTGGTGGGAACATGGTAACATTAGCAAGACATCGTGTACCCACAGCAGACATTCAGAATGCTCGGCCCTAATGGAACACTCACAGTGCAAGCCAGAAAAGTCAAACAGAGGCATGGTGGCACAGCCCTCTTTGCCATGCAAATACATTCGTCTTTCTAAAGAGCAGCGGCGTTCTATTAATGAAGGAATCTCTTCTCGGATATGTCTGGTGGAATATCATTGAGAATTCTCCCTACAATTCTTCAAAAGCCTCCTGTTGCAGAACCTCCAATCAGAAAGAAGTTTGTTGAGAATGCGTGCCAGCACTTCCTGCTACCGCAGGTGTTCTCACCTTCTTTTAAAGGGCTACTTCCAAGTAAAATAGCCGGATGTGATGTCATCGCTACTGCAGCCAGAACCTGCGTGAATACTACCGTATTTGCACATGTTCTGCCATCGGCGCTGTGCAGGTCGGCGCAGTAAACCGTGGAAATGTATGTGTTGTTAGTGTGGCACGTGCAAAATCTGCATAAATAATTATAATTATGGCCAGCAATTACTATGACAGGATAACCTGTCACTGACCGTGTTTAAGGTGTTCCTGCATTGCAGGTAATCATTTAAATACTTCCCTTTAGAATGCTGGCCTTAATTAGAAATTGTTAAGTCAATAATTGTATAAAACATTTTCTGTGTCAGAATAGGAATAACTGTGGGAAGCAAAATTGTTTTTATAAATTGTGTAATATGACATGTTTTTAACTGTTTATATAATGGAGTGACATTTTTTTTAAACTTTTGAATAAATGCTACAATAATATAGTAACTACACATTGAATGAAATAATTGATTTTTTGGTCTTGGTTTGACTATTGTATTTTAATTGCACTTGGGTCAAGGGAACTGTCTTTTGCCTAGGTTTGTACCTCACTTCCCTTGATACTACTAATGGTTCCCTTTCTCATTTTTTGACTTAAATTATGCCCAACATCATTTCCGTGCATAACCATGTGGAGAAAAAATAGAGGAGGATGTAGAGCATGTGTAACCACAGCAGTTGTGACATTTGTGGACAAACCGTGAATGTATGGAACTGCACCCATATTCTTGGTATTTCTGATGGCTTTATATGATTCAGACCTGATTTCAGGTATTGATGTTTTAGGGTGTCGTGATTTATTTATTTTGCTGTTTTGTTGGCTGAACTGGTGGCTACTTTATAGCACTGTTTGTCACCTGTCCACACCATTGGATTCAGGTGATGCTGCATAACTTCGTAAACAACGTGCAATAATGCACATTTGGGTTTGTTTGTATTGAGTATTACCATCCAGGATATCATTGAAAATCCTTAAAATTGCAGATGCAGTAATTTTCTATGGTAAATGTGATTCTGTTGGTTTTTGGATTTCCCTTTATACGTTAAATGGAAGTGGAAGAGGTGTGGCGCCGTGGCTAGGGCGACTGACTCCGGAATCTGGGGATCACTGTTCGATCCCCAGCACCGGAGGCAGATTAGCCCAGCACCATGTGACTCTGGGTAATAGCTTGCTTAATCTTCCCAACGGCCCCCAGCACCTAGAGACCCTTATGGGTGATAGTGCGCTTTACAAATGTGGAATATTATTAAATGAGAGCCTCTGTGTTGTGATAAAGTGTTATCATAAGTCTGTGCGCAACCAGGTCTTGTTAGTGCCATACAGTACTGTGAAGTAATGCAGGAATATTTGAGAATTTTTGTCATGGGGGTGTGTGATAGATGCCAACATGGTGTTTCTTGAACTCTTCAAAATGTAGTAGTTGGATAACCTACCACTTACTTAACCTTCATAGCAGCCTGCTTTATACATGTTTGATTGCAAATAAATTGGGTGCTGAGCTATGTGCTTAAAGGGAAAATAATTGCAGACACAAATGTGGTAATTGGGTATGAGGTACCTGTTCCCCTTTTGTCCTAAAGTGTTGTCTTATGCTGGGGGATGACATTTGCCACACTAGTACCCGTTGTGTATGGCCACTTGACTCCCCACCAGAAACCAACCAATCTGAGACAGGCACCCTTTTCCAGCCACAAGCATTATCCTGCATTACCATAACTCAAAGGATATCCTCCAGTGGTCGAGAAGTGGTCCAGCCACACTCATTATCCTTCATTACCATAACTCAAAGGATATCCTCCAGTGGTCAAGAAGTGGTCCAGCCACACATATTATCCTGCCTTACCATAACTCAAAGGATATCCTCCAGTGGTCGAGAAGAACAACTTCTCCAGGTAGAACCTGGACCGGGCCTAAGGTTAGTACTAATACCGCTAGTGTGCTGGGTAGCCAGCTGCTTACCTCCTTTTTTCTATGTATGCTGCATTCTGCAGCACATGTAGAAAGAGGAATATGCCTCTCAGGATTGATTTTCTGCGGGAAGATGTTGCTTCCTGCTCATAAACAATCCTGCATGCGACGCAGGCACCCTTGCAACATGGTTGGCATTGGCGCTAGGCAGCCCATTGTGCACCAGCGCTTGGGAAAGGACAGGAATACGCCGTATTGTATTAAATACACTGCATTTCTTCCCTTTCCCTTTGACACAGCGCAGCAAGGTGACTTTCTGTGCCATAATTTCAAAAATATGCCCCTATTTGTTCTGTGGGACTTCTTGGTCGGTGGATTGTGTAGGGTAATGGCACTCCTGGGAAATACGCAGTGAGTATATACAAGTGTACAATTATGATTGCGGTGCATAAGGTTGGGGAGAGCCACCCTCCTCCCCAATGTGTAGATAACCACTGATAAACCAAAACAACAGTCCTTTGCACACGGCAACAGTATATATTATGTATCATTGACAATAATAAAAACCACTCTTGTTCCTCCGTTGAAACAGTCACTTCAGTTTAATCTTGAGATCCTTAGCCAACACGTTTTTTATCGTGCTTATTTGTTGTGCGCAGCAACTTCTCCGGGGGCTCTAATCTCTTTCTATGGCTCCCCAGTTCCGGTTGTAGAGCTGCAGACATCCCAGAGGCAACCCTGCTACTAAACAGAGGGTTTGCGTTTATTCCATCATAAACTTCGTTGCTGGCAAGAGGGACTCACTTAGCCCCCAAAGAGTGGTTTGACTATACCACGTCATCATTCTTCATGATGGATTTATGACTTATTCACACAAGATCCACACTTAAGAAAAGAATTCTGGAATACACCAAATCTTTGATACAGTAATCACTGTTGCCTTTTACTGTGCAAATACCACTGGAGTACTAGAACCCATTCCGGGTCGGAAATACAGCCAGCGCCCCTCTTTCTTCTGTTATTGTACATAGTTAAAAGTGACGACACAAGATATGTAGATGATTCAGACTTAAATGTTCATCATTTCAGGAGGCCAACACAGCCATGGCATTGCCAAGAAAACGATGTGGATAAAAAGGAAATAGAAAGCAATCCTTCTTAAGTTACACTCTAGCATTAAACCAAGGCAATGTTTTTCCTTCCCGTTTCCATTTCTAAAAGTAGCTGAAATGGAAAGTCCATATCCTTCTGTTCTCTGGAGTCAAAGTGAGAGAGCACTTCACCCCCCAGCATATATCAATACAAACAAAGTGATGTTAACCTTTAATCTACCCCTTGTTTATTTTAACTAAAAGTTTTTGCTGGAAACTAATGTTCTGATGAAATGTGTGAACCTTCGTCAAGTTATGGTTTCTGACACTTTTTCTCATCCAAATCCCTCCCCCACCCTCCAGACACGCACCATAAAGTTCTGTGTTTTGTGTACAGCAACTCATGAGTCCGATGCTACTGCTAGAGTAAAACAATGCCTTTGAAGCTAGGTCCCTACTACATGAAATTCTACCAAAAATATATTAACGTATTTAAAGGGAAGAACTTGGTTTAGAGCCCTAATGTTGAAAGTTAAAGTTGGGTCTTTGAAATGTTTTAGGACAGATAAGCAATCCCATCCTACAGGAGGGTTTCTAAACTCCTGTGTGTGCCTCCCTAGTGAGGTTGGAGACGGTGATCCCTTATAAACCTGGATAAATTATACCTTGTAGGCATCCTAACAAGTTGGAAATGGAGGTACGTGGCCACAACAAAATTAAACATGTTACAAAAGGAAAACAGCTAACCATTTTAAGAAAACCTGTTCTACAGCAGCATGTAGAATTCTTTTGTTGACTCGGGTGGCCAGAGTTATGTTTTCTATAGAGAAATTAAACTGTATGTGGCAAGTGAACGCTTACATTAATGGACACAGAATATCTATATGTGGTATGGCAGATGTCATGGAGTCTTCTTTGAGTCGTATCGGCTAAAAATAAAATGGTGGTCCATGAATAGGAGAGTGCACAATTGAATGTTAAGGGCTGACTCGGCAGTTGATCATATTTGGCAAGATGTCTGTGGGTCAGGACTTCATGTTCCAGAGGAATTTAGATCCTACCAAGGCATTCTTGTGTGAACTGTGGTTTTGCTTATTGCTGAAGGAAAGAAGCATTTCTTGCTTGTCCGTTTTCCTGGATTGCAGCCTTCCTACTTCTTCCTTCTGGTAGAACTAATTCCATGGTTGAAACTCAAAAAGCCCCCCAAGATGACCCCGTTATCCATTAGCCACCACAATAGGCAGGATCAAATGAATCACTTCCTGTAACATACCAAGCCAAACGACACAAGAAAAACAGGAAACAGTCAACCACCATGACCGGGTGGGAGAGCGGGACTCAGGACTGCATCCAGGAAGGCCAGGACTCGGAGTAATGAAGATTACCAGTAAGTAACCGGGGCATTCACTTTGACTACAAGTACTTCATGCATGGAATGTTAAGGGCTGCCCTGAAGGTTACGTTACTAGTGACACTCCTGCGCATTTCTGAAATTAAAATGGGATTTTTGGCACATGCGTGAAGACTGTGTGCAGCTCGATGAGTAAACAACTACTCACATACAAGCATGCGTGCAAAGATGTAGAAGGGCCGTGCAACTGACGTGCGGTTATATTCTGAAGTTTAAAATTGCAGGCTGAAGTTCGGGTCCCTCTAGAGCAGGGGGATTCAATCTGTGGGGCGCGACTCCCAGGGGGCGCTGGAGGCATGGGAAGGGGTTCACGCTCTTTATGGTTGATTCTGGTAGTTAACATGTTTTCCCTGGAGAGTTATTCAGGGACTCTCCTGTGCTGGGAAATCGAAGCCAGACAAACAGCTAAACACGCCTTTCTACCAATGTGTTGCTGGCCTGAAAGAAATGCAAATGTGCAAAACCAGTTAATCTGCGAATGTAAAGGATTTGCAGATTAACTCGTTGTGTACATTTGCATTTCCCTCAGGCCAGCAGCATACTGGCAGAAAGGTGTGTTTAGCTGTCTGTCTGGCTTTGATTTCCCTGGACAGGAGAGTTCTGCTGCAGTTAATTGATCAAATTACTTTTTAAGGGGTAGTGCACAGTTTACTGAACTGTGAAATGCTTGCTTTTAAAAGTCATTGTATTTACATAGCACTTACTATCCCTGAGAATGTGTTGAAGGGACAGTTATGTAAACAATTGCATTACATAGGGCCTGGTTATTACTAAAATCTATGGGTGTAATTTCCAATGAATGGTGTAGGGCATCTCTTCAAGTATTTTTGCTGTGTAGCCCTATGCCAATTCAAAAGTATAGGAATGGACTGGATTTATAAGGTTTGGTGCATTCCTGTCCTTCTGCCGGCGCACAATTTGTCACCTAGCATTTATGCAGGCACCATTCCACCATGGTGTAAGGGTGTCTGCATTGTTAGTATGATTATTTTTGTGCAAGAAGGCACGCCTTCCTGTGCAAAAACAACCCATGGAGGCCTTTTCCTCTTTCTATGTGTGCTACACATAGAAAGAGAAAACAATTGATGAGAAATAAAGATATTTCTCCTTGTTACGCATCCCCTGGGGCCGCATACAGTTATGACCCATCCTCAGATTTACAGATCCTTGTAAATCTGGGAATGTGTCAAAACCCATGGGAAAACGTACCGCAATGCCCATGGAATGCGCCCACGCAATGTAAGGCAACGCAACAACGAGCTCAGTGTTGCCTTACACCATATCTAGGATGCCAGGAAAAGCCACGCTAAGGGACATTTCTTGACCTGATATGGGTCTGCTCTCTGCACAACCAGAGCGTCATACAAAATGACGCACCAGCAGCGCAAGGGGCTTATAAATAAGCCCCTATATTTTGGAAGTAGCCCCTAGATTTTGGAAGCACCATTTTATGGTAAAACATTTTGTACATTTTGTAGCGGTCTATTTTAAACTGTGTGTAATGCAAGTATAAAATAAAGACTTAAATATTCACAGTGCTTTCTGTGACAGGCTGTGACCTCATAGCACTAAAAATACACAAGTCACTATTCTCCACTACACCAACCACAATTTAATTATGTGGCTCTCTCCTTTCACACAGACTTTTGCAATGCATTAACTAATAGAGGTTACCTAGATTATTATTTAGCTTTTCCCACTGAGAAACAACTTTTAAAAATGTATTTATTATTCATCTAAGCTGCCCGTTATTTGCTATGTAGCTACCTCACGGTGAAAGACCTAAAAAATGTACGTATGTTTTAATTATGATGAATGATGTTCAGCTACCTCCAGTTGCATGCAGCTGTAAATGCCAACCAGTCAGCATCATATGAAATACAGTATGGTTTTCCTCTAATGCCGTGCAATAAAGTTGCAGCCCATGCATTACAGCTATTATACCAAGGGCCACTGGAATTATGTGATTGTGTGACCACAGCAATTTTAGCATAATTATAATTTTGTCACATAATCCATCATCTGCTGCATAATCTGCGGATTTTAACACAAAAAATGTATTTACTCAAAAGGTTTAAAAGTTACTAAAAAGCTGCAACATGTGTTGCCATTCTGTAGAAGGCCCATTGTAAAGCTGCTCTGGTCACCTTTTTTGTTGCTTATGGCTATATTTGGGTGTTAAACTGTTACTAATGAAGTGCAACCACAGATTGACCCTTTCTCTGGAGAACATTTATGGTTGTCAATGATAAGGAGTACCAGATTTTAGAGTTTTGTTTTCGGGAGGGGGTCCTTATGCCTAAAGAATTTTGATGGGGGGTCTCCGCATCAAAAAGTTTAAAGATCACTGCTCTAGTCTCTACATGCTGTAGCAGCACCTGCTTGATTTGGTGGTGGTGCTGTGTATGGCATTGTGGGGGAGCACATCCTGATAACAAGGACCTGGTGCTCCTGTAGCTCTTTCAGTGAGTTTGGGATTTTTAGACATTTCAGACAGATTTTGGGTAAGGATTTTTAGCGACTTTTTATGCAGCATTAGCTGTTCATGGAGTCAAATCGCCAACAGGCTGTTTCTGCCAGCCCTGACAAGTCTGTCACGTCCATGAGTGATATGCTGCCCCAGTCTAAATGTTTTCAATGATTTCCGAGACTTACAATCAGCACATCACACGCAGGCCTGGAAAACGGATGTATGTTCCTACAACGCAAACCAAAACAAAGCATGCCCTAACATCACATTTTTTACATTGCATGCACCGTTACATCGCATGCATTCACCATGCAAACCATTACATAGCATTTCCCCATCACATGCATGCAAAATACCTTCCCAATGCACACAAATACCACGCATTCTATTACATTGCAAAAATCTCCCTAACTGGTCCCGAAACACTAATATAGCAACATACCAAACACACTACGACCCCCTGACACTACCCTCAGACCTAAACACTAAAGCCTATAAAACGACCCTCGACCTCAACCCTAAACCCTAATTCAAAAGACAAAAACAGTACCCTAGACTATAACCCTAAGCCCTAATGTCTAAAGCCAAAAACAGTACCCCGCACTACTATTAACCCTAAGCTCTAAACCCTAAAACACAACCATATACTACTTCCTCAACCCTAAGCCCTAAAGCCTATCCCTAAAGCCTAAAACACTACCCCCACTACACTCCCCATCAACTACCCTAAACCCTAAAACACTACGAGTCCAGCGTCGTCCTTACCTGTCTCTCGTCGTGGTTTCAGCATTGTCTCCCCGTCGTCTGTGTCCAGGCGCACGACCCATCCATTACATCCCATGCGCTGTAAAAGCATGCGTTGTCAAAGCGCACGCGAAGTAATGGCATGCATAGTAAACGCACGCGTCGTAACGTCGTGTGCGTTGTGACGGCACACGATGTAAACGTATGCGCTGTAACACATGAGTTGAGATGGTTGTCTCCACTGGAAAACATGCCAGCTACACTTGAGCAATAAGAGCAACTCCGTGTTGATGCTTGAGACTCGAGCTGTCTGACAAGAAATACTAAATTGACGTTTCACTGCATGCAGCCAGCACTGTCTGTGTGTAATGCATCGGTTTATTAATTGCTCGCCGGAAGGAAGCAAAGAAGACCAGGCTCACTCAGCTGTCCGAGGTAATGAGGTCCCTGGAGTCTCCTAGGCGGTTACCACATGTGAGCTGTCTGCAAAGTGCGAGTTCCTACCCTAGCAGGGTGTTTCGTACACACCCGATAAGAAGAAAAAAAATCTGCTGTTTTGGTAACTTTGCTGCACTGCAGCCAAAGTGCATTTCAAAGTATCATCATAATGAACAGCAATATTCTGAAACAAAGGAAACCACACCAGTTTTGACAGTCGGTTTTTGTTTTTTTGAACACAGACCGGTTATATGACCCTTACTTCCCATGTCGAGGCGTCAAAGCACTTTTTCGGCGAGTAGCACGCTACTCCAGAACCCATAAAGGATTAGTGTTGAATTATTATAGTGAAATATGAAAGTAATTTGTGGTGAATAGGTTAGTCAGTTATTTGGAATCAGAAGGATAGCGGAAGAATAGAAGAGGGAAAGAGGTTTGCTTTATTTAGCGCTTGCTACCCCATAACCTGCTGGTATAATTTTCTGCTGATAATTTTTGTGTTTCGACCCTCTGCCGCACCATGTTCCAGGCACTTCTGCTCCTCTGTTAGATGGAACAAAAACAAGCCCACCCCGCAGTCGCTTCGAATTGTCAAGTGTGCTGAAGGAATATGGAGCTCCTTTTCATTCATCTCGACGCTTTGCGTAGGGTCTTCGCGGTATAGCATTGAATTTAGAATCCAACTCGCAAAAAAAATGAAAAAAAACTCGGGTCACTGGACGATTACTTTCAGAGGTTGCCAAACATTCAGTTGCCCATGGAAGCACAAGGGTACCGGCAACTGAATGGATCTTTCAGAAATTGTTTCTCATTCAAACATCGAAATATTTCTTAAAATGTATCCAACTAAACATATGTTTGCGCAAATAAGAACCTCAAATACCGTAAGAGATATAGATAGATCAAATGAGTGACACCCGTTGTGTGTGCCTCCTATTGACAGTAATCAAAAGAGAAACACATGTTTGATAACATTCTAGACAAGTAAGTTGGCATGCCGCCTTAAGCATTGAAAAATCAAAACACAGAATCAACAAAAAATGTATAGGTGGCAATTGAGCTTGGTCCACAAATTGAAAAAGGCAGTGGTGAAATCTTGATTATATAAGACCAGGTATAAGACCAGTTTTGGCCTAGAAGTTCAAGGGATCACTTTTCACGTTTGAACAGTGAGTGTTCTGCACATTCTTTTCTTTTACATTTTTTACTGATCAGCCCTCTGTTTTCAGGGTGCATTTTGTAGAAATCATTTGGTATTGGTTGAGAACGTTTGAATGTCTGAATTTGGCCACTGTCCGAAAAAATGTGGGGGTCCAGAGGCAAAGAGGCTTCGAATGAGGGGATTGAGGGGCATATTACCAACGTTTAGCAATATTTACCGCTAACGATGCTTAGCAACGAATTTTTTAACTCTAAGCATCGCCGGAAATTATCGCAGAGATAACTTGCTATTAGCAAGGTTTATCTTAGTAGTGATAAAAATCCTCACGCTAACTGCCAATTGAGAGATTATCGCTGGAAAACAAACGATAATCTCTCGAAGTTGGGCGTTAGCTTGATGATAGGGGCTCACAAACTTAGCCATGATATCCACCTTCCATAGGATATCTTGGCTAAGTCAGGAAAATACCAGGTGTAAAAAAAGCAGTGCTAACCGCATCATTAGAGATGCAAGGGGAAGCGTAGAGAAAAAGGGTGCTAACATGCAAATTTGCGTGTTAGCACCCTGTTGCTGATAGGGAGATAATTTTATCTCCGCTTTCTTGGCTTTTAAAGCCAAAAAAGCGGAGATAAATCCCTTGATAATATGCCTCTGAGTCCGTTAACTACTGAAGTCCCAGTGATAGCCTACTGGGGTCACTTATAACAGCACAAGTACACTGCCTTTAGCATGTGATCCTTCGGTAGCATAGCATGGCCTGCAGTCAGAGGCTTTCTCTCAGACATGGATTTGGGTTAGAAGCTCCGAACTCCGAATGTTACTCATTAATCGATTTTCCAGGCAGTTCTTCTACTTTACTAGCAAAAAGTAATTTTTTCAACTGCTACACCTAATTAGTGATTCTGTGGGGTGTAACATTTGAACTGCGAGGACAAATGAAGAATATGGGAAATCTGGACAGGTGCTGGTTTACGAAGGCTTAATAAGCTGCTTCCTTTCTGGTCATTGACCCTTAGTTTCAATCTATGACTGCTTCAATGATTGTACTTGCCCCTGTATCAGGATAGGCATGTGCGCAGCATGGTGCACAGGTTCGTTTCCTTTCCTTGAGTACCTGACAGCATGTGTATATGAAATTCTGACTGGTATTAGTTAGATATATTGGAGGGGATTTTTTTTATTTTTTTTATTTTACAGAGTTTTATATAGCGCAAACTTGGCCCGGTATCGGCTATCAGAGCGCTTTACATAGCACCAGTTGCGTTACATGAGGACACATTCATTTCTGTTAGGCACGGAGAGATTAAGTGAATTGCCCAGAATCACAGGATGTTCGGCGTTACAATACCACGCTCGAAGATAGACCAGCTGGGAAGAGGGGAACAGTTGTTCTTGGGTAGGTCGAGTGACTTCATTGGGTGCCCGGTGGAGGCAATTCGCAGTTTCCCTACAGATTCACCCTGTGACCTCAACCTCTCTGTTTGTCCATGCATCAGGCATGCCGCTCATGAGATACCAGTTTTCTCATGTATTGCGAAAGGCCTTGCAGGCAGCCAGAGAAAGTTTAGTTCCCATTCCTTTATGATAGGTGCAGCAACATCTGTAGTTCGGGCGGGGCTTGGTGTTGACACAGTCAAGGGGATTGGCAGGTGGAAGTTGGACTGCTATAAGCGGTACGTGTGTCTCCACATGATGTAGGCAATTTTGATTTTGCTTGGGAAAACTAAGCAACAGTCTATGTCCTCAGTTTTTCACAGGTCACATTGCTCTAGCCATTGTTTGGATTCTCAGGCATTCCTTTGTTAGAGGAGCAGTGCCCTTCTTCGACCAATTCCATAGGCAGGCAGTTGAAGCAGAGCTTCAGTTCCATTGGTTCGGTAAAGGTGGTGTTTGCCTGGATGGTCTCCGTCATTTGGTTGAGGAGGTTTTGCGCCGCTGGCTACCGCCCCACGCACTCAACATCCTACACATAGGAGGTAATGACTTGGCAACATTGGGCAGAAGGGCTCTATTTGAAATTTTAATGATAGAAATCTCTTGGTTGGCAAAGAGATGCCCGGGTGCTGTCATTGCATGGTCACACATCATTCCTAGACAAGTATGTATGTTGGGTCGGTCTGCAAAGGGACTTAATGAGTCGTCCAGGTGTCTGAATAGCAGAATGAAGCAGCTACTCAATACAGCACGGTTAAGGGCTGTTTCTGATGGGGGCCTTTGTTGGAGGGCACTGTTCCACAGGGTCGGGGTCCACCTGTCGGACATTGGTTATGAACGATTTGTTGAAAATCTTGTTGCATTTTCAGTACAGAATTTGTCTCAACACTAGGTTTCACAAAATGAATGTGGAAGGGTGCTGCACTCAATGCATGCTACTCAAAAAACTTCCTCCGGAATGTGTGCAGTACTGGACTAGTGCCTGCAAACTGTGTTTAACAAATGAATATGGCCCGGTGTTGTGAATCACCAGGTCTCCAGTACGCACTACTATGATACAATTCCTTCTTTTAGTACATTCTATTTATTTCATCAAAACATATTCAATAGATCATAAATTTTCACTTCACTTTTTTATAATGAAATCATCATTTACATCATCACTTTAGCATAAATGCAAACAGAACTCATCATCTTGTAAAACAAAACAACATAATTAGTCAACACCCAATGCATTTCGGGACTGAAGCCCCTTCGTCAGGGGTCTGTGAAACAAAGAAAGGAAAAGAGAAAAGAAAAAAGAAAGAAGAAATCTTGTTACTCATGATGCTAAATTCTAACCATTGATGCAAAGTATCTGTGAATAAACTGGTTCTTACCAAAGAGATGAAAGAGTTAAAGATTCTTAATTAGAGTCATCGTGCTCAAAATTTTTAAATTTTCTGAAAAAGGGAAAACGATTGCAACATTTTAATATACGCAATCACTTGTGGCTAGAAAAACACTATACATATACACCCTCCTACTAACTTATACCTGAGTTTTGTTGCATGAATGACCTGAAATGAGGAAAAGGAGAAAAGCATGTGTAAGTCAATTCTCAGAAAAAACCGACATTCAAACACTCCACTATTGCTCACACCAAGAGCTCACCTTTACAGCGTACCGATGCCTTGAGAGCCTGAATGGAACAAGAGCCATAATCAGTATACTACATTGAGTCATGTCTATAGAACCAGCTAAGTGAATTCGGGTATCCTGCCAATGCAAAATAACCTCTATTTAGTATTCGAAAAACAAAGCCGAGTAGGACGCCACTACGCGACGCTGATCGTTAACATCTCGGTAAGATTAGATAGTGGATTAATAGAATATGGTCGTTTTAAACGGCCCTCGACTGGTTGTTTTTCGAATACTAAATAGAGGTTATTTTGCATTGGCAGGATACCCGAGTTGAGATTCTGGCGAGACCGCAAACCAAAAGCAAAGGCTCGCAGGTAAAGCTTCGTTCGTGAATTCACTTAGCTGGTTCTATAGACATGACTCAATGTAGTATACTGATTATGGCTCTTGTTCCATTCAGGCTCTCAAGGCATCGGTACGCTGTAAAGGTGAGCTCTTGGTGTGAGCAATAGTGGAGTGTTTGAATGTCGGTTTTTTCTGAGAATTGACTTACACATGCTTTTCTCCTTTTCCTCATTTCAGGTCATTCATGCAACAAAACTCAGGTATAAGTTAGTAGGAGGGTGTATATGTATAGTGTTTTTCTAGCCACAAGTGATTGCGTATATTAAAATGTTGCAATCGTTTTCCCTTTTTAAGAAAATTAAAAAATTTTGAGCACGATGACTCTAATTAAGAATCTTTAACTCTTTCATCTCTGTGGTAAGAACCAGTTTATTCACAGATACTTTGCATCAATGGTTAGAATTTAGCATCATGAGTAACAAGATTTCTTCTTTCTTTTTTCTTTTCTCTTTTCCTTTCTTTGTTTCACAGACCCCTGACGAAGGGGCTTCAGCCCCGAAATGCATTGGGTGTTGACTAATTATGTTGTTTTGTTTGACAAGATGATGAGTTCTGTTTGCATTTATGCTAAAGTGATGATGTAAATTATGATTTCATTATAAAAAAGTGAAGTGAAAATTTATGATCTATTGAATATGTTTTGATAAAATAAATAGAATGTACTAAAAGAAGGAATTGTATCATAGTAGTGCGTACTGGAGACCTGGTGATTCACAACACCGGGCCATATTCATTTGTCAACACTAGGTTTGACAAGTCCTTTGGTGAGGCCTGGCTGGTCGGAAAACCACCCAGGCATGTGGCAGGGAGTGAGTAATTTCTGATGGATACATCTGCCTGTGGATTCCTCACCTTTTGAATATCCCCTGCGCCAGCATTCAGCGGAAACTTTTTCCTAGCTCTCCACGCCGACTAGGTTGTCACAATACTACGGCTCCGCTCGCGACTCCGCATGATGTCACTGGAGCCATAAGAGAGCCTGGTTGGCGGGATGATGTCAGTCGAGTTACTATGTTGTTTCTCCAGTTTTACCTGTAGCTTTGTGATGGCGGCTTCGAGGAAGTCCGGTTTTAAGCCCTGTAGAGAGTGTGGGGATCCTCCATGAGGACTGTTTGTGGTGTTTTTCATCGGACCACGACGTGGATGGCTGTTCCTGCTGTCGTAAAATGAACCCGAAGGCTCTGAAAGAACGGGAGGCCAAGCTTTTCATGGCAAAAGCAAGGAAGAAGAAGAGAGGGCGAAAAAGATCCAAATCTAAGTCGTCTACTTCGCATGCTTCGAAGTCGAGGAAGCACAAGAAGAAGAGGAGGCATGGCTCTCTGCGCCGTTCGTTGAAGGGAAAGACTTCGAGATAGCCTTCACTGGTTCCTCGACGTAGTCAAAAAGGCTTTGTGTCTCCTTCGCCATCTCCCCAGGTGACTCCGGAAAAATCTCCTTCTCCAAAATGTACTCCGGCGTGTATGCTGACGCCAAGGCTGACGTCAAGAGTCGGAGGACTTACCAGTTCAGCATGAACCTTCTCTTGTCCACGATACTGGACCTGTGGCTCCGTCTGTTCCGATGTCAGATGCTCCTCGTGTGGATACTGTCTCAGCTCAGTCTCCTCAATTTCGTACACCAGGTTCAGATCCTACACATCTTTTAAATGCTATGTATGCGTGTTTGCCAAGGCAGCCTTCCCCTCTGGAGCACCTTCGGGTCCCATTGGTCCGCTGACCTTCAATTTGGGTGTGCCTCAGCATTATGCCCAGGCACCCTTTGTGCCTTTTATGCCGACGGCGCCGTCATGGCAGTTTCCGGCTCTGAGATTTTCGACGCCGTCCATTATCACCTTTGGTATCGCTTTGTTTGCCCTAAGATGGCAGGGTATGCCCAGACGTGGGTCCCTTGCTCACTTTGCCACTGGATTCAAGGTAGCCTGGCTGATGAGGGTTATAAACCCGAAAACGGTCCCAGGATGCTTGTTTCCGGTCCAGGGAAGACATGGCTTGGCAGTTCGGCGCTGGACTGTTCCCATGAGGCACAGGATCAGCCTAATTTGCATATGGCCATGTCTGAACTGGGGTGGTGGAATGAGCTAAAGAATGATGATGGATTAAACCCAGATCAGTTGACTGGGGGTGAGTGTTTGATTTGCTCAAATGCTCAGTCTATTATCCCCTTTGGTATCGCTTTGTTCGCCCTAAGATGGCAGGGTATGCCCAGACGTGGGTCCCTTGCTCACTTTGCCACTGGATTCAAAATAGCCTGGCTGATGAGGGTTATGAACCCAAAACATGTCCCAGGATGCTTGTTTCCGGTCCAGGGAAGACATGGCTTGGCAGTTTGGCGCTGGACTGTTCCCATGAAGCACAGGGTCAGATTGATTTGCATATGGCCATGTCTGAACTGGGGTGGTCGAGTGAGCTAAAGAATGATTAGATCAATTGACGGGGGGTGAGTGTTTGATTTGCCCAAACGCTCCGTCCATTGTCCTCTTTGGTATCGCGTTGTTCGCCCTAAGATGGCAGGGTATGCCCAGACCTGGGTCCCTTGCTCACTTTGCCACTGGATTCAAGATAGCCTGGCTGATTAGGGTTATGAACCCGAAACCAGTCCCAGGATGCTTGTTTCCGGTCCAGGGAAGACATGGCTAGGAAGTTTTGGCCCTGGACCGATCCCATGAGGCACAGGGTCAGACTGATTTGCATATGGCCATGTCTGAACTGGGGTGGTCGAGTGAGCTAAAAAATGATGAAGGATTAAACCCAGATCAGTTGACTGAGGGTGAGTGTTTGATTTGCTCAAACGCTCAGTTCATTATCCCTTTTGGTATTGCTTTGTATACGGAGTCCCCGGCGCCGTCTGGTGGGACTTCCTCTCGGCCTCGTACGGTGGCGATTCCACCATCGGATCCTTCTTCGACGCCGGCTCCGGAGCTGTTGGCGCTGTGTGTGGCTCCGCCGACGCCGCAACCTAGGTTGCACTCGCGGAGAGAGGCGCAGAGACTGTTGGAGGAAGAACAGTATCAGAGAGAAGAGGTTGAAGAGGATGGGATAGAGGAGTCTGTCGATGATTTCGAGGGGCTTCAGGAGGCGAGTGGCCTGGACACCTCCCCAGAGTGGGAGCTTTCTTCTTCAAGGGCTTCTCCACCTCAAGAGATGGCACCGTATCATACTGTTATCAGAAAGGCTGCGGACCTTTTGGATTTGCAGTTGCTCATGGAGGTTTTGCATTCGCCATCTTTGATAGTTGAGCCACTGTTGCCTTCTAATGAGACTTTAACTGAGCCTATCCTGGAGGTGTGGCGTAAACCACTCTCTTCTCCTGCTGTATCAAAATCTGTGGCAAGGAGATCTAGGTCTGCTTCAGGGGACCCTCCCTTTCTTTCTTCACATCCGTCCCCAGAAAGTTTGGTGGTTCAGGCGTCCTGTTCCTAGCAGTCTTCTGGCACTTTTCCTCAGGCTCCTGCCGACAAGGACACTAAGAAGTTGGAGCAATCAGCTAAGAAAGTCTTTTCTTCCTCTAGCATGGCACTAAAGTCAAACAAAGCTACCTGTTTGTTGGGACGTTACATATATGCATTGATGGATTCAGCTAAGCAATTGGCACCCAAGTTGCCTGGTGAGGAGTGGGGATATTTTATGGATGTTCTGTTGGATGCTCAGACTGCTGCTGCTCGTCAGGTTTTACAGCCCGGCCTGGATACAGCTGATTTGGTGGCCAGGGTTATGAGCTCCTCCATAGTTACCAGGAGACAGGCTTGGCTTAGATCCTCTGGGGTTTCCCCAGATGTACAGGCTACCCTTCTTGATTTACCCTTTGATGGTTAAAAACTTTTCGAAGAGAAGGCCGATTCTGGGCTACAGAGGTTCAATGTTAGCAAAGCCACTGCAAAATCCTTAGGGTTGCAAACTCATTCAAGGGGGTTTGAATATCAGAAGTATCAAGGATTTGGAAGGTCTTCCTTTCGTAGCTTACGACAGCCTCAGCAGCAAAATCCTCTTTATAAGTCCTACAGGGGAAGAAGCAGGGGTCGGCTGTGAGAAGTTAGCCTGGTATATGCTGTCCACTAATTAAAGTGGGCACCTTGCACCCGTCCAAACGACCCTTATTGATGATTAGGTCAAAGACAACCTTTAAAGAAAGCTATCCTAGTGGTAGCTGTGGAGAGCAACCTTCAGGCTAAGTCTAGAAGGAATGTAAAGCAGCTTGTTTTACCTGTCTATAACCTCCTGAATGACCAAATGAAAGGAGAACCACACAAGAAATATATAAAATATACATATTGGTTACAAAACACTCTCTACTAACCTCTTTATGAGATTAGAGAACAAAGCACACAATATTAAATCACTAGAACGACAGTAAATAGCACAATACCAAGTGGGCTCCAGGGGGAGACCAAACCATATACTAAGAAAGTGGTATAACAACCACAACTTGACTAGACACAGTGCATGGAGCACGTAAAATCGCTGGCACCCCAAGGAACCACCCAAGGTAGTGTCACATGGGACCCACAGGGGACGCGTGCAGTGTGAGATCACAGGCGCGAGTTCCGTACAACTCTATGGGAAAGTCGCGGTTGGAATTTTAAAGTTTACGGACACTTAGGAGTGGACTTTGCGCAAACCCTTTCAAACTTAGAAGGTTTTTTAGGCCAGCACCCATGTTGGCACCGGAGTACTTATGATACCTAACCCAGGGAATCCGGGTGTATAGGTGTCAAATGGTGTTGGGAATCTTTGTCGTTTTCAATTACGTGATGCTGCAAAGTCCTGCTGCCATGAAGAGGAAAAGTGTCTGGTGTGATCCAAGCCTGGATCGGAGATGAGAAGAACCTGAAAGCAGAGGGGACAAAGTCTGGGTTACTTGCCAGTGACCAGGGGTTCGGTAGACGAATGCCCACCGATGTCGGGTGCTTCAGATGTGAAGAGGTGAAGCTTGACTCTGCAGCCACGGGGACCAGGAGACGTCGAAGATGATCCAAGTCCGCAGGCGAGCTGTCCCACGAAGGATGTTGAGTGTTTGGGGGTCGGTGTCCGGATGGAACACCAACAAGCCTTGGCAACTGCAACCCACGTGGTCAGAGGAAAGATGCTTCGGTGAGGACCATCAAGGTCCTGGGGACTCTCCAAGCGATGGAGAGTCAGGGTACGTCTGGAGCAACGAGGAAATCCCTCTGAAAGTTAAAGTTGCCTTCACAGGGACCCACAGGTCAACGGACCAGGGATCGCGAAGGGACCTCGAGAGGAATCACTAAATACTAGCCCATGGAACACTCGTGGAGTGTAGGCCGGTAATCTTCGGTGGAATCACTGCTCTGGGTCTGGACTACAAGTAGGCCAAAGCACAGCTTCAGGGGTCGCCGGAAAGCAGTTGCTTCTGCAAATGGACACGGTGCCCAGGGGTTTGGGTTGCACGGTCCCCACAAGGGATACGGGTCTTGAGCACACTAGTCGACCTCGGGGACACTGGGAAACCCACCTCCTGTGTTGCAAAAGTCTTCGGAGTCCTCAGGAGCTTCAGAGATGCAAACCGGTGACATGCGTCTTTGGTGCCTGCTTAGCAGGGGAGTAACTCCTTTTTTCCATGGGAGATTCTTCAGTCATCAAACGCAGTGTAGATAGTCGAAGTACTTGGTTTCTGTTGCAGAGTTTCGTCTAGGTAAATCTAAAGTCCTGTAGCCAGGGGTTCCTACTTTATACCCAAGGAACGGGTGGGACAAACTGTGGGGACCCACCCATGGGAAGGTCAGGACAGATGGGGGCTGCAGTCATGTTCGCGCAAAAGCAGGAGAAATGGCTCCTGCAACCGGTTTGAGCTGAACTATGCACAGGGACACCAAATGTGCCCCCAATGCAGACATCAAAGCCTTCTCAGAGTGCTCCCATCCAGCCCCAATACACTAAAGCCTGTCTAGGAGGTGGTTACTCCTCCCTGTGACAGGAAACCTATTTTCCAGCCTTCCCCTGCAGGAGTTTCGTCCAGCAGCAGGAGGGCAGACTCGTGTCTTTGGCTGGAAGCATCCATCTTATGATGCCAGGGTTGAGAAAGCTGTTACCGGGTGTACCAGTGTTGTCATATTTCTCCCTCTAGGAGGGTGGAATCATACTTCGCACACCAGTTATTGGTGTGGAGGTATGATTCCAAGGTGTTTGACACCAAACACAACAGGTTTCTGTGCAGCCGTTTTAAAGTTAACATTTACCGCAAGGTTTTAATGCACTTAAGAGTATATGGTTGGGTGCATCACAGAACAACCACAGAGAACAGATTCCGAAGGCTACAGAGGGGCTCTGCTCATGCATGGGCACCCTCTCACATAAAACCCAGCACCCTGCCTTCAGGATTGATAAGGCCTGCCATAGGGGTGACTGATAGGTTTATATGTGTAGTGATAAGGTAGATATAGTGAACCTACATCTAAGTAAGGGATGCATGCACCACCTTACACAGGTTGCAGTAGCAGACCTGTGGTGACAATTTGAGTGGTCTCTCAGGGGTGGCATAATACATGCTGCAGCCCCTGGGAGGCCTCTGGTGTACCTATGCCCTAGGTACATAGTACACCATATACTAGGGACTTATAAGTGTACCCTAGAATCCGATCTGGAGTGTACCTAAAGTACATTCACAACCAATTTAGGGAGAAAGCAGATAGACTGGGGCTCTGATTAGCAGGATCCCAGTCAAACTAAGTCGAAAACCAGCAAAACACCAGAAAAAATGGGGGTAACTATGCAGTCAGATTCCACCTTCCTACATAAACGTGGGTCGGCCCGCAATCTCTCTTTCTCCTCTTCTACCTCCCCTGCTCCCCCTGGTAATGCAGGAAAGCAGCCCTAGGTCCCCCATCCTGTAGGGGGTCGACTGTCTCACTTTCTACAGGGTTTGAAATTGGTCACGTGAGACCTTTGGGTTTTAAACCTTGTAGAGAATTGAAAACATAAAATGGAAGGTGCACACAATTAAAGTCAAAAAAGGCAGTAAAGTATTAAATATCTTCTTCTTTATTTAGTGGTATTCATTGGACATAGGCACAGCCAACGCGTTTCGTTCCATTTGCCTTAAGGAACTTCGTCAGGGCAAAAAAAGTATAGTTCAGTGCTGTCAACAAGGTTAGACAAAGATGTGAGGATCAAAAGATTGGTTACCAATAGTGGGTCAAAGTAGTATGATCTGTAGAGACGGTGTCCTCACTGAGTGAGATAGGTCCAGTTGGAATCCTAAGGTAGACTCCCAAGTTCGCCAAAGCTGACCCGTATTGAGTGTAGGATCAGATGATGAGTACAGTTGAATTATAATTCGACGGGAGGTCTATTGGTTCCCTTGGGGAATATTACTATATTCCTCTTGACTCTGTATCCCGGGAAAGGCCGAATATAAAGGCGATACCGCAGCCAATCTGAACAGCAGTGCGGTGTTCGTGGCATTAACCACCGAGCACCTGTATTAGGGTGCTTGTCTTCCGCAATCCGCTTTCTCGTGGTGGACACCGGGACACCACGAGAAAGCGGATTGCGGAAGACAAGCACCCTAATACAGGTGCTCGGTGGTTAATGCCACGAACACCGCACTGCTGTTCAGATTGGCTGCGGTATCGCCTTTATATTCGGCCTTTCCCGGGATACAGAGTCAAGAGGAATATAGTAATATTCCCCACGGGAACCAATAGACCTCCCGTCGAATTATAATTCAACTGTACTCATCATCTGATCCTACACTCAATACGGGTCAGCTTTGGCGAACTTGGGAGTCTACCTTAGGATTCCAACTGGACCTATCTCACTCAGTGAGGACACCGTCTCTACAGATCATACTACTTTGACCCACTATTGGTACCCAATCTTTTGATCCTCACATCTTTGTCTAACCTTGTTGACAGCACTGAACTATACTTTTTTTGCCCTGACGAAGTTCCTTAAGGCAAATGGAACGAAACGCGTTGGCTGTGCCTATGTCCAATGAATACCACTAAATAAAGAAGAAGATATTTAATACTTTACTGCCTTTTTTGACTTTAATTGTGTGCACCTTCCATTTTATGTTTTCATCTCTGATTCATACACCTATTGGTAGCAGGTGTAGGAAGTAGTTTGCACCACCCTAAATTCAGAACTATAGGATCTGGAGTGCTTGACCTGGTCTGCTGCCTTGTTCTTTTTGAATTTTCTTGTAGAGAATTGGTACGCCCTTCCCTTTTGGGAGTTTCCTCCTCCTTACCCTCCTTGCCAAGGTTTCTGTTCGAAAGATCATTTGCTTCTTCTCCAGAAGGAGGTCCTTACCTTATTACAAAAAGGTTCGATAGAGGTGGTTCCGGAGCAGGAAAGGGGTCAGGGATGCTACTCCCGGTATCTCCTGAGGCCAAAAAAGGTTGGCAGGTTTCGTCGATCTTGGATCTCAGGTCTTGAATTTTTACCTCAAACAGGAGAAATTCAAGATGCTGACCCTTGCTCAGGTTCATCTGGCGCTGCAGCAAGAGGACTGGATGGTGTTGGTCGATTATCAGGATGCGTATTTTCACATCCCCATCCTGAAGTCGCACAGGAAGTACCTCCGTTATACGGTAGGGTCGCAGCATAGGGTCGCAGCACTAACAGTTTGCGGTCCTACCGTTTGGTCTTACTACTGCGCCTTGAATCTCTGCGCCTCGAATCTTCACAAAGGTGATGGCAGTGGTGGCAACTCATCTCAGGAGGTCGGGGATCCCGGTTTTCCCTTACCTGGACGACTGGCTGCTCAAGACTGAGTCGCCAGAGATGGTGGCCACAATTATCATGGATGCCTCCACTCTAGGGTGTGGTGCTCATCTGGGGTATCTGGAGGTCAAAGGTCTTTGGTCTCCAGAGGAAAGGTTGCTAGACATCAACCATCTGGAATTGCAGGTGATACGTTTGGCACTAAAGTCTTTCCTTCCTTCCCTGCGCGGTCAGTCAGTTCAGGTCCTGACGGACAACACTACCGCGATGTGGTACTTCAACAAACAGAGAGGTGTAGGGTTGTTTCGTCTCTGTCAAGAGGATCTGTTGCTCTGGTCCTGGGCTCAGGGCCATCAGATTTGTGTGTTTGCAAATCATCTAGCCAGAGTGCTGAATGTTCGTACGGACAGTCTCAGTCAGCATTAATCGGCCGATCACGAGTGGCGGCTTCATCCGGAGGTGGTCCATCACATCTTCGAGATGTGGAAGTCTCCTTGATTGGACCTGTTTGCCACTCGTGAGAACTCGCACTGCCTGTCATTCTGCAGTCTCCAGTATCCACTGCAGGGGGTGCTGGGAGACGCGTTTCAGTTGGATTGGAGTTCACAGCTCCTCTGCGCGTTTCCTCCCATACTCTTGATTGCTTGGGTTCTGAGGAAGATTCGTCAAGACCGGGCCCAAGTTATATTGATTACTCCGGACTGGCCAATAAGGGTGTGGTACACAGATCTACTTCACCTCTCATCGCACCCTCCGCTCAGTCTCCCTCTCGGGGCAGACCTCCTCTCGCAGTTGCAGGGGCAGGTTCTACACCCCCACCTCCAGAGATTGAACGGGGCAACCTGAGTTCCTTCTCTCTCCTGCCGGATGTGGTGGATGTTATTTTATCGTCCAGGCGACACTCCACTATGTCTATTTACTCCTCCAGATAGTCTAGATTTTTTAAATGGTGTGGAGAGAGATCCATTGATCCTTTAAAGGCCCACTTGTCAGATATTCTTCAGTTTTTGCTGTATTTTGCCCAGCAGGGTTGTGCTGTGGCTACTGTTAAGGGCTATTTGTCTGCTTTATCAGCGTTTCTTTGTTTGCCGTATCAGCCGTCTTTGTTTAAATCTCCCATTGTTTTGAGATTTATTAAGGGCCTTACCAATAGGTTTCCACCTACTCCTTTTGTTATTCCCCAATGGGATTTAAATCTTGTTTTAACTTTCTTGATGGGTTCCCCGTTTGAACCCTTACATAGTTGCCCTTTGAGACTTCTGTCTTTTTAAAACAGTCTTTCTTGTGGCTATTACCTCAGCAAGGAGGGTAAGTGAGATTCAGGCTCTCAGTTCAAAACCCCAGTTTTTGACCATACTTGCTGAAAGGATGGTCCTCAGGACCAGGGCTGCTTTTCTGCCTAAGGTGGTTACTCCCTTCCATCTAGGACAGTCCATTACTCTTCCCGTATTTTATCCTCCCCCTCACCCATCCAAGGAGGGGGAGAGACTTCACCGCCTGGATCCAAAAAGAGCAGTGAGCTTTTATTTGGATAGTTCTAAAGACTTGTGATTGGACGATCCGCTCTTTATGGGCTACGTTGGACGCATGAAGGGCAAGGCTGTGCACAACGGCACTCTTTCCAGGTGGATCATTTTATGCATCAAGATCTGCTATGCCCTTGCTGGTAAGGAACCGCCTGAAGGTATTGGAGCTCATTCTACCAGAGCCAAGTCATCCACTTCTGCCTTGGCAAGAGGTGTTCCTGTAGTGAATTTTTGTATGGTTGCGACTTGGGCCTCCTCCACACTTTCGCAAAGCATTATTGCTTGGATTTCGAAATGAGGAGGGAGGGCCACTTTGCGTGCTCTGTCCTGCAGGATTTTTTGGTATAGAAGGGTGGACACCCTCCTCCGGGAGTAGGACTGCTGTGGGATTCTATTCAAAAGGTGAGGAATCCACAGGCAGATGTATCCATCAGAAGAACAAGTTACTTACCTTTTGGTAACGCTTTTTCTGGTGGATACAGTATCTGCCTGTGGATTCCTCACTGACCCTCCCTCCTCCCCAATGTCCACACTTGTATACCTTAAAAGTAGCATTGTTTAACATGTTTGTTTTGCATTGTCTCTTCTATCTGCCTTTGTGTGGTTTACAGGAAATGCTTTTATTCTTTGGCTTTCCTTTTTAATTATACACTGTGTGTATTTGTATGACTATTGTGTATTGTGTATACTTTGAATTTGTTGTCGGTCCACCTGTTCGCTTCGGAGGCACGGAAAAAATGGGTGGAACTGACGTCATCATGCAGACGAGGCTCTCTTATGGCTCCAGTGACGTCATGCAGAGTCGCGAGTGGAGCCGTAGTATTGTGATGACCTGGTCGGTGTGGAGAGCTAGGAAAAAAGTTTCTGCTGAATGCTGGCGCTGGGAATATTCAAATGGTGAGGAAGCCACAGGCAGATACTGTATCCACCAGAAAAAGCGTTACCAAAGGTAAGTAACATTTAGTTTGGACACAAAGCAGATGGACAACCTTGGCATCAGGAATAGAAGTGCAGGCGAATTCAGGATGTAATTGGAAGCCTTTTGGCTCAAAATCGAGGCTAGGGAACTCTGGTATAGAGTGAACAGCTTGGAACGGCTGCTGCAGCGATTGTCCTTAGCCTCTCACGTTACTCCATTACATTGCCCTGGGGATTATGTTGGGGGATGGGGACTGCGACATGGGGGCCAAGGTATTGCCCGGTTGCCCAGGCCAATCTCCCATTGGGTGCCCGGGGGATCCCTTCTATGGATTGGCTCTGGCATGGTTGTTTTGGGGGTCCTGTTATCATGCTGGACCACACTCCCTCTATTTTGAAGCAGTAGGTGAGTTCACCATATATAAATGCAAGTTGTTTGGGGGGGGGAATCAGGCCCCCCGAGACTATTTGGAATAGTCGATGCCACAGGTGCCTGGGGGGTGGTCAACCATGACTCCTTCCAGAGCTTATTGTTAGACGATTCTATGTATTAGATATCCTCAGTGAAGTGATGTACATATTGTAAATAATAGATAAGTTGTAGTTCTGTGTCAGCCCAGCTCTGCCATTTCCCAGCAAATTTCAGCTAGTACAAATGGGTGTGTATGGGTTGGATTGTTCCGATGAGCAGTTCTCTGTGCCAGTCTCTCAGACCCAAGCAAACCATCCACCCAAACAAGGAGCACAACCCACCCAGATCTCCTAGTAGAAAGGTAGTTCCAGTTTAGTGGGAGACTACAGATGTCCCTGAAGTCCACGATTTATGTAGTGTTGGCTCCGGCATATGGGTTTTTGCGGCCGCTCTGTGCCTCAGTATCTTTTTACATATTCATTTTAATTGAGTTAGTTATGTTGTCTTGGATTTCAAGCAGACTTGCTGTTAGAATGGGTAATGGAAGAAGGTGTAGCCAGATCACTTCAATTTCATACTGCAGGCAGGCTTTCTTTCTCATGCCTCTTGAATTAAAGTGTGCACATCTGAGCAGAAAGCTAATTTCATCCGGCAGAATGTACAAAGGACTGCCTTAGTGAGGCATTTACCACTAAGTGAAAGAGTCGGTGTCAACCTCTTCAGCCCCCTGGTTTCTGTTGGGGTGCTGACTTGGCCTGCCCAGCCATTCAAGATGTTGCTTTCCATTATTAAGCATAGAGTCCGGATTGGCTGGGCTGAATGTCAAGCTAATTTAAGCAACCCACACTTGTAGAAACTGTGATTGACAGCCTGGAGCAGGCAGCACTAGCCCCAACAGGCAATGATGCTGTTTTTTTTTTAACTAAGCCACAGTTCCATTAGAAAGCTTAATTATAAGCCTTTTCAAACATAAGGAGGGTGGGAGCACACTACCTCTTATCCCAGCACTCAATTTGCCCCAATTGATCATGGTAAATTCAGTGCATGATAACACTTACTTCTGTAGTAGTCTTTACTTTTTGACCCTCGTTGGTGCAGCCTGTGCTGTGCAACTCAAAACACATTTCTGGATTCATTTCTTCATCAGTAGCGACCACAAGTCGTTTTGGGGGTGCTGTAAATGCTGCTCAAAGTCAACTCAGATCTCTGTACCACTCACTGGATGCAGGTGCATTAACACAAGCTCATCAGCTCAGTAGCTCAAGGGAGCCTTTTCAAACAGAAGGAGGCTGGGAGGACACTACCTCACATCGCAACACTCAATCTGCCCCAATGCATCATGGTAAATGCAGTACATGAGAACACTTTTAAACTCACATAGAACTGGCCTGTGATATTGGACTCGTTAGCCGCTCCCAGTAATGCCCACCTCCCAAAATCAGACAGAAACCTATTGGACCTTTTACTAACAATTGCAACTAAGCTTATTCTGATTGAATAGAAACCGGCCAGTCGGATCTCTATACTTGCTTGGTGGTGTGGGGTATCAATATTAGAGGTGCACACAGTTCATATCACAATCTAATTGACAATCCTAAGAACTCTGCCAATCTATGGACAGATCACGACTAAAGCCTGACCCTCCTTAGTATCTCTTTTGGTTAACCACAGATAGTCATTTTAAATCGTCATCTTCCCACATTTCTACTAACAATGTATAGCAATGGCTCCATTTCCTTTTTCACTCTGCATAACAGAATCTCTCATTCTACAGTGGTATCTGTACTTTCTCTTACTGCTCTGTCTTTTCTCTTTTCCTCTTCTTCCCAGTGGTTTAAATGGGAATGTTTATTGGAGTTTAAAGGATGTCCTTTGAGCTTTCTGACTAAATCATAGAGTCCTAGAGTGTGTTCTAGTGTTCTTCGGAATATCCTTTATAAATTGTCGAAGAACACTAGAAAACACTATAGGACGCTATGATTTATTCAGGATCCTCAAAGGACATCCTTTAAGCTCCAATAAACAACCCTTTGTTCTAATACCGTCACTTTAGCTTTATTCACTTGTTGGTTATGGTCACTTCACTGGGGTCACACAAGTCATGTGTTTTGTCTCTCCATATGTAAATAGTGTCAATATACAGTGGAGGCTACGAGTGTATAGTTTTTTATTAACACATTTTGTAATTTCAAATAAAAAGCACTTGTTTCGTCTGAAGTAAGTGTTGAATATAATCTATGTTAAACTGTTTTCTCTCCAGTCATATGGTTTTCCCTAAAGTCATAGACTAAATGGAATTAAAATATTTTTTAACATATTGACTGGATCAATTGCTAACTACGACTAAATCACTTCAAGATAGTAGGAAATTGCAAAATTAAAAAAAATTGAATTAAATGAGTTCCTCGTGAACAATTGTGTTGAAGCTGAATACTTATACCCAGTTCACAGGGCCGTAAGGGTTGCTCTTGTGTTTTGAAAAAAATGCAATACATTTAATGGCAGAGAACTAGCACTTCTCAGAAGAACAAAATCTGCAGTAATTTCCAGCTATACAATGTCAGTCGCAGTGCAGTGATCTTTACTATATGGCATACATACTCTTCGGTTACTGAGCTCTTCAGTTACTGAGCAGTGTAATCCTTTTGTACCTTATGCCTTCTCATTACAGGTTACCCTACACATTTCAGTAATCATTTTGAATCTTACTGCTCGTCGTTACGTTACTCGACACATTTCAGTAATGTTGTATTTTATTGTACCCCTTCCCACCACAACTATAATCATCTATCTACTAAAAACTTCAAATAACAAGCATTTGCGATGCAATAGGTCTCGCATTAGGAAAGTTTGAGCTATTGGTATTGTAAATGACAATTTTTTTATTTATTTGTTGGTTTTGAAAATAGCTAAATTAATAGCTTTGTCATTACAATGCCAATACTTTTAACTTTAGACAATGTGACATCTATAGCATTTGTAATGCAATATGTGTTGCATTTACGTGACTTAGATGTATTGATATTACAAATAACAATTGCTTTTACTTTTTTTAAATAATTAATACTTAAATAAAAGTTATTGTAATTTATAATGGCATTAGCTTAAACGTTTGTAAATAACTTTTGTGAAGATTATGTTCAGTGTATTTTATTGTGACGAAAATCCAAGAACAAAAGTGAAATATTAACATCTTTTTGTGACATTTGTAATAAAGCTTGAAACAGTGAGGAAACATATTTGAACCAGTTGTTGTTGAATGGTTGCACAGATTGATGCTGTGGTGGCGCTGAGTGATGTTGTGGTTGCGACGAGTGATGATGTGGCGTTCAGTGATGCTGTGGTAGCGCATAGTGATGTTGTGGTGATGCGATAGAGTGTAATTATGTGGCGATTAACTATAAGGCACTGAGTGGTATTTGGAGTGTATGTTGCATTGAGTGCAGTGTAATTATGTGGCGTGTAATTATATGGCACTGAGTGGTATTTGGAGTGTATGTTGCGTTGAGCGCAGTGTACATATGTAGCATATACTTATGTGGCACTGAGTGGTATTTGGAGTTTATGTTGCATTGAGTGCAGTGTAATTATGTGGCGTGTAATTATGTGGCACTGAGTGGTATTTGGAGTGTATGTTATTTTGAGCGCAGTGTAATTGTGTGCCATATAACTATGTGGCACTGAGTGGTATTGTTTGGAGTGTATGTTGCATTGAGTGCATTGTAATTATGTAGCATCTAATTATGTGGCACTGAGTGGTATTGTGTGGAGTGTGTGTTGCATTCAGTATAGTGTACTTACGTGGTGTGTAATTATGTGGCACTGAGTGGTTTTTGGAGTGTATGTTGCATTGAGGGCAATGTAATTATGTGGCATGCAACTATGTGGCACTGCGTGGTATTTGGAGTGTATGTTGCATTGAGTGCAGTGTTATTATGTGGCGTGTAACTATGTGGCACTGTGGTATTTGGAGTGTATGTTGCGTTGAGCGCAGTGTAAATATGTAGCATATAATTATGTGGCACTGAGTGATATTTGGAGTGTATGTTGCATTGAGTACAGTGTAATTATGTGGCGTGTAATTATGTGACACTGAGTGGAATTTGGAGTGTATGTTGCGTTGAGCGCAGTGTAATTTTGTAGCATACAATTATGTGGCACAGAGTGGTATTATGAGGAGTGTATGTTGTATACAGTAGAGTGTAATTGTGTGGTGTGTAATTATGTGGCACTGAGTGGTATTGTTTAGAGTGTATGTTGCATTGTAATTATGTAGCATATAATTATGTGGCACTGAGTGGTATTTTGTGTAGTGTGTTTTGCATTCAGTACAGTGTAATTATGTGGTGTGTAACTATGTGGCACTGAGTGATATTTGGAGTGTATGTTGCGTTGAGCGCAGTGTAATTATGTAGCATATAATTATGTGGCACTGAGTGGTATTGTGTGGAGTGTATGTTGTATTCAGTAGAGTGTAATTGTGTGTGAGGGTGCAGAGTGTGTGAGGGTGCAGAGTGTGTGAGGGTGCAGAGTGTGTAAGGGTGCAGAGTGTGTAAGGGTGCAGAGTGTGTGAGGGTGCAGAGTGTGTGAGTGTGCAGAGTGTGTGAGTGTGCAGAGTGTGTGAGTGTGCAGAGTGTGTGAGTGTGCAGAGTGTGTGAGTGTGCAGAGTGTGTGAGTGTGCAGAGTGTGTGAGGGTGCATAGATAGAGTGAGGGCGATAGATAGAGTGTGGGCGATAGATAGAGTGAGGGCGATAGATAGATAGAGTGAGGGCGATAGATAGATAGAGTGAGGGCGATAGATAGGAAGATGGTTGTGTGTGTTGTTGTGGTTGTGTTTGTGGTAGTGGTTGTGTGTGGTTGTGTGTGTGGTAGTGGTTGTGTGTGTGTGTGGTAGTGTGTGTGTTGTATGTGTGGGGGGTTGTGTGTGTGGTTGTGTGTGTTGTGTTTGGGGTTGTGTGTGTTGTGGTTGTGTGTGTGTGGGGTTGTGTGTGTGGGGGGTTGTGTGTGTGTGTGAGGATGTGTGTGGGTGGGGTTGTGTGTGGGTGGGGTTGTATGTGTGGGGGGTAGTTTGTGTGGGGTTGTGTGTGTCGTTGTGTGGTTGTGTGTGTTGGGTTGTGTTTGTGTGGTGGGTTTTGTGTGGGGTTGTGTGTGGGGTTGTGTGTGTGGGGGGTTGTGTGTGTGGTTATGTGTGTGTGGGGTTGTGTGTGTGTGGTGGGGGTTGTGTGTGTGGGGGGGGTTGTGTGTGGGGTTGTGTGTGTGTGTGTGTGGTGTTGTGTGTGTGTGTGGGGTTGTGTGTGTGGGGGGGGTTGTGTGTGTCTGGGGTTCTGTGTGTGTGGGATTGTGTTTGGGGGTTGTGTGAGGTGTGTGTGTGGGGGGTCGTGTGTGTGGTGTGTGTGGGGGTTGTGTGTGTGTGGTGTTGTGTGTGAGGGGGGTTGTGTGTTTGTGTGGGGTTGTGTGTGGGGTTCTGTGAGTGTGGGATTGTGTGTGGGTGTGTGAATATGTGTGTGGATGTGTGTGTGGTGGGGTTGTGTGTGTGGGGTGTGTTTGGGTGTGGTTGTGTTTGTGTGTTGTGTGTGTGGGGGGTTGTGTGTGACTAACTCCGATGTAAATCCGAGGCCGCCATCACAAGATACCGCTGCCCGAGTGTGTGCGGCCTATGAGAGCCCAGCAGACCGGGGACTAAAGTTGCTAATGTGGCCGGAGGCAGGCGTGAGGAGGTGCGGTATTTACACTACCGGAAACCGAGGATACACTAACGGCATTTCACCTTCTTTACTGCACCCTGAGGTACTCGCACCAATCCTACCCGCATGGGCCCCGCCATGTGTGACAGACCCCCTGGTGCTAATGCTGAGACCGGCCTCGCCCTGCACGTCTGGCACGAGCCCGCCGGCTGCGAGGGAGTTGGGCCTGCACGAGTGACGGCAATACTTGCAGGACCACCGCGACCTCCTTATACCATCAATATACGATTTGCAATTGCGGGTGGGGCTGCTCTCGATACGTCGCTGCTGCTCAGGACTGCGCCATTGCCCCTGTGATGATACACGCTGGTTCCGGTGGTTTCCCCCTGTCGTCAGATTGAGCATTGAGGTGTGGCCCCTAAGATACAGCCATCTGGGGTGAAGTGAAACCTTTTTTGGACTGACAAGAGCGCTGGGGACGGGGGTGCACTTACCTTGTATTATCAGTATTGCTGGAACTACTTTCCCTCAGAGAAACTTGGAGGATGAATGCCGGCCCAGGGTGAGGAGAACTTGTAGACTCTCTGTGTCTGAGACGTGACGACCGGTCAGTCTCCAAGAAGATACACGCTCCGGCACTCCACCCTCCCCACCCCTTCAGTAACCCAACACCGCCACCTACTTTACCACATCGGACATACACCCCGAGGTGCTGCCACGAAGAGACGCAGACGGTGGAACAGTTCGGGGAGACTGCTAGTAATTGGGCTGGTGGCCGAGTCACCATTTGTACTACCCACGTGACTATGGCGGGCAGAGGGCCCCGAAACCAGGCTGTCCAGCGTAAGCTGGACAAGTTTGCTTATGAAAAAGGTCTAACTCCAACGCCACCTCATGGTAAAGTGCAGGAGGGAGATGGAGGAAAAAAGGTCATACTGGACGACATCATGAAACTTCTAGCGAATGTCCAGACGATGGTCGGAACAATCTCCACAGACGTAACCCTGTTGCGGGCGGACCTCCACAAAATGGCGGATAGAGTGAAGGAAGTGAAGATAGTTGCAAATTCCCTCGTTCAGGACACTTCAGAACTGCAGATATCGGTGACCTGCCTGGAAAAGGAAAATAAGATGCTAGCGGAGAAGCTTGACGACCAAGAAGGGCGCGCAAGGTGGAACAACGTAAGAATTTATAGGTATTCCAGAGACTGAGGGAGCCCAAGCAATGGATCTCTATGTGGAAGAGTTGATTAAAACCAGGTTACAACCTAAGGGACTTTCTCATTTCTTCTCGGTCGAGCGCGCTCATAGAGTGCCCGGCGGTAGGCCGAAGCCGGGAGCACCCCCGAGACCAGTGTTAGCCCGCTTATTTAACTTCAGGGATAGAGACGTAATACTACAAGCGGCGAAGATCTCTCCCCCTATCCGGATACTGAATTCATCTATATCCTTCTTCCCTGATTACACTGCAGCCGTATCCAGAAGACATCGCAGCTTCTTTGATGTAAAAAAATTACTCCGAGTGCAGGAATTGCCATACTCCATGCTCTTCCCTGCAAAACTTAGGGTGGTAGCTGAAGGACGCACCTGGTTCTTTGAATCGCCAGAGGCGGCACACGAATGACTGGAGGGATGGTGCCCTGTGAACCGAGCGGACCAAAAAACGAGACTCCACTGCCGAGAAGGAGAAGACGCTCCAGACGACCTGGGCTCCGGCATCCAAGAGCCCCACCGCGAAGTACCCCTGGAAGAGGAATAAGTCCGGCCACGACGAGGATCTTCATCGTGACCTGATGCGGCAACATGGACATCTGTGTTCGAGCTGTCTTGAAGTTTTGGACTGGGGCAGGCCTGAGAGACTCCAAAGGGCTGGTGCCTCGGAGGACTCTTTCCCCGACAAGCAAGTATTGTAGCTAAGGGAGGGAAGAAGCACTCTGCTAAGTTGGGGTGGTGGGCAGTTGTAGGTTCGCTAAGCAGGGAGGCAGGGAGGGTGGGTGATATCCGGGATGGGAAAGTAACTGGTTTGCTCAATTCTGCTGATTTTGTTACATGTATGCTTTCCTTTTTGGGCTTGGTTGAATGCAAGTTTAGTGGGGCAGCAATGTGTTTCGTTATTGGAGCTTTGCGGGACAGGTGCAACTCTAGATGTTTGACACACCTCATTTTCTCGGATGGCTGAGAACGCTTCACAAGAGCTACAATCCCCCCCAGACAGCCCTACCTGTACTTACCTGGAATGTCCGTGGGTTAGGGGACAAAGTGAAGAGAGGTCTGGTATTGCAATATTTTAAACGCTGTGGCCCTGATGTGGTCTTCTTGCAAGAAACTCACCTAGTGGGATCAACGGTTAAGGCTATGGATAGATGGGGGTATAAAATGCTAGCGCATGCGGAATTCTCCTCAGGCTCCAGAGGCACGGGGATTCTTATTCGGAAAAATTTCCCACTGGTGATACAGCAGACACGAGTTGGCGATCAGGGCCGCTTCGCGGCACTAACGTGTCAATGGGAAGGGCGGTTGTTTAATTTTGTTTCTGTTTACATTCCACCTGCTCTCCACACGCAAGCCCATTCTGCTCTCACTGCGTTCTTACTGACCCTACCGACAGCGACACTTCTGATAGGGGGCGACTTTAATGATATACTTGATGGCACATTGGACAGATTCCCTGTCAGGTCAGAGATGCAGGGTGGGCGATGTCTTCTTGGTATGATAGATGCCCTAGGACTCACAGATAGCTGGAGGTACAAGCACCCAATTTTTCCCAAAAAACCTTGGCTCGGTGGACTCACCCAGCACGCTCTGGGAGGCCTATAAAGTAGTCCTTCGAGGGCAAGCAATGGCTTCAATCACAGGTCACAAGCGGGGACAATGGGCGGAGTTAGACAGCCTTGAAGGAGAACTAGCCGCAGCAATAACAGAACAGGAGGCCCACCCTTCTCCGGGAACCGCCCGTGCGGTTCGTCTTAAACAAACTGAAGTTGTGGCTTACCAAAGGGAAGTGGCGCAAAGTAAAATCAAAACCACTCATCATAGGATATACGAGATGGGGGATAAAGCAGGGAAATTGCTAGCCTGGCTAGACAGAAAAGAAAGAGCTAATAAAGTAATTGCACAACTGGCATCACCCACAGGTTCCATGGTCTCTGATCCTAATGGTATAGTCGACATCTTGGCCGACCATTATGAACAAATATATGCTCCCCGGGCGTCTTATACGATTGCGAAAGCATATGAATATATTAAGGATCTAACGATCCCAAAGCTCTCCCCTGAAGCAGTGCTTCTGTTGGAGGCGGACATTACCACTGATGAAATACAGGCAGCTACCTACTCACTGGCGTCTGGCAAAGCGCTGGGGCCAAATGGGCTCCCAGTTGAACTGCATAAAAGGACGGTGCAAACAACGGCCCCCTTCTTCCTAAACATGTTATCTGACAGCCTCGAGGCAGGGGAGCTGCCGAGAGATCAGCGGCTGGCCACAATTATCGCAATCCACAAGCCTGGCAGACCGGAGACGGACTGCGCTTCCTACCGTCCGATCTCTCTCATACATGCGGAGCCTAAGATTCTTGCCAAACTGCTGGCGCTGCGCCTGACTCCATACCTTTCGTCCTTAGTAAGTCCGGATCAGTCTGGATTCATGCCACATTGGAGCTCGGCCCTCAACCTCCGTCGGCTCTACGCGGTCCTGGCGCGCACAGCATATATCAAGGAGCCTGTAGTCATTCTCTCACTCGACGCTACTATGGCGTTCGATACAGTGGAATGGCCCTACTTGTTCGCAGTGCTCCAACATATGGGATTTGGTCCCAAATTCTGCGCCTGGATTCGTTTGTTATACACTAAGCCCCTGGCGCATGTCGCCGCCAATGGGCACATCTCAAGAGACTTCCCTCTTGGCCGAGGCACGAGGCAGGGATGCCCACTGTTAGACGGACCGGGAGGGTCGGCCGAGGTTACGGGGAGAGGTCTCCAGGGAGAGCCGTCTCCAACGACTGTACAGATAAGTAACTTCCCCCCCACAGACGGACACCACACAAGGTTGAAGGTTAACGAGACTTTATATGCAATTCTTAGGTTACGAGGATGGATACAAGGAGGTCTGGACTCAGGGGTCCCCTCGGTTCTAGTCTCTGGTTTAGGAAAGGGGTAGCGGGACAGTCTTAGTTACCAATGAGTACAAAATAGCTCTCAATCCTCGAGCTCGGCGTTCTAGATGATCGGGCCGTGGAGGAGCCAAGCAGGTCCCGAGATGGATGAAGGAAGGACGACGGTCCGCGGCGGAGCCTGCAGGTCCCGATGGAAGATGACGGTTACAACGGTCCGCGGCCACGCCAGCAGGTCCCGACGACGATGAAGGATGAAGGTTACGACGGCTGTGGCAGCGCCAACAGGCAGGACGATGGTGCACAGGACAGAGCTATGGCAGCGCCAGTAGTCCGTCCAGGATGAGTTCCTCTTTACGTCTCTCGACTCCAAGATACAACTGCCTTCCTGCTCTGGAGCTGCCCCAGTTATAGGGCTGGCGTGCTTTGATGTCCGGACCCTCGCACTTGGAGGTCGGGAGGTCCGGGATGGGGGAGTCCAGACACCCAGCAGGGGGGTGGAGCCAGCGCCCGGGGAGGCGATGGGCGAGCGGCACTTGGTGGGGGAGAGCCATCGGCACCTCTTTCTCCCATTGACTTGCCAAGTAGCCCGCTCACCTCCTGGGTGGAGGGTGGTGCCGGAATGTCTGAGGCCGGGCCAGGCCCAGGGTTGAGGTCGATCGGGGGCCAGGCGGCCTCGTGGTGGAGGGTCCAAGATGGCGCCCCAGGCTGGGCGCGTGGGCCGGCAGTGGATCGGACCCTCGAGGTCGGCAGGCTCGAGGGCAGGGGTCCCTGAGGGGACGGAGGACGTGCAATGGTGGTGTGTGGTACTTGCGGGACTGGGCTCAGGCCTGGTTGGGCCGGGGGAGAGCGGCCCTTCATGTGGCCTGTCCAACATGCGTCCCCCCCAGCTGAAGGCGGGGAGAGTTACCCATCCTCTTGGGGACTCTCCTCGTCGAGGCGGAAAAACCGGGACAGGCCATCCGCGTTGGCGTGATCTGGCCCAGGCCGGTGTTCGACTGTGAAGTCCATACCTTGCAAGGAGATGGACCAGCGTAGCAACTTTGGGTTCTCCCCCCGCATATGCATCAGCCATTGCAGGGGTCGGTGGTCGGTCTGCACCCGAAAGTGGGTGCCGAAAAGGTAGGGCCGGAGCTTCTTGAGGGCCCATACCACAGCGAAGGCTTCCCTCTCTATGGTGCTCCAGCGTTGCTCCCGTGGTAGGAGTCTCCGGCTGATGAAGGCCACCGGTTGATCAAGGCCTTCGGTGTTCACTTGAGACAGGACTGCCCCAATGCCCTGGTCGGAGGCGTCCGTCTGGACGACGAACTCCCGGCTGTAGTCTGGGGCCTGGAGCACAGGGGCGGAACACATGGCGGCCTTTAATTGTTCAAATGCAGTTTGACACTCTGGGGTCCAGGTGACTTTCTTGGGCTGGTTCTTTGACGTGAGTTCTGTGAGGGGCCCCACTATGGTACCATAGTCTTTTACGAACCTTCGGTAGTAGCCCGTGAGGCCCAGGAAGGCTCATACCTCGGTTTGGGTGATGGGGGGCTGCCAGGCCTGGATGGCGGCAATTTTCAGCTGTAGCGGGGCCACTAGGCCGCTTCCCACCTGGTGTCCGAGGTAGGTTACAGACCCTTGCCCAATTTGACACTTGCTGGCCTTGATCGTGAGGCCAGCTCGCTGAAGGGCTTGCAGCACTGCTCGGAGGTGGTGGAGGTGCTCGGTCCAATGGTGGCTGTATACAGCGATGTCGTCTAGGTAGGCGGCGCTGAATCCTTCGAGCCCCGCCAGGACCTGATTGACGAGCCGTTGGAATGTTGCTGGGGCATTCTTCATGCCGAAGGGCATGACCGTGAAATGGTAATGGCCATCGGGGGTGGAGAAGGCAGAACGTTCTTGCGCCCGGGGTGTGAGGCCGATCTGCCAATAGCCTGCTGTCAAGTCGAAGATGCTGAGGTAGCGGGCAGCTCCCATTCGGTCGACTAGTTCATCTGCCCAGGGGATGGGGTGCGCGTCTGTTCTGGTGACCGCATTCAAGCCCCGGTAGTCGACGCAGAACCGGAGTTCGGGTGTGGTGCCGGGGGCAGCTGCTTTGGGGACCAGTACGACAGGGCTGGCCCAGGGACTGTCTGAGGGCTCGATGACCCCGATCGTGAGCATCTTGGCTATTTCTTCCTGGATGCAGGCCCGTACCCGGTCTGGCACGCGGTAGGCCCGGTGGCGGATAGGGGGGCTGTCCCCGGTATCCACATCGTGCACACACCAGGAAGTGACACCCGGGGTGAGGGAGAACAGGCTGGCGAACTGTGATAGGAGGGCTTGACACTCCTGGCGTTGTTCTCTGGTGAGGGCCTCTGAGAGCCGGACCCCATCCACGGAGCCGTCTTGCTCTTGAGTCCGGAGGAGGTCAGGGAGAGGCTCGGAGTCTTCTTCAACCCCAGTGTCTGTGGCCATCAGGAGGCTGAGCTCTGTTCGCACAAAGTGGGGCTTTAGTCTGTTAGTGTGGAGGACCCGGAGAGGGTTCCGGGAGGATTCCATGTCGATGAGATAAGTGGCAGGACCCTTGCGCTCTATTACTTTGAAGGGCCCCGTCCATTTGTCTTGCAGGGCGCATGGCTCAGTGGGGGACATCACCCATACCTGTTGGCCAGGTTCGAATTCAATGGATGAGGCATTCTGGTCATACCATTTTTTCATGTCCTCTTGACTGGCCTCTAGGTTGGCCTTCGCTAGTTCTCTGAACCGCCGGGTCTGGTTGCGGAGGGTGAGGAGGTACCGGAAGACATCTGGAGGGTTCTTTAGCGGAGGCATCTCCCAGCCTTCTTTGACGAGACTGAGCGGCCCTCGCACTGGGTGTCCATATAGCAGTTCAAATGGGCTGAAGCCCAGGGATTTCTGGGGGACTTCTCGATATGCGAAGAGGAGGCACGGCAGCAGCACATCCCACTGGCGACGGAGGGGCTCTTCCAACCCCCCGATCATTCCCTTTAGCGTGCGGTTGAACCGCTCAACGAGTCCGTTCCCTTGAGGGTGATAGGGGGTTGTGAATCTGTAGGTGACCCCGCACTGTTGCCAGAGGGACTTCATGTATTTGGAAATAAAGTTCGTGCCTCTGTCGCTGACGACTTCTCGGGGGAAGCCCACACGGGAGAAGATCCCCATCAGGGCCCGGCCGACCACCGGGGCTGTCACAGTTCGCAGAGGAACAGCCTCAGGGTAGCGGGTGGCGTGGTCCACTAGCACCAGGATGAATCGATGGCCTTGTTTTGTGCGTGGGTCCAAGGGCCCCACAATGTCTATTCCGACTCTCTCAAACGGGGTAGTGACCACGGGAAAAGGTTGCAGGGGAGCCTTTAGTTTGCGGCCGCTCTTCCCACTGGCTTGGCACGTGGGGCAAGATCGGCAATGCTGGTGCACATCGTTTCTCATTTTGGGCCAGAAGAAGTGGGTCACTAGGCGACTGTAGGTTTTATCTTGTCCCAGATGTCCTGCCAGGGGGACATCGTGGGCCAGGTTTAACAGGAAGTCTCTGAAACGGAGGGGTACCACTAGTACTCGGTTGCTCCCCAGCTCGGCGATTCTTTGCTCGCTGTACAGCAGATCATTGTCCCAGTAGACCCAATGAGTTCCGGGGGTATCCCCTGCGCTTTGGGCGAGCGCTTGCTGGCGGAGTCCCTCGAGGGAGGGACAGGTCTTCTGTTCTTTGCGAAATTGTTCTTGCGTGGGCCCCCCTTCTTGAGGCCACTGGTCGAGGTTAGCGAGGTCGGTAGGTTGAGCTGTTTCGGCGGGAATGTTACGGTCGGTGTTTTCGGCCGGGGCGACCGGAGGCGGTGGCGCCGGCCATTCGGGTTCTTCTGGCTGGTGGTTGGCACGGGCGGCCATGGAACGGGTGGTGACGCACGCCCAGTCTGGGACGCCCAACATCCCCAGGTGTTCCTTTCGCTCCACGGCGGCCCACGGAGAGCTTTCCAGGTCATTGCCCAGGAGGCAGTCTACGGGGGCATCGTCTCGGACCGTCACTTTCAACATGCCGGAGACCCCCCCCCATTCGAAGGGGACGCAGGCCATCCGACACAGGCTCTCCGAGTTATCGGCTGATCGTACAGGGCAGAGAATGTTCGGTAGATACTGTTCTGGGGCCACCAGGTGACAGCGGACGGCTGTTACACTGGCCCCGGTGTCACGAAGGGCTTCGGCCTGGTGTCCATTGATGCTCACCCATTGGCTGTACTTCTGGGTGTTAGCGGGTAGGGGGACCCGCGGGACCATGTCTTTCCCCCCTAAGCAGGCTAGAGTCATGGCGGCTGGCTCCCACTCTTGATGCTCTTGTTCGTACTCTTCTTGTTCCTCGGAGATCTGTTCTTCCCCTAGGGCTGCAGCGGCCACTTGGCGGGGTCTTGGGCTCTGGTACTGCGGGCAGTTTGGGTCGTTCGCATAGTGGCCGACTCGTTGACATCGGTGACACGTGACATTGGCTCTGTACCCCGGTCGCGCTGGGGTGCTGCCCCGGTTGGCCGGGGGGGTGGTGTTGGTAGCGGGGGCGACCGGGGCGTTGTCTCTTCCTCGCCCTTGGCCCCCTCCTCCTCCTCTGGGTCGGTGCTGACCATTGTTGTTCCGGTTCTGTTCGTAGGACCCATTCCGGCCCACTCTGGTGATCTCCCACCGGTCAGCTTCGGCTGCGAGCTGCCGGGGATCCGTTAACTTGCTGTCGAGGAGGTGTTGGCGGAGTTCAATGAAGCAATTGTTCGACAGATGCTCCCATACCATCAGGTTAAATAGTTGCTCGTATGTCGTGACGTTGCTTCCTCGGATCCAGCCCTCGAAGGCTCGGCTAAAGTATGTTACATAGTCCACCCAAGTTGTACCCGGGATGCGGGTGCAGTCTCGGAACCTCTGACGGTACATCTCGGGTGTGAGACCATAGCGGGTGAGGAGGGCCGCTTTCATATGGTCGTAGGAGGTCATCTGGTGGTCCGGGAGCTGTAGTAGGGTGTCGCGGCCCTCATTGAGGAATCTTCCCCAGAGACCGGCTCCCCAGTCGCTTCTATCGATCCGGTGTGCAGTCATAGCGATTTCATAGGCTTTAAACCATTGCTGGATGTCGTCCTCTCTGAAGTATTCTCGGACAACATCCTTGGGGATGTGTACCTTTTTGTCTGTGGCCCCTGAGGTGGGGGGTCGCTCGGGTACCCCTGCTTCTTTATTCTGCTTGCGTAGGTTGATCTCGGCTAGGTTTCGTTCGTGTTCGTACGCTAGTTTTTTTTCCTCGAGCTCCCTTTGTCTCTGTTTCTCCTCTCTTTCTTCTCGGAGACGCAGGTGCTCTAAGTTGATTTTTTGTTCGGCCAACTTAAGTTCAACGTCCATTTTAAGTCGGGTCATTTCTAGTTCGTGTAGTCGGGTCCTTTCTCTTTCCTGGATCTCGCCTTGCGAGAGACCCGTTCTTTGCCCTTCCGGGGCCGTGGTCGTTTTTTCTACGGTGCTTTGATCAGGGGTTCCGGCAGCCCCGGTTTCTGCCCAAGATTCTAGGGCATGCTTAAAATCGTCCTTGGTACTCAGTCCGGTGGTAGCGATACCCAGTTCGATGCAGAATTGTTTAAGTTCACGATGGTTGTACTCCTCCAATTTCTCCATTTGGAATTTCTCGGTTGATCCGCTCTCTTTCGTGGTCATTGTGACTTCGTCGTGGGGTGAGCTACTCTCTGTACGTTTATGCGGTGATTCGGATCGCGCCGCTGGCCACCAATGTTAGACGGACCGGGAGGGTCGGCCGAGGTTACGGGGAGAGGTCTCCAGGGAGAGCCGTCTCCAACGACTGTACAGATAAGTAACTTCCCCCCCACAGACGGACACCACACAAGGTTGAAGGTTAACGAGACTTTATATGCAATTCTTAGGTTACGAGGATGGATACAAGGAGGTCTGGACTCAGGGGTCCCCTCGGTTCTAGTCTCTGGTTTAGGAAAGGGGTAGCGGGACAGTCTTAGTTACCAATGAGTACAAAATAGCTCTCAATCCTCGAGCTCGGCGTTCTAGATGATCGGGCCGTGGAGGAGCCAAGCAGGTCCCGAGATGGATGAAGGAAGGACGACGGTCCGCGGCGGAGCCTGCAGGTCCCGATGGAAGATGACGGTTACAACGGTCCGCGGCCACGCCAGCAGGTCCCGACGACGATGAAGGATGAAGGTTACGACGGCTGTGGCAGCGCCAACAGGCAGGACGATGGTGCACAGGACAGAGCTATGGCAGCGCCAGTAGTCCGTCCAGGATGAGTTCCTCTTTACGTCTCTCGACTCCAAGATACAACTGCCTTCCTGCTCTGGAGCTGCCCCAGTTATAGGGCTGGCGTGCTTTGATGTCCGGACCCTCGCACTTGGAGGTCGGGAGGTCCGGGATGGGGGAGTCCAGACACCCAGCAGGGGGGTGGAGCCAGCGCCCGGGGAGGCGATGGGCGAGCGGCACTTGGTGGGGGAGAGCCATCGGCACCTCTTTCTCCCATTGACTTGCCAAGTAGCCCGCTCACCTCCTGGGTGGAGGGTGGTGCCGGAATGTCTGAGGCCGGGCCAGGCCCAGGGTTGAGGTCGATCGGGGGCCAGGCGGCCTCGTGGTGGAGGGTCCAAGATGGCGCCCCAGGCTGGGCGCGTGGGCCGGCAGTGGATCGGACCCTCGAGGTCGGCAGGCTCGAGGGCAGGGGTCCCTGAGGGGACGGAGGACGTGCAATGGTGGTGTGTGGTACTTGCGGGACTGGGCTCAGGCCTGGTTGGGCCGGGGGAGAGCGGCCCTTCATGTGGCCTGTCCAACACCCACTGTCTCCGTTGCTTTTTGCGCTGATCTTAGAACCACTTGCGATCTGGATCAGATGGGAAACCTCTATCAAAGGACTCTACTGGACCGATGTATGGGAGTATCGCATATCCCTTTACGCGGATGATATCCTTTTATATCTCACCTCCCCCAAAAAAGCTATTCTTGAACTACTGAACGTCTGTGAGAAGTTCGGTAGGGTGTCAGGTTATAGGATTAGTTGGACCAAGTCCATCCTTTATGTCCTCGCGGGCCCCCCACCTGTCTTACCCGTGAGCTGCCCCCTTAGAACCACGGCAACGGCGTTCAAATACTTGGGTATATACATTATGCCGGACCCGAACGAATTTTACGCTTTAAATCTCCGCCCCCTTCTGGAGCGGTTTAAACGCAACGTTAAAATAAGGCAGGCTCTCCCTCTCACGCTTTTAGGAAAGGCGGCGTTATATAAAATGATGGCGCTCCCGCGCTTTCTATACATGCTTGTTTGCACCCCGTCTCTGGTCCTTGTAACATATTTTAAAGCTATAGCTGCGACAGTCTCTCACCTATTGTAGGGCGGGAGGCCAGCCCGAATCGCACAAGATAAGCTGACTAGAAGCTGGTATGATGGGGGATAGCACTTCCAAATGTCGAGCTATATTACTGGGCAGCACACCTTAAACAGTTAAACTTCTGGCTACACACCCCACAGACCGAGCCGGCATACCTTGCTGACAGACAGTCTTTGGAAGGTAAGGGGCTGTTAGGTAATCTTTACTGCCGTCGCCTGCCTCCAGATTTGATTGGCTCGACGCAACACTCTGTACAGCTTTGGTACAAGGCTAACAGGCGTCTTCACTGTTTGGGGAATATCAAGCAAATGACACCGCTGTGGGACTCCTGCAAGTTAGGCTTTCTGCGTAACAGTAAGGGATTCCAGGCTTGGGACACCATTGCCATCTCGGTGGTGGGTGATCTCTGAAAGGAGGGTAAAGTGGTAGATTTCTCCCATCTGCAAACGCAATACGAGATGTCACAGATGGAGAAGTTCAGATACTTACAAATTATGCACTCCAGTCGGCTTCACCGACAGGTACTGTCCTACAGGAATCATCTCCTCTCGAAGATAGACTTCTGACAGAACATATGCCGGAAAAGGCCACTTCTTTGACTTACAGGAAACTCATTAACAACCTCCCAGACACGAAGTCCACATTACAACATACCTGGGCCAGGGAAGTGGGAACCTTCGAGGACTCCAAATGGCAGGAGGCCCTCTCCTCCCCCCGGGAAACAGCAATTCCCTCTAGGTTAAAACTGGTCCAACTTAAAATACTACATCATACGTATTATACTAGAACGACATTACACAAGATAGGGAAAGCTACACATGAATTCTGCCTACGAAACTGCAGGGAGGAGGGAACGTTCTTCCACACTATTTGGGACTGTAGACACATGGCAACATACAGGACGGCGGTAATGCACACGATTTCCCAAACAATAGATATCTACTTGTTGCCGGAGCCTCGTCGCTGTTCACTAAATGTGTGGGAACCCAATGATCTATGTTGGGCATGATGATGGCGAAGCGCAATATCGTCATGTTATGGGGTTCAGAAGTACTGCCAACACTTAGAAAATGGTGTAGAGACATGGATGAGGCGATCGTGGCGGACAAAGCTGTCTTTATCCACCGTGGGTGCCCAGGGAAATGGGGAATGGGGATTATATTTGCGAGCCCCCACGCATTGAGGGGGGAGGAGGTTGACTCAGACTAGAAGACTCTGGCTGTAATGGAATGATGAAGTGTTGATGTGTCGATGCGCTTGTTTTTTAATTGTATCTTAAAACTGAACAAAGTTGAGCTGTGCCCGCAATAACCGCACTGTATGATGCACCAACTGTATGTATCGCTGCCCCGATTGTTATGTTCATATAAAATAAAATATATATAAAACTTACCTTCAGCCTGACATCCTCTTCAGACGATGCTTACACAGGCTTCCCGCGTCCCCTGCGCCAATCCAGACACTACTCTCATGATTGGCATTAACCAGCTTGAGAGAAGCGTAGGGATTGGTCGGAGCAGCCTGGTTCCATGCTCCAGCAGGGACTGGTAGCCTGTGGTCCTTAGCCCTGTTTTGAAATCTCCAAGCAATAGCCTGGAGATATCCAAGTGTGCCTGTCTGTTTAGCCTTCCTAAGATGGCCGGCAAACCTACATGCACCCTGGCAGTGTCCTGAGACCACCACTCGTCCTGCTTCTGATAGCCCCGCCCTCAAGATTCGGCAGTGGCTCTAGAGTAAAATAAAATGATGATAAAGCAGTTTTATTAACTTCTTTATTATCATTTTATTTTACATGCGTCTGCTGGTTCCAGCAGTGGGACGACGATACTCCGCCATAATGGAGGAGCCACCCCTGCTCTCTTTTGTGGTAGTGTGGGCGAGAAGAATAAATCCAAGACAAATTTGGAAAAATAAAACCTTCTTTTATATGTTTCAAACCAAGAACTTAGTTCAAAGGTAAGTACTGTTTTCAATAGTAATTCATACAGGTAAGCAAAGGTTTTAAAGTTGTTAGCTGAGGGAAAAGTCAGAGATTCATTAAGGTAAGTACACTCGGTTTCAGGGGGTTCACCTTCAGGGTTAAAAGTTGTAGTGGGTCAAGGTCCAAAGTGCTACCAGCAGTTCTTCGGGAACTTCCCGGGTTCTGCTCGTAGGAGGGTGCTGGTGACGTTTGTAGCTGGCACGCTACGGAGAAGGTGGGCCACCCAAAAACGCGCTGCACAAGGGAACTTGGGGACAAGCTAGAGAGCTCCCAAATGGGGGCTTCGGGTCGCAAGGGGTATAGGAGCCAGGAGGCACACCCGGTTCGTCGGGACCTGCATCACGTGGCTCAGATGCAGAGTGTTTAGGTTGGCTAGGCTTGGTGCGCAAATATACTCCTTGTGGTCAGGGACAAACTGCTCGGAGAGGCAAAATCAAGGCAGATGGGCCACACACAAAGTGGGTGTAAGTGGTGCCGACGTCCTTCGACTGCTCCTTGGTTCTGGTTCAGTGGGAATACGGACTGGACACTCGCTGTTGGTGTTTGGTGCAGGTTATCTGGTACCCCATGGGTTGGTGCTACACGGCTCCAGTTGATCCTGGTGTCTTCACACTTGGTGGGGATACAGATCTGACCTTCCAGAACACGAGTACCTTCTCCTTGTTGTCGTCGTTCGGGCCAGGGATCTGCAAGGCCATGGACTGGACTCTGCTTGTTGGTGCCTTTTCAAAGTGCTGGCAGGCTACCCAAGGCTTTGGTAGTTCTCCAGCTTGTAGGATGAGTCACTATGGCTGAGAACAGGCAGGGTTTTGCGCCAAAAGCCTACAGTTCTGCTGCTGTTCTTACCAGGCAGTGACTCTTCTTCATCCTTCTTTTGATCCATCAAATCTGAGTTCTTGTGTTCAGGGGTGCCACCTGAATACTCAATTTTGGGGCATTTAAGAAGAGTGGCAGGTAGTAGTCAGTGGACTCCTTACCTTTAGGATGTCAACAACCTCTATTTGACCACTTCCTGTGGGAAGTAGGCAATTCCCTGACCCTAGAATGCTAATTCAGTTCAAACCAAGATGAAGGAATCTGAAAAGTGTGGTCCATATCAGCTGCCCTGTCCCAGTGGTGGTGCTGGCTGAATGTGAACACACCTCCTAATCTTACAAATGTTTCTGCCTGTATTGCTGCCAAAAGTGGGAGCAGAACAGGGGGGTAGGCATCTGCACTATCTGGAGAGGTCTGGGTCGCATAATAAAGGCGGCAGCGATTTGAAGCTTCCTGCCGTGGAATGCACATCCAGGGTGGAGTATGGTGTTCCTGGCCTCTGCGAGTGAAGTCTCTCACCTCAGGAAGTCAGAAACATGTCTATGGTGGCTGGCTGGTCGGGACCAGTCAGTCAACACACTAACAGTTGGTATGTTTTCAATGGGTACCTCTAAGGTGCCTCCTGGGTGCATTGTTTAAAAAATCTGCCACTGGCATCAGTGTGGGTTTATCAAGACAAGGTGTTTGGTACCAAAATACCTTGAGGTACAGTGAAGCCATCATGTGGCTGGGAAACTCTTATTCACGAGTGTTCAGTCCATGTACTTGTCATGGCTTCCCTGTGCACTTGTAAAATCTAAGGTTCTGCTTAGATATCACAAGTACACATCCACTCATGCAGATATGCCCACACATTGGGTATAGTGCACCCTGCCCTAAGACTGTAAGGCCTGTTGTAGAGGTGACTTACGTATACCTCATGCAATGTTTTGCTGGCATGGCACACAGGGGTGTGTGCCAAATTGACTTCATTTTCTCTACACCAAGACACGCAGGCTGCATTGGCAGTTTGCATGAACTTGGTGAGGGGGCGCTTAAGGTGGCACTATTCGTGCTGCAGCCTTACTTGACCCTCTTTAGTTCCAAGGCCCTAGGTTCCAGAGGTACCACTTACTAGGGACCAAAAAGGACCCTACAGGGGTGCCAATTATGGAACAGTGGTACAGTTTAGGGAAAGAACACTGGTACTGGGGACATGGCTAGCAGTAACCCAGTACGCTTTCAGTCAAATTTGCACCAGATACCAGGCAAAAAGTGGAGAGATACTGCAACAGAGTCCAGTGTCCTACAGGTGGGATGGGAAGGGACAAGAAAAGTGCAGTATGGGATGGGGAAAAGAATCAGCAGACTATTTGGGAGTAGGTGGGAGGAACAATGCAGAAAGCGCTGGAAGGGAATTTCCGCAAGGAAGCAGCACATACTTTCACACAAAGTGCTGAAACAAAAAGAAAACATTAGTTCCCTGAATTTGAGCAGTTATACCAGTCGTCCAGTCAAAAGGATGAAAAACAAGTATTGGCAATGCAGATAGGTCTCACCGATGCAAGAGCTATTGGATTTGGCAATGTGTTTTAGGCATGGTGTACATGAGTAGGGCTACTGTTCAAAGTGGCTAAAAATGATCTGGGGGGTAGATAGGGTTAGATAGAGGTGGGGTATATTGGAATGTGCTAGAATGGGGTGAGTAGATTGTGGTGGGGTAGGCTGGTGTTGATTGCAGTGGAGTAGATTGGAGTGGGGCATATTGGGGTGGGAGAGATCTGGTGGGGTATATTGGAGTGGGATAGTGTGGGACAGAGTGGGGATTGATTGTGGTGGTTTGGGGTTGGGTGGATTGGGGTAGGATGGGTGGGTAGATTGGGGTGGGGTAGATTGGAGTAGGGTAGATAATGGTAGATTGGGTGATGCAAATTGGAGTGAGGTAGATTGGAGTGGTTAGATTGAGGTAGATTGGAGTTGGATAGGTTGACATCAGGACTGGTGGGTTAGTGGACTAATATATCCACTGTAGTGGCCTGTGTTCGACCTCATGGTCACAGATTCAAATTCTGGTGCGTCTTCTCAGCCTTTCATCCTTCTGAGGTCGATAAAATGATGACCATTGAGTTGGGTAACAATAAACATCTGTACTTCAGCACCAAGATACCATTGGATGAGCGTGCACTTAACAAATACACATGGTATGTTATGTAGATTGGAGTGAGGTAGCTTGAGTAGACTGTCGTAGTTAGAGTGGGGTAGATTGGGATGGGGTAGATTGGAGTGGGGTAAATTGGGGTGGACAGGAGTGGTTAGATTGAGTGTGGTACATTGGAGTGGTATAGATTGGGGAATGTTGGGTGGGGTGGATTGGGTGGGGTAAAATGGAGTGGAGTGGGGTAGACTGAGGTAGATTTAAGTGGGTGGATTGGGGTAGAATAGAGTGGGATAGATTAGATTAGGGCAGGTTTGGTGGGGTAGTTTGGGGTTAGTAGATTGGGGTAGTTTCAGGTAGATTGAAGTGGCGTAGATTGAGGTAGATTGGAGTGGGGTAGATTAAGTAGACAAGTAGTTTAAGTGGGGTTGATTGGAGTAGATATGGTGTAGATTGGAGTAAATTGAAGTAGGATAGACTGCAGTGGGGTAGACTGCAGTGGAGTAGAGTGGGGTAGATTGGAGTGAGGTAGATTGGGTAAATTGATTGGGGCAGATTGGAGTGGGTGGTGTATGGTATATTGGAGTGGGGTAGATTGGGTGGATTGTGTGGGATGCTGGTAGATTAGAGTAGGGTAGATGGGGCATATTTGAGTAGAAAAGATGGCATAGCCTGGAGTGGGGTAGATCGGGTGGGGTAGATTAGAGGTAGGTAGAGTGGGGTATATTTGAGTGGCAAACTTTGATACAATAGTGGAGCACTCCTTATAATTAATATTTTACCTTCACATGTTCTACCTTCTTCTCTTGCTATTATTTTAGTGTGCTGCAGTGGAGACACGCTGTCTCAACATGCCAACTGAATGAACACTAACTGAATATAATTCAATCAGACTTATTCTACGAGCACTGTAGCTAGATGCTATTGCAATAAAATGATCCTGCAATCTAATTACAGTCTTTACACAGCATTTATATTTTCAAACACCGATGAAACTTAGGATTTGTAACATAAACAGATAATAAACATGTACAAGTTGTTTGATTCAAAACATGATTTTTATCATTTGAATCTGTTGATTTCACAGAAGATTCATGACATTTATTCGGTCTTGAAAACTTTTCAATTATACAATCATGCCCAATGCATTTCGGGGCTCTTGGCACTTCTTCTGGGGCTTGTGTCTATGAATAAATGAAAACAACAACCATTATAAACACATTCAATGTTCAGAGAGCTTTCCAACAATTCCAGTAGATGACACGATTTTCTTATTTCCCATGCTTATATGCCAAAGTACTGTCCAAAATATACCGTCCAAAGAGTGAGGTAAGAACTTGTGCAAAGAAGAACTGAACTGGTTCACCCGAAAAAGAAATAGCAAAATACGAAAGAAAGGTGCTAGAATCGATAAATCGAAAAAAGAGGTCACATCTAAAGAGACTGCGGTGTCTCTCGTTCCCAAGTCGTGTAGACTAACTCTTCACACAGGCTTCAGGAATATTAGCAATACGCGAGGCTAGTTGGGAAGGCTATCTCCAATCTCCATTTTGTGCTGCATGTTTTAAGTTAAAAACCAATATGGATTCCGCTTAGCTCCTAATCAGTAATAACTACACACTCCTGGGCCATCGCACCAGTTCTGCATACATGTGCCCTATCCACAAGCAAGGAATGTGGCAGGACCCTGTAACATAAGACTGGGTAGAACTTTTGGAGAAGCAAGGAAAGCAGTGCCACACCCTTTTACAAGCAACAAGTTAAACAAGCATTTGAAATGCAATAGGTTTCGCATTTATGCGAGTTTGAGCTATTGGTATTGTAAACGACTATGCCTTTTATTTGTGTGTTGTTTTTAAAACAGATAAATAAAAGGCATTGTCATTTACAATGCCAACAGCTTCAACTCTCAGAAATGCGAGACCTATTGCAGTGGAAATTGGTCCATGCTAAAAAAATAATTAAAAAGCATTAGAATAGAGCGTGTCCTGCCTTCAGCAGCAGGCAGGACAAAGCTATTAGAGAAAATAGTGTTCAGAGGCTGTAATTAAAGCCTACTGAGTAACAGCACACATACGGGGTCTCGCCATGGGAGGTTACAAAATGATACATGACAGTACTAAGGACGGACTACTAAGCGTATTGACCAAAAAACAGCAACAGTTTATAGTGGACAATGTCACAAGCCAATGAAAACTATGAGCGGAGAGTGGGCGGAGCTTCATGCCTCGCAGAGCAGTGCATGCAATGTTCAGGCTCGACCTAAAAAGGCCTGTCCAGCAATTATCAATTAACACGCTGCCATCACTGCCAGTCATCTGTAAGTCAGTGAGCCGAAGATTGTCACAGTCACTAGGAAGGGCATGCATGGTGCACCCCTCCAGACCACAGAGCCCTGCTCCGGGTCTCAAGATCCTAGCTAAAGCTGTCCTTTATGTATAGGGATAATATTTGTGTGCAGCTAGATAAGAGGAAGGTCCACAAAACCCACCAGAGGCTCACTTTTGGGTAAATCAGTGCAGGAATGCATGCTGGCACCATCATGCTCGAGATCTTCACATTCCAACAGTGACCTTTATCTTTAATGAAATTTAATTTTGTTTTTTATAAATTGATAACATTTGTCATTCCATAATTCTGGTGTGCGGGCCTTTTTTGACTACACTAAATCATTGGCTACCTCAACAATTAGAAAGTTTTCAACATCAAACACAATAGTGAGACTATTGACGAGGTTTGTTTCTAAGGAGAATACAATGTCAAGTGTCACTGTGAGGGTTAGCACATCCTTTCAGACAGATTCCTTCACCTGATGGGTCTTGTTCTTAGATTGTTGTTTAAGTCTTCCAGCCAGTACCAGTTGGGAGTGCCCTTGTTTTTTCTGCAGCTTAACCCTACTCGCTTCAATTTTGAGAGTGAGACCTCAATTAGTAGTGGTCTAACCCAGACCTTCTCAAAGTTAACCAAGCTGATTCATAGAATGTGGGGTATCTTCTTGATGTATAAGGGATGCACTAATGGAAGAATGCAGTTGCACATAATTAGGGTGTTATGTCCAAAAGTCCAACTATGAATCAGTCTGGCATCCAGATGCAACAACAGTCACTGTGTCTTATCTGTATAGGACGTAAAATGAGGTACGCAGACAGTGAAAGGTACCCAGTGTGCTCCCGCCTTCCTACGACTCAGGCAACGACAGTCTGAATCCCTCATCTGCAGGTGATCTACAGGTAAAGGATGGTAGGGGCAGTGACTGTTTGCCTCGTCTGAATGCCGACCGCATTGTTCCCATCCATTTGTGTTTGCAGTTATTGGTGACTCGCTGGCAAATATCACTTTATCCTCGTTAATCGTACAAGTAATTCCTCCTCTAGCATCGATGAGAATTTTGCATCCATGGACTTGGGTATTCCCTTCACTTTCAGTGTACTTCCTGCTCATAGGAATGTGTCTGACGAAAGAAAAGAGTCCATAAGGCTCTTGTGGATCTTCTGATTAATAATAACCTGATTGATGTCTGGGGTACAATCAGATCAGCACAAAAAGGATATACATATTATTCTGCGCCACATCAAGTTTGTGTCAGATTGGATTATTTTATGATTTCTAATCATTTAATGTCACGGGTTAAGATAGATAGGCTCCCAAGAATCCTCAGCGACCATAACCCAGTACTTCTGACGATGAAGTTAGAAGGAGGAATAAGAGCTAATCGGGTATGGACATTCGAAAGAAGGCTCCTTTTAGAGGATGACTACATATCACATATGTCAAAATGGATCACGGAGTTTTTTTAAAACAATAGAGGAAGTGCCTCGGTTGGAGTTATTTGGGATGCTTTTAAGGCGGGTGTCCGTGGTGAAACATGTAGCTATAGCAGTTATAAACGTAAATTAGAAGGGCTTCGGCAAAGGGAGTTAGAGAGAGCTGTGTTAGAGGTAGAAGAACAACTTAACAATTGTGTTATCAGAGGGGAACCAGTAGAACAATATATCTTAGATCTTATAAAAGTAAAAAGTGAAGCTGAAGATGAATTGGCGAAAAAAGCGGCAGTATATTATACAATTAGAAGGGAGAGGTGTTATGAATATAATGAAAAAGTTGGGCATGTACTCGCCATGCGCACTAGACAGATAGCGGCAGAAGGAACAGTTAGGGAAATTAGGGATGAAAATGGTAACTTGCAAAAAGATCCGGAAGAAATCAGGGACGTTTTCAGGAAATTCTATCAGAATTTATATGATCATCAACATCCGTGTGGGAGTGATGAGATTAGGGATTATTTTGAGAATATCCCAGCGGAGAGGGTTCTGGACGAAGATGCAGATAGATTGGAAAGTCAGTTAGATGCTGAAGAGATTAAAGAAGCTATGTGTAACCTCCCTTCAGGAAAAGCTGCTGGCCCGGACCAGATACCCTTAGAATTTTACAAAACTTTCTGGGGAATGCTCGCTCAAGAACTAACCAAAACGATCCAAGCTGCTCAGTTGGGCGAGTCTATTCCAAAGTCTTGGGGGGGTGCAGATATTGTGTTAATTTTAAAAAAAGGAAAGCCGCCGACTGAACCTGGGTCATATCGCCCCATTACATTAATGAATAATGACACCAAAATATATTCAAAAGCTCTGGCAATGAGATTTGCCGGGGTAATAAGCGCTTTAGTAAGCTATAGCCAGCACGGATTCATTCCTGGTAGAGGAACAACCCACCACACCAGGAAAGTTATAACGCTGTTTGATGCCGCTGAGGTCACAGGAGATCCGATGGCAGTAATGTTGCTAGATGCTGAGAAAGCATTTGATCGGGTCTCCTGGGACTATCTGTGGCACACTTTAGTAAGAGCTGGATTCAGGGGTGGTTTTATAAAAGCTTTACAGACCTTGTATAAAGAACCGATCGCGGCCCTCAGAGTTAATGGGGGTGTTACGGGTCAATTCATGATTAAAAGAGGAACACAGCAGGGGTGCCCATGTTCCCCCTTACTGTTTGCCATGTATATGGATCCACTGATCCGTAAGCTAGATCTATGCCCAGAGATAACACCGTTACCAACACTAGTGGGACCATGTAAGATATTGGCCTACGCTGATGATGTGGCAGTGATAACACCAAACCCCACGGAGGCAACTGTATTTATAGAAGAAGAGGCTCGTAGATTTGGTCAGATTTCGGGATATGCCCTAAATGCCTCGAAAACCCAGATCATTAAAAATTCAGCGACCATGTGTGTAGATAATAGAGTTGTCCAGGCAGGGACTTATTTAGGAATAAATATCTCAGCTGATTTAAATAACCTGGTGGAAAATAATATTGTTCCAATAATAAATAAAACAAAAAAAGACCTGGATCGGTATGAAAATCTGCACCTATCAATAGTAGGCCGAGTTAATATCATCAAAATGATGGTGTTGCCAACATTTTTGTATATCTTTAGGGCAGTGCCACTTTTATTTGACAATAAATGGTTTAAAATTTGTGAGCAAATGATTAACCGGTTTATATGGGCTAGAGGAAAGACACGCAGGGCATTGAGATATATGTCACTCCCACGGAGGCGCGGGGGTTGGTCTTTACCAGATCTAAAATTGTATTATTGGGCTGCTGCATTTCAAAATATGTTGGGATTGGTTGGGGGGGCAGAGATGGATGGATGGGACAATATTGGTTCACTTGCTATTTATGGTTTGGTTTTGGGTAAAAATGCGGAAAATATTTTTCTACGATTTACTGAGGAAAGTTATTATAAAAGAACGCGGTTTAAGACCATAATGGCTGCTTATAGCATATGGAAGGGAATATCAAAAAAGATAGGAATTGGGAAATATAATGCTTACACCAGATTTAAAAATAACCCCTCCCTGCCTCGTATGGTCTTTACAGGAGCTGTATTCCAAGATTGGGAGAGGCGAGGGATAAGAAAGATTGGAGATATCCAGGGACCTCATGGTATACTACAATTTGTAGAATTACAGAATAGATATACTTTAGATACAAAGCATTTTTTTAAATATCTCCAAATAAGAAGTTGTTTAACAAATAGAAAAGGAGGGCCTCTGGGTTTCGAAAGAAATGTACTGATGGACCTTATAGAAGCAGGTTCTGAGTGTACCATAAAAAGATTCTACTTTGAGATGACAGCATTAAAGAATGATGATATGGAAAAATGGGTCAATAAGTGGTCTGAAGATCTGGATATAACCAGTGATATTTTTTCAGAGTCGCTAGAGATGGGAAGCAAACTGTTGTGCTCATCATCTCTACAGGCTCAACATTACAAGATTTTATATCATCTGTACTACACACCAGCGAAAATTGCTCAATGGGGGGGTCTATCGGGAATCACCTGTTTTAGGTGTGGTAGTGCAGAGGCGGATATAATGCATATTTTTTCACTTTGCCCACAACTAGATAGTATAAAACAGGACATTGGGAACTTTTTGCAGAATGTATTGTTAACCACAATAGAATTAAACCCAGCTGTAATGCTACTAGGAGTCAACCCGGAGGGCCATGCGAATAATGAAAACTTTGTATTTGTTGTAATTGCTATCTTTAGACTGCTAGTGGCTTCGGCTTGGCTCGACCCTAATCCTCCCACATATCATCAATGGTTGGGTAAGGTGTTATCAATCCAAAAATTAGAATCCGCCATATATGCTAGGAAGGGGAAAAAAGGCAAGAAACTTGGTTCGCAAATATGGGAACCCCTTATTCGATGGAAGCAAGGTCCTGATCCTTGATCCTTGATTATTGATTGTTGGGGGGGGGGGGCGAAATCGAGATTGTGGTGTAGAGCATTCCGTGTGTCTATTGTGTATATGGTTTATCTTGGTATAACTCTGTATGTCTTGGTATTGTATATGTATATTTTTATACTCCCATTGTATATATGAATGCGCGCTCTACTACCTTGAATTCTATTGTGCCCTGCTCATGTTTTAAAAAATAAAAATTTAAAATAGAAAAAAAAAAAAAAAAAAGGAATGTGTCTGCTCTTTTCCTCCTTTCTATAAGTATTACGTCCTTTCCCACAACAAGGGCAGGATAGAGCATCATTATTTTTATGATCTCTAGATTGGCACCTGTCTGCTGCTGCCATCTGTTGCCACACGTCCGTGGAGTGAAACTGAAAGTGTTTTGTCCCTTCCGTTTGCCATGCTTCCCCAGCGATCCCAAGTATGGCGTTCACCTTTTTGTGGCAAAGTACCCTGATCATAGCCACCATGGGCTAGGAGAGCACATGGTCGATCCTTTCTGTGGCACCTACCAGAAGCCTGAGCCACAGGGCAAGGCTTGGGTTGGGCTGGTCTAAAAGATTAGTGTGTGGCCCTGTTTTTTGGCAGTTCGAGGTCTTGTTATCAGTGGCGACTGGCAGGGAATGGGGTGGCGGGCGGGGATACAAAATATATTTTCAAAAAACACTTACCTCTTCACGGCCGTCTCTCCATCGGCTTCTCTCCCAAGTGAGTCCCGGAAGCAGGAAGCACATAGGCTCCCCTAAGCCAATCACAATGCTGCTGTTACCAGCGTTGTAGCTGGTCTGAGCTTCGAGGTTCGGTGCTCAGAGGGGGACTGGGAGCCTGTGCATATTCTCCACCCAGGCTGTGTATTACAGCCCGGTGGAGAACATGCAAAGTGCACATGACTGTTTGGCCGGCCCACACCTTCATGTGCACTTATTGTTAACAAACCACTCCTCCTCCCTGTGCCACAAGCCCCACCCTGCCCTAACCCAGCCTTGTGGCTACAAAAATACAATGATAATAGCGTTGTTGTTATCATTTTATTTTACACACTGCTCTGAGAGCAGTAACGCTACACTACTCCTTCTTAGCGGAGGACCCGCCCCTGCCTGTCATATGGTCTACTGGGACAGTTTTTCTTTTGAATTCCCTGATATTAAAACAGTAATTATCTGCAGCAAGCTCAAATCCTTGCAGTCTCCGATACCTTACAAAGCATCCATACAGCGTGTGTTTAGAAGATCAAAACTGTTCCGATTTCCAAACATGGGCCACTATTTGACCTATCTGATTCGTTAATGGGGCCACTTTTAAGTTGGTGCCCGAGCCTGTTTTTTGTCCCAGTCCGACTCTGGTTATGCCCTTTTCCCAAAAGAAACTTAGTGTCTCTTCTAAAAAAACAGCGTTTTTTTCAAAAGATAATGGGAACAAGGGAGAATTGTGCTTATTGTATAATGGTTCTCTCTTAAGTGAAAATGACACTGAGAGTTCCAATGTCCAATCTATAACCAACCCACTATTGTGGGTTGTAAGGGAAAGAAACCCTTTTCTTAATATAGCCCTCACTCATTCTAATAGTAACATGCTTCATCATCAGGCTCACCCCAACTCCTAAAGGTTGGGGTGGGCTCAACCATATTTCAGGAAGCACTTAAGAGAAAAAGGTTTATGGGGGCGGAACATTAAAGATAAAATTCCTCACCCACTCCTAAAGTATCCTTTATTAGTGGAGTGGGAGGAAAGGTAAAAACACTATAATCAGGTATTAGGATGTGATGGCCCCATGACCCTAAACTAGACACCTCCATGTTTCAGCCCTCTCTAGTGGCCTAGAAAACTATCCTGGGCTTTCGTCAGGGTGGGATGCAATAAAGTCATTTCCCCCAAAGACGTGAGTACACAATGGGCATGCAAATAGCATGTGGCACATTAAATAATTCTGTTAGAACAAGTCTAATACTTGCCGCTGTTTTTAAGAGGAATTACCCCACGTTAACAGGGTGTCAGCTCCCAACAGGGGCATAAGTGGGAGGCCTTGTAGTCACACATTTGTCAAAGGTCCGTCCCTGCTACAACCTACTTTGTGCTTTGCTCCCCTGCTGTGCTACGTTTCTGTGTCCCCCTGCTCTTCACATTCTTAATTCTTCTCATACTACTGCAAATCCAGCAGAAAAAAATTCTGTGTGTGTGGTATATTGTAAATATAGCCTTTCTGTTTTCAGTTTTTATGGGTTTTTACAGATAAATACAGACAGAAAACAATGTGTTCTCTGTCTGCATTTATTTTTAAAAGTGGATAAATACAGAAAATTGTGCTGCTTTTAAGTGACTCTCTGTGCTGTCTTTCATGAATTATAGCCCAACGGTTGAGCAGATGGACAGCATAGGAAATTAAACAACAAGATGAAATTTCTTTAAATAACGGCCTGTCAATATACATTTGTGGTATAATGCTAGTATTTACCAGTGGGTTGTATTGTTATGTAATATTTGGCAGCTTAAATAGCTAAAACATGACAGACATCAAAGTATGAGTGCACGTCTTATCAGTTAAATAAATATGGAAAAGTACAGTTTTACAACTTCAATAAATACGCAAAACACAAAATAAATATGGATAAATACAGATAAAATGGCCAAAACATAAATATGGATAAATACAGATGGAAATGTAAAAAAAAAAAAATACCATCAAACCAGGAGCCCATATTGTAATTGCATTTATGTAACACTTACTACTCCCGATGAGGTGTTGAAGCACTTCACTCCGAATAGTGCACTACTCCAGATTAGTGGTTAATCGGTTATTAGGCTTAGTCTTGTGCTCTTAAAATCGCATGCCATGCATTTACTACAGTTTCTTTTGTGATTAACTCCCATAGTGTATGAAGTGATACAGACAATCTTGCTCAAATGTTATGAAATAAAATGCACAATGTTTTTTTAAAAGTATTGTTTTATTTAGACACATTGTCTGAAAAAGTCTTTCTTGCTGAAATTTTAAATTAATGTGTACAGGATAATCTATGTATCCCACTCTTCTTGTGTTTTTTAAAAAATAAAAGAGACTGTAAACGTTACATTCTAGTGTGGAAACTTTAACTGAATGGTTCTTTTTGAATAATGTATGCTGGACGAATGGGACGTTGATAGCCTAATAATACAGTAGTTTCTCCAGGGATTTTCCTTTGACTTTTCGTTAACTCCCTAAAATGACCACTGACAAGCAGGGCCGGACAGACCGTAGCGGGCACCAAGCGTTTCCCCGGTGGGCCGCCAGCGTTGGGCAGGTTTCAGGCACCTGGGTTGTCAATATCGGCTCTCTGTAACAAAATCGTCCGAAACCAGCCTTAGCAAGCAGCTGCACCTACCCCCTGTCTCCCAAGGGGGCCGGCCAAGCAGTTTGCCAGGGCCGGTTTTGGTTCCCAGTCCAGCCTTGCCGACAAGCAATGCCGTTACAATCAATTATTTAAAGGTTAGCTGATTAATCGCTCCTTGTAAGTAGCAGGGAAACAGACTAAATCTGGTATCCGACCAGCTGGGCTCGTGTTACAATGATAATTTACTTCCAGGCAGATTAGTCTGCAGAGCTGTCTCTTACAGCTGCTAATTCGCCACAGTTCAAGACGTTGGTTGCAAAAGGAGGAGGGAAAGGGTTGGGGGTACAGTGTTAAAATGAAGTCTGTCTGCAGGCTTTTGAAGTGAGGACACTTTAGACTTGTTACTGTCAAATATGCATTTATTTCTGGTGATCCTGCATCATCCTGCAGTTGTTATGCTCCATACGGTAGGTATGTAGCCTGTGAGGGGGCCACGCAGCAGTCTAAATTGGTAGCAAGTGCCACAGACCTCGATAGGACTCACTCTGGCAGGGGTCGATGTGCCTTAAAAAAAAAAGTGTAGTAACTGTGATGCTGCATGCAATGAGGGAGGGGTTAGTGAATGTGGTTACAGGGTCAAAGGTGTGGCTAAAAACAGATCTGTACTTTTTTGGGGATGTTCTCCTTCGGGTAACTACATATAAAATAACACGCAGCTTAACTGAAAAATAAATTCAAGTTACGTTAATCAGTTGGAAATGCTCTATAGTACTTAATCTCTATAAGTTAATACACTCCAGAGTTCTGTGTGTGTAACCAGAGAGCCACAGAATTAAGGGGCAGATTTGTCATTATTTAACGCAGCAAGACAAATTGCTGCTCCTCGCTTCGTCAAATGGAGAGGACAGGAATGCGCTATATTTACTAACATATGGCGCTTTTGTGCTCTATCTCTGTGCTTGGGCACTTTGTGCTGCTCAATGCCAACACAGGCACCCCTGCCCCATGGTGCAAGGGTGCCTGCGTTGCAGGCCGGACTGTTTTTGTGCAGGAATGATCACCTTTCTGCACAAAAGCAATCCTTAGATTTCCTCTTTCTAAGTGTGCTTTAGAATGCAGCCCAATTGTGAATGAAGACACAATGAGGAGGAACAAAGATATTTCTTATTGTTGCACCTCTATTGGAAAGGCATACAATTTTGACACATTCCCAAGTTTACTACTCTTGGTAAATCTTGGAATGTGGCAAAAACATGGGTGGATGCAAGTGATCAGCCACTCTTCACCCATGTAACGCCTTATCAGTGCAAAGTAACGCAAGGCAGAAATTTGCGCTGCCTTGCATTACTCCAGATTTACCAAGCTGTCAGGGTCACTCAAAGTGGTTTTGCGTGGCTTGATAAATCTGACTTAAGGATTGTCCTGCCCTTGCGCCACCCTGTGTGACGCAAGGGCAGCACAAGCCTTTGATAAATCTGGGCATGCATCTTGGTTGGTGGTGGTGGTGCAGTGGAAAATAGTGACGTGCATTTTTTGTTGCTACGAGGTTCCAGCTTGTGACAGAAAGCACTATGAATTTGTAAGTCATCATTTTAAACTTGCATTACACGCAGTATAAGGTATGCTGCAACAAAATGTGCAAAAAGGTTTAGGATAAAAAGGTGTTTCCAAAATACAGATTTTAGTAATACCCAGACTTAAGTAGTTCAGTTCTTTTTATATGGCTGTCCCTTAAAAGCATGCACTTCACACCTCAGCTGGTAACTCCTTGCACTATCATTCAAAAAGTATACATCTGTGTTATCAGGGAGCTTCAAGTTATTCCATCAATTATAGCGAATATCGGCTTCAAATCACCCTTTGCATTTGCAGATTAACTAGTTGTGCACATTTACATTTCTTTCAGGCACCAGTGCCCTGACAAGAAAGCTTGTTCCTTGTTTAGCTGTCACCCCGCCTTCTGTTTCTCTGTACAGGAGACAGATGAATCATTTAATCTATTGGAATTATCTGTGCCGGGACGATTGTCTTGTCACAAAAAGTAGAGGAACTGTTTTTCATAAATTAAAGTATGAGCATGTCTCGTGCCCATCGGCCCCACCTACTTCGACCTCTGTATACTTGCTCAAGGGTCTTCCCAAGTCGCCTTGCATATGGTATCCATCCATTACTCTGCAAATGGTATTGATCCAGCGGGTTACCAGCAACTGGTAATCTAACACCACATACTCACCTGGGCCCATAAATTCATTCACAACACACTGGCAATAATCGCTGGGGTCATGTTTTGAAATTCTCTAGATTAGTTATCTCTATTCCCTAACTAATCTTTCACTGATCAAAAAGTTCTTTCCTCTGGTCAATGGACAATTAGTTGAACTAGTTGATGGTGAAATGACATAAGATTTCAATATACTTACAGATGGAAATGATCACAGAGTCAGGATGTATTTTAAATTTGATCTCAGATTAATTCATGTGAACGACTTACACTGTACGGATCAACTCCGTTTCTCACAGGAAGGAAGATCAAAATAATCAATCAAAATGCATTCATTTATACTTTGCAATGACACTGCATGAAAGGCAGAGGATAGAGAGAAAAGCACATAAGCGCATACACAGATATAACTATAATTACCTAGAATGGTGTGAGAACCAACTCCCTGTTAGGAATTGGAAGGGGTCCCCCAGGAAAGATCTGGCGAACAAAGACTTCAGGACAGGAATCAGGACAGGACAGATGACCTCTCTATCACCGACACTTGCGAAGCACCCCTCTCTGACACTCTCTTCCTCCTCGAGATTCTTCTGCGATCTTCTTCTAAATTAATTTGCTTAGGATAATTGGTTCAGCAATTCGATTCTTCTTTAGTATCACTCGTCACTCCGACAGCATCTCTGTCTCCAGTGTAACTTAATTAACTAAGAACTACCTCAATTATACTTTAAAACTTAATGAAATTTCTAACTCTGATTGGACAGGCAAGGGGCGGTGATCATCACACCATGCTTATTTCCCATTATTTTCTTTCAGCTCTTTGTTTAAAATCCCACTCCTTAAATTTTATACATCAATCTTTATTCCCACCCGTATTCTCATTTTAATTGTCACATATTAGAAAAAATACTGTAGTTGCCATCCATCTCAGTGGACTGTTCCGGTTCTCGTGAAAGTATCATTGTGTCTTCTAGCTTGGTAGCACTACGCATGTGTGGTATAACGAGAGGGAATATACTGTGGTTCGTGTTTCTAGGCCCATAATAAGCACTATGGAAAGAGTCAAAAAGACAAATGTTAAAATAAAAAATAAATGGTTTCACTGTATACCACCTATCTCTACTCTAATCCCATTTACTTTTATTACTCTCCCGCAGTAGCATTAGTAAAATAGCTGTGTTCAGTTTTTCAGCAAGCATGTGAGTTTAAAGCGGTCATTTTGTTAACTACTGCGCAAGTGCAGAAAGTTCCCTCCAAGCAAAAGATACATCATAATACATAGATGCAGTAGACGCATGGGCACTAAAGATTTTCGGTTAGCGGCCACTTTTAGAATCACACTCTAGTTACTTATTAATAAAACACATAGGCAAGCTTCGTTCTTACTCATAAATGTTGTGTAATGCATGTTATTTCCACAATACAAGTTTAGTACAGGGTTAGTGGTTACATGAGAAGATTGCATCCAATCAAGTCTTTTTTTCACGAGTCTTACTCCATCAGTATCTACAGAGCTCCTCCCTGCTGCAGTCCGGAAGGGAACTTCCTTTCTTAAATCTTTAAATGGTGTACTGCAGCCTGCAACCGTGCGCCTTGCCTCGGCTTGCCCTATGGCAGCATGCAAGAGTGCTTCTACAGCAGTTTGCAAAGGAACTGCTACAGCTTTTAAGAGGTCTCCCTGCTGCAGACTGCTAGATTGTGACTCTTCGCCACCCGTCAGAAGGGACTCTATCTGGGTCTGGTGCTAAGAATTTTGAGGCCCCAGACAGAAAAGGGAAAGGTGAGCCCACATAATTTGCATATTCGTGACATGACGCACAGTGACATCACAGAAAGTGACATCTCTCTACCCTTTGTCCTCTTTGACATCAACGTAGCAGCTTTGCAGGAAGTAACTTTCCTGGTACGAACATCAGTAAAACCCTAAATTGATTTTTTTTCTTGTGCCCCTGCTAAAAACCTTTTCTCATCTACAGGAACTTTATCAGTTCCTTGTGAAACTTTAGGTCGCTGTTATTGTTAACATGTAAAGTGCATCTATGCCTTGGGTGGATACCCAGTACAGAAATCTGCGAAATAAATTAATAAAATGTTTGAATTGCTGTTTCCTGTCTCACTGTTTCTATTCCTTTCTTCATTTATAGTGCTTAGACGCTTATCCTATATTACTATGATAAATGCTGAAATAAATAGAACAGCCCAGCAGCTCCTACAGCTTTTTCAGTGAACGTTACATTCCACAGTGTCCATTCCCCAAGAACATACTGAATACAGTGTTGGAGCACCCAGAGCCCATAGCGTTTCAGCTTCATGTTAAGAATATAGATTTTAAAAATCTAATACTGTAATGTACTGCAAAAGTGCTTAATTTGAGCCATAGTGTCCACTATTCTGGCTGATGAGGGGTAAAACCCCGGTCCTCGGAAGCTTGTTTCCAGTCAAGGTAGGACCTGGCCTGGCAGTTCGGGCTGGACTGTTCCCATTGGGCGCAGGGTCTAGACTGATTTGCATATGGCTGGGTCCAAACTGGAATGGCATGGGAAGCAACAAAACGATGGATTTAGGCCCAGATCTCTGTACTGGGGTGAATGTATGACATTATTCTGCATTCTGTAAATCAATTATTCATTTTGCATAGTGTCCATAGGCACTCATTTCTGTGGACTGACGTTTAGTTTTCCTCATCAGATATTGACGTGAATAGGAAAGGGAAAAACACACTAAGGGAATGAAAGAGGATGGCTAAGACTGACAAAACGTAAAAAAATGAAGATGCTACCTGCATCGCATGCAGTGTGGCAATTTGGTAGGCAGCAGCGTAGTGCAGCATTCTCCTGCCAGACTGCCCACTTTCTGCTGCTTTATCCTCCCCTCAGGGCTTGAGGGGGAAGCGCTTGAGCCTAAGGTCGAAAGCCAAACCCTTTGTAAAGATTACTTCCGGGCAGGATCCTTCTTAAGTACCCTGCAGCTGCAGGGGTCTTCCTCTTTGGATGAGCTAGCACAGAAAACCCTCCGTGCCTCTTACCCATGTTGACTTGTGTGTGACTACTAATGCAATGCAAGTGTTTCAATGTTTTATTTTATCTTGTTCTGCGTTGCAGGTGGAAGTAAAGGGCAATCCAAAGGACTTAGGTGTGAAATGCAACCACAAGAAAGAGCCTATTTGGGCTTCATGCCAATACATCGGTAGTCCTGATGACAGGGCTCCCTGTTAGTCCCATGGGCAGTTTAGGCCTGAGCGACTGAAGGCATGCCTGGCATCGCTCCACCTCTGCGTGTGTTATTTTTCTGAACTATGGCAACCAGAAACGGGGTGAATCACTAAAGGTTCAGCACCAGATGCATCTATTCCTCGCCCTAATTGGCTAATAAGACCGCCAGCCAGCCTGCATGCATTTATTGAGGGTAATTTAGTGTGTATGTGTGCCTGGCTATGGGATATCTGCGCTAAGCAGGAACCTGCAAGAGTTAGACAATTGAGCATGGAGTGTCAGATAGTCGATGCAACGGCCATGAAGTTGATTCAAACTATGCAGCCTTGGTATTTAGGGTGCTGATGTTTAAAAGCACCAGCTGCAGGATTCTGAGCAGAGCTTTGGACCTGGCATGTATTCTATTGCAAATCAAGCACTTGTACAGCAGCAGTATTGTTGGCACTGCTTCCAAAACCTAATATGATTAATAATGAAGGGGTGTATTTTAAGACTCAAAAGCTTAGAGGGGTTATACTTATATGGGATATAGTTTCATTTTCGTCATTAAGGTGATATTTTGGGGATACTTATTTTAAATGAATGAGCACGAAGCTCTGAGAGGCAGAACTGTGGGGTAAATGTTGAGGTAGGGTTGCATTATGTTGCCCCATTCTAGGGTTCCAAGGTATTTCTGCCTCTGTTGTGCATTGTTCCCTTTGTAGTTTGCAGGATAGGGTGTTTTTCTCAGCCTGGAGGTGCATAGAATGCTGCATGTGTGTATAATGAATGGGAATCGACTCTGAAAACCCATCTCGTGCTTTAGGAATACTTGTAGTGTACCCAGTGTATCATGAGTCAAAATGCAAGGAAGGAAAATACCCTGCCTTGTTTTCTGCTTGTGCAGTAAAAGACAGCCATAATTGATGTAAAAAGGCCCACTCAAACCCTGGGTCTCGATGCAACTGCACCTGTTGCACCAACATAAGCTATGCCCCTGATAAAAACATACTCTGCCCCTGACACAACACTTGCTTCACTGACCTATGCAGTAGCCCTGGGCCAGTCTGATCTGGTGATCTACTCCACAGTGGCTAGTTTGTAAAAAAAAAAAAAAAAAGTGTTGTGGCTCTTGTCAGGAGGTGGCTTGCACCAAACAATTTCTCCTGTTAGCGCCGCATAAAACAGAACCAGCTGTTAACCAGGAAAGTGGGGAGAGGGTGTGGCTTAATGTCCAGAGATGCAGACTTTGGAGCTGGGGTACCAGGTTTGAATCTCGGCTGTAGTGAGGTCATAGAATTAACTGCAGACATTGCTAAGTTAGCATTAGTTAGCATATGCTTGGCAGCCATCTTGCCGCTTTTGTGCACGTTACTATTTGGCTCGTGGATAGGCTGCTGGTGCATTCTCACATGAGAACCATTTGCTTTTGACACGTTTAGCTGTACACTGTGCTTCTCGTCTGCACAGCGTGTTCAAGGTCGAAAAACAATGTATCCTGTTGATTCACTTTGGTTAGCCACACACCCATAGACATAACATCAAACACAACTGCACTACTGAAAGTCAAGTGCTTTTAATATGGCATTGCATGCATGAAAAGGCACTGGGAGAGATTCATTCCAACGACAAAGAGCTGTGCTTGTCCTGAGATGTAATTATTTTCATTTGAAGTTGGAGGTATGGGGACCCCCTGACAAACTAAACAAAAAGAATCCTACTCCGAGTGCAGACCCCAGGGATGGGGGACACTCAGTGTTGTGAAAAATACCCCTCACACACCAACAGGCCCCTTGGTGTCATGCTTCATCATTGGGGTCTTCGCATCCCACTAGAGGGATGCGGCGTGCTACGACCAGCGACTACGCGGGAGAACTGTCAGAGTTGACTATGTGTGGTGCGTGTAAGGTGTAAGTGGTGAAGTATTTGAGGATGTGAGTGAAGGGTGTGGTGAGAGTTAAAAAGTACCTGGCTAGTAGGTTCTAAAAAAACTTTATTCAAGACCTCAAGCTGGTACTGCTAAAAGAAGTGCAGAGTGAGGTTAGTTGTCAGGGTGGGATGATGGATTCGTAATAAAATCCGCCAGAGATTGCCTCCTTCTACCACCCAGCGCTGGGTGGTAGAAGGAGGCAATCTCTGGCGGATTTTATTACGAATCCATCATCCCACCCTGACATTCTGGATATGCTCATGAAGCAGGATAAATCATTAACAATGAGTCATGCAACTGCATGAACCAATACCGCTGTAGGCAAACTATAGCCTTTTTCTTCACTGTAAATATTTTCACTTTTCTTTTAATTCCTAGACAAAAAGTATTTTTTGTAAAAAAACGTGAGTAGGGTTGGGAAGTTGTGCCCCGTCCTGAAGAAGGAACACCAGTTCCGAAACATGTCGACGCACACCAGAGGTAATGTCCATAATAAAGACAACTAACCTCACTCTGCACTTCTTTTAGCAGTACCAGCTTGAGGTCTTGAATAAAGTTTTTTTAGAACCTACTAGCCAGGTACTTTTTAACTCTCACCACACCCTTCACTCACATCCTCAAATACCCCACCACTTACACCTTACACACACCACACATAGTCAACTCTGACAGTGCGTAGTCGCTGGTCGTAGCACGCCGCATCCCTCTAGTGGGATGCGAAGACCCCAATGATGAAGCATGACACCAAGGGGCCTGTTGGTGTGTGAGAGGTATTTTTCACAACACTGAGTGTCCCCCATCCCTGGGGTCTGCACTCGGAGTAGGATTCTTTTTGTTTAATTATCAGTGCCCGTGGAGTGAGAATCCTATCTCTATACTCTACCTCCCCCCATTGTTACTATTGTCCCCCTGACAAAGCCTAGAGGTCTTTCTATACTTATTATAAACTATCTTATATCACGGGAGGGTGGTAAGGCACAGTAGTCCTGTTTCCACTGTCATTATAATATGATTTCCCTTTTTGTGCTTTATGGATTTGTAACCATGCTAATTATATTGTTCTTATGCATTTTGCTGCTTGTGTTGGCTAGTATACTGCATTATGGAGCACGTTAGTTAAAATAAACATTTTAAACTATATCGTGTCTCTATTTACTCATGTTGTGGACAAGTATGAGTGTATAAACGAAAGAGTTCTTCCCGCGATTCCTGAGAGGAACGGGGTGTTGTGATCTAGGATGTCTAATCATTGGTAGCTTTGCTGTTGTACTGAGAATGAATGAGACACTATAGCTAGTTGGATTGCGGTTCTGGGCACCGATGTGGGTTTTCTGGTACACCACTACACACCGAGGTCCTGGTTTCCTGCGCATAGTTCTGTGTATGTGCAGAATCCCTGTAACATGGCATCAGCTCAATATCCTGTGATTCTGGGCAAATCACTTAATCTCTGTGTATAGTAATGTGTCCTTAACTGGTGCTCATGAAAAGTGACAGTGCTCAAGATTAAGTGCCAATGTTGATGATTAAGTGCCAGTGCTGAGCACCAGCTCAAATTAAGCACTGCTTCTCCATTCTCTAGTTTGCTTACTGATTTTTACAGCGTCCAGGAAATAAACAAAGCCTTGGGAGATGCCAAATGAAGAAGGTAGTAGTTGCAAGGCAGACTATATTTATAGCTGGTGTCTGTCGCACTGTCCTACCTCCAGGTCAGTCCCATCCTTTCTGACCATGTGCTTACCTTATCAGTGAAAACGTCCAAAGCATTGTTGTCCTACTAATCTGGTGATTAAAAGTGGAATTGAAAGCTGTGGCGAAAATCATTTGTATGATCAGCGTGGATAGTACTATCTAAATCTACACTCAATGAGTTTAAAGGAAAAATAGCAAAAGGCTTTGTCACTTTCCTAGCTGGATGTGGATAGCAGTAGTGCTAACCAAATTCTTAAACACCTGCTACAAAAACAGACAGTTGCGGGTAAAGCTTCACAGTGGCACTGGAGCAGCAGATGCACTTTATAACAACAGAAAACTACCACCCGGAGTTCCCAAAATGGTGTTTAGCATACTGAAGGGCAAGTACCGCTCCAGTCCAATTTCATACTATCCAGCATAGTGTCTTACTTTATTGACACTATGATTTTCAAAACTTTGATCAATTAGTATTGTAAATGACAATGCCTTTTATTATTGCAGGTTTTTTAAGCATCAATAAAAGGCATTGTCATTTACAATGCCAGTAGCTCAAAATCTCACAAATGCGAGCCCTATTGCATTGCAAATGCTTGTTTATTTTCTCTCAAGGCGCCTCCACTTTATCATGCAAGCTGCCAAATGTCATCTGCATGATTAAATGAGCAGCAGCAGCCCACTGCCTGCACCATTTTGACATTCCCACTGCCTGCTGCTGAAAAACGGAAAGAGGCTGGAAAGCGCAGCGAAGGTAGCAAAATGAAATATGTAGGAGGTGGAGTGATTTGTCGAGAGTGACACGACCTCCAATACAAATCCGAGCTTGGCATCCAGGCCTTGAAGTTGGCCCTAAAATCCCTAGAAGCATCTGCTGCAATCCGAAAGAAAGCTGCTAATGAAGATGTTAGGATTTGTTATTTGAGATGTAACGTCTAACACTACAAGAATATGCAGGCCTAACACTACAAGAATATGCAGGAGAGGTCTGGGGCTTGTTCGACAGCACGTGAAATGTAGTCTCTTCCTCCAATGGAAAAATGATGGGCATGTCTCCACATCAATATGCAAACAGGAGACAGCTTGAAAATGGCACCTGTCCTTCTATTAATCGGAGATTAGGGCAGGGGGTCATGCCAGTTATCCATTTGTTCTAACAGATGTGTAATGTATGCAATTATCATAGCTGGCAAGGAACTACTTTACAACTCAGATTTTTCATGGGTCGACTTACCTTTCTTTCTCAGCTGGCCGGGACACGGCGGATAATGATATGTACACTTTAATGACTGTGAATTAATGCCTCATTATGTGAAAAGGTGACACATCAGGGAGTGCCGAAGCGTGTAAATGTAAACAGTTCCCAGCATGGGTGGCCCTTTCACCTCATACTTCACTGCCTGTCTTCCTCCACACTGTAATCACTCTGCCTCCAGGAGACATAACTGTTTTAAATTAGTTCATTACCCTAACAACGTTCACATCAAAAGTGAAAGAACAATGTTGCAAGTCACCGAATTTCCCATTTCACCAGTGCGATCAAACGTGCTCATTGCATGTATATGATACAGCACATCTATCAACTTGAATTACTTTTAAACAAAGTCATTATTTTCGAGAACCAGTGTGCGTGCGTTTTTGTGTGTGTGTCCACCAGGTAGTGAATCCAAAGAAAGCAGGAATAGCCTTGAAAAGACGCCCAAACATGCTCGAGTCCTACCAAAAGAAGCCCAACGCTGGGTATAGGCAAGGACAATAAATGCATGTGGTGGCAGAAAGTAACAATCATAAACAAGCTGAAGAAATGCTTCTTCACACGCACATGCTGCATTTAAAGGGCATTGAGATGATTCCTGTGCCAGTTACCTTGCTGCTGCTGACCGCTTTGGCGATTGTGACCGGTGGCAATGCTGCTTCTGGCTTCTGCTGCTGAGTAGTGGGGGCAGGGCAGTGTCTGCGGAATGCACGGTATGGGCCATTGCCCGTGGCCCTGCACCAGCCACCACCATGGGGGAATTGCAAATGCTATATACTATATACTATACTGCTGGTGCCCTGCTTAATGTATTGTTGTGATAATTGCTGATAATCCTGGATGGGGTGCAGGGGAGGACTGGCTGTAGCAGGCACCTAGCATTTTCCCGGTGGACCGGAAGGGTGGGGGCCCGTTTTGTTACTGAGGGCCTGGTTTTGTTGGGGTGCTGCAATCAGTGCTTTAAATGGGCCGGTACTCACCGGTACTGAGTACCGGCACTTCTTCATTTTCTCACCTTGAGTACCGGCACTTTTTTCTAGAAGAAAGAGAGTACCGGTACTCATGGGGATCTGACTTTAACTGAGGCAGCGGGCTCCCTTTATCCCTCAAGTTATAGTACGGCAGCACCTTTCAAGCACTGTATGGCATCAATCAATGGAGCTCGTCACCAGGACCCAGCATGAGCTGCTTTGTAAATCAGAGCACGGGTGTGTCTGCGGAGTCATTTGCTTATCCAAAGATCTTTCACAGTGGGCGTTAAGAGGGGGCTGTAAAATCTAATGGGTGGCGGTGGGAGGCACTATTCAGGACATAACAAAAGAACGTATGGGAAGGTTTTTACAGTCGCCACACATCTGAATTGCTTTCTTGCACACTTCCACTTACACACTCGCTGATTCCTATTTTATCGACCTTGGACAGACCTTAAGACCAGTCGAAAATGTGGAGATTGGCACCTGGTTCCCCAGTACAGACGTTGTCAGCTCTGGCCCTAACTCCGGTTTACAAATGTCCCAGGAGAGACAGTTTATTTATTTCATGCATTTTTATATAGCGCGGACTTTACCCGAAGGTGTCAGAGCGCTTCACAATAGGAACAGTAATGATACATGAGGAGAAAATTACAAGTGAACAAATTACAAAAGTAAATGTTAAGTTACATGAGGCAAAAGTGACAATTGTGGCCAAACAAAATACAAGAGGTAGCAAACTATACATTACAGGAGGAAAAAGTGATATGTGTGCAGGTTACAAAAGCATACAAAGTACAAGTAGAGGTATAGTACTGCAATAAATGGCAGACACTCCAGCACAAGAACAAACGTTACATGAGGCAATGGTGGCACTTGCCGAAGTATCTAAAGCAAACAAAATGTAAGAGGTAGCAAACAGTATGTTACAAGAGAAAAGTGACGTGTGCATGTTACAAGAGTACCAGTACTGGACAGATGGCTTAGTGGGCTGTAGGCCACCGGTTCGATTTAAGGCAGGCTGAAGCAGCATGTAATCCTTAGGCGGTTGATAAAATGCATGCAGATTTCGTGCATACAACCTTGGCATGGTCAAAAAGCTAACCCCGCCCCTTGTCCCCCCCTTAGCCCCGCCCTAAACTCCACCCACTGCTCCTTTTGGTGAGTACCTGCACTTATTTTTTTCCATTTAAAGCACTGGCTGCAATTATTGGCCTCCTGTAACAAAAGCGCAAGTGGTGCTTCTCACTAGCACAGTATCCCCCCCTTTTCCTCCCTGCCTGGGTTATTGCGGCCTACCATGCGGTTCTTATCCATTGAAAAGTACAGGATCGCTGCACACACATAACAGTAGCAGTCTGGATCTCTCCACACCATCAGCCCACTTCTTGTTTCCAGTAATCCTGCCGAGGATGCACGATCGCTGTCTGAGTGGTTGGGTAGACTGCAGAGCCTGTGCTCCAAGATCCAGTCTATCCATACTAGATTCCGACTTGTGCAGAGAAGCAAATATACATCCATTTATATTATCTGCTGGGCAGCCTGGAAATACTTGTATATATTGCCTAGGGTGATTTCCCTCGTCAGTTATGGATCTTAGTTAGGTCTTCAATGAAATTCCAACGGAAGAAGCTCTCTGAGCACTGGGCTATTGTTCTCCTGCAAGGTTCTGTCCGCTGGGTATTCATCTCATTGTTCCACTTTCTCATCTTGTGTTCCGTTGAGCCGAAATGCATATTTTCCCAGCTTTTGTTTTTTGGGGAGTTTGGTGGCTTTCTCTTTTTTAGGGGAGGTGACAATTTTTATACTTGCGCAGATATCGAAGTGTTCCGCAAAGATGTGAACATAGGGCTACATAATTTTGCTGGGATAATGATGTTTTCTATGTGGCTATGGTACTGCATGAGGTGACGTGAACTGGACTGACGTGCTCGCTATTCTGGCACACACTCAATAAATCCTATTGCTTCCTAGGCGTGTGTGGGAACTACACAGCCTCACAATATTGTATGCATTGTATCATACACTTATGGCATAACCTTTTGCACAGTGTGAAAATTACTCCTATCTAACATGTGCTTAGTCGGTGCATTATTTTTTGGGGCAAATAACACTGCTATCTGTTCATCCCAGACCTGCAGGTCCTTGTGCCACCCAGTAGCTTTCCGTCGCGATAAGCACAAGCAAGGATTTCTTACCAGAGTCGTATCGTTTGAATATGAAGCATTTTCTGGGTAAATGGTGTTGCATTATGCATCATGGAATGTGTACTTTGATAGAACCTGCACTGGTAATGTGTGTACAGGTGTTGTCAGGGGAGCCTAGTTGAAACACGGACAAAGGGATACCAGAGCAGAATGATACAGTGTATGCACTATTGCAATTTCACTTCCATTGAATTGATTATATGTTGCGAGTTCCTACACTATGTGGCTTGAAGACTATGGCCTTCGGTGCCTTTGGTTTGATGGAACAGGACATGATCAATCTATACAGTTCAACCTTCACCCTTGTACGTGTCTACGCTGGTTGCTACCAGGCAGCCTACATAGCTCTGCTACCCAATCTGTCACCATTTCCATAAAAGTGTATTGGATAACCAGTACCTCTGTATCACCTCCTTGTTAAGTGTGTCATAGTGGTTTACCATGTCATGAATTTAGTTTACATCTCTTGTTGCCTAAAGAGATGTCCTCCTAGCCACACAAGATGGAGACTCTGGGAGAAAGGATGCGTTAATTGTTCTTCATTTTCAAGCCAGGCACATGTAGGGACTGGTAAAACTTTGCATTTGACCTTTATCCCCGATTTCATCTAGTTGGTGAATTGGCTTACAAAAAAGAAAATTTCCCACCTTCTTTCTTCATTTATGGAAGATCTGAATTTAACATGATCGGTTTCCTTGTGTAATTTCACTAAGTTGTTTTGCTTAGTGCAGCTTTCTCATTCAGTGGCTGCCTCACAAATATTAAACGTCTTTGCATAAATTGCACAGCAACCTACGGGTGGAGGCCCGAAGTATGATTGTGTATTTTTTACAGTGTTGCGCAGCTGAGAACATCAGTAATTTAATATTTATTGTTACACATCTGAATGTGTCCACCTGCACGTTCTTAGGAAACATGCATCAATTCATTTTAACCTTGTGTAAAACATTCTCCAGAAAATCTCCACAACTTTACTGCGGAAAGGGTACACAAAGATGGGTGCACAAAGACTGGGAACCTTTTGGCCAGAGAACAGCAGGAGTTTGGTTGGCGTTCTTCGTGGGGCAAAGCCTCCCTCTCCGTGAGGTCACCCACATGCACCTTGCTGTCCAAGTGATGATGCGGAGGAACTTTATTCCTATTGATGTATCAAACGTGAATGCCTGGGGCGTCGATTCTGGATGGGAGGAGTGAGTGTTGAGGCTAGGGGTTGGTATCAAAACGGTGGTAAAGAATCTAAGCTCCATGGGAGGGTCAAACATAAGCAGAGGAAGGACAGCCATCCAATAACAATCAAGGAAATTAGATTGACAAAGTCAACCAACCAGGCGTATTCAATGGGCTGACCCAGAGCCCACTGTAAGATTTTGTATTCTCCACAGTATATCTTCGACAACGAAAGCTGCCTTTAGGTGAGGCTAAAAAAGGAACTTCAGTTGTGCATGTACAAATGCCTTCCTGTGCTGGGCGTAGGCAGATAATATGTATGTCTGCACAAGATTGCCTTCAGCGTTCGTATTTGTTAGATTCTAAACCATGTAGGAAGGTGGATACCTGACTATGGTTAGCCCAGATTTTTTGCCTAGGTTTTCGACTTAGTTGGCCTGGGATCCTGCTAATCAGGGCCCCAGGCTATCTGCTCTCTCTCTAAAATGGACTCCATGTACCTAGGTACATCTCCAATTGAATACTGGGTCACCTTATGAGCCCCTGTACAGTGTACCCAGGGCATAGGTGCATACAAGGCCTACCAGGGGCTGCAGCATGTATTATGCCACCCCTGGCTGGCCACCCAAATTGACACAACTGGCTGATCACTCAGCTGGGGCAAGGTGGTGTAATCACCCTTTGCTTAGATATAGTATACCTATATCTAACCTTATATCTGGACACATATGTACCTATAAGTCACTCCTATGGCAGGCCTTAACAATCCTGGAGGCAGAGTGTTTGGTTTTATGTGAGATGGTGCTCTAGCATGAGCTGAGCCTGTCTGAAGCTTTTGGAACCATGTCCTTATAGCTGTTCTAGGATATTGCCATACCATATACTCTTAAGTGCATTATGAACCTCCCGGTTAAATGCGAACTATGGTTTGGCTTTATCAAAACATGTTGTGTAAGGTGTCATACGCTTTGGAATACTACCCCCTCGCAGGCCTGGCGACGGGGGTAGCATTCCACCCTTCTAGAGGGAGAAGACATGTTACTTTCCTTAAACACAGTTAAAATCAACCAGAGCCTCAGCATCACAAAATGGATGCTGCTGTCACAGACACAAGTCTGGCCTCCTGCTGCTGACTGAAACTCCGGCAGGGGAAGCCTGGACAAAAGGTTTCCTGTCACAGGGAGGTGCTAGCACCTCCCAGACAGGAGATAGTGGATTGGGGCAGGGAGGGCTGAATGAAACTAGACACTGCCTGGGGCACACAAGGTGTCCCATGCATAGCCCAGTTCAAACCGGTGCTGGGGCACTCCAGCCCCAGCTCTGGCGCGAAACTGGACAACCGTAGAGGGGTGTAACCACCCCCTTCCTGGGTCCCACCCATAGGAGGGACCTAGCAGGTGATCCAGCCCCTTGATTTGGAATAAAGGTAGGAGCTGTGCCCTTAGACTTTAGATCATCCTGACTCAAACTTTGATACAAAACTCTGGACCCTTCGACATCCTACTCGACGTAGAAGACTGAAGAATCTCCCTTGTGGTCAAGGAGTGACCACCCTGCACAAGCAGGCACCATCAGCGCTCAAAGGTTTTCTTTGTTGTTGCTCCCGCCGGAGCTCGAACGACAGAGACCGACAAGAACCGGACTTCCAGACATCCAACAGCCGGATCCACAGTCCCAGCAAAGCTGAGACCCGTGGAGGCGACGTGAGACGTGGGACCGGCCATCTTGGAAAGCCAGCGAAGTGCTTCCTGTGCAGCTCCCGAGGCACCCTCGAAGCTGTGCATTGGGGATTGAGAAGCCCCAGCCCGAGCAGTTTTGCACCGAAGATCACCTCTCTACACTCACCGAGTGCTGCGTGGGGCCCTTTTGCATTTTCCAGCTCGACGCGTTGTCCGGTCACTTGCCCGTTGGCTAGTGGCCTCTGTGACGAAGAACCTACGAATTTTCACTGCTGGTCTGGTTGCTCCAGACTGACCCTTGCTCCCCTGAAAAGGAGCAGGCCATCAGACCTTGCTGGTCTGATCCAGAAGCCATCTCTCATTCCTGCGTGGGTTGCATTTGCCAAGGCCTGTTGACTCCGATTCGAGAACCGACACCGCCGACAGCTAAGCCTTCGTGGGACAGTCCGTGCCCACCTCCTGGTCATCGTCGATACTTCCTGGTCCACGTGGCAGCGGAGACAAACTTCACGACATCACCTGATCGCAACCCAACATCGCCTGGTTCCTTCCTGGTTCCTTCCTGGTCACTGGCTAGTGACCCAGACTCTGTCCCCTCTGCTTTCAGGTACTCTACATCTTCGATCCACCCTTGGATCCAACTGGACTCTTCTCTCCTGGTCGCCTGCAGCATCTTTTCAGCAAGGCTCCATAGAACTCCACGACGAAACCCGACGCACTTTGACACCTATGCACCCGCTTCCTGTGGGTGAGGTAACAAGAGTATTACGGTGCTCCTGTAGAGATTTACATCCCTAGTGTCCTAGTTTTAAGTGGTTAAGTTCTAGTCCAGTCTGAAGACTTCCAAAACTGTAACTTTCTAACTTTTACGCACCATTGACTTCTATTGGTGCACGCGTGTGCCTATAGACACTGCACCCGCATCCTGTGGGCCTCCCCCGTCCTAACTTCTGTTAGTCCAGTGTAGCGCCAGCGATTGACAAGGCCCTAAGCCTTACCATTGTTCGTGACGTGGTTCTTATACCACTATTTTAGTATATGGTATGAGTGGCCGCCAGGGCCTATCCATATTTGTGCAACTTTTGTATGTTATATGAAGTTCTTTGTTTAACGCTTGTGCTTCTGCCCTCATAAAGAGTACAGAGGATTATAATAAATACATATATTTTATAATATATAACTTGTGTGGTGTCCTTTATTTGATATTAAAGGGATTGCATATGGTAAAACAGCTGGCTTCACATGCCCTCTTGAGTTTAGCCTAAGACTGCTTTTGTCCAGGCTACCAATAGGATAGCTGGTCTATAAGGTTGACTTACAACCAATCACCATAGGGGTCGTTTGGACTGGTGCACGGTGCTCACTAGAATAGTGAACATCACATACCAGGCCAACTTCTCACAAACCAAACCCTGCTTTCATATACATTTTACTTTGCACGTTAATGACCCATTTAATTTACAGAGGCACGTAAATCCATATTCTATGATTGTATATATTTTTATGGCACAGTTGTTTTACCACTTTTCCAGACCACTGGTCTTTGTGATGTATATGGATATTTGTATGTGTGTTTTACACTCGAAATAAACCTTCTTGGTGACAACAAGCAACCTATTGTCTAGCAATGGCGGTTGCTGCCTGCAGCGGTTTCGAATTTAACAATTTTATCTCATAATTAGGCGAGTCCCAGTTGTGCTAAAAAACAAATACATGGACACTGCCCCAAAGTTGCGTGCAGATTTGAGCGTTGTACAGAAAGTTTTGAGTTTCTGCTGGTGGAAAAAACGCAGACCGGCTCATTTGTTTGAAAAAAAATTCTTAAAAATTGTTTACAGTTGCATCAGGACGCATAGTCCCCACCTTTCACGCGCTGTATCCCACTTCCTGACTGAAAACGCCCGGCGCTCATCACACTGATGCTCTCACGTTGTCGTACCTCTCTGAGATGCCTCAAGTTTTCCCAACCCGACAACACCATTATTTTGCCCCAGAGGGCTCCCGCTGTCTACTTGTTCTGTAAACTTCCGCAGGCTTCCTTGTTCAGGACTGTCTGTCGTGCGGTTGCACAATGTCTGCCGTGTCACACCCTCCGGTTGCTGTAGCGCTCATTCCTTGGATACAGTCCTCCTATGCCAGCTGTGAAAGCACACTATCGCCTAGCTACGCCGACTCTGTCCTGAGCGCTCCTGCGCACGCTCGCCTTTTCCTCAGTAAATAAAAGCGCACACCCATTTGACCAAGGGGCCAGCGGGCTTGCGCACTAAACTTCACATTAGTCCGCAAGGCATTGCATGAGACGCGTGGGTTGTATGTGAAACGTTTAAGTTTTGCAGCATGCAGCCGCCCGTAGTGAGTGCGACTGACTGCTCTCTCTTCCTGTGTTCCTTCAAGCAAAGCAAGACGGCCGTGAAGCTGAGGGAAGACATGAAGAAGATGGTGACGCAGCCAATGAGCCGGCACGCCGTCACGTCCCAGCGGAAAATATTCGGAGTGCATCTCCTAGAGCTGCAGCAGCAGGGCCTCCTCACCAATGGCGTCCCCCACGTGGTCTGGAATGTTGTGGAGTACTTGAGGAAGGGGGGTAAGTCCGGCTTTTCCTTCTTGTGTGAGCGATGTTTACCTCAAGTCATGTCAGCGCTTTAGAAGTAACATTCATAAAATGAAAACATTGAGCCATCTTCTGCTGGACAAATATAGTTGAAATGGTTCTGCTTTTTCAAGTTGTGTAAGCTTCCAGAAATAGTTGATGTGCAGAGTGTTACACAATTGCCCAGCGGTTGTGAAATGCTTAAGTTGTGCTGATCGCTAAGTGCACTGCCATAACTTTGTCAAAGTTGTGAAGTTATTGTGGCAATTGGCATGAGGTCACGTTTTAGCGCCTGGTCTCACAGCGATCATTTCCCAACTGGTTGGCTTTGCTCAAAAGTAATTTCATTGAATATTGCTGCAAATGTTATTCCCAGATAAATACTTTGGTTGACTAAAGTTATTCACACTTGTTAGTCTATTGGAATCCATTTCTGTAAACAAATGAATTTAAATTACTTCTTACCTTTATTGTGTTCAAATAAAATCTGTTCTTCGAAGTAAATTAAATGCTCGTGGATAAACTTTAGAAAACTATTAAGCATGAATAGATATTTATTGGATGTTGACTATTTGTGCACCCTCAATCATCAAACAGTATTTGCGTAGGTTGATCACTGAACTTATTTAACATCGTTTTTTTATTGGTTGTTTGTATGTAAACACTGCACACGGTCTGAAAGTAAACAATGCACATGGCCTGAAAACAAGGCAATCTCCATGTCTGCCAGTAAGTCTGTGTAATTAAATCGTAGTTTAAGTAAGTGTATAAACACATAGCATCAATTTGAGGTGGAACAACTGAGATCTTTTGCACAAGTATCTGAGATAAGCTCTATTATAGGTTGTACAACTTATGTAGTGAGCCCTTCTTGTTCAGCAAATATGATAAATACATGTACTTAGTTTGAAGAAGGATAAAGTTGAAACCAAATATGAAACTCTGGAAATTGCCATGTATGTTATCTCTTCCCATTAATGAAATTTTCTTTCTGAGAGTTAAGAAGCGGTCAAGATGTATACATTATTCACAGTTAATACGGTGCTAAATGCTAGCAAAATGTCTAGATGGTCCTAGGAGGTGTTGCAAACACAGAGGGGCCCAGCAGATGTTCTGCTTGTGAATTAAAAATAAATAATGTACAAATTGCATCACCAAAGGGAAAGGTAATATACTATACATTGTCTGCACCTTGGGTTTTGATGTACTTTCTTCTGAATAGGTGGATATAGTGATTAATTATGTTCAGTCACGCAAAAGAACTGACATTTATCACATGGTAAATTTATCATTGTCTACCTTAATTTATTTATTTTTGTAACTTTATTTTCAAGTTTTTCTCATAAATCCACGATAAATAAATGTTGGTTTCTCTTCCTGTGCAACTTTTCAACCCACAGCTGTTGTTTTCTTCCGTCTCTGGTCCTCGTTTAACATATCTATATAAACAAGAATTGGTAGCAGCTGCAGAGGTAGTACGTCCTTGTATGCCTTATAAAATTCCACCATGAACCCGTCCAAGCCAGGGGCAAAGGAGCCGCGTAGGAAAAACAATGGCACGAGAACATCCACCTCTGATATGGGTTCTGCTAAAAAAATCCTGCATCCCTTTTTAGGTTTCGCCTAGCGGAAGCTGCGCTCTGCGCAGCTTTTCCGCGCAGGCGAAATCCTGTTGAGAAGAGTAGTGTGGCTTTTGTTCGGCCCTCGTCCTTGATTGGCTGGCTCCGTAAACGGAGCCTTGCCATTGGACGAGGGGCCTGTCCGTCAATGCCGGACCAGACACGGGGGCGTTCCCGACATTCTTTGGCTTTTGCCGACGTCACGGGACGCCGGGAACGCCCCCGTGTCTGGTCCGGCATTGCCGGCACTACTGCGTCTCTTCTTCCCGTTTCCCGCCCCGTGACTGGCCGGCCGGCCAATCCTAGCGCGGCCGGCCGGAAGTGCCCGCCCCCCGCAGCCCGGGGAAGAAGGAGAGCAAGACGGAAAGCACTATGGCGGCGCCCGCGGGGAGAGCGGAGAAGTGCCTCTCCAACCTGCCGCTCTGTCTGGGCTGCCCAGCTGCGAGCGGGAGCCTCCTCTGCAGCACCATGCACCCCGGGGGTGGGTTCATCCAGGAGCAACGACCCGACGGATTTCGAGTCCCCCACGGCCCAGCAGCCTCGCCAGGCAGCCTCCAAGGAGGAAGGGACTCGCAGGAACCGACCGAGCAAGAGCCAGAAGCGAAGGTACCCCCTCCGACTCGCAGGACAGAGCAAGCAGCAGGACGACAACAGAGCTAGGCGGCACCTCGCGGAAACCGGGGTGCAGGAGTTCGTGATCAACCACCAGCTGTCGGAAGGCGACCGAGGCGGAGCAGGGTGCCAGAACGGCGACCCGAATGCACCTTAGGCCAGAACGGCGGTGCTCACAAAGAAGCGATCCAGGGCAGCTGGCAGATTGTGGCACAAGCAGCTGGGACAACTAAGGCACAGCAGCCAGGTCGGTACCAGGCGGCGGTCGGCGCGGGCGGTGGTGCCCCCGAGAGGACATAGGCCGGGGCGGGCGACAGTGCCCCCACAGCCATCAAAGGAGGTAAGAGACAAGGCAAGGCAAGGTACAGGGAAATAGGGAGGTAAAATGCGCCCGATACCTAGCAGCCTCGATAGGCTAGAGATCGATGTTGCAGCACTTATGGCGGCGCACCCGCAGAAGGACATGTTTGCAATGTTACCTCAGGCAGGGTTTCTCACATCGCAGTATGGCGGCGGGCCACCTAAGGGCGCGAGTAAAAAAAAAAAAAAAAAAAAAAAATGGCAAGAGTAGCCGTTGGCACAGGCCGGTCGGGTTATCTCACGCTGCGGCTGCCGACCCTGGCGGGGAGGTCAGGGTAGAGCCTTAGAGCAGTTCCGCGCTGCTTTTACATCAGACACTCGTGCCAACATGGGATCTCAGCAAAGAGACACCAGGGAAATAGCGTAAATAAAGTAGTTAACAATAGACGGAGGACTATGCTACACGATACATGCCCCGGGCGCTTCCATGCAGGAAATGAGGATTAGAAACTGGCGCTACCATCGCCTCAAACGTGCTTGTGTTTTGAGAAACACTCCTCGCACCACACCCCCATGCTGCATCGGCTGAATAGACACAGATACCGAGCCCTTGCGTGCTGGCCCAGCTGCGCACAAGAATCCAGTTTGGCTCAGAGAAGAAGCCAAAACCTTCAGAATGCAAGCTGAGAACTGCGCAATTACAAGATTAGCGACAGCATACCGGCAGCAGGGCAATCTGATTCGGTGGTCGAGGGTCAGCTGTATAGAGTCTTAGTTTGCTGTAGGACAACCAGATTAGTGGCGGATAGTTTTCCAGCTCAGGATATATTTGTCTGCTGGCCTTCCCCCGACCTCTTTGTGTGCGATAAAATGCAGGGCTGGAAGTGAAAGTTTTTCGGGAACTTGAGCAGAGGAGCACTTGTGCCTGCCGCCCAGACGGCCATTACACTGGGAGACGCGGGGTGGGGGCTTGCCCTAAGCAGGTCCAGAGCGGGAGAGTGTCCCCAGTATGCCTGGGCATGCATTTTACGGCAATAAGACAGTGAAAATGAAACATGTTATAAAAGCCCATGAGGCGACAGGCAAGAACCTAGATGCTTTCAGAATGAAAGTCATTAGGTGATTCTGGGCTAAGCACTTAATCTCCCCGCGCCTGAAGGCGTAAGGTCATTACGGTGCCCAGGTAAAGCGCTCCAATACCCCCCTTGTTTTTTTTCACACCACCTTCCACCTGGCCCCTCGCTTTTGATGGTGTATAATGCCAGGTTAGCCTCTTCCAGGTCTCCGTCTACCAGCTAAAAGTTAAAATAGAGCCCTTTCCTTATCGGGTGACAAATTAATTAAACAAAAAAAAGATTACATATTTTTACACTGGTGTAATACTAGAAGCAGACAGCGATGCAGCAGCATCAGTGGAAACCCTCTAATACTCTTTATCGCATCTTACGCCCACTAATAAGGGCCATGTTCCCAAGAAAACTATTACTGGCTGTTTGACTCGTTGAAAAGACTGAAGGGTCACATCACAGGTCTGAAAAGATTAAACCAGCTTTGTTCCTACCCATTGACTTGATGAGTCTCACTTCTTGCCTAGTGCTACTTTTAGCTGACTTGGGTATCCATGGAAATACAACTTGTATAGGCAACTTCAAGATTGTTTTCGTGCCTCTGTTGCCTGCTTGTGACCCTGTTGCTTGCTTGGGACCCTGTTGCTTGCTTGTGACCCTGTTGCTTGCTTGTGACCCTGTTTTCGTGCCTCTGTTGCCTGCGGGGGGGCTCGCAGCGAGCCCACAGTGTGTGGGGTGGGGCTCGCAGTGTGTGGGGGGCTCTGTGTGGGTGTGTGTGTGGGGGGGCTCTGTGTGGGTGTGTGTGGGGGGCTTTGTGTGGCTGTGTGTGGGGGGGCTCTGTGTGGGTGTGTGTGTGTGGGGGGGGGTTTGTGTGTGTTGGGGGGGCTCTCTGTGGGTGTTGGTGTGTGTCATTTGCAAGAGATAAAGCTAGTGGCATTGTAAATGACAATGCCATTTATTTATGTTAAAAAAAAACATAAATAAAAATAATGTCAAGAGCAATGCCAATCGCTCTAACTTTAACAAAGGCGAAACCATTGCATTGTAAATGCTTGTTCTAGATATACCAGTGCAATCTCGGACAAGTAGGCCTCCTGGGCCGAGGGATTGTTACCTACTTTGGTAGTCTATAAGGCCTTGAAATAGGCCAATAATTCATCACGAATTTCAGTGGTGGAGGTAAGTGTCTGATTTGGGGAGGTGTCAAGTTCAGTAATGTAAGCTCTGCTATATGGGGGTCGGAGCATCTGCGCCAACACCCGACTGGGCCATTCTCCCTCGCCATAGCGCCAAGCCCCCTGATATTTGCCAAATATAATATCTTGCGGTCCGCTGCCTTCCAGAATTCAACCAGGAGAGCCAAACGTCTTCCCTCCCTCTCCGGGACTGTGGACTGGGGTAATGTGTCATCTAGGTCAGTGAGTTTGCGCTCCATACGTGCCACTGTGTTTCAAAGATCTTTAAGAACTCTGGCGTGTTTCGCTATGCATACTCCCCGGTTGTATGCCTTGAAGCCCTCCCACAAGACTGCCCATATGTCTACGGAACCTATATTAATTGAGAAGTAGTCGTCAATGGCTTTGCGCACCTCAGCAATAAAAAGGTCATCATGCAGGGCGCGGCTCGGAAAGTGCCATTGTCGCTCAAACCCCTCCGAGCGTGGGACCTTTAGATCGAGTTGTACCGGGGCACGATCAGAATACGTTCTTGGCAGAGTCACCAGTGACCGGAAGCAGCTGGTAATGCCTGGGGAAACCAGCCAAAAGTCGATTCTGGTCCAAGAGTTGTGTTGGCCAGAATAATGGGTGTACTCCGTGTAGGCAGTGTTACGTTGGCGCCAGATGGCTAGCAGGAATAGGTGTTCATATAACTCTAGCAGCGTGCTGTGCGCTCGTGGTTTGGCATCGGGAGATGCGGCAGTGCTGTCCAGTCTTGGGTTAAGGAGTCAATCGAAATCCCCCCCTATCAAGAGAAAGCTTGGTTCTAACCTTACTAATTGGCCTTGTAATGAAAAGTCGGGGGAGTCGGTGTTCGGGCCATAAACACACACCAGTGCCGTGTGGTGACACCCCCTACCACGGAGCGGAGGCTGAAAGGAATCCTCTTGTGAATAAGGATGGATATGCCTCTGGAGTAATTGCTGTAGTTAGGGAAATACCTGTGTGCTCCCCAGCAGGCAGTAAAGCGGGCCTACTCTGATTTTGGTAAATGCGTTTCCTGCAAATATGCAATATCCTCATTGTGTCTCAGTAGATAATGAACAACCTGCCTCCGCTTGTGATTGTCGTTCAGACCTCTGACCTTCCAAGACATTAAGGACAGACCAGATGGACCTTCAAAATTACCTAACTGCGCCATCCGGTGTCAAGCATGGCATAATTGCTTAACAGTGAATAACGAAAAACTGTGACAGTGACCATTGCTTTATACAACCAGAAACATTTAAACAAAAAGAAGTTACCCCCACCCACCCCCCCCAACCTCACTACGCCCCAAGTGACGCAGATCCATAACCAAAAGGAGAATTTGAAGGGCTAATTTACTTTACATTTAAATGAAGAACCCCTAGAAGGGTACCTCAGTAAGAACAAGTACAAACCCAAGGTATTCACTGTGAGGGGTGGAAACGCCACGTAAGTTGGCCAGCTAGCTAAAATGTTACAAAAAAAGATTGTACATTATCCCCGTTCAGTGGCACCATAGTGCAAAAGAGCATTCGCAACAGAGTCAGCCAGTAGCGGAACTGGAAAATAGTTCAACACTTGCATCGGAGCCACTATGCGGTGGGGAAGGTCACCCCCCGGACCCAGCCCGATTATTATTTTGCTTGTACGTATGACAAAATTCTTGCGCCTCTGTGGGGTTATCAAATATGCGGGCCCGACCTTCCACAGCAGCGTTCAACCTGGCTGAATATAACATGCCATACTTTAAACCCAGGTTCCTTAGGGCGACCGTGACCCCATTATATTTCCGACGCGCATCCTGCACCATTACAGTGAAGTCTGGGTATAAGGACAGTGTAGAGCCTTGCCATATGGTGTCGCCACGTTCCCTGGCGAGGCGCAGTGCTGAATCGCGGTCTCTGAAGTTCATAACACCTGCAATGATGTGTCAACCAGGGTTAGGCTGTGGCCCCAGGGACCGGTGTGCGCGCTCTATCACAAACCCCGGGGTGAAAGACTCCCTCCCAAAAAGGTCCGATTACAGAGTCTCGACAAAGACGTCCATGCGGCCTGTGACAGTGGACTCAGGGACACCTAAAATGCGAACGTTGTTGCGCCTGCTGCGGTCTTCGAGGTCTTCGTTCTTTATTGCCACCTCCTTAAGGATGCCTTCAACATGCTCTAAACGTTTCAGGGACTGAGCTGTTCCATCTTCGATGTCCAAAATGCGAGCCTCAGCCACATCAAGGCGTCTGTCGTGCACTTGGATTTTGGCCCCCATGTCTGTCAGGCTCTTATCCAATGTGTCGAACTGCCGTCTAGGGCCTGAACCAGCCCTCATCTCTTGAGGCATAGATGTTGTCAGTGCAGGAAGGTCGTCTTGATGTTCTACACCCTGAACTTTCTACGCCTTGTTAGACCCCTCCTCAGAAGGCCTGTCTGTGGTTTTTTTCAAATGGCAGGGTCTTCGAGGCCCATGCCTCAGGCTGCTGCGTGAGTGCAACCACGGAGAAGCCAAGCACAGGAAGGACCTATGTGGATTCCGTACTGGGCCCCAGGAAGCAGACCAGTCGCGTGTCAGGAAGCGCTAGGGCCCAGGAAGCAAACCGTGCAGTCCGCGACTGTCCCAGAGCAGTACAAATGGGATGGTGCAGGGCCCCAGGCGTAGTGCGAGTAAGTCAAATGCCTCAAGCCGGCTCTGGTCGCCGGATCCAATGTCTCTCTCTGGCCTCCATGCACCTGGCACAGGCCTGGGGAAAGCTCGCCTCCAGTGGGGCCCCAAGTCGTGGATTCTAGTGTTCACCCTGCAAGTTGGTGCCTCGTACCTTGATGTTAGACGGGGCATGGCACAGCAACCAGTCTGTGGAGACCACATGCCCCCACTAGAGGAGCGCAGAAGGCCAGATGCATCAGGCGGGCAATCAGGCAGTCAGAGTAGGGGGCCGGATGCAGGTTATGGTGCTGGCGGTATCTCGCAGGGGAATGGAATAACTGCAGGCGAGTGCAGGCCTCTCGTAATCCAGGGAGCCAGGTGGGGGATCAGGCACCTCAACTGCAGAGTAGATGGGCAGCAATGAGCAGGGACCACGCCACTAGGCGGTCGGCCACGGCGAGTGGAAGGCCGACATCGGTGTGCCCCACCTCCCTTAGATCGCTACGCCCCCATTAGCCGGGAGCCGCCCAGCACACGGCGGGCCCTGTCCCCGGCGTGGCCTCAGTAAAATGGCATGTATGGGCGTTGGGGATCGGGCGCAGCCAGACACAGCCACGCCTTGCTCCAATTCGTGGTGTCTCGGGGTGGGTGGCAGGGTGGTAGTCACCGCCGCCAACTTGCGACCGGCTTCACCACCACCTCAGCGGGCCCCCACTCACCTGTGACGCCCTGCGCACGTCCCTTCGCCACTCTGCTCGCTGGTGTCTGCAAAGCCCTGGGTGCTACACGTCGTCTCTTCGCCCTCCGAGTCTTCAGTAGCTGTATCTCAGTGACGGTGAGGCCATTCTTTTGCAGAGTCAACCCGCAGGAGTCAGGGCACACTCCGAGACCCAGTGGTGTAAGTTTAAGGCCATTGGCTTCGATTTCGCCGGGGATAATGTGGGAATTGCTGGGCGGCCTACGGCGCTTCAACAGCAAGCGGCCATGTTAGTTGCTTGCGTGGCCACGTCCTCCATCAGTATCTACCTTTATTATACCATATAATAGATATTGTCTGGAAACTTCGTCTACCTTTTGGAGAGTACGTAAGGTTGATGCTCTCTGGTGCATTGATCACTATCACTCTTGGTCCGTGTTTGTCTACTTGACAATTTATATATTTTAATGTGGCTGATCTGTTCTCGATTTCCTGTTTTGAAGCGTATCATTTTTACTCTCACAGCAGTCATCAGGCCATATTTGATCAACTTCCTCTCTGTGCTGATATACGATGTTCCATTGTCTATTTTCTGGTATTTCATTTTATCCTTTTCATGCATGACATGCAGACATATGAAGTTTCTTCTTGCAATGTGAATATCTGCATGAAGCGGCTGCTAGCGGCACAGTCATCTTTTAATTTAGAGTATTGTATTTCATCTGCTCTACGTACATGATGCAGATCTATGAAGCTTCTACTTGCAATGTGATTATTGTAAGAAGTGGTTCCTTTCCTTAATTAATTAGGGTATGTAGTAGTAGCATATTTATACATTTGAAGATGGCTGGCCTCTGTGTCCTTGTCGAGCCTGTCGTATATTTCCTCTACTTTGTAGGTGTCACCTGGGACATGCCTTTAGCTTAAATGGCGATCCATTCAACTCGATCACTTTCACCTGAGTTTGGAACTCTGGTATGTGCCCATGATGCTGCGTGAAATTTTGCTGGCCCCATTCAGGTATTTATTTACACCTGAGAGTGAGACTGATTATTTAGTTATTTGTTTCCATTTTTAGGTCTCGCCTAGGCAGCGCAAGCACTGACTCTTCGAGACATGTTGTAACTACTTTGTGGGCTTTCAGCACATCCATCTCGTTTCATTCTTTACTTTGTGTTCCTTTCAAAATTCTTTGCTTTTCAATGGTGAATTGTTGACATTTGTCCCTCCTTTTGGTGTGTTGTTCCCTACCATGAGCACTGGCCCAGTTACATGTCTCATTTCACTTCTGGCTATTTATGTTACTTTTGGCGAACTGTTTTTTTTGTTGGTTTCTGGATGTAACACAAGCACTTGTGTTTTTAGTCACTCCGTTCCTGTTTATCATTTTGTGGCCAGAATTTGAGTAAGCCTGCCAGAGGAGCCGACCTCCGATAACAGCTGCTTGATGACTAATGCATGTGGAGTCAGTTAAGAGGCGGGAGTAATCTGACTGGTGTCAGCTTGAGCGCCGTGGGAGCTGTACAACGCTCCCGCAGACAGCTTATCTTTTTAAACACAGTTGCCTCTCTGTTTAGTGTCTTGCAGAGCTGTCTAGATAAACCGAATTCCGATAAATTACTACATGTGTGAAACAATATATCACCGGGACATACGGTGTAGTCTGTGGCATAGACGATTGTCATCGGGGGCTCAAAGTTCCTCTCTTGGGCCTTTATTTACGAGCCTGGTGCATAAAGGGAACTGTAGTCCTCATTCCCCTCAGTTTACCCAAAGTTCTAGAGTACAATTGCTATGTATAATGTTGGTGCTCCTAAAAAAGGAATGAACTAAAACTGATTTAAGAAGGTGTGCACATCGTCGCCTTTTCAAAATTGAATGTATTACTTTCGGCCCGATTGACAAGTAGCACCCATTGGAGTACCATGAAAGATTTGATGAAACTGAGAACTGTCACAAAAGAGACAATCGGACAAACTTTTTCAAGAGCGTGATCTTATGAATATGAAGGACAATTGAAGTTGGACATTTGGTGTATTTATGGCCTAATTTTTAATAACTTACTGATGTTTATTTGGTTGTTGCACAGTAGTTCATTTCATTGTTGAATAAGCTGATATTTGAAAGATCATAAATATTACACAATTGATGTTGATATGACACCAGTGGGTGGGCGGAGCATTATTGAGTATATTTAAATGCTTTGGGAGGTTCAGGGGGATGGTAGATGCATTCAGGAGAGCAAATGTTTTATGCATACCGTGGGGAACAGGGTGTTATATTAAGTGTATTGTGGGATTTGTAGGCAGCAACCCGGATAGGAAAGAGACTAGCTATAGGGCCATGCAGTGAGAGAGGTTTAATTCAGAACAGGTGAATGGGAGGGGAGGAGACAACTGACGAAAAAGGATAAAAATCAGAGAGTTTGAGCATTAGGTTGAATCCCTTCTAGTAACGAAGACGTGGGGAGGACGTTTGCACTTTTTGTTTGAAAGGTATGGATTCTCAAGGAGGATGATTCCATTGGGATTGTTATGTTGCTTTTCATAAAAGAGTATGGGTTTGACAGTGAGGTGGGGCAGTACAATGTAGATAACGTGTATCTGTCAGAGAGAAGAAGGGGAGAAAGGTGAAAAGCAGGGGTACTCATTTAAAACGGCAACAGTAGGTTGCATCATTTAGCGGGAAAACGTTGATTTGGGTAAATAGCAATAACTGTATGTGTAACAATTAATGAATGTCACTGGGTCAGATATAGAGTCTAACTGATGTGTTTTCATTTATAGAATTTAACCCCTGACGAAGAGCCAGAGTTGGGGCTCGAAATGCATTGGGTGATTAACAACGACGCTCGTGAATTAACGTATGCGCACAGTCATATGCAGGAGAAGGCCTGGATTGGCATTCCTGTTCCATTAAGAATGTAGTGAAGGCATATGCGTCTCTTTTGTGACATAGATACATTTGAAAAAATGATTAACTTTGGATTTCAATTATAAAAATAAACAACTGGGAAAACATGGTGAAGCTTGCGGCATTTTATTATGCAAAAAGAATTGAGGCTGTGCACCCGGATGTGGCGGAGTTCCGCTCCCAATTTTTTGCAAGGTGCTCCCAACATGTCATTTCGGATCACTTTAAAGGCAAAAAAACGCAATGTTGGGGTTGAGTTCAGAGCAATAGTTTATTTCAGATGTATATTAATAGCGAAAATGCACGTGTGCGCTTTCTGCGATAGCGAATATCTGTGTACGATCCTTGTTCCTTTTCCCTTCCACCCACCCTCTTGTCCCTGTTTCTCCTCACCCGCCCTTCCGTCCCTGTAACTTCTCCCCCTCCTCTCTATTTCTCTATCCCCATCTCTGTTTCTCCCTCCTTGCCTCTATTCACCACCGATTGCCAAAGCCAAAAGCTCACCCATGGTCGAGACCTATTGGATATGCCAGTGTTTGTTTGTTTTTGGATATATAGAGATGGAGGTCTCTGTATCTGAATGACGGCTCCCTTTCTGAGTTTAATCTAATGACGGGTGCTTGGCCCATGCTAGTGCTGCATGGTAACTTAAGAAATAAATAAAAAGAAAGACTCCCCTTTGCAATGTAAAAACAACTCTTTACTGTTGCCATAGGGATCTCAACAGTTCCCACATGTGAAAAAACTTGATGAATCTCTTTACTGCCCAATTAAAAGCTAAAAGTGTGGAAGTACCGTCTATATAGGAGTTTTTCTCTTTTAAAAATGAAAGTTTGATTTATTGGATTGTGTATTAATATGTCCGCTTGATTATTCCTCATCAGGCTGCATAAACCTAAGCATTTTATTGAAGTTTTCTATATGAAACAGTATGGTGCTGTACAATGTTTATACAGGTTTTAAGTTTTGGTAATAGTATGAATGTATGGATGTGGTGCAAATTGGTCTGTGTGTTTGTGTTGGGGGTATGGCAGCAGTTGTACAAAATTATTTATTCTCTCATATATAACATACTGAAAGTTCATTGATATATATATATATAAAAGATATATTCTTGATAGCAAAAAGTCTTGTGTTGCTTTAAGTAAGGCATGATTCTAGTTGAGCTTTTGTGGGGGGGGGGGTTGTTCTTTTTTTCTCTTGCTTTGTTTCTCCCTTTCCTACTACATATCGCGAACTATATGGACCCCTATGTTTGCATTACACTGTCGGCCACAGACAGCTTTTCTGGAGTGGATTTGTCTTTATTTACCTCTATATATGTTTGTGTTGTTATGATATGTTGTAATGAAAGATGAGTATCATGTGTGTGTCTAATAGTATTGTTTTTGTATGACTCACGGCTGATGTATAGATAGATGTTCGAATTTTTCTTTTGGAAAGCTATCTTTACACATTTAATATGGAAACCATCAAAACCTTTGTGTTCTCAGATGACCAATTTTCTAAATTGATAGGGCAAGGATCCATGGGTGACAAACTGATAATAGTTTCCAAGGTGCAGGATGAGGATTGGATCAAATGAATGATCAAATGAATTAATCTAAAATAAAAAGCAAAACATATGGATTTTCAGGCTACCTATAAGCAGGAATTATAACTATGGGCTCCTAGGGTCAGAAAGATCAAAGGCTTATTTGTAGATATGCGTATAAGAGAGCAAAATAATACAGAGAAAGCATGTTGGAGCCCAGACGGCTGGAGAACAACTTTAATCTAGCATGTGTTATCCAACATTCTAACATCAATGACAAGATTAGACAAATCAGTAATGCCCAACAGCATATACTTAATGCAAGTGAGAATGACTTGATTCTCTTTAAGTCCCTGCTTGCATTTAGAAGAAATAGAATTCTGAGAGATAGATTTGTGAGAGCCAGATCGCTACCTAACTCCAAATGTATTCAGAAATCTATTACAGGTGACTTTCCTGTCACCAGCAACTACCGCTGTGGACAATGCCAAGCGTGTGACAGTGCCATTGTATCTAATGACATCATATATGGAGATACTATTGTGGATTTCAATTGCATGATGAACTGTAGACCAAGAAACACTGTATATGTTATTTGTACATGCAGTCTATGATACTTTAGGGAATCACGTAGTGAGTTTAGAACTAGATACAGCAGAGGTCTTCAAACTTTTGTAGGTTGAGCCCCCCCAGCTGAATTTTTTTAGATGTTGGGCCCCCCCACCACCTGACAGAAATTTCTGGACTCGACCGCCACGCTCATTCCGGGCATATTCAGCGAATAACATTCAATACAATAAGAGTGTTTAGTAAACTGCAGGTTTGTGAGTGGGTGTGGTGAAATGACAGAGGCTTATTACACAGCTCAAAACACCACTTTCCAAGATAAAATGTGTGCAAATTGTTTTTACTAGGATGCTTTGTTTTACATATGACTTGGATAGATAATAATATCACCACCATAAATGTGACAGGTGTGCCTGTTTTTCAGAGACGGTCAATCTGTGGATGGATTTTTGCTACTGCAATCCTCAGGCTGTGCTCCAAATCCAGTCTTGAACGGTACTTCGTCTTTAATACCGCATGTGATGAGAACCCAATAGTGGTGGGCTTATTGGAGTGAGATTGCAGATTGAACAGTGAGGGGGACAGGTGAGTGAAGTGTCACGAGTGCAGGTTGAGTAGTGTGCTCCTGTGACTGCAGGGTGAGGTACAGGGTGAAAAGCGCAAGTGCATTGTGAGTGCAGAGTGATCACTGTGAGTGGAGGGTAAGTGGGTGAATGGTGTGAGAACATGGTGATCAGTGTGAGTGCAGGGTGAGCGGGTGAATGGTGTGAGTGCATGGTGATCAGTGTGAGCGCATTGTGATCGCTGTGAGTGCAGAGTGATCCCTGTGGGTGGAGGGTAAGTGGGTGAATGGTGTGAGTGCATCAGGATCAGTGTGAGTGCTGGGTGAGAGTGAAAGTGAAGGGCGAGAATGAAGATGAGTGGTCTGAATGCAGGGTGCATTCCCAGACACTTGAAGTAACTCAGCATGTTATTGACGGCAGCGTAGGGTTTCAAATGTGTTAAACTATTGATATTATGGCCGTAACCAGGGATCAGGGTGGAGGAAATAAATAATGTGCTGATCCCTCAACAAACTTCCAGTCTTATGAATACGGTTGCCAGCTCATTATTTTGATGTCACAGATGGTATAAAAATAAGCAGTCACCTAAAGCTGTATTTTCAGCAATTGTCTGTGCATACTTTGAACAGCAAATATAAATAGAAAGAACTTTTAATTGTTTTCTAGAGCTGCATGAATGATCCATGACTGATAATAAAAGGGAACAAAGATAGAAAAGTCACATTACAAATGAATCAACAAAAAGAAGGGGGGACTGGGAGCTCGTTAACATTTCAAATGAATACATACTTCTTATTTATAACCATATTTAGCAATTTGCACGCTGTTTAATCAACACATGGCTGGCTGGCATTTTGCGTGCCTGCCTGTGTAATTTTAAAAGAAACTTTCAGGGACGTTTTAAGGATTTTGGGGCCTGTGGGTCAAATGTATTTTTGGGGCCCTTGTTCGGACCAGCTTTGATTTTATGATCTAGTCTCAGCTCTTTCATGCCTTCTTTGGTCAAATACTAAATGTGTGTACATCGGATATTCAGGGATAGTGATGTGTGTTTTCAATATGTAACACAACAGCAGTTCACTAATATTACTGTAGAAAATCTGTCACACCCTTCTATTTCTCATATGTGAGGTCATGTATTGATCTAAAATAAACTTTTTATATGGATGCCACATGACACATAAACACATTTTGTCTGCAAAATGTCTGTAATAGACTTTTACACATTAAAAATGAATGATTGAAAAACGCTGTTTGCAACATTGTGTTTTAAAATGATTCAAGGTCATGAGGGCAAGACTCTGTAGAATAGAGCTGGCTCTTTCAAACCCCCCCACCCCCACAACTCCCACCCCCTTTGAAAGACTGGGGCCCTGGGCCAAAGCCCACTTTGCCCATGCCTTACTCTTCTCTGGAAACTTTGTCTCCGTTCTAGGAAGAGCTAACTCTCCCAGGAGGGGGTTAATTCACAGAGCTGACAGCTTCAGGTGCAGTGAGAGGTGAGGGGTCTCCTCTGCTAAAACCGAAAGTGTGTTTGTTTGCTTTTGGTTTTAGCAGAGAAGACTCCTTGGCTTCCGACTGCAGCTGAAGCTGTCAGCTCTATGAATTAACCTCCTCCTGGGAGAGTTAACATGACAAAAGAATGGCACCTCCTGCCCCATCGATCTCCCCTCCCTCCCCCTTTGACATACAAGAAGACTTGCACAGACAGACAGACGCAGCAGGGGCCGCTCTAGGCTCATGGCGGCCCTGGGCAGGGTGCGTAGGTAGGGGGCCCCGTAAGAGGGGGTCCGGGTGGGGCAGAGCCCCCCCCCCCCCCGGAGCTCAGGAGGGGAGGGGGTCAGGGTGTTAGTAAGTGGAACGGAGCCAGAGGCCGCCAAATCCCTGCCAGGGGCCGCCAAGCAAATATGTATCCATCCTCAGAGGATTATTATATTAAGGATATATATTGGCGTGGAGGCCCATGGGGTTTGGTGGCCATGTGCAGGTGCACAGCTTGCACATGCCTAAGGCCGCCCCAGACGCAGGGAACAAAGGTCAGATTAAAGTGGAGTGAGCGCCCCCCTAGGAAGTGGGGGGGCTCGTCCCACAGATTATAGAACACTGAGATACAGTGAACACAAGTCAGCAGTTCGTAATAGGAAAAATCTTGTCCCCATGGTAGATCACAGTAAAGAACTTGGACATACGGAGAATGAATTTAAATGGACTATTCTCGAGAAAATTATTATTCTTAAGATTAAAGATAACAATGCTTACAGAAAGAAGTGGGAGGTCTTCTGGATATTTGCTCTATACATTGTAAGGAAAGGCCTCACGATAGAACGCCTTGGAAAAATTATTTGTAAATCGTTCTGCTTTGGCTGCATTTCTACTCTTACAGTACTGCATGGACGGTCATTATCTAAAGTGTCGAACCAAGGCCCGGGCACACATTCAGAGTATTGGGTTTAGAGTTACAACCCACAGTCATGGTACTTCCTGTGAAAAAAATTTGAGGGTCGACACCAGAAAGTTCTTTACGTTTATTTTTTTATCACGTTCTTAAAATGGGTAAAGAACCAGCTGACATGTGTTTAGTCACATGTGATTTAAAACGTGACTCTTCAGGGCTGTAAGAGAAGAAATAGTAACGTGCGATACATCGCTGGACCGGTGATAATTCCAACCCGGTCTTAACCAGGGTTACTTCGTGAGTTGAAAGTGTAGAGCAAACCCCACATAAAGTGAAGGGGGAGGACTGGTACCGGAATGCGAGACGGAGCTATCAACCGACTGTACCAATGGGACCTCTCGCAAGACGGACTTACCCGTCCACTTACTGCCTTGGGACTCTGAATATTCGGGGCTAGCAGACCAGTCCTCCCCTTAGCATTTGAGATACATATCTCAAATGCTCCTCCGTGGGTCTACCACACTGGTTGTGCAGCCTCGAAGGTAGCTGATCGATTGTGCCTCAGGTTTGCCCTGGTGGGGCTTGTTAGCACAAGTTACTGTTAACAGGTTTGGCATTTAAAAAGCTATGTTCCAAGGTTCTGCATGTCTCTTGCTATATCGAGTTCTCCCTGGGGACAGGGTGCAGTGTTGGGAAGAGGTAGGGCATGTGCGTGTGTTCGTTACATAAAAGGGTCATGAATGGCACCGGGTGGTGTGTTCGGTACAACAGGCCTGCTTCTCTCATTGGATTAGCATGGGGAATGTAGGGAAAGGCTATTGAGCAGTATTTCCTATGGGCAGATTAGTAGCAGTATTGTGTTTGATATTGATGAGTTTGTAATGACAAATCCTCTCCAATAGTGCGAGTGGATCTGACATTACCTATGTGAAAATGTCACTTGTGGGAAAGTGGGCATTTTGATACTCATGGTTGTGTGTGTCTGTTGGCCTGTCTCCAATTCACATCTGGGTGCAAGCGGGACAGCAACATCTGTGCATTCCTTATCGAAGGACATTATCTGGAGACTCAAGGGAAACTGTGGGTCTCTGAATCTGAGAGGCCTTTCTGGGATGGTTACGTGGGGGTGGAATTGGCACCTGTATTCCAAGGGGCTGGGTTTTGGCCCCAATAAGTATAGTGATCAGACCTCCTGGGGTAGGATGGCAGACAGGACAACATTTAGAGAGGGCCTGTTCATTTCAAAGGTGGCCTTTTGAAATGATTGTATCTTCAAAAGCCATTGTGGGTATAACTGCAGGGCTTCTGGCCTCAGCAGTTTGAGACGCTTTTGGATTTGGACGCTGGTTCTTTGCTGGTACTTTGCTGCAATATCAACACAATAGATCCTCAGGGCAGGAGGGACGTTCTCCAGGACGGGGACTATCACTGGCCTGCAGCTACGTGCCAACTGTGTTGGCCTAGGTCCCGAAGTACTTTCCAAGGGCCTGTTAGCTGGGCTCCTGGCCACGAGATGCCAAGGACACAAAGAATCTCACTGTTTCCACAATATTGTAAGTACCTCACAGGGTGAGTTGAAAACAGGTGAAAGTTATCGAATGTTGGGAAAGGACCGTCCTGAAGAACACCATCATCTCCCTGTGCAGAGGATTGTGTTGGTAAACATCAGCAGCCACCTGAGGTGCCCAGACATGAGGAGTTCAAGGAGTGCGGATGAAGCTTGCATAGTCCGAAGGACCTGTGCTCAAAACCAAGGGGTCAGGTGCTGTGCTAGCTTGTACTCCAGAGTGTGCGGTGTCCGATGGGTTTTAGGGGAACTGGAGCCAGGAGCTGAGACTTTCTTCGACCTCCAGATCAGGAGGAAGACCGTGCCTGGGATCGCAGCTTCTGTCCGTAGTCGTTGGCTTCCTCTCCCTTGACCCACGCCACAATGTACTTTGCTGTGGAGAATATTGTGACAAAGCCTGAGGGGTTTTGCTTGCTGTGTGGGCAGCTGACTGTCTGGGGATATGGCAGTTCACACCTTCACCTGAGGAGAAACATTTCTCCAGACTTGAAAGCACACCAGCTTCCTGAGTCACAACCTTTTGTCTACAGGGGAAACCGATCCCGCACTCATGCAGGTGCCGTCGGGCGCCTGGAGGACTAATCCCGATGGACGAAACTAAATAACTATTTCTTTCCGCGTTAGGTGGTTCCGACTGTACAGTGTATATATAATGTGTATCTTGTTTTGATTTCATTGTGTGTGTGTGTGTGTGTGTGTAATACAAAGACAAGCGTTTTATACATACAGTGTGGTCTTTTTATGGTGTATGCCTTGTGTTGCGAGGGTGGAGTTGTGCCAATACGTTACACTTGGGCCCTGAGGATAAGCCTGACTGCTCGGTGCCAAGCTCCATAAGGGTGGGCACAGTTTATCGGGCACGTGTTTAGTACTCATCCTATCTAGAGCAGTGGAATCTGATTGGCTTCGATGTGTCCCTGCCAGCTGGAAACCGCTGGGTCTAACAAATCTTTATAGGTATGTTAGTTGTATGCTGTTTAATTACCCACAAGTGGGGAAAAAGGACCCTACTTTTTCTTCCACTTATACTAAAATGTTAAGAATGGAAATATTATATTATCATGTAGCTATGCCAAAGGCATTGGAGTAAAACATAAATATGACCAAATGTGGATAGAATGGATGAATACGTGAAAAACATTTCTCAGATTTTTTCTTTAGTTAGGATAAAGTTTTTTTAAAATCTTAACAAAAGTGTGGAGTTTACCTTTCATCTTTTCACATATACATTATCCATTTTCATAAGCGGGCCCTGTGAATTATATGAGTTGTAAGATCAATCTTGCTGAAAAGGGAGGTGCTGGTATTTCCTGCTGCTCATGTCCGGGAATGTATAAAAGCGTAGAAAAGATACAGAGGGGCCTATTAACAAAGGCATTTTGGAGTACATAAAGTAGTACATCAATAGTGAATTAACCCAAAACATCTAAAATGGAAAGAAACAGGGACTAGTCATAGTCATTTCAAATAGAAAGGACTTACTTATTTGCAGTTTTACTAATATGGTGTTGGCTGATTCAAGGCATGTTAGAGTGCCAAAGTGTGTCCTTGTGCAGCCATAGTTTCAGGCACGCTTGAGCATGTTTTATTTGGTTGTCGAATTTTTAACAGGATTGTATTTGAGTCCCGTTTATATCATGTGTCTCAGTGTATAGCTTCACAACTGCTCGGATGTTAGCTAAAATTGTACACTAATCTCAGTTGAAATATCGGAGGGATAAACAGATCAATTTTATTTTTATGTACATTATTCCGTTAATGGTGCACTAAATGTTACCACCTGTGAAGTAAGATGTAATTTTATTGAATGGTGTTTGAACAATGCAATAAAGAATTTTGAGTACAATGATAATACATATGTAATCCTGGCCCGTGCGATTCTGGGGAATTCTCTGCCAAGGAATGTCTTTATGGCTTCGTAAGAGGTTTATGCCAGTGTACGTAACTGGGTTTTTATAGGATTCCGTTGAGTGAGGCTGTATAGACCTAGTTGCCAATAACTGTCTTTTTATTTAAGTTTTAATACGCGCAGTGTACGCCCATAGGATTTCTTAGCAGTGAGTACTCAGCTGGGAACAGAGTGCTGCAAATTAGAAGGCTGGTCGAATAGCCTTCCCTTCATGTTTTATGGATGTCTAACTGATATAAGAGCTGTAAATCCTGAGGTAAAGTGGTGCATGCTTTGGGTGTAACTGCTTGACTACTCTGAGTCCTGACACCATTTGTTGTTGTCTGGATTGGAGTAACCAGGAACAGTCACTGGTGAGAAGGCAGAAGTGAGTAAATGGGGGTGTATTTGATATGTTATTCTTTAAACGCACGGGTGGGTGCCACATGAACACCGTGGTGAGTAATAGAAAGAACCTGAAAAATGCCTTAAATGTTAGTTCGTGCCAGAGGAGCTCGCAGGCTCCACTGAGTAGCTTGAACATGATAAATGCATGTCAGCAGGCTTGAGAACATACAGCTGCTCACATGATAAGGCGCTGTTTAAAACAATGAACACTTTTCTGTAGGACTTGAAAGCTGACGTGTGTAGGATGATGCAGCCTAGCCTCTTCTGAAAAAAAAATACTTATTTTTCTCTCTTCTTTCTTACCTGTCCTCCTTTCTCCTTCCTTTTCCTTGCTGTCATTTATTTCTCTCCCTTCTTAGTTTCTTCTATCTCCTCTTTCTCTTGTTACACTACTTCTTTATTTCCATGCTTTTTCTCTTCCTCCTTTGCTGTCCACTATTTTCAGTCTCTATCCTTTGTATTTATTTCTTAATTTTATTCTTGCTATTTTTCTCGATTTTTTTGTTTCTCGTTTCTACCTCCACATTTCTCCTGTTCCTCAAATTTGTTTTTTTCTTTCTTCTCCTTTTCATTCTCTTTATTTCTCCTCTTTTTCTCTACTTCTTTCTGTCCAATTCTTTCTTCTTCTACTTTTTCTCCTCTCAATAATTGTTTCCTTTTGTTCTTTTATTCTTTCTTATTTCCTTCATCCTTTTTTTGATTTCTCTCCTTACCCACTAACTTTCTTTTGCCCTGGTTGTTTCTTTTCTGCTGTTTTCTTTTCTTTCCTTCTTTGCCTCTTTTCTTTCAGTCTTATTTTCCTTCTAGCTGCATCTTTCCTTCTCTCTGTTGTTCTTTGACTTTCTTTTATTTGTTGCTTTTACTGATTGTACTTTTCCTTTCTTCCTCCACTATGGCTCTTTTCTCTGTCTCTCCATCTTTGTTCCATTTTTTTCTTTCTCTTTATCATTTTTTTCCTTTCCCTACTTTCCATCCTTTTCTTGCTCCTGCTTTTTGCCTTCTATTTCTTTTTTGTGCTCGTTTTTTGCCATTCTTTCTTCTCCTTTCCTTCTTTCCTTTCACTTTTTTCTTCCCTTCATTTTAATTCTTTCCCCACTTTCTTTTGTTCTTTCTTTCAATGTCTTTCTCTGTTTTGAAGCTTCTTATTTTATTTTATTTCTCTCTTGCCTTTTTCCCATGCTGTCATTCTTTCCTTTCTTTGTCTCTTCGTTTTCTCTGTTCCTCTCCTTTTTTCTCCAATGTTCTCTCTCTTTCCTTCGCTCAATTTCTCTTTCATCCATTTGTTGTCTAAAGAGCAATGCAGTAAAACTGATGCTTAGGGACCCCAAATATAAATATTTTTGCGACACATTTCCTTTGTCATTAATGCTCCATGCTCTCTAAGTTATTTGGCTTCTCTGTACATGTATCGCATCCCAATATTAAGCAATAGCTCACAATGGTTTTCAGTGTGATCAGAAGTAGCTCTCACTATAGGAAATGTTGTAGACCCCTGGTCAGAACGGTCTAGGTTGTAGACCCCTTGTCAGAGCGGTCTCTTTATTTTTTTAAATTTTTTTTATTAGTTCAGTTCAAAGCCAAATACAAAATACAATAGAGCACAAAGGGACATCTATACATTAAGACTTGTTGTACAAATAAACAAAAAAGAAAACTTAATACAATAAAAAATACAATACCATCAAAAACGATCGGATAGATAGTCACTCTAACGGGCCTAAATAATCAATCATTGCCTGCCAAATTTTGATCCCCCTTTGCATTTTCCTAAGGGATTTAATACGATACAGGTTATATTCTAAATAAAAAACATTATAAAACTTTGCCCTCTACATCTCATATACCGGTGCTTCCGGTTTCAGCCACATTGAAGAAATGCATAGGCGAGCTACGGCCATAGCCATGAATAAAAGATATCTATTTTTAGAATATCCTAGAAAAAAATTAGTGTCATTAGATAAACCAAACATAATCAACTCTCTGGAGATTACCACATCGCAATTTAGAATATGTGATAGAGATTGTTCAATAGATGTAAAAAATGGTTTTAACACTGAGCAATCAGAAAAAATGTGTACAATATCTGCCATGTCAGATTGACACCTAAAGCATTTCCCATTATAGGCATTGCCCCATTTCAGCATTTTAGCCGGTGTATGATAAAGATTAAATAAAGTTTTGTAATGCTGAGATCGTAAATTGGCAGACAAAATGATTTTAGCAGCCATATTAATAGAATCTTGAAAGGGTACTACAGGAATACCCAATCTAATACACCATTTAGACTCCTGTAGCCCCATGTCGTCCTGCTGTATATTCAACAAATAATTATATAGAGTCCCAATCCGTGACAGCTTTTTTAGAATTTCCAGAAAATCATTAGGACATAGAGGTAAGATACTTTGGTGTTTAAAGATGAAATCACGTAGTTGTAAGCACTTAAAAAAGTTGTGCTGAGAAACAGTATATTTGTCTTTCAACTCGTGAAATTTAGCCATTATACCATCTTTAAACATAGAACCAAGACATATAATGCTTTTCTCCCCCCATGTACGCATCTTACGATCCCAAAATATTGGAGGAAACAATTCTACAGAGTCACATGGAGTATAGAAATTAATAAGTCCCAAAGAGTTAATTTTCCAAATCGAGCGCCATCCTTTAAAGGCCGCTAATGCTAATTTGAATCTGGTTCTTTTATAATAGCTTGGTTCTAAAAACCGAAACAGTATTTGTCGTGATTGAGGACCAAGTAGAAGAGAAAAAATATCAGGGCTCTCAAATACGGGTGGAGTCCCCCCAATCACAGAACATTTAATGTTTTGCAGAAGACAAGCCAGATAATATAATGCAAAATTTGGAACGCCCCACCCACCGCGCAAAAGTGGAAATGTCATAAATTTAGAAGCCCTACGCGGAGATTTCCAACCCCATAAAAACCTATCAGCTATAGCTTGCAGTTTCCTCAATTGTATAGCAGACAACTTCAATGGTACCGCCCGGAAATAATAAAATACTTTAGGCAAAATAGACATTTTTAAAACATTGCGTCTCCCAACCAACGACAAATGTAAACATTCCAGTTTTTCTAGCTGATTTTTAACAGATTGCAATATATCTGTCCAATTCACCATAACCAGCTCTTGAAGCGACAGCCTAATTTTAATACCAAGGTATTTAGCCTCGGGAGTAACACGACAATCATTGTGACAGAGCCCTGGAGAGCAGATGACCTGGGTTTTCAGTGTATTAAGTTTGTACCCCGACACATTACCAAACTCTTGTGTTAGATTTTCCATCTCGAGTAGGGTTGATTCTGGATCAGATGATATAACAGCAACATCATCAGCATATGCTAGCACACAAATACTGCCCCCAGGCAGCACCATGGATTGTATACGCTGAGATGTCGCCAACATCTGTAGAAGTGGTTCAATATACATAGCAAACAGTAATGGCGAACATGGGCAGCCCTGCCTTGTACCCTGAGTAATATCAACAAATGCTGATTCCTGGCCTGACAAACAGATCTTAGCCCTGGGGCGTCTATACATAACTTGTATAGCGTGTAAAAATCAGGGTCGGAACCCGAATTTAACCATAATTGCCCATAAAAATGTCCACGGGACGCGATCGAACGCTTTTTCGGCGTCTAAAAACACCAATCCAACGTTCCTATGAGTTGCCGCAACATAATCCAAGCCTGCGATAACGCGGTGTATATGGTTGATCGTACCACGACCAGGAAGAAAGCCATGTTGTTGATCTGAACTGACTTTTCCCCCTTTAACCCCCCCACATCCCCCCGTGACCCCCAAACCCCCCACCAACCCCAGCCCATCCACCCGCCCACCCCAAGTGACCCTCCCCCAAAACTATGGCAAAAGGGCATATCGCCCTGTGGATGTGTGTGAGAGCGACTCACAATGTTTGGGCGAATCCGTATAAAAAATAAAAAAAACATGAGGGGGAAGACCAATATAGAAAATCGATCATGCCATACTTATAACAACACCCTCACACTAATGAATTCAGATATTCCTTAGCTGAGGCCTCAGATGTAAAGAACCGATTCTGCTCCTTGTACACAGTTTTGAAAGTAGACGGCTGGAGAAGAGAGACTTGTACACCCTTCAGTTGAAATGGAGCAATCAGCTGGCGTAGCCGCCAGCGGTTCTCTACAGTAGCGTGGCAATAGTCAGGGCGTACAAAGAATTCAACCCCCTTCCCAGAGCGCTTGCGAGGTCATATAGTGTTTGTCTTGCCAAAAAGTTGTTTAATGATATCAAAATGGCACATGGATATTGAAGGCCTTGCGGGGCCCGTACTGGTCGCTGTCGAAATGGAAAACGATGTGCCCGTTGGATCTCCTGGGACCAATGCCACTCCTTAACCTCGGGGAGGGCCTCCTCAAAAAGTTGGCCTGCTGAATTTTTTTGTATTGTGCTAAATTATACAACCCTCTTCAAACGGATATTAATGTTAGCAAACTCAGTAGTTCTCATTGTCTATAGCCCTGGGCAAGATAGAAGGCCTGCAGATTGCATACAAGTCCTCCCAAGAAGATGTATTGATTGACTGAACACTGCCTTCGTGGCTGAGATTTCTTACACTTCTGTGACGATATGTTCCTCATTTTAAAATGTATGCCTTATAGTGAATCTGTAGATAGCAGTGGACTGCGGTTACACGAACCTTCAAGGGGCGTGCTTAATTCATACCAGCACCCACTTGGTAACTGGCATTGCTTTACTAGAAAACCCAATTGTGTTATTGTTCTCTTCCAATCCCCTCTGCCCTACACCCCCGCCCCCTAAATTCCCCCCAACCCATCCCCTCAACTAGTACCCCCTCCATGCCCCGTTGAAAGGCGTATCAGTGGCAAGCAAAGTGATCATCGACGCGAGTTTATGTTCCCAAAGGTTTTCTGCACAGTACAAAACCTGAAATAATTTTCTGTTTACAAGAGTTCTGTAGGACGGGACTCAGCTTAAGAGCAGAAGTGACAGACTCTAAGTCAAGCGCAAATAAGAACGCGCCTTTTAAGTATATTTGATTAAAGGAAGTAAATGACTTGCAAAACCCAAAAAGCATGCAGATATGGTGGCTCGACAGTAGGTGTTGCAGCAGCCTTTATATTTGAATTCCGTGCATTTTTACAACATTGGCAAAGCTGCTTTCTGGGTATGTGTTTCGCTACTCAGTTCAGTTCAAATAACTTTATTCAATTCTTTAGAATCATAAACGTTTACCTATATACATAATAAAAACTATTAAAAGCATTTACGAAGTTTGCACATGTTCCCTTCCATAAATCTTAGTAAGCCAGCAGAAATGAATCAACTTTAAAATCATCATACCCTTCCCCAACACAATTTATACAATTGACTAATTCTTAGTAGTGCCTACTCTAAGTAATACATTTATATTCCTTTCATAATTAATTGTGTTTTCTGCTTGAAAATGCAATTCTAATAAAACTAAGCACTGCATTTGAAATTTCAGCCGTTGATAAGGACCTCAGGTAGTCAAAGCCCTTCTGATAGGAACAGGGTCGAATAGCTTTCAGTATAGGCTTAATAAAACGTGCTCTAGGGTCTGTATAATGTGAACAAAACAGCATGAAGTGCATTGTACTCTGGCAAGATTGTTACAGGACAGGGGGCTAGCCTCTCACACCAGCCAACCTGTTTAGGATAAGCCACTAAAAAGTGCAATGTGCCCAACCAAAATCTAGTCAACAAAAAACGCGAATGTACATGCAAAGTAAAAGACAGGTAAAATTGCTGGTGTCTTAACGCCCCACCATCTAACATTCTCCGGTCCTGGTTAGACATTTTTAGGTCTCGCTGGCGTTGCAGCGCGAATCGCTGCTGCCAACGAGACTTATAGTCGCCGTGTTTATCTCCAAGGGAGATAGACTTGGAGACAGACCTGTGCCCGAGCCGATTGTAGTATGGGCACGAGCCGATTCAGGTCTATGAACGCGCTTCTAGCTTTGCAGGGCCGCCACTGGCAGGAGCCACAGGGAATGTCAACGTGCACTCTCACTGTGTCACGCTCATGCCCTCCCGCGTCTCTTAGGCTGTTCTCCGCTCCAGGCCGACTTGTTTGAGGATGACGCCACGCCTGAACTGCATCGCCTGTCCCACGGTCTCCGAGCAGGTGGATTTGGGGGTGCACGCACATATTCAGTATATGATGCCCCAGCTCGCCACTGTGGAGGAGGCCGCAGACACAGTCCCGCCGGCGCAGGGTAAGTGATCTCAGCCGTCGGGTCGGAGACAACTGATTGTTTTCCATAATTAGGTAGTCATCCTTCAGCAACACAAAACTAAAAAAAACTGTTACGATTTTCCTCCCATGTTTCTTTCATTTCTTTCCCTTTCATCGCTATAACGTGGGTAATTAAGGCATCAATGATAGAAAATAGCTCATTATCGGCAGGACGGCACCCCTCGCTTTCCGTGCTGCACAGGTTGCAGTGCCGTGGCCATATTGAACATTCAGCTGGGTCTTGGTTATGGAAAGCGGTGGGGGGAGACAGCTGCGGGGTCCCGTTGGCAGGAAGCTGTGGAGAGGGCTGTTTGGATGCCACAGACACACCACCATCCCGCGATAGCTTTGTGGCATACTGAAGGGGTTGCTGCCCGTCCTCTGGGATTGTTTTGTTCTGATGCCCATTTTTGCTTCACCCGTCAAGTCACTTTAAATGCAACGGGGGAGAGCGGCTAATGGACGTGTAGAAATTATTATTATAAATTGTTATGTAAAGTAGCCTGCACATCTTGTGGTCAGTTTGTGGTGCTTCGCGAACTCCGATGAAATAAGTTCTTTGGAGCTGCATATTGTGTATGGAACTTCCAAACTGATTAATGAACTCTGTCTCCACGTTGCATTTCAGCTAGTTTATGATCTTTTCTGGACAAAATTGTGCAAGTTTTTTGGTTGCACTGTGACGAGTTTTGCAGCATTCTGTTTACTGTTGCCGTATTGGGTGTGGCTTGGATTAGCTGTTCGGAGAGCACACAAAGGTTAATTTCCTTTATGATCAGCAGATTTTCAGATACCGTGAAGAGTACAATTAAGACCTGACTTTTCAGATCTTGGCATCGGGTCTTTATTTTTATTTTTTATTTTTGGGGTAATCGGGCCACCCAACGTTTTCAAAGTTCTGTTTCCACCACACCAGCAGTCTAACTAGAAACATAAAACAATTAACACTCAATTATCCCCTTATTTGTAATATAAACTTTATTTCGGCATTCATGCCTTCAACGTTTTCACATATACAAAATCTTTAAAAGTGAGCTCAAGGAAAAACCGTCATAATAGTGCAGTTACCTGAGTACATAATAAAGTTCATAGGTTTGACTTTGTAGTTGTACTAAAAAAGAATAAAAATTCATACTAGAATTCTTAAAAAGTTAGTCCTTTACAAGTTAACAGAGAGCATGTGTGCAAAGCAATAAAAACGGCTGAATGTCACAATGCTAAATTATACACAGTGAAGCCTCCTGCTTATTAACTGTTTTATCAGAGCCAGCATTTCTGTTATATAGGGAGGGATTCTTAAATTTTATCTGTACAGCGCATTGCTCCAAGGCTCTTTTGATGGCCCAGTTCCATTACTTTTGGGTTAAAAGCGAGTTATGGCAAAGGCTACTTAGGGCACAGGCAACAGTATAAGTGGGAGGAGTCAGCGTACTTCATGAGCTATCTTCTTGTGCATTTTTCCTAATGCTCCACATATGGCCAACGAACTTGGTGACTGCACAAGCAAAGACTGGTCTAGTGTCCGATTTAAAGAATGCGCAAGGCAACCCGGTAATTCTGTGTGCCCATTTGGTGGCAAATAGGTTCAATCCATTTTAGTCTGGGGTGCACAGCCACACACACAACCACACACACAACCACACACAGCCACACACACAATCACACACAGCCACAACCACAGCCACACACAACAACACACAACAACACCCAACCAAACACCCAACCAAACACCCAACCAAACACCCAACCACACACTCAAACACACACACAACTACACACACAACTACACACACAACCACACACACAACCACACACACAACCACACACACACACAACCACACACACACAATCACACACACAACCACACACATCTATCTATCGCCCTCACTCTATCTATCCCACTCACTCTATCGATCTGTCTATCTATCACCCTCACTCTGTCTATCTATCACACTCACTTTATCTATCACACTCACTTTATCTATCGCACTCACTCTATTTTTCTATCGCCCTCACTCTATCTATCGCCCTCCCTCTATCTATCTATCGCCCTCAAACTATCTATCTATCGCACCACCACAGCATCACTCAGGGGCACTACAGCATCACTATGCACTACCACAGCATCACTGAACGCCACAGCATCACTCGTCGCCACCACAACATCACTCAGCGCTACCACAGCATCAATCTGTGCAACTAATCAACAACAACTGGTTCAAATATGTTCTCTCAATGTTTCAAGCTTTATTACAAATGTCACAAAAAGATGTTAATATTTCACTTCTGTCCATGGATTTTCGTCACAATAAAATACACTGAAGATAATCTTCACAAAAGTTATTTCCAAAAGTTTAAGCTATTGGCATTATAAATTACAATACATTTTATTTAAGTATTAATTATTTTAAAAATTAAAAAGCCATTGTTGTTTGTAATATCAATACATCTAAGGCACGTAAATACAAAACATCTTACATTACAAATGCTATAGGTGTCACATTTGCAAAAGTTAAAAGTATTGGCATTGTAAATAACAAAGCTATTAATTTCGCTATTTTCAAAACAAACACATAAATAAAACATGTCATTTACAATACCAATAGCTCAAACTTTCCTAATGCGAGACCTATTGCATTGCAAATGCTTGTTTATAATTGTTTTCATGTTAGATTGGATGGTATCTGGGTTATTGTAATATTCATCTAGGCCAATTTTATAAAAGGTATCCTTAACATAATGTAGCCAAGGGAGTGACATTGCGTTATCCAAATTCATACAATCTTTAAGGATACTCCTACAAAAAGTCAAATCTTCCAAGGACCAGATTTCCCTGCATAAAATAAGTGGTGCAAAATTTATCCTGTCTTTCACATATTCGAGGCCCGCCTCCAGAATGACAAAATAATGTTGGAGAGGTATTAGGAATCATTAATAATCTTTTTTAAAAATTGTTCTCTAAAACCTGAATCTGATAACTCTTATGGTAACCCAATACTCCGGCCCCATAGGTAGCTACTGATAAGCATTTTGACTTGTATAAAGTTATAATTTCTGCTACCGGCTTGTGTCCTAATTTACAAGCGAAACGAAACAGCCCCTCTGTTATTCTACTGGTGTGTTGTGCCCTTGTCATGACGAGCTCATCCCACTTCAATATATTATTTAAAACATTGCCTAAATAAGTAAAATTGGGCACCTTCTCAATAGTTTTTCCTATCACAATAAATGTCCTATTTTTTTTTTCTTCGGACCGCAGACCATAATAAAGGATTTATTGAAATTTACTTTAACCCTTTAAGTGCTGCCGTCGGCCGTTGAACGTTCGGAGCACTACCTGGCTGGTGATGTGCACGTTCAACGGCCGATGCAGCCCCGCCCGTTTTTTAAAACTGCCCCACTGCCGCAAAATTGTGGCAGCGGCCAACGGGTTATGGTACAATGCTAGCATGAAATCAGTGAAGGCGGTCAGGGCTTTTTGTTGGCTAGTAGCCATTAGAGTCATTAAGACCGTATCATCGGTGTATGATAACAGAGGCACCAGTTTACCATCTATTCTTGGAAAATCCTGTTGCTGTTTAATCAGGAATGATTCAGGCCGTTAGTATATATAGGAAATAAAAAGGGGGCCAGAATGCAACCCTGACGGATCCCCTCCGTGGAGGCGAAGGGCCAGTCTTCTCTCCTCATGGACCAAAGCGAACAGCTACAGTGGTAGATTCATGCAACCTACGTAACAGGGTAATGAGGGGTTCTTCAAAGCCCATTTCCCCCATCATCGTCCATCGCTTTCCCCTACTCCGTGTCCATAGCACTGGACAAGTCCATGAAGGCCAGGTGAATCGAAACTCCTCTGGCCTTCATATACTTGCCCATAATCAGGGACAGGTTAAGACACTTTTCATTTGGCCTGAAGGAAGTAGGTTCATTCCTGTTACCTTTTTAAAAAATTGGTACCACCACTAGTTCCTTCCATGAAGATGGAATATGACCAACTATTACCGCCTTAAAAACATTAAGCAGCAGAGGTGCCCATATTTGAAGATTGCTTTTAAACAGATCTAAGGAAACCCCATCTGGACCAGGCGCTTTTAGAGATATGCCCTTAACTATTGCATCTTCGACCTCACTCAAGGAAATTGTTAAGCTTAGATCATGTGCGGTTTGTAAATTAATAACTGTCTCATCCCTTTGCTCTTGTATTAATATTCCCCTTGTTTTAAATATTTTTAAAAAATGAGCTTCCCAAGCTTCACCTGTTATGGTTGAGTCATGCTCCTGGCATCATTGAGAGAAGAGCGGACGATTTATAATCTCCCAAAAACTTTTAGAGTCCTTGAGCGAGCTGGCTCTCTCGAGGTCCTCCCAGGCTATACTTCTTAATTCATTTTTCCTGCAATTAATAATGTTTTTATAAGTCTGTCTCGCTATCTTTATCAGGGCCATATTCTAAGGAGCCGTTTGCAGAGCTTTCTTAAGTTCTCTTTGCTCCCTGGAACACTCTGCATTAAACCACTGTCTCGTTTCCTAATTGGTTTATTTAATTTTTTTTGCCACATCTGCACAGATTAATTAAAAAAAACTGTATTACTATGTCAGGGGGGGAATCAAGGGTTAGGCAAGTCATGAATTCACTTTGGTTTTCTTTAAGAATGGCCTCCTCAAATTGCTGTGAGTCTACTAAATTTCATTTGAGCCTTACCCCTTGGTTGTGATTATACTTTAACGGACATTCACCCCCCCTTACTTTCTGTGCTGTAACATGCATAGAGAGAATAAGGGGATTATGAACACTAACAGGATTTGGTTCAATTGCGAAACTATCTACAAACCATGTGTATTTACTAGAGATTAACATAGAGTCAATTGTACTCACACTACTCCCCCCCCCCCCCCCCCCCCTTCCTCCCTGGTAGGTTGGGAACTGCATAGAGGGATTACTATCCAAAGTATTCAACATACAAAGATCGTTTACCAAAATAATAGTATTCAATGCATCGCCCTGCGGTCTATGCTTAGAATGCAGCACAGGTTGATTTTCTATGTCAACTACACCACATGCTTTGTGTGAACTATATTGGCAAAAGGTACAGTTGGAATCCCCTGCCCAAATTATACCCAGGGGTTGGAATTTCGCAGCAACATTATCAATCTCCTCTTTAAATGTATTAATAACCTCATTATTATTTGGATCGAAAATATTGTAGTACCAGTTAATTAATAAAATTGTAATATCAGTTAAATTGAAGATTAAAATAAACTGGTACCAATGGGAGTTTATTATGTTCTCTAACTTTATCGAGCTGTACATAAGCAAAATAAGTCACTAAACCTCCCTTAGCTCTCCCTGCAGCTGATGGGTTTGCATGTATATTTAATGAGCAATATCCATCAATAGTGACATCAACCTGACTCCAAGTTTCCTGGAGACAGATACTGTCAAATGTCTTCATATATTTCAACCACACCTTGTCTGTTAATTTTGAAGAAATACCCACGATGTAAACCTAAGAGGCGTGTTTTAGAATTCAGAGCCCTGGGTACTTCATGAACGATGTCATTATCATTAGAATTCTGAGCCCTAAGTGCCTCTTCAACATTATCATTAACGATTGGATCATTTATATCAATTTTTGAATCCATCTCCATAGTTCCTACATACTCAATATTAGAATACTGGGGTTGCTGTGGGCTATTATCATGGCAATTTATAGCCTGATTCCTTAGTAATAGCCTCTAAGATACTGACTGGTGTGGCAATTTCCCCTATATTGTTCCGGGCTGGGGTTAGTCAGTCTATTTCTTCGAGGTCACTCAATACCTGATTGAGGTTAGAATGGAGCCAGGAAGGAGGAGGGAGATTCTGTGTTGCCCCTACAGATCTACCCTCTTATGCAATATGCTATCTAGCTCCTGGTCGCTGGTAAAAAAACAAAACAATGGGCAGGACAGACATCCCCCTCACACCCTCAAAAGAGTTTTCCATCCCATCTAGTATGGTCCTAACTAATCCTGGAGATCTAAAAGTCAAAATGATACAGTCTCTCCGAATTGATTTGCTGGATTTCCCCGCTCATCCTATGCGGTGGAACATTTTTAATTCAGAAAATAGATGCCTATTGCTGATACCCGTCCTAGTACTCAAGAAGTGAAGCGATTTGTTCCTCAGTGTTGACCAATGCTCCATGTCTCCAGACGTTAGTATTGGAAGATTGGCCAACACCACAGTATATGGCATTTCCTCTGGAGGTAGATGCAAATTAGGATGCGGGGGGCTAAGAGATCTTTGACCAGAAAACTGTCCATCTATAACTCCTACATTTCGGGGACCTTCTGCGAGGTTAATGACGGACTTATCTTTTGTAATATTTCTTGGCGTATTTACCATCTGGTCTTGCTTATGGCTCAACCCTTCTGTCCGACGCGGTATATCAGTACTATTTATGGGGTGGTGTGCGACCCTTGAATGAGAGGGGTCAACCGGGCGCGCTAGTCTGAGGGCCGGTTCAGGGTACTGTATATTGCCATTCTTAACAATACCCGACCACATTTTGCCCACCGACAAGAGGTACTAAACACTGGGTTTACCAAACTGTTTATCCTACCCTCAATGTCAATGAACGTTTTTTAATATAGGATCTATATGGGCTGAAATTACAAGTTCCAAGTTTTTCATAAAAGAGTCTTCCATCTCTTGAATAGGTGGACCTTCCAAAGGTGCTGCATCGTCCAGTACTTGAAAAGCCCCTTGGTTGCGGTCTGACTCCGCAGATTTACTCCTAAGATCCGGAGGCTTAGAGAAGGCAAACTCTGCTTACTTTGTTTATTTGATTTATTATTCGAAGCATGCCCCTTTCTTTTTTTTGGAGGAGGTGAATTACTGGTTCCATGGTTAATTTTTGCTTTTTGACTCGTGTAACAACGCTTGGCCTCAATGGAGTGTCAGTTTTTTCAATTTCAACCGAATTGTCAATGTTTTCAGAGCCAGAGTCAAAGTCAATACCACAATAATATATCACAATACCTTCTGGAAAGATAATAATACCAGATTTTTTTAACAGGGCCCAGCCTCTGTCAGTCTATGACAGGCTAAGACTGGGTGAGCTCGCTTTATGCGCCTCCTGGTGCGAGATTGGTGACGAGTGCGGGTCCTGCGGCAACGCACTCTGGGGCTTGTAGTCCTCATGGAGATACAGATGTGCTCGTCCGTTGCTGCCCCGGTCAGGAAGTAAGGTGCTGTGTGCAGATGGATGCAGGCACAGGTCCCAGGGATAAAGGGTGGCATGTCTGATTAAAAGAAAAGCAGCTCAGGAAATGCGTTGTGCCAGGTAACAGACTTCATGTTCAAGTCCTTTTTTTTTATTCTTTTTCCCCCTTCTTTATAAGCTCCACACCAGTCTTCAAAACTGCACCTATTACACTTTCCTGGACCGTTGTTATCACCCTGTTGTGTTGTCCCAACCAAAGGTAGAACTGGGGGGGGATCGGGGGGGGGGGGGGCAACACCATAAGTTGCCTCCTCCTCACCTCACTTCTCGAGGACGGCGACCCAGAGCATCGCCGCTGGTGCAGCCCGTCTTAGCCAACTTCTGTGGTGCCACGAGAATTATATGCAGCCTCAGGATTCTCCTCGAGGTACCCTTTTCTTCTCCCGCTGTCTATATTGGCGTTTCCCTCCTTAAGAACACCTTAAAAACGCCATGCAAGCTCTGAAAGAAGCCGTGGCTCAAAGTTTCGCCCACGGACTCGCCTTCCTCTGCGGTGATCACTTCTGTTTCGCTACTCCTTTTAAAGATTCCTGTTTTATACAGCAAACATTTAAGCTGTTGGAAAAAGCATACTTGTTTTTTTCGGAAAAAAAATCCATAGGGGTTCAGTGAAAGCTAAATGAGTTTTGCTGGCATCCCATGAGACGTGTAGAAAATAAATTTGGTGCTAGATACCATCATGAGGTTTGTTTGAGTAGAAAATGTCTTTCAGCTAGATATTTTCTGTGCAAATAAGCCTCCTGCTGGTATTTTGCAACACATTTTTATGCGTTGTGTGTACCATCTTAAAGTTACACAAAATCACATAATGTAAAATTTGCGAATTTTGCTAGAGACATTTAAAATTTTCCTTTTCTTCACCCATGCCGATGACACATAATTACTTGTTCGTCACGATAAATAAAGTTATTTAGTTAAACTGATCCTTCTTTTAGTGTCAAGATAGATTGCCCCCTGGCTACTTTTTTACCAGAGAGATGACTGTCATGTTGCAAATGAATCCTGACAGTTTTGTATAAACTGTCTAATAATAGGCAAATGCCAACAAATGACTAGCAGGGTAAACTGGCCCGTAGGGCAATCAGGCAGTGCCAGATGGGCTGGTCTGACAGGTCAGTTGTGGGCCTATTTTATGATGTTGGGGGGTCGGATTTTACTTTTGATTTCCTTGATATTACCAAAAAGTTGCCTGCAGCAAGCACACACGCATGCAGTCTCTCGCGTATTGTCTTTACAAGTTGAAAACGATCCCTGTTTGCAGATGTGGGACACTTTTTTAGCTCTATGTTTCTCTAATGGGGGCCAGTTTTATTTTGGTGCCTGCAGTCAGACCCTGATTGGCAGTCCCTTTTCAAAAAATTAAAAAAGGTGGCAACCCTAACAAGTCTTTACCTGATTTTGACCTTTTTTCTGAATGATGTTCCTGACTGGCCCAGTAGTCCATGCAGTCTTTATCTGGTTTGATGTTCCTGGGCAGGGGTCTTCAGCCAGTGGCTTGGGAGCCAAGAGTAGCTCCTCGTCTGCTAGCAAGTATGCCTTAGCGCACAGCATTTCATTTAAAAGGTATAGAGCTCGGTGTACACAAATGTACATAGTCTATAGATTGACCTCCAAAATCCAAAAGATTAATTCTTGACCATCTATTTTATCAAGTTTTTCTGGGCGCATTCCCCCTTCTAGATTTCAAAATGGAAAGACACTGTACATTATGTGCGCCCCTGTGCAATAACTCGCAGTGTGTCAGCACAGGCCTTGGAAAAAATAATTTTGTGAAAGTTGGAGCGGTTTGGATGCAGCAGTTGGGGTGCAAGTGTGCTATGTGGTTGTGAATTCAGTTATATCTAGTAGAACAGGAATGGAACTGGAGGCAGCTAAAGGTCTGACTAGTTGTAACAGAGGGATTTGGTGTGGAATATGTGCACTAGTGCATGTTTATTTCTGCTCATTAATGTGCCTTTCTGGAGTTGAGTATGTTGTGCACCTGGTAGTGTGTGTGTGGAGGTCTGACAGGGAAAGAAATAGGCCCGGGCAACAAAATAAAAGTGATGGAATTTTTATATCGTGTTAAACTACACAAATCTCTTAAAACCGATATTAATGTTAGCGAAATCAGTAGTTCTCATGTTATATAGTTATAAGCAGGATGGAAGGCTTGCAAATTGCACAGTTCCTCCCATGAAGATGTATTGATTGACCAAACACAAACCTCTTGACTGATATTTCTTACACTTCTGTTGCGATATGTTCCTCCTTTTCACTTTAGTGAACCAGCTAGCTGAAAAAAGTGGTCCACATTTGTAAATAGGACCCATTTGGAACTTGTGAAGACACACTGTATGGGTTTTTAGAAAGGTATGGGAGACTGCATGATTTGTATTTGCGCAGACAATGTTTGTAATAATATCAGTGAATTAACAGTAAACACAGGCCCAGCTGGCCTTAAAACAGGTCCACAAACTGCTAAAAAAAAATGGCCCACACACTGATCTGTCAGACTAGTGCATCGGACACTACTTGATTGCCTTATAGGCAAGTCCGACCTTGGTCAGAGGGATACTGTGCGAGTACCTGCCTCTGTGTGTGTCTGTCTTTCTTTGAATCCCTTCCTACAAGACTGTGTTATTTGCCGTCCCTGGCATCTTGAGACCACTAGCATCATTTGGCATTCTTCCCCTCTTCTCACAGAAGTCCAGACTGGCTAAACAGTGGCCATTCCTTGCATAATGACGGCAGTCTCTTGCATAATGGTAGCATGTTTCGAGCATCCCTGCCTTAATCTTTGACATTGCAAGTCATTGACCTATTGTTTGGTATCTTTGGGATTACGGTGTCCTACTTTGGCATATGTGCAATAATATACAAGATTACCAACTAAACATTTCTTTTTACCTCAAAATTGAGCGAAACAAACTAGTATTATTTTAGTTTGTTAGGTATCCTTTATTCATACCTCTTTGTTTTATTATTTCATTATTTTGGTTTTTATCCATGTGTGAGAAAAACACTGAACGTTATACACTTTACACATAATACAATACAATTCCACAATACATCTATATACAATGTACAATTTACATCCAGTTTTTACCAGTAAACAACTGATCTTTGTGAGGTGTTATTTGATGACACCAACAACAGGGCAACGTCACGTTAAACTAGATATTCAATAAACAGAAATTAATGTGAAAAAAGATTCAATAGACCACGAATACATTCATTGGTCTACTAGATATTTAGTGTCAGTTTTCCTGTCTTTTGTGTTTGTCTGTGAAATATACATAAAAACAACTTCGTTTTAGTTCTCTTTCCTTCCTAGTAGCTCTCCCTTAGTTTGTTATTGTCGCTCAGTTTTACCTGTTCTACAGCTTGTCGCCGGTCCACAGGGTCATTTATTATTCATTAATTCTTCTGTAGTGCTACCTACAATGCAAGTGGGACATATCATCACCATTTGTGGGTGCGATAAGCTAAGTAGCCAAACTGCTCAAGCCCCTCTTAGACATACCTGCACGTGTCTTCGTTTTTATGTGGACACTTCTCTCTATCTTTGTTTCTGGGTTCACACTTTTGTCGTTATCTGTGAGTGGCCAAATGCAACCTGCAAGCCACAAAAAAATTCTTGCTTTCAGTCTCTTATCAACATTCTGTCCTGCTCACGTTCGCACGAAAAGAGGCATACCTGTTTTGTCTATATGCGCGTTTTGGCGCTGTGTGCTTCGCGCACTTCTTCTAGTTTTCAGACAACTTCCACAACTTCCTCAACGTGGGGCCATTGTGCTTTTCATTCCCTGTACACAAATAAGTTTAAGTTTTAGTCGCGAGTCTAGTACTTTGGTTTGTTAAGTCTCTAGTAGTTCCTCTCATCTTACCTGTGCATCCGGCAGTCCGGGGACTAATGCTTCAGTCTCTGGGTGTGGCGGCCATCTTTAGATGTGTTTTTATGCGTGTCAACTAAGTCTTAGATTTTGGTGTAGAACGTGGCGGCCATCTTTTAATGTGTTGTGATGTATGGACTTTATGGTTGCGCTATGGGTGTATGCTCTTATGCTAACAGATGGGACAGTTTCTGCTCATTTATCTTCATTATCTTGATACTTCAGACAGCATGTTGAGCCCAGTCAATGCGCTGTTGAATTTTAAGATTAAATACGCTTCTTTCTGTAACAAGGTTTTTTCAAAATCTGCAGTACTTTGTTGTTGATTGATACTAAACAGTACTGACCATCTAAAGTAATTTTCTCCATGTTGTTTATAGATGAAATGTTCAACCATCCGTGCAGTTAAGACTTTATTCTTAATGCGTGATCGATGCTGAGTTATTTGTGTATTGACTTGCTGATTGGTTTTGCCAATATAGATTTTTGGACACGGGCACATAGCTGTGTACACAACATTGCGTGTTCGGCAATTTGAGAAGCCGGCATGTTTCCACTTCACGTTATTATGTTGGAATTCTTTGCCTTCAATCGTGCTTGCACAGGATACACAGTTCCCACATTTGTGGTGCCCTTCAATGGGTTTCATCACCCATTGTGACAATAAGTCACTTTTTGGTTTGGGCAAGGCTATGTCGGCGCGCACATTTGTTGGCCGATGTTTCTATTTTTCTTGTACGCAAAGAGTGGACGGGGAAATGGACATTCCAAATTTTCAAGAAGATGCCAGTTTTTTAACACCATCTGCCTGAATTTATGGGTGTCTGGGCCAAAGGTGGTCACACAGACCAGTCGGTCCAGTCCCTGCTTTTCTTTTGTCTCCAATAGGCACTCTCAGGGCGTGAAGCGTACCCTCTTATAGGAGTGTTGTAGCAATTTCTGGGGGTATCCTCTATATTTCATTTCTCCACAGAAGGTCTGTGCATGCTGTTCATAGTCCGCTATTTCCGTACAGTTTCTCCTTATACGGAGTAGTTGGCCATATGGCAAATTGGCCTTTAGATTCCTCGGGTGCGCGCTCCGATGGTGCAATATTGTATTTTTGTCGGTCTTTTTCTTATGTAAAGATGATTTTAGATGCCCGTCTGTGCATGCAATTTCTACATCTAAAAATGTCATTTTAGTGCAGCTAGATTCAATGGAGAATTTAATGTTATCAACGAATCTTCTCTCATACTCTGCCATGTACAGTACTGCCATCTCTGGGGCATAAGGGCATCCCATCGCTGTGCCCTCCGTTTGCATAAAGAACTGATCATTGAATCTGAAATAATTCCTTTTTAGGGCCACTTCTGCTAGCTTGAGGATAAATGATGTGGGGACTCTATGTGGTCTCTCACGAGCATCTAAATAAAGCTCCCATGACCTCTAGTGCCTCGTCCTGGGGGATCTGGGTGTATAAGGACGTGACGACCATTGTTACCATTAGTTGGAATTCTGGATCGAACTGGGTTCTCTCGACTTTTACTAAAAAGTCAGTAGTGTCTCTTAAGTATGACTTGACTGTGCTAACAAAAGGTTTTAGAAAAAAATCCACATATTTTGCAATCGTCTAAGCAAGAATCGCACCCAGAGACGATGGGTCGTCCTGGGGGATCGCTCAAATTTTTGTGAATTTTTGGGAGGAAATATAAAATGGGAGTTCTCGGGAATTTTTTGACTAAGTACTCACTTTCTTTGGGGCCCACAAACCCATTATCTCTCCCTAGCTTGATGATATCTGCAATTGCCCCTTGTATCTCTTTCACAGGGTCTTCCTGCAACTTTCTGTTGGCATATGTGCAGACATTCTTGGCATAATATGACCCTCCTTGACCTAATTGTTGCCACACCTGATATCATGGTTTCCATCATTTATATATTGTGGGCTTCCTTGGCCTGATCGTGGCACCCCTGGCTCAGTGGTGGCCATCCCGATTATAATTATGGGTATTCTTAATAAATGTTTGGCATCCATAAAATGTTGGTGTCCAGGTGAAGCACAATGTTGGCTCTTCCTTTGATAGCATATTGTGACCTTCCTTTAGAATATGGTGAGCATCACTGGCATGTTATAGTAGTGCCTGGAAAGTAGAAGCTTTCCATGTGAGACACACATTCATATTAGCAATTAATGCAAATGACAAGCTGATGTTTTCCTCTAAACCTGTTTCTATTGGAGTAAAGAAAAGTGGGATTTTTTAAGCAAGTTTTCACCCCAGAAAATGACACGCGGTTTTTGGGTGTGGAAATTCTCAAGGGGTGTGTATATGTTCAGAAACTGATTAGCTGATTTTTGGAAATGACTGGTACTGCATGTTAAGTTGTGGGGACGCATTGCTGACGTTCTTTCCTTGATATAGAATTGCTGATGTGACATTTATTACTCCTGCAGAGGCATTTCACATTGAGGAATCGTATGTCATTTCGGATGCTCAGGAGTTAGTCACTAATGGTACACCTAAGTGGTATGACCATTAATGTAATCTTGTCTAATGTGGTCATTATTGTAAACGTTATTGGTTCGTAGCTGAGGATGGTTTTCGTTGCTTAGAAGTATCTCTTTTAGAAAAGGTTGGAGTCACCTGTACTTTAATCAGCACCATTGCATTCCACATAAATAGTCTTGCCGCGTGTAGAACGTTGGCATACAATACCAGACGCGTCCACTAGATGGCGATATCCTCCTTCCTTGTGAATGAGCTGAACTAGGGTTTAACAATGTTGCATCCGTTTCCACAACATAAGCGAAATAGCTAATTCTTGTGTGAACTAGGAGCCACTGAATGGAGACAGTCAGACCAACGCCGGATTTAAGATTTTGTAAGGATTTCTGACGGTGCAAAATCTTTAGTAAGAAAAATGGAACGCTCTGCACTTGTTGTTGGTAATAAATGTGTTTGCTGTGGTTCAGTGCTGATATACGGCGGCTTAGCTGCTGTCAGTGGCTACTGTGGTGCACTATATTTGTGAACGAGTCTCCCATAGGATGAGGTTTAGGGTAGCATTACAGATACTTTGTATCAAATAACACCATTGCAAGTTGCTTATTTCGTTACAGAACAGACACGTTGCCCATTGCTAGGGGGCTCTGTGACTTCACTTTTTAGGTCGAGCAGACCTAACCCTCAATGCGTGAGCATTGAGGTGTCTGCTTCAGACCTATTGTGGCCCGTATTTAGGAATGTGGACAGCTACCAGACGCGCGCTTTGACGAGGTCAGATTTCACCTCGGGAGCGAGCGTCTGGTAGCTGCGCATGCGCGAAGCAAATCCCTTGCTCTCACACACACAGGCAGCCCCCACCCCTCTGCATGCACGCACACACACACACACACAGGCGCGCGCATGCACACGCAGGCATACCCCCCCCCCCCCCCATACTCACAGGCACGTACGCACTTCACATCAGCCCTGGGCCCCACTCACCGACTGCGCTCTTCCGGCGGGGCTTCTCACGGCGCGGCGCGTCTCCTCATCTGAATCGGGGCTCTCTCAGGTCAGAGGAGCCCCGCAACAGGCGCCACACTCCTTCTTCTCCCTGGCCCCCTCCTGGGGACCCGGGCTACACCGGACGGCAGGGCGCTCCATGCGCCGGCAGCTCGCGGACCTCGGGAGGCGGGACTTCCGGTCGGCCGCGAGCGGATTGGCCGGCCGGGCAAGAGCTTCCGGGTCGCCGCGGGCAGCGCGGCGGCGCCCTTTAACATTTTTGTTTTGTTGCTTGCTTGTTATTTTATATGGCACGAATTCTTAAAGATTTAAATACGGCCGGCTTCGATATGCATGGTTTGGGGCTACGCCACACATTCAGTAATGGCGCAGCTCCCAGGGCTGCCGCCACGCTCCCACAGCGGTGTTAGTATTTGTATCCCTACCTAGTTTTGCTTAGCTGGGAGCCATGTTCTGAAGCAGCCTTTTACGGAATTAAAACATGACACTCGACCCAGGCATGAAGGACTGACAACAAAGGAGAAATTAAGCCGAAAGTAAACAGTAAAGGAAGCGGCCGAGGCGGAGGGGAAGCATTCTGAAGGGGGGTCGCTGCGGTTTTGAAACCAAAATATCCTGGTGCAGCCGGGTCCGCATCCGGCCCACGGGGACGGGGCCGCCCGAGCCGGAGCTCGTGGACTCTGAGAGGGAGAGGTAAGTTTGTTTTGGTTTTCCTCGAATATCTCTGGCAGTGCCCATTGCTCCGTGGCGGTGTCTCCCGTGTTGGGAAGCAGAATCCTTCGCCGTAGGAGGTGTGTGTGTGGGGGGAGGTGGGGGCTTTCCTATCTCTCCATCCCCGAAACTGCCCTCAGGAAACGCAGCGCTATGGAAAGAGATCTGCCTGGAATCCGGCTGCTGGCGTGTGCCAACCATCCTGAATACGTCTCTTTCACAGTGGCATGCCGCGCGTCTCTGACAGGCAGCTGCAGCCTTGTTGTTTTAGGGAAATGTGCTCCCCTTCCCTGCCGTTCAAAAATCAGTGGGCGAGTTCCAAAACCTAAAAAAGTGCAAGCGAAACTGAATATGCTTGTACAATGCTCCTTTAAAGCTTTTTTTTTTAATGTCGTGAGTTTGTTTTATATTACTCGTCTAGCCTATGTTTCCTGACACAGAAACGTTTACCCGCTCAACACACATCACACTTAATGCTACAACATCCTGTGTGATTATGTCCACTCCATGCAAAACAAAAAAAACACCAAAATAATAAATAAACAATCATTATAAAATAGTCAGTGAGGCATGTTACATGTGCCTCGCACACCGCTCATTAAATGCAACGTGTACGATCAAGGCCGGGCGGCGCTGTGACCACTGCCCGGCATGAAGACTTCTCTTCCCCACCTCGTTTAGTTTCTCCTTTCAGAATCAATTAGCCGAGCGCTTGCCTAAATTTCTCCCCCCTCCCCCCTATTGTTTCTCTCTCCACGTTTTGCCCCTAACATCAAATTACTATGAATTGCTATGAATTGCAAAGCAGCTGCCAGCTGAGCGGAGGGAGCAGGCAGCTTGCCGAACACAATCGCGTCTCCTCATGTAAATGCAGGCATCATTTTTTATGCACGTATTACACGCCACTTTTTTACAGCCTTTACTGCTAGGGACGGCGAATACCTTCACATATTCAGACCTGCTCAACTCATAAAAGATGCACATTCACCGTCTCCGCTGCCCTGTGTGGCAAAAATAAACAAGACGCAGGCACACATGTGTGCGCACAGGCAGACAGACTCACAGAGATGTCTGTAGGGGCGCGCCTTACAGACCTGCCAGGGAGGTGTTCTGAATTCCTTGCACCCGTGGACTGCTGGATGCCGGGTAAGTGTATATAAATTGCCTTTATTATGCTTTTAAAACGCGCATTTTTTCTCTCAGCCATCAGCCTGAGTTTAACTTAAAGCACAAATTAATTTAAAGCACAAATATCTTAAATCTAGTTTCTGCAGTCACATCGACCTCTGATCATTTGACAGAAGCCCGCTCGGACAGGGTATGTCGTTACCAAATGCTTGCCTTTGTAGTTTGCAAAAAAAAAAAGAAGCTTTCTTTATATGCGTTTTCCTATTTAAAAAATGTTTTTGGGGTTCAGCTTAATGTTGTATTCGGGTGGGACCAGGGAACTTGAGAGATTCCGTAGAAACATCTGACATGGGGTAAAGGAAGGGAGTGGGGCCGCCTGGCCAGGGACATGTTTGGCATATTGCAGTTAGGCCCAACCAGGTGTACAGACACAAAATAGAAAAAATAATAAAAAGCAACCATCGCAAAACACACAGAGCGTCATTTGTGAGTGGTTTCGTTGGCACAAAAATATTGTTATTGTATTTATATAGCGCCTACAACTCCTGACGAGGTGTTGAAGCGCTTTTCAACTAGTATCACGATTTTTTGTATTTATTATACGAAGAACAAAGCCAAAAGATTCCCTGATTAATCACTGTTTTCCCCAGCCCAACCTACACACCGTTCACATGGGGGGAAAAACTGCGTGAAGGAGGGTTGGAAACCAGACTAGCAGGTTACGTCAAAGGGTTCAGTGAAGCTTGCTAAAATATAGCTTTTTGAAGACTGTCCGCCGCTGGCACTGGTCGTCAGAGAAACTATGCAGGGCTAAACTTTGTCATGATTTCAGAGTTTGGAGAGGCGCGGAACACAACAGTAATATGGTGCACATCTGTGGTGGGACGTCACAAAACTGGACGAATACTGGCTTTAGGTATGGGGCTGTTTGAAAGCTGCCCTTCATATGACCCCTGCCTGCATGGCGCTGCAGCATGATGTTTCATTTTTATTTGCACTAACAAGACATGTAAGATGATTGGCAATTGCATTGGGCATTGCTAGATTGGTTATCCTACGTCATTCAAGGACAAGTAGAAGCCTGACACTTTTATTTAAGTATTAATTAAAAAAATTAAAAGCCATTGTTATTTGTAATATCAATACATCGAAGTCACGTAAATACAACACATATTGCATTACAAATGCTATAGGTGTCACAATTGCAAACGTTATAACTATTGGCATTGTAAATGACAAAGCTATTAATTTCGCTATTTTCAAAACCAACACAAATACAAAATGTGTCATTTGCAATACCAATAGCTCAAACTTTCCTAATGCGAGACCTATTGCATTGCAAATGCTTGTTATGTTTGCAGTCCAGAGAAACATTGAGCCTAGCAATGACACCTGGCCATGCTTTACTAAAGAAGAAAGACTGTTCTCGTTGAAAGATGAGCAGTCTAAGTACGTCTAGGCTGCCATCTGTTTTTCTTAAATGAAAGTTGTTAAAGTGTGTAGAAATACTGGGATAGGGAAGGAGCGTCGGCGTGGAGCAAATGAAGATTTGTATGTCTAAATGATAAGGAAAAGGAGAATGCATTTGATGCAGAATGTAATCCATATCTGACAAACCTAGAGTTATAAATAGATGAAAACGTGATTTAAAGTCATCAGAGATTTGAGGGGCTTGTAGTATATCCAAGTACCTAACGAGTTTAAAACAGGTCATATTTCATGCTAACTTTGTGTACAGATGCAATTGTAAATGTCTGTCTGGGCAGTCATCACTTGTGTTATGTGTTTGGAATTGAGAATGCGTGTTCCTTTATCTAAGTTGTATGATGTGCTAAGGGGCAGATGTTTTGTAAATGGTTATTCTGTTTACACATCGCCTGTGGTGTATATTCACAATGTACGTGTAATGTGCCTGCTCCAACTTATACTACAGCTGACAGATCAATATGATGCTCTTCCATCCATGAGCTCCTGATTCTCAGAAGAGCATCTGTTGGAATAATCTTTCTTTTGCCCATATACGGAGAAGCATTATTTATTTCAGTAACAAGGGGCTTTGCCTAGTGCTTGTAAGTAAGTCCAATGCTGAGAAAGCAAGTGTCCGCATGCTGTCCGGGTGATCCTCCTCAAGTTGGAGTTCTATGCCCAGACATGAGCTTGCTGTACTGTAGATACTTAAGATGCCCCGACTGCTGCTGCCTAACAAAGGTGAAACGTGCCTAGAGTTCCTTCTGTCTCACTCGGTTTGGCCTAAAAATCAACTTTTTGGTGAAGGGCAAAACAAGCTAAAAATATTGGATTGGAATGAATCTGAGGGACTTGGCAATGTTTGAGGTTGATAAACAAAAAAACAATTCACACCTCTTCAGATCTGCTTTCCTGTGGGTGGGTGCTCTTGAGATGTAATCATTGGAAAATCATTCTTTTGTATCATTGCACGATCTACGAGATCCAGCAATTTATTACAGTTATGATGTGTTTTTTTCTTCTCACACTTTGTTTATGTACAGGGATGACACAAGAAGGCCTCTTCAGGGTGAATGGTAACGTAAAAGTGGTGGAGCAGTTGCGAGTGAAGTATGAGAGTGGAGAAGGCGTAGACCTGAACACTGATGGAGACGTGTACTCTGCCGCCAGTCTGCTGAAGCTGTTTTTGCGTGAACTACCTGATGGGGTGGTCACCTCTGACTTGCATCCCAAATTTATCCAGCTTTACCAAGGTAAGTCCTTTCCTTGAGGTCTTCACTCCAGTATGCTAACTTTGTCTGTCACTGGCAGGAACCACAGTTATTGAATTATAAACTCTTTGTAGAACTGCTTTGAGAGTTGAAATGAATGAATGAAAGAAAATAGATTTATAAAGCCCATGGCTGCCCGAGAGCGTCCCAGCGCTATAGAACAAAAACAGCTGAGGAGGGCGCTAGAATTTAGGAGTCCAGAGACAACAAAAAAGTTTTAAGGAGTTTGCGAAACCTCAGATAACTAGGTTCAGCTCGAATCCTGACCGGGAGAGCATTCCATAGGGTGGCCGCGTTCACTGAGAATCGGCGCCCCTCTGTACAAGCTTTCTTGACTCTCTGAACAATGGCCAAATTTCCATGGTCTGAGCGAAGGGACCTAGTGGCCTTATATGGGCAGACCAGACTCCCTAAAATAGGGGTCCCTTCCCCGGTAAGGACTTATGAGCAATGCATAGGGGCTTGAATTTAATCCTTTCACGTATTGGCAGCCAGTGAAGGGCTCTGAGTGCAGGTTTGGCTGAAGATCTACGAGAAGTGCCAGTAAGCAGCCTGGCCGCCGAGTTCTGAACACGTTGGAGGGTGTTAATGGTAGATTCAGGGGCAGCCAAATAGAGGGCATTGCTATAGTCTAATCTAGACAGAATTAGCCCTTGAATAGGCAGTTTCCTCGACTGCGCTGGGAAGAGGTGAAGAATCTTCCGGACAGAGCGCAGCAGGCCCACGCATATGCCAGCTGTCTTTTTCGCTTGCGTCCTAAATGAGAGGTCCTGCTCGAGCCATACCCCCAGACTTTTTAGTTCGTTCTTTAGGGTGGGAGGGACCCCCAGGCAGGAGGGCCAGGTGGAAATAGGTAAGGAGGTTATATGATGGCCTAGGAGCATGAGCTCTGTCTTGGCTCCATTCAGTTTGAGTAGGGATCTATTCATCCATGAGTAGATTTCAGAGAGGCAAGAATGAAGGTTTTCAGTGCAGTGCTTCTCTTGGGAGAGCGAGACGACTAGTTGGGTGTCGTCTGCGTAGGTGATTACCTTAATCCCAAAGGGACTAACCACATCCTCCAGTGGAGCCATATACACATTAAGCAAGGTAGGGTATCAACGAAGAGCCCTGAGGGACCCCACACTGGAGGGGGGTTAGTTTGGAGCATGCATTGCCCTCCCAAACCTGAAAGGTTCGGTCCCTCAAAAAAGATGAGAGCCACAGCAAGGCCATGCCCGATACTCCCAGGTTAGTCAGGCGCTGGATTAAGGTTTTATGGTCCACCGTGTCAAAGGCTGCACTTAGATCCAGGAGGATCACACTGATCCTCCCGAAGCCAAGATACACCTTGCCTCTTCAGTCACTGCTATCAGGGCGGACTCTGTACCCTGACCTGGGCGGAAGCCCGTTTTGGGAGTTGCGTAGTAGCCTGTTACTTTCCACGAAGGAGGAAAGCTGCTGGTTTGCAATTTTCTCTGCAATCTTGCCGATACCCGCTAGCAGCGAGATTGGACGAAAATTGGCCAACTCCAGCGGGTCAAGCTCTGGTTTTTTTAATAACGCTTTTACAATGGCCTGCTTCCAGCTGGGAGGAACAATTCCCTGAGCGAAAGAGGCATTCACAAGGTCCGTAGCCAAGGGGCAAATAGTGGCTGACACACGGTTCAAGATATACAGGGGCGCAGGGTCACTGGGGGATCCGCTCTTCATAGAGGTCAGAGCTTTTTGGAATTCCTCCCTTGATACCGGAGTAAAAGCGTCTAGGAAGGGGCCAGAAATATGGGCATTAGGTTGAACGTGGTCAGATGCTTGATCACTTTGTGTTAAGGTTTTTAATATATTTAGAATATTGCTTTCAAAAAAGACCGCTAATTGGTTACATCTGACTTCCGACGCCTCCTGCACCATTGGAGGATTAGGTACCTTAAGGAGATCTTTCACTATTTTTTTTTTTTTTTTTTTTTAAAAACCTTTATTTACAAATGCACAGTACACAGCGTCTGCCTACAACCCCGCAGGGCCGGCCGCTATGACAAAAAAGGCTGAGCGAAAAGTGCAATACGAGGCAGCACGTTGCTGGAGCAATCTCTCACATCAACATTATCGGCAAGAGCGTGGCATCATACAAATAGGATAAGAAAGGTTTAATTTTATGTTTTTGTCGAAGAGAACACTAACAAACAAACACATGGTATCATTGTGGCAAGGGTTGCTGGAGGTGGGGGGGGGGGAATGAATGTAGGAGAAACGACGATGGCGAGGGGGGGGTGGAGCGCGCAAGAAAAGCATATGGTGAGAATAGAAAAGGAACGTAAATCACGGAGAGGAGGGGAGAGGGACCTCATAGTCAAGTGGGGGAGAACAGATGTCTCCACGATAAGCATTCCAGGGAGCCCAAACCCTGGACCACTTCCCCGGACGCCCCCGGGCCTCATATACCGTCTTCTCTCGGAACATGGACCAGTCCATGTTCTCTTTCCAGGCACTCAACACTGGCGGTCTAGGGGAGCCCCAAAGCTGCGCAATATCCCTCTTCGCGATCATGTTGCCAAGGGTGACCCAAAGTGTCTGAGCAGCAGTGCAGTCAGACGGTTCCCATACATTCAAGAGACAACGACGCGCCTCAGGAAGCAATGGGACCCCCGTGACACGACTCATCACATCATGCACCCTAGACCAGTACGCTACAATCATCGGACATTCCCAGAGAACGTGAAGAAAGGTACCATCCATCCCACATCCACGCTTGCATCGACCATCCGAAACCAAACCCATTCGCACCAGACGCATTCCAGTAAGATACACGCGATGAAGGATTTTCAATTGGACAAAGCGAAGTCGTGCAGGAATAGCCACCTCCTTAGGGGAGGACACGGCGGACTGCCAGTCCTCGTCGTCCAATTCGAGTCCGTCGGCCGTCCAGGCAGCCCGGAGCTTCTCGAGCTGGTCAGTTCTGTTATTAATGAGCTTCTTGTAAATTAAGGAGATGGTACTGTCTGGGACGTGGCCATCTAGAACTCGATCCTCCAAGGGGGAGGACTGCGGAACGTCCGTACCGGGGGGGAAGACAGATGACAAGGCATGCCTCACCTGCATATACCGGAAGTGCTCCCTATCATCGAGCCGGTATTCTAGCTTCAGCGATTCAAAGGACTTAACCGCGCCACGTGTCCACAGGTCCCCCACCGTGCTAATCCCAATCATGTCCCATTTCTCAAACCCTTTCGTCTTCCACAGGTTGCCCAGACGTTCCGAATCATACAGCGGCGTCATACGTGTCAGTCTACCACCCCAGCCCGTGGCCACCGTAGCGTCTCGCCATGCCCGCACCGCACATTTCGTTGGGCCCGTAAGGAGTCGGAAGGGGGCCTTAGAGTACAACGCCCTATTAAAGTTGCCACCGGGCAACAACAATTTATCCAAAGCAAAGGCAGGAGCGGGCTCCGGAGCGTATGTCGCATGGTTAATGGCACTCAGGTGTGAGGCCCAGTAGTATCGTCTAATGTCCGGCAGCGCAATACCTCCGTCGTACCAGGAGAGCGTGAGCTTGGACAAGGCAATGCGGGCACGGCCGTCCCAGATAAGTTGCCGCTGTAAACTCTCGACTTCATGGAAATAGCGAGCTGGAACAGGGTCGAAGAAATTTTGCAGGGCATAGAGGAATCGAGGGAGCGACATCATTTTAAAGAGCGCCGCCCGGCCCAATGGAGATAAAGGCAGATCGCGCCAACGCCGAACGTCCTGCTTCAGTCTGCGGAGTGGGGCATACAAGTTCCGCTCATAGCGGACCGAAGAAATCATGGATACATGGACCCCAAGATACTTAAAACCGTCCGTCGCTACCAGGATGGGGAATCTGCGGGGGAGAGGCGGCAGAGTACCAGCTATGGCATAGACACAGGACTTGGTCCAATTAATGACAAGTCCCGAGTTTTTACCGAAGGACGTTAGGACGTCGAAAAGAACATTGAGCGACTTCTGAGGGGAAGTGAGATAGAGGAGGATGTCGTCCGCGTACAAGGAGACACGATCCTCAAGGTCAGGGGACCATCGGATCCCTTTGATCGAGGGTTCCCACCGGAGCCACGCGGCCAGAGGTTCGAGTGCCAAAGCGAACAAGAGCGGAGAAAGAGGACAGCCTTGACGTGTGCCACGGCCCAAGGGGAAGGGGTCCGAGCACCGACCATTCACCGCGACCTGGGCTAGCGGCTGTTCATAGAGAAGCTTGACCCAAGCAATGAAATTGGGGCCAAAGCCAAATTTAGAGAGGGCTGCCCATAGGTAGGGCCATTCAATAGTGTCAAATGCCATCGTGGCATCAAGGGAAGCGACTACTGCTGGCTCGGCGAGAATAGGAGCTCTCGCGAGGACACTGTGGAGCCTACGCAAATTAAGAGCAGTGTTTCTGTGGGGGATGAAGCCGGATTGATCCGGGTGGATCAGGTCACAAATCACAGCAAGCATCCGATTGGCCAGCACCTTAGCGAGGATTTTGGGTTCCGCATTAAGGAGGGAGATGGGGCGGTACGAGGCACAACGGTCACGAGGTTTGCCATCCTTATAAATGACCACTATGGTAGCGAGGCGCTGCTCAAGGGGGAGGCATCCAGCCTCAACCGCCTCGAGGATCATGCAACGGAGGTGGGCGGCCATCTTGTCGGGGCAGAGCTTGTAGAGTTCAATGGGGAGTCCATTAGGGCCCATTGCCTTACCCGAGCGAAGGGAACGAATTGCAAGGGCAATCTCGTCGACAGTAAAGGGGGCCTCCAGAGCGAGGCAGTCCGCATCAGACACAGTAGGCAGAGCAATGTCACGTAGGAGTAGCCTAGAGTCGGCCTCATCTCGATCACTAACAGGCGTATAAACCGTACGGAAGTGGTCAACAAAGCACTCAACAATATCACCCGGATCGGAAACAGTCACACCAGAATCACGAACAATGGAGGGAACAACACGACTCGCACGCTCAGTCTTATCCAACCACGCAAGAAGCTTGCTAGCCTTGTCACCCACATCATACAGTCGACCAAGTTGATTAGACCGCATCAATTTAGCAGCATCCGTGACACAGGCTTTATAGTCTGCTTGCTTTAATTCCAATTCATGCAACAGTGCAGGCGTGTCATTCCCACCCAACTCACTTTCAAGCGCAGTGATTTCAGTTTCAAGGGCCACAACGGCCTCCCTCTTGTCCCTACGCTCGGTGGCAATGAGTGACAGGGCGGAACCCCGAATAACCGTCTTAAAGGCCTCCCAGAGAACAGTGGGGGAAGTGACTGAGCCCATATTCTCAGAAAAATAGCAATCTATTGCCTTAATCAAGTCTGAGCGGAGCCGAGGGTTTCGAAAGTGCCAAGGAGGGATCGGGGGAACTCTGTTACCAGGAAGACCGCCCACAGAAATCGTAATTAGCAGGGGGGAGTGGTCCGAGATACCCCGGGGGAGATGTCGAATCTCACGAACAGTGGACAAAGTGGAGGCTAACATAAGAAAATAGTCGATGCGGGAGAGGCTGCCGTGCGCACCAGAGTGAAAAGTGTATTGGTGGAGTGTGGGATGTAGTGAGCGCCAGACATCAACTAAACCAAAAGTGTCAGCCATTTCACTGAGCCACATCTGGGACTGTGGCAATACTCTAGGGGGTAGCCTGTCGCAGTCGCCGGACATGACAGAATTGAAGTCCCCGCCCAGGACCAACAAGCCGTCTGGCAGCCCAAGGAGAGTCCTGCCTAAATCAGCATAAGTGGTAGCCTGCAGTCCCGGGGGGATATAGACAACAACAAACCCGACCTGCTTACCCTCCCACCTCCCCGAGACAGCAGCATACCGCCCACGCTCATCAAGGATAACATCGTCGATAGCAAGAGCAAGGGAAGACCTTACCATAATACCCACACCCCGGGAACCCGAGGTGAAACCCGCATGTGCAACCAGTCGATAACCCCGGCGGTCTAAGGCCTTGCAAGCATTGCCAATCAAGTGGGTCTCCTGAAGAAACACAACATCAGGGGCGTGGCGCCTTAAGAATTGCAGTACAATGCCCCGCTTAATCCTGTCGCCCAAACCATTTACGTTCCAAGAAAGAATCCGCATTTCACCCCCTCCCATTGCTACAAAAACATTCCACACCCACCCCCCAGCAGAACCCACTATGAAAAGACATTGCAAGATGTGAAATACCATGTAACAAAGAACAAAACAAATTAAACAAAACAGAACCCAGTCCCCAAACACCAACCCCAAGACCCAAACCCGTTACAACACCCCCCTCCCTGCACCCCTGCTGACTAAAAAGCCACCCCCAACTGCAGTGTGCCTGTCGCCCCATACTTCTACACAAAGAACCCCCCGAGGAGGAAGGGAGAAATCACCCGTTACCGCACCGCCACGGGCAGAGTCATTAGGGAATAAGTCAATGTACACAGTACGTTTCATAGTCTCAATCGGAACCTCTAGGGCATCTGTTACTCCTGGGCCGCTGCACCACCTTCCGCACCACCAGGGCCTCCACTCCCAAAGTCCTCTGCCGGCAACGAGTCCAGCCAGTCGGCTACACGTTCAGGTTGATCAAAGAAATAGGCACGCTCCCGATATTCGATCCGGAGCCGGGCCGGAAACAGCATGGCATATTTCAGTCCCCGGTCCCTTAGACGACGCTTCACTCCAAGGAAACCTGATCTTTGCCGCTGCACTTGAGGAGTGAAATCGGGATATATGGAGACAGAGTTATTGTCATACTTCAGGGGACCATGTTTACGGGCGGCCTGGAGGATAGCATCCCTGTCCCGGTAGTGAAAAAGCCTGGCGATGATAGGCCTCGGTGGGTTCCCCGGCTTCACTTGACCTCCAGGAAAACGATAGGCGCGCTCCACGGCAAAGAACTTACTAAGTCCCGCCGGAGCCAGTTGGGCGACTATGAGTTCCTCGACCAAGAGATCGGTAGCTACAGCACCATCACCTTCCGGCACTCCGACAAGGCGTATGTTATTCCGCCTGGCCCTGTTGTCATAGTCCTCCATCCGCTTAAGCAGTAAGTCGTGCGATGCACGTAGATTGCCAATTTCGGATTGCGCCTCAGCCATGTCGTTCACCAGGCTCGACGTTTTAAGATCTAGTGCCTTCACCCGCTCATTTGTTTTGGCCAAATCGGCCCGAATCAGAGTCACATCCACCGCCACCGTGTCTATTTTGGTCACCACAGCTTCAAATTGTTGACTCATGTCGGCCTTGAGTCCAGTAATGGCAGCCATTAGGTCTTGGAGCGACACTTCCGAAGTAGACGATGTGTCCGTTTGAAGTCCTTCAGCACCCATACATACGGTCCCGGGGGAGCCCCTCGGCTGGGTGTAGCGTTCGATCATGTTTGACTGGATCGATCCCCCCCGGGTTGCCGCCTTCCGGCGTTTTTCGGCCTCCACTTTCGTCGCCATCTCGCATTCAGTGTCGGCCAGATAGCCAGGGGAAGTGACGAGAAGGTAGAAAAGTCTCGAGACTCCGATGCGCCGCTGAGACAGAGGTGTCGCAGCCTCCTTGCCAGTCCAACGGAGGATAGTGCAGGCTGAGAGGGCCGCAGGCAAAGCAGAGTAGGAGGAGACGGGAACAAAGAAAAGGAAACCGAAAGTGAAAGCAATACACCTCCGGCGGGCCAGATGCCAGGCAGCCGTTGTTGTTCAATTACAGGTCGGCCAAAGTGGGCAGCCGAGTCCCCGGTCGCGCCCGCGGGCAGGCCAGAAAGTTGCAAAGTTCAGAAAAATGGTCCCCAGGGTCCGATTTTGACCAGAGAAGGATCAGTAGCATCAGCGATGATGGCGCTGCAAAAGCCCGTCAAAATGACCAGGATAAGTGAAGGATAGATAAAGAAGGACGGCGCGGGTCTCGGGAGCTCTCTGCTCACGCGACCATCTTGGATGCCCGCGTAGCTCCTCCTTCATCTTTCACTATCTTGAATGTCTCTGGAGGAGTTAGAGGACGTTCTAATTTTCTCCTCAAGAAAAGCGGCCTGGGTCTGTTTCCGGGATGATTTGTAAATCCTAATAGCCGCTCTATACTCAGCTTTATTATGAGAGGCCCAGTCTTTTCCCCACGTGCGTTCTGATTTTTTACAGATTTTTCTAAGCTCTCTAAGTTCTGGCGTATACCATGGTGATTGAAAAATCCTGCTCTTCTTTACGACTTTTTTCTTGGGTAAAACCGAATCAAGGGAGCTATTCAGCCAGTTTGAGAAGTTTTTATCCGCCTCTAAAGGGTCCGGATCAGGAAGGGGAGCTATCTGCACCAATCTATGGGTCCAGCTATCAAGAGGGAGCTTGGAACATGCTCTCTTTAGAATGCGTGGAGCCTGTACCTGTGGGTAGTCGGTGCTAGTGTGCCAAGCAAATGGGACCAAAAAGTGGTCGGACCAGGGTAAGGGAAGGGGGGACATGATTCTAAGTGTAAAATATTCGTAAATAAAGGGTTAAGAAGATACCCTTTAGTATGAGTGGCATCTTTGTTTTTAAGGTACAGCTCAAAAGATTGTAGTTGAACCTTTAAAGAAAATTACATCACAATAAAATAACTGTTCACTTGTAGCCTGTGAACCCAGATTCCCCTCCAATCACTCGGTACCTCTAGCTTTGCCTTCAACCCTGTACAATTCTACACTGCCTTTTGACTATGTTGATGCTTTCCAAATATCACATGCATGCAAACAATATTATCACACAACAGAAATGTTAAGTTCGTCCATTATCACACAGAAGGCTGTACTTAATCCTTGATGGACCAAACCGGGGGTTTAATGCAATATAAGTAAGTAAAATATGGAGTAACAGAGAGAAAGGGCCTGCAGAGCCGAGGACCAACTTACAACTAACCCCAAACGACTGAGCGCTCAAACAACTTTATTTCATTCCCACATTGGACACACAGCAAACACCCACCCCACACATTCAAGTACTCACCTTAGCCTAAATGGATTGTGTGCCTACTGGATTTTAACAACTGAACACATCTATCAATATAGAACAAGCTTTGCAACTACAAGAAAAACTTTGGACCTGCTTTTTCTACCAATCATTATGGACATTTCATGATTCAATGAATTTGAATGAAATATAGAATTGATGTGTGCTAACTGCATAGCTGTTCTTCTGAAACCGTAGGGATATCTACATTTTTGGCTGCTCTTTCCAATACTGCATGAAAGCGGGGTATGTCATCTGGAGGAGAGTCTGGCTGTCCTGGCAACTGGTTACCTCTTTTGGTAGGATTCTTGCTCATAGTCTTCTTCTTGATCTCCTTCCTGTAGTTCACTTTCTTCTTCCATTTCCGATATCTTGATAGATACTGAAGTATCCTGTCCTCTCATTTCTCTAGATGGGGGTGGAACAGGGTGTGAAGTTTATGGAGCACTGAAGGAGAGTGCGGAGGAAATGTCTCCAACTTTGGGAGAAGTGAAGGCAGGGGAGGAGGTGGTCTGCCATCAACTGGATATTTGTCAATGGTGCGTTGGTAGACATCCATGGTGTGGCCACCAAAGATGCCGCCGCAGTTGACAGTGCTCATGTCGACAGTATCTTCAACGGGGCGATCTTAGTCAGCGATCCATGTGCCCTTTGACTTCAGTGTAGGAGTGGTTGTCGACAAATTGACAACTATGATGAAACCTTCATGGATGATGAGGGTTTTGTCCCTGACGCAGAGGACAGCAGACCAGACAGGGCTTCAGTGGAGCTAGATTTCCCCCAAAACATTAGCAGTGTTTGATTTTTGCCCCTTTTAGAGTATGTTTCTGGGAAAACTACTGTTTTCTCTTTTTAGCTGCAGGCGCTTTTAGATGAAATGTCTATCTCTAAAAAAGTCAATATTCTTTCCATTTCAGCATTTGTGCAGCCTTCATGAAAGTGCTTGGTGGAACACTTCTAAAGGCATCAATCATCCCCAGAGACCTTTGGAAGAGAGAATATTCTTTTTCTTCATCAGAAGATTTTATAGATATTGCAGCTAGATGTCTTGTGTACTGGATAAAGGCAAATAATACACAGATTATGAGGGTCATAAATGGATATTCTCTTCTGCCCATAGTCCAGAGCAAGGTGTATAGCTTTTCCTTGTCAGTCGTGTCTGCAGCTGGTGATGGGGAAGGGTCCACTCGCCAAGAAAGTGGAGATTTTCCTAAAAATAAAAACCCTAAAAGGAACGCACTATGCTGAAAGCTGACGTTAATGGCTGGATGAAGTGCGGTGAAGACCAGAAGAGATAGTGTGCAGGTTAGACAACGCTCTTCTCGGGGACTCGCTCACACACAACATGTGGTAGAAACCTGAGATATTGTGACTTCTACGGGGATTCAGAGGACTTATCACCTCAACTTAATTTGCTGAAGTTTGGGTTGTTTCAAATGAGCTGCTAAACAAACATTGCTTCTAAGGCCTGTGACCATTTTAACACGGTTTACTGCGGTATGCTCCTTGTCAGGATGGAGACTTGGTAAGCGCCTGACTTAATTTAAATCGCCCAACATGTGTGAAGTCCGTTACTTTGAAGCGTAGCGGTCTCCTACCATCATTAGAGATTACCAGGTCTCTCAACACTTCGTGTTGTTGACATTTGATTTTGTTTGCATTTGAGACCTGCTTTACTTTGGTTCTATCAGGAGATGTGCCTCACCTGTACTATAATATACTTACTGTTTGTGATATACTCCAAATCCCTGGTGTGCTACCTGTATAACAGCAGTGTCTCTTTTGAGTACTTACTTGTTTGATGCCACAGTAGATCTGTGCTCCAAGACTTAATGGTTGTCAAGTGGCTATAGACAGTACAAGTGTCTTCAATATTCAATGTGCGCGGTCTCGACGTTCATCCAGGTTACTTCCGGCCTTACTGTTATCAGTGATTGCACTTGACATATTCACGAATTAGATAACTGCTACGGGAGACATGATTTTCCTAGTTGAGTTTTGGTATGGTCATATGGTCTTGGTTCCACTTGCTATGATGCTGTAACCCTCCATCTCGAGATCATTCGCCCAGACTTTTTTACTTGGATCTTATTACACATCTGCATCTCCTTATCCTTACCAATAGCCTTGAAGAAGTCACTTGTGTGTCGACACACACAGTGACTATATATTATATTGACATGTACTTTATGCAGAATACTCCATGTTAACACAATAAAGAGAATTGGACTTAATCTACTGGCATCCTTACATTTATGGACATGATACATGTTTGATTTGACTTCTTTACGAGTGCTCTGGAATCTATTTTGTATTTGATTTTGTCCACCGGATCTGACCCAGTGCCTTTGACTACGTTGGTAGTAGGGGGCCTTTATACATAGTATAGCACCAAACTTACGACTTATTGCCTATAATATACTTATCCACAAAATTATTTCTATTGGGAGGTGCGATTGTTTATGCCAGTGCTACCGCTTTGTAAACTTAAAAAATAAATAATGGTTCTTTGGATTTTGTTTAGACAAGGACTAGTCACTTATAGGTCTAGACTTGCGAGACGTCATATTAAAGAGTTCTATATTAGCTAAAGTGGGGCAGCACTCGGGCTGTGTTGCTAAATATGGAGCCAATAGATTAAAATATGGGATTGTATAGGGTAGGGAGTCAGCCTTTATAGCCTCAAAGTCCTGTAAAACTGACCTGCAGGATTCAAATCGACTTAGATGAGGTCAGTGCTCCGTGAGGCTAGCTTTCCAATCATCATTTAACTTCCATTTGTAAACCAAATACTCAACATTTAGTAAGGAGAGCAAACTCAGAATCTTAAATGCTGGGACATTGGCACATGTCCTTCACAAACACAATCTGGGCAGTGACTGGATTGAGGAAACTTTGTTTGACAGTTTAACCAAGCAAAGTTCACCTTGTTGTTTGGTGAATAAGCTATTTATACATCGGGTTGTGATTCTGAGAGTTCATTTAGTTCCCTTAGTTGATGGATAACTTTTGAATAGAACATATAAAGTGACAATCGCTAATAAATAAGGGCACGGGGAAGGATGCCAGGGTGCCATTCCAAAGGACCTTTGTACTGCTGAATTGCTGTGGTGTACGTTTTAACCGGAAAATGCAGCAGCAAGCTGGGCATCAAGTACATTTGTTATCCGAGAAGTTCTTTCTGCATGGTCAGTTCAATCTTTTAATTTGCACTCCCTTAGGTTGACCCTTCTTTTAAATTATTTGAGTGCTGCCAGTCAGCTTTTCTGTTTTGCTTTGTAGGGTGCCCATTTAAAGCACAGTTGGGGAAAGGAAATTTGTAACTTTGTTAAAAGCGCATACCTCATCCCAAAGACATCCGTGCACTGTACCAATAAACAAATTTATCATCATATAAATGCTGAAATTACATTAGAAAAATAATTAAAATACAATTGGATAATACAAAGATGCAGAAAAGTAAAACATAAGAAAGATAATAATTGAGGGCAAGTGTAACAGAATGATGCCAGTAAAGTACTACAGTGCTGGCACGAAGCACCGCAGGCTACAATCGCTTATGTTATGTTTTACTGTGCATTTGAGGTAAATGGCACACACTCCTAAGCAAAGTGACATAACCAGCGGAATGGAAAATGTCCCTAATTATGCAAAATACTTCAATTTTGCGGAGGCCTAATTCCAATTTCAAAATTCCTCTGCTGAAACAGCTTTCCTGCAAAATGTGAGGAAAGCATGCTATATGTAAATTCAAAGTATCATGGCTTTAAATACATCTGGAGAAAGGGAATGGAAAGTGATGTGGCAGATTTGAAATTGAATCCTGAATTGTAACTGAAGCCAGGTAAGTCTAATCTGAAACTGAGTGATATGATCACATTTTGGGCAACAGTCGCTAAATGACCTACTGAATGAAAAATAGCTTTTAGAGGGATTAGAGTAGCCTGTAGAAGGAAAAATGTGAAAATACTTCCACTGTCCAGTCTTGTGAGACAAAATGGCTGAACACCAGCAAATAATCTTAAAGAGAAAAGGCTACGTTCTAAACCAAAAAGGTTGAAAAGAACATTTGTCGAGTTTGAATATAAACTTGACAAATGTAGGCAAAGATGAATACAAATCTAGGAAAGCACAAACATGCATACAGCCAGATCTAGAGGAAGGCGAACGCCAAGTGAAGAAAGTATAAGAGACACGAGATTGCTTTTGGTGTATAAAAGTATGGAAGTTTTTGTACGAAAAAGCAGCAGCGGACCTTAAATTGCCGCACCTAAACTCCAGTGCCAATATGATCAAGTCAGTTTGATATTGTGCTGCCAACCCCGACACCAGCTGCTGTTTGGCGTCGCTGTGCTCTCCAGATCAGTTAAACAGTTTTTAGATACTCAAGGGGGCGCACCAAAATGAGAGTCCAAATATAATAAGTAGAGAAATGTTCTTTATTTATCTTTGTTCAGCAAGAAAGGGTACATCAATAAAATTTGTAGTGAGATCAGCCAACGCGTTTCACTCCCTACCAAGGAGTTTCTTCAGGGCTGAAAGAGCAAATAAAAGACAAAATATTCCCATCAATTTCCTGCATAGCCAAGCGTGTACATATAATCCCATTTGACATTACCTCAAAGGGCATTCCTTCTACGTGTTTCCCTGGAGACCAGGGAGAACAGAGAAAAGACACAGTAGCCTATTGCAAGGGAAAGACTGATCAGCGAATATTTGTTAACTTTAAAATTTTTTAAAAAACATCCTTTTCTTGAACGGTTACCTCCACGGAAGGGGGGAGGTTTACGTGGAAGAACAGCAAGAAAGGTTCAAAACATCCTAAATACAAAGTATGGAAGTTGTCTTAATTTGCTTTAATCTCAGCAACAGTTTCGACTCCCAATTTTTAATAGCTTGCAGACAAGCACCCAATCAGTGAAGGTCTTCCACAGACATTGCCTTCATGTAAGCTGGACGTAATCAGTATACTGGTGGATATATTCTTGCAGTTCCATAACATTAAATATTTCACATAGTCACAAGTTTGAACCTCAAAAATGCATACTTCTGTATCACTATGCTTCAGAACCACATGCAGTATCTACATTTTTTTTATGGACGGACAGCACTGTCAATTCAAATCTCTTCCATTTAGCCTCATGCCAGCCTCAGAAGTCTTTACGAAGTATCTAGTGCTGGTTGTGGCACATCAACATATGATGGGCTGTCAAGTTTATCCATATCTAGCCATCTGGGTCCTAAGAGTCAACAACAAGAGGAAGAAGACTCAATGGCAACATATTTGGCATTATTCCATTGCCTGCAGCACAAACTGAATAGATTTAGGTCATCCCTATCACCAACTGCCTTCACTTAACTTGGAGCATGCGTCAACACTTAACAGGGGATAAGTATGTCCTTCATCAGATCGAGTGACAAAGCTGGTGGCTCTAACCACAGCCATTTTGGTACTCCGTTGTCCCAGTGCGACAATGCAAGTCTCTTCTGGCCATCATGTTGTCCTGAATACTGCTAATCTGAAGCTGGAGACTGTAAAGGAGAACAGTCCAGCAAGAGTTGGACAGGCAAGGGAAGCAGGGTGCGGGTTCAAGTCGTGGCAAGGTGTTGGCTACCTGGTGCATAAACCAGGCATTAGTTTGATGGATAATGCTAAACAATCTTACAAAAAGGTCTGTCTTCAAAGTTTGCGGTACCTAATAGTAATGACAACAGCTGCATCAATTAAATGATGGTGCTCACACATGCAGTAACTGCCACTTCAAGGCTGATGGTCTCTGACAAAGAAACGTTTGCGTACAAATGTCTTGAAGTTAGAGACGTTTATCTAGATCTTCAAGCTTGATTTTATTGCCTTCTGAATCCAACTGTCCCTATTCGAATAGACAGCAGAACTTCAATACATTATATATGGAAACAAGGGTGAAGGAAAATCTATGCTCCTGTCAAGGTGCTCAACAGGTGTCGGTCATGGCCATAGCCAACAACATAGAGCTGATAGCAGAACACTTGCCAGGTCTGCACAACAACCAAGAAGATACTTTCAGGAGGTCGCTTTCTGGAGTATCATGCCTGGGCACTCCACCTTAACCAGTTGCAGCAGCTGTTCTAATGCTGGAGTTGTCCTCAGATAGATCTGTCCATACCCAGAGACCACAAGATATGCCTTTTCTTCGCCAGCGGCGTTACCCACTTGAGAACGTAGGGTGGAACATTTTAGATGAGCAGGTTCAGTATCTTTGTCTATACTTTTCTGCCATTTCGCCTTTTCACTAAGGTTCTCCGCAAAGCGAAGGAGCAATGCAAATTGCTACTTATCACCCCTATTTGACTGAGGCATTGTTGGTAAACTTTTCTTGAGCTCTCTGTTTTGCTGCAGGTCTACTTAGAGCTAATGTATAGGCAGAGCAACAAATTCACCACCACAACCAGAAGATCCTGAAACTTATTGCCTGGCTCTAGACTCAAAATGTTGATCACCTATTTGTTATTAAATATTGCTAAAATCCAGCCTCAAATATGCTTCTCTCAAAATCCATCTGTCTTCAGGTTCATCTTTCTTCTCCCGTCGGAATATCTAGCAATTTATGAAAAGTCTGTTTCGAGCCTTTCTACCTGTGAAACATCCACCAGTACCTTGCGATCTTAACACTGTCCTTGGACATCTCATCGTTCACCTGAGCTATTAATTTTGCTGTGTTTAAGTTCCAGTCTTCGACAATTGCACTACTTTTTGCCGCATACTCTTCAACAGTGAGGGAGCTGCATGCAATAACTGTCAAGAAACCCTTCCTTCATTTTTGAAAGGCTATGGTGGTGCTATGTTGGAATCTATGGCTGTCTGCCAGAAGAACCTCCAGACATCCACCTTAATGAGGAAGTAGTTCTTTCCTCCTTTGTTCCAAGCCCTACGTCCGGTGCGAAAAACTGTCTGTACATTCTCGATATTTCTAAGAACCTTGTAGTTTACTTTACTTTACTTTACAGAACTAAGTATCTAAGATAAACATACCAGATATTGGTGTCCTTCAGTGAGTCTGGGTGGGGCTGTCCCCTCTGGAAGCAAGGACTATTGAGATAGCTTCCAGCTTGTGTTCTGTCAGAAAAAGACACATGGACCTCTGATGGGAAGACTGACAGCACACTCTACCAGAGGTGTTTCATCAATAACAGCCTTAGATGAATAGTGCCTTTGCATGTGTTGAGTTGCCAACTGGAAGGACTAGCATATATTGACTAATCACTTATGCCTAGACATGGATGCAACAGCAGAAGTTTAAATGGGATAAGGAGTTCTCCTCAACCACTTTAGATACGTGAACCTGCTTCCTAATGTACACTAGACTGCTAACTATTCTCAGTTAAGCATATGAATCTATGGTAGAGCCACAGTTTCTGGAGAGGAAACAAATCACTTACCTGGAACTAATGTTCTCCTGTGCATTGTTATCTTTCATGGACTTGCACACGACCGACCCTCTTCCCCGTTCAGGGGTTGGTTGATATCCTTACACTTATGTTCTTTAAAACTCTTTGCTTATCCTCAAGAAGGAGTCATTTACTTGATTGGTCAAAGTTTGGGTGTTTTTTAGTGACACTGAAAAACACTCTTCATAGGCCGTTGAGAATTTGAACAATATTTATTGCTGCTTTCAACTACTGGGGATTCCAACCCTGATCACGATGATATGGAATAATCCAAGCATGTAACTATATGAAAGATGGCAAGCCTGGATAACTGTAGTTACAATTATGTGACTTATTTCTTTCTTACAATTTAACTGGCTGCTGTTACCTATTTGAGATATCAGTATTTTATTGGTGAAGTAGAATTTCAAACACAAGTGTTTCTGATTATGTGGATCTAGTATGGAGGGTGTGTTGCCAAACTGATTGCCTATGAAAAGGCTTAATGCCTCCTCCCAAGGTGAGAAAGGCCAATGTTTTCTTTTACAGGTGGCATTAATGCATGCTTTATGAGTTCAAATCTTCAGTTGTTATGCAGGCTGACAAGATTTGTTACCAAAATGAATTTTGCTAGACTGGAGCTAAAGCACCCACACAATGAGGCTAATATCTATTGTGAGAGTGGTTAGCTTCCTTCACAGCTTGATTAACAGTTAATTGTAGATTTTCTGTTGATGGCAGCAAAGAATCCGGTGCATTACATTTGTTCATCTTTAAAGCAACAGTGAAAGAAAGAACGTAATAGTGCATTCATTCTTTGCTGTTAAGTTACCAAAATGAATGAAAAACCAATGACAGGTTCTGATGATAAAGTACACTAATATTTTGCTTTCTGATTGATACTTCTAACCGATGATTCCTCACTCTTAGAAATTAAGTCCCCAGGCACCAGAGTGCCTCCAGAAATTGTTTTATTCAGAAGTGATGCCCACGTGCCAGTATGTGGCGTATGCAGCGCTGCATTGGCTCTATACCACCCCAGAAGTGGCAGAGCAGCGCTGCATACAAATGCCACCCCTGCAAGCTGACATCAGTTTCTCTCTTTCTGTCCTTTCAACATAGATCTGGAGCTCTGCATCCAATTTTGTCAGTCTTCCAAATTCTACATAGCATAAGAATTTGTGAGTGTCCCATAGGTTCTGCTCCCACTCCACGTTTCTGGGCCGGTTTCGGGCACAAGGTAAATTGTTGCAACCGCTCAACTTCCTGTTCAAAGTCTTCAGGTAAGTCAAAGTTCAAATGTGAGCACAGGAAAGCGAAGCAGGACTTCACCCCATCCCACCACTCTGGTTTAAAAGAGAAACTACAAGGGCAAAAAGATCTGAGCTACACTGCTCCGTTGTCCAACCCACAGCAGCTCGAGGCATGAAAGGAAGCCATGCTACAAATCTTTAGTGCACTTCCAACTCCCTTTGGTGCGCCTTTGAGCCCCAAGGAACTGCAGGGGACTCCAGTTTGATTATCGCCATTGGGCCCTCCCCTGATACAGTCTGTCTACCGGGATCCTTTCCCAGGCCTCTACTGACTCCCTTACTGGGTCCAGGATCCATGCCAGTTACGACACTGACTACATCTGCACTGATAGAAGATATAGTTGTTGACACCAGTCCTGGACACAGAAGTGATGCTGGCCCGCGCTCGATGGATGTCATGCTACAAGATCACAAAAGCTCAATTTGTTATGTAGCCTGCCTTTAACCTGATGCCTCTATTGTGGTGCAACGATCAGCCGAGACTCTGACCCTGTTCCAGAACAGGGAGCACTCCAAGATGCTGAGGGTGACGCTGATGGTTTTCTTTCACCTCTTTATGCTGATGATTCCTTTTACCTTGGCTTACAAAATGGCAGTGGATTTTGAACCTTCCCAGGAGTAGAGCTTGTGAGAGCCACCACCAGGGAAAAGGCCTTATTCTCAGTCGTGGCATGGAGGGCAGCTGAGGTACTAGAGTTGCAGTTACCTTTCCTTTGATGCTAAAACAAATGTTCTACTTGAATTATTGCTCCCTAATCCAGAGACATCCGAGCCCCTTCTCCCATTCAATGATGCCCTCACAGGTGCCTTGATGGCTACATGATCAAAACTATGTTCTTGTTTACCCAGTAGTCGGCAATTAGCCAAATGACACAGGCTTGCAATTGGATTTTCTTACCAAGTACTCCACTGCAGAATGTCTTATTGTGCAGGCCTCGACCATTAAGGTTAACTTAACTTGTTTCTAACCTATCTCCCAGATAGAAAATCCAAATGGATCAATGCTTTTGGTAAACAGATTTTTTTCTTTTGCCAGCTTGGTACTGCAGTCCATAAATACAGTCTGCATGTTCGGCTGTTCTAAGCATGCCTTATGGGACATGGCCAGGGGGATTTTGCTGGTGACCCCAGAGGACTATACGTCCTCCCTAGCTCAGAGTTTCCATGATGGGAAGGAAGTGAAAGAAGGATAAGAAAGATGTGGGGTAATAAGACATTTGGGCACTACTGATTGCATTGGCAGAGCTCTTGGTACTAGTGTCATCCTTCACAGGCATGCCTGGATGAGATTTCTTAATTTTTTGTTTATTTTTAAGAGTTTTATATAGCGCTGGCTAGACCTGAATGTATCAGAGCACTTCACATAAGGTTCCAACATAGTTACAAACTTACATCAGTTACAAGTTACCAAAGATACCAGTAAAATCTTTTAAGGAGCATAGAAGATAAGGAAAATGGGATGAGGAATGGAAAGGGGGTGAGGGCAAAAGGGGTAAGGTATAGATGCAGCGGAGAGACGAAGGGAAAGTCTGACCAAGGTCCAGCTGGGTAGGTGATGGCCGAGGGGGAATCCGCAGCCCATCTCCTCTTCAGCTATCAGGTAGCTCCACCGGGCATCGGTCAAATGGCTAGGTCTTCACAGAAAAACATTAAAGGGGTAGAAGGCGAGAAGAAGGGAGCTTAAAGGGGGAAAGGGGTGGGGTAGGAGGGGGATACGACAGAGAGACGAAGGAAGGTCTGCCCAAAATCCGTCCGGGTAGGTGACGGCCGAGGGGGAATCCACACCCATCACCTCTTCAGCTAACAAGTAGCTCCACCGGACATCAGTCAAATAGCAGGGTCTCCACGGTCGAGGGAAGGTTCAAAGAGTACATGTCCAGGAGGGAGAGGAGGATCAAGGTCAGGTGAGGGATGTGGTTAAGCTCAGGTCGCTGACCAGTTCTATTGTCCGGGAGCGTTAAAACATCGTAGAGAGACCAACTGAGGCGGCCATTGTGAGGTCAGGCAGGGGAGTTGAGACCTTGGTGTTCAGTTCAGTCGGTCCCCAAAATTCACAAAGAGTTGAAAGCATAGGGGGTGTAATCTATGCAGTGAAGCGGCAGGAGGACAGGGCCAGTGTCTGCATGTCTTTAGAGGGGTGAGTGGCAGTCACGGCAGGGTGTCTCCAGAGTCATTCTCGCATAATCAGGGAGCAAATCTGGGCCCTTCCGCTCTGCAGCCCCATTGAGCATACTAGCTCTTCGCTTACGGAATTACATCAAAGAAGCTGGTAAGTCGGACCCCACAATACACACGTAGCCGCCATTTTAGGGTCAGGTCACGGAAATAGAAGTTAGCCGCAAAGTCCTTATTTTGGTTATAGCGAATTAAGTGACCTCTCAACAATGTTAAGACTGAGCCTTCAGTGTCCACTAGGCTCAGCTTGTAAGAACATCAAAAATCGGCTTAAATTTGTTGCTATGAAATAAAAATTGGCAGACTCTCGAGTGGTCCACATTTGAATCAAGCGTTGTGGGAATACAAATGTTAACAGGTTGACCGAATTTTCTGGCAATGTGCAATTATTGCTGATTGACATGTCTTTTGATGGCTCTAGACCATTGGTACTCCCAAACATTTACCCAGGCACCACAAAGTACGGTTTGTGGTGTGCCTGACGGCCGCACTGATGCCAGCAGGATGGGGGGAAGGGGTCTGGGTGGGTCATGGATTGTGTAAGGCGGTTCAAAAACATGTTAAATAAACAGGCAAGCAGTTATTTTCAGGTTAATAAATGCTTGCCCATTTATTTAACATCTTTTTCTAAATATTAGTGCTAGCAAATAAACAGCAGCTGGTGCTGCTGTTCACCAGGGTCTTTCAAACAACAGTGGTCCCATGCATTCAAAAATAAAGAAACGAGTAATAAATATAGAGAGAATCCGTTCTATATTCTGAAGGACATGTCCAGCCGGACAGAGGTCTATAATTTTACTGAGTATACACTTCAAATCCAACAAAATACCTTCTACTGATCACCTGTGTGGTACACAAGCCTGTGCCCAACACTAACAGGTCTTAATACAGAAGATAGATTTACAAACAAGGAAATGCTTTTTAAGGCAAACAAACGTTTTCTGTGTAGTAAATGCAGTTGTACAGAGAAATCACATGAACACCATTACATTACATAGTAATCACGTTTTGCATATGGTTTCACAGAGGTCGACGGCGTTTCGGTCCCCCCATTAGTTATGGGGACCATCATCAGGACATTGGAATAATGCCTTAACTTTGTTAGCCTCTAATTACCAGGGCAATGCGATTATGCCCGCAAGTGGAGGAGGCAACCGGATGAGAATGCCGTAACCCGGGTTGAGTTGCTAAGCGGGTCGTGGTTGATAACCAATTTTGACGACGATAGGAATATGCCGGGTGAGTCGGAGTACAGGGTCTGCCTGGCGTGTTGTTATATTAATTGGGGCCCCTTGTTGTTATAAATATAGCTGTTCACCAGGGGGCTGCATTTGAAGGTCAAGAGGGCCTCAAGCGGCCCCCGGGGCGTACTTTGAGTATCACTGCTCTAGACTCTTTGGAGAGCAGGTGGACTCAGCGCTCATTTAGAAACAGTAGGTCCACAGCATTTTCCTTGGGGCTTTTGACTCCTAGCAATCAAATCCCCATCAGTTCCATGAATATTTGTGCTATTCCAGAAGGCGGATCTATAGACAGTGGCAGCCTTCCAAGCCATTGGTACAGTGGACAGTGCAGTCCTGCAGATGTGCTCTAGCAGACATGGTCCAGACAGCAGGGCCTTGTTCTCTAACTTCTCTTCCCCTACTGCCATAGCTCCAAGTCACTTTAGTTTGTCCTCAACGACTTGCGGCCAAGAAGTAGGGGCAGAATTTGTTATTGGTTGGCCAGGATTGTTAAGATTTTGAGGAACATACGCAATATTTCTTCAGTTTCGTGTTCTCTGGTATCAGTGAGTTGAATTGTTGTGTATTGGTTTACATTTATTTCAAGGTTTGATTCAGTGCTTTCTTGTACTTTGTGATTGTCCCGTAATTAGTTCCTGGTAATATTTCTCTAGTTGCTTAATGTTACTTTTGCTTTGTAAGCCTGCATCCATTGCTTTTTACTGCAACTCCCTTGTCAGAGGTTTGAATTGTGATGTGTGTCCTCATGTCAAATGTTTTACGTTTCTTATCACTGGGGAGCGGCGGGGTTGTATCCTATTATCTGTTGCTGTTGAGAATCGTGGACTTTTCTCCTGAGATTTGAAGCAGTCAACATAAACATTTTGTGCGGTGTTAAGTGGGTTTAGTCTTTTTTTTTTTTTTTTGCAATCCTTTTTCTCATTAAAGAATTCTCTTAGCTGCAGGTGCCTACCATAGTCTTCAATTTGTCTATAATAGTGAACCTTGAAGTTCTGTACTAGGACAGAATTTTAGTTGTGGAGAGTGTAAAATATTTGAGGTGTGGATTTACAGTTGACGAGAACAGTTGATTACAGTTATACTACATTGAGCTGTCGTTGGCTCGTACTACTTTATTTATGAATTGACTTTAATAGTTTTGTAATTTTTCAGAGGCTTGTGGTGTTTTTTCTATTTTTTTCAACTCAATGTTCTATTGCTGCATGGTATATGAAAGGTTTCTGCTTTCTTTTCAGTTCTGGGGTAGTAATGACCCAAATGTTCATATGAAACTGAATGTGACGGCAATAACATTGACCCAATTCATAATTATTAACTATGGCTGGAAAGGAAGGATCAGTCCAATCCTGAGAGGATCCAGCCACTCTAGCCTCACCTCAAGTCTTATCAGCAATTATTGTGACACACATAGTCAGAGTCTGCCAAAAGGTCCAAAAGAATGAGTAGCAACTTTGTTTCAATCCAGTGAGAGCAAAATATCTGATGTTAGCCAGAGCTTGTTAAATGACACTTGATCTGGTATTCACTTACTCTTTCACTTCACTGAGACGTTCTGAGGAACACCACTTGAAGGAAGGAGTGGGAAGGTTCTCAGGAACACCTGCATGGCTGGACATCCTTGAGGCCAGCAACAGATCAGCACGTGAAGGGCAAAGCTGTTGCATCTTTAGAGAAGACAGTGAAGGTGGATTGTCTGCTTGGCCAAACTCGAGGTCTAGCTGTAAAAGCAACGCCCTTGAAAAGTGAGAATAACCCAAGACTAGATCGCAATTTTGAGCTTCACCCCATCCTTAGAAGAGACCGTTTATTAGCCCCGGTGCTCTGTCATAGTAAGATCCACAAGCAGAATCCTTCTGGGAAGGGTTGATGATACCACGTTGGAGAAAAACCCAGTTCAGCAGAACCATCTTGGGTACTTTGCCCATGTAACAAACCAGTTGTTGTGATTCCAGAATCATTGTACAAATCCCTTTGTTTTTAGCCATTTGAGTTACCCGCATTAAAGGCTGGAAATTCAGCAGCCCGTAATTTGAGAGCCCTGTTCTCCAGGCAGGTACGTCTGGAGTGTGCTTGCACTCACAAAATCATCAGTGGGAACCGTCTAACTTTAGGATACTGTCTGGTGAAAAATGTAAACTTCCCTAAATCGTGCAGGGTCAGGTGACATGAACCCGTAAGCATATATGCCTCCATTCCCTCTGAGAAGTGAGATTGGCTGGTAGTGGCTATCTACAGACACTACTGAGTTCCCCTTAGTACATCAAGGATCAGTTCAGGACATTGGCTAGTCATTGTAAAACCTGTGGCTAGGTACTAGTGTACTCGGAGAAATTGACTGTACCAGGGAACATTTGTGTCTCCTTGAACATTTGTTATCACTTGTGAAAGACTTGCATTTACAAATATTCCGTGTTAATCTGTCTACTGATGACATTCTCCTGCCATTGACTCGCATTGTTGTTTACTTTTGGCACGGGGCGCTTATTTATACATGCAAGCACGGTTGAATTTTTCTCAATATGTAAAGAGGCAGCTAACATTTGGATTACATTTTTCGGTGTAGCTTTGACCGCAATTATGCCAGGTTTGTTGTGTAGTTACTTGATTGTGCTGTCATATCAATTGCCTTTGCGTATAGCGTCCCGTTCTTCTATATAAAGACTAGGAATGGATAGACATGAAAACACGTGTTTTATGTGATTTTGTTTATCTGTATTTGAGTTGGCTGCCCCCCTCCCCCCCCCCCCCCCCCCTCCCCACCCACTCCCAATTTAAGGAGACTTTGACTATTTTACCTCACTACCACTTGATTGTAAAATTTCAAAACTGGGTCTTTGGCACTTTCGAGATGTATCATTGTAGGTAGGCAATGCATTTTATTGGGTATGATAAAAATCACTGAATGATAAACGCATTAAGAAATAAAAAATAAAGAAAGCACTATTGCATACAGCACAGCGTTCATTAATGACTTAATATGTACAGGAAATTAAAAACTGTCAAAATGAAGAATAAGATATGAAATAGTGTACACATCGTTGTACAGGTTTGTATTTGCGAATGTGAATATTCTAGTCTTGCCAGTTTTCTTAAAACCTACGAATTTTCCATTCAATCAAGAATTCGACTCTAGTAATCACACTATACCAAGTCTCTCTGCATGGTAGTCCTCCAGTACTTCATGAATCTGCTGATGATATGATTGGATTAAGTGTTACTCGAGAGACAGCTTCATGTGTGGGCGTACAGAGTTCTTAACTAAAGATTAGGTGAATGTATTTTCTTCTCCCAGGGTAAAGACAAATTAGGTGGTTGATGGGTTCAGATTTCAAGGCACAAAAACAAGACAAACAAGTTTGCTTAGGGGTTCTTTCCTATTAAAGCTATTAATCTATAGTTGTTTGAGACTGATTTACTAACCTATATATGAATTTGTTGCAAGCTTGAGGCCTTTCAAGATAGTGGAAATTCACCATCCATAAAGAAATTGATGTTCTTTGTTTCTAATATCACTGCCCATTCAGTTGAGGTCTGTTTTGGAATTTATTCCACCAGCTCATCTATTTCCACAGTGATCCATCTTTCTTTCAAATTGTTTTCTGTTGTTTCAGATTCATTTTCCGTCACAAAAATATTTTGGAATAGATGCTCACACATTTGACCCTGAAGTTTCAACTTTTGTGCATCATTGATTTACCTCAGTCCTTGTGTGTTGTTGTATTGCTTTGTACCCTTCTTGTTTGTTCATATTAAATAGGTTAATTTGTTGAAAAATATACAGCGGTGTTTAAAACTTTATTGTAGATTCATCACGATATAAATTAGCCAATTTGAGTATTGATTGTTCATTAGTCAGCCACCTTCCGGGGCTTGACAACAGATTTATCTAGGTAATTGGAATTCATCTTTTTTTTCTTTTAAACTAAATCCCTTGTAGGCATTTTCACCCATCATATGTTTCATTTGTAGTGCATTGGCCTTAATACTTTGTCTTGTGTTAATCATTCTCTCTCCAACATCCCAAGTGACTACTACATCAAGGTCACACTGCCTCTTTGTCGCATACAGTATATTGTAATCCTATATATCATACATTATTGTCTTTTACACATAATCTCTCAAATTAATCAACTGGCTCCTCTACTCATTCTGTCCAGCGCCCCTATAAAACACCTCCTTTATTGGTGAAATTGGTCCTTTTATATCCACGCCCCCGTATTGTTTTGTCGAGCGTAATTTCCTTTTCTATATGTGAAAAGATCTTTCATCATGTTGAGAACGTGACAGTTTCTCGTTCCATGCAATCCAGTACTTTCTACGCCAAAGGTACAATGCCTCTTTTTCACCCATGGTACCTCTCCTCTGCCGCACTGGAAGGCTAGCGTGCAGCGCCATCTCCTCTTTTAATCCCCCTTCTGAAGTCAAAGCATATCATTCAATATGTGCGGTTTGTCTCCGGCGCACCACCTCATGCGAGATGTAGTCTGTTGCCGCCGCTCATATTCAGGAAACCAGTAGTTTTATTTAGACAGGGCTCCGTCAGTAGGCTCACCATGGTTGTGGAATAATTAATTTACCAATTGCACTTCATACCGCCATGGCCCAAATATTAACTGTAACTTATGGGTTCTCTAGGCACCATGTGTACTTTTGATGGTCTCATGTTATGTTCTCCCTCGACGAGACTTTGGGATCACTCATGACCCACTATCCCACTTTCACCCTTCTCGGGGATTTCAATCTTCATTTGGAATCCTGCACAGACCCCTACACCTTCAACTTCCTACACTCACTTGAGATCTTTGGCCTGTCCCAATCGGTCTCCCATCCTACCCACCGGGCCGGGCACACACTAGACGGCATTTGCACAAACCTGGCTTCCCTAGATGTCTCTCCCCCCTTACCGCAAATATGGACAGACCACTGTTTTATTCCCTTCTCCATTAAGACTAAAGCCCCTTTGTTACCGCATATCAAATCCCCTCCCACCCCCTTTCCCATCAATTGGAAGAAAGTAGCCGAGCGCGTCAAGCTGAACCCCCAGCTCTCTGTCCCCCCCCCCCCCCCTCCCATCGTGGGAGAGGCATCACAAGACTCCATAAACTTTCATTTGTGGATTGACGGAGTGGTCTCCGCCAACTCCAACCCCACCAACCAAAAATCAGGTCAAGGCAAAAGGAAGCCCAATGCTCCCTGGTACACTCAGGCCCTCACCGATTGTCACCTAAAGTGTAGGGTCCTGGAAAGAGAGTGGAGGAAAACTTACGATCCCACATCCAGATCCATATACATCCTTCAGAGGAAACAATACCTCTCTAACATAAAAAAAGCAAAAAAGGTATTCTTCACTTCAGCTATAGACGCAGCCAAACAGAAACAGCAAACTATCTTTAATATAGTAAAGTCCTTTACCCACCCAAAGGCACTGGCACTCAAAATCCCCCCATCACAAACCCTCTGCGACCAAATAGCAGATTTCTTCATTGAAAAAATCAATAACATTCATAAGGATTTCCCCCCGCCACCAACTCTCACACAAGATACCCACACAACTATCCCCTCTTTGAATAACTTTACAGCAGTCTCCCTGGCACAAACACAAAAGGCCATTTTGACCTGTAGATCAGGAGCCCCTACGAATTCCTGTCCCCCGATTATTCTACATCATCTTATCGAGGTCGTCAACCCGTCAATCAATGCCATTGTTAATGAATCCCTCAACTCCGGCATTGTCCCCGCTGAATGGAAGAAGGCCATAGTTAAGCCCCTCATGAAGAAACAAAATAAATCCCCAACTGATTTATCCAACATGCGCCCAATCTCCCTTCTCCCAGCATTAGGCAAAATCACCGAGCAGTTAGTTCACGAGGAACTAAAAATCTTTGTGGAAAATAAGCGCATCTTGCACCCACAGCAATCCGGCTTTCGCCCGGGCCACTCCACAGAAACTGCACTGATCAAATTATCGGACACCATTAAGTTCTTGCAGGATGAGGGCAGACAGGCTGTCCTCATCCTGCTCGACTTAACCGCGGCCTTCGACACCATCTCACATGCCATTCTCATTAACAGAATGCGTGAGATTGGTGTCGCGGGTTCCGCTCTGGCCTGGATAACATCATTTCTATCCAATCGATTGCAAACTGTCTCCTTAGGCCCCTTTCTTTCTGGCGAAAGACCCACCATCTCAGGTGTGCCCCAGGGATCCATACTGAGCCCTCTCTTTTTTAATATATATATGGCTCCCCTTGTCACGTTGATTGAATCCCACGGAATCCTCGTGACTTCTTATGCTGACGACACCCAGCTTGTCGTCACCATTGACAAAAGACACCCTGACGCTGCCCTTAGATTTCAAAACTGCCTTTCCCAAGTTTTTTCCTGGCTTAACCTGAATCATCTTAAATGTAACAGTGCCAAAACCGAAATAATACCCCTAGGCAAAGGCATCCTCTTCTCCCCTAAAGACTGGTGGCCTCATAACTCCGAAGCACCCCCGAGCGCGGTCTCCTCAGCCCGCAATCTTGGAGTCCAATTTGACTTGTCCCTCAGCTTCGACGAGCATGTGCACATTACTGCGGGGTGCTGTTTTAGCCTGATCAGGCAGCTAAAGAAATTTTTTGACTTTCTGCCCATCTCAGCCAGGAAATCAGTCGCGGTGGCTCTTATTCTCTCCCGGCTGGATTATTGTAATGGCCTCCTAGCAGGCATAAAGAAATCTTCCCTTAAGAAATTGCAAAGTGTTCAACACGCAGCGGCCAGGCTTGTTTTGAAACTCCCCCGCAGGTCCTCGGCCTCTGCAGCCCTTAACACTCTCCATTGGCTGCCCCTCCATAAGAGAATTCTTTTTAAGCTTCTTGTCACGGTCTTCAAAGCCACCAGGAATACTGGCCCATCTTACCTGACTAAGCGCTTTTTGCGTTACATTCCAACTCATTGCCTGAGGTCGTCAGGAGCTAATTTAGTTACTGTACCCCGCATAAAACTAAAAACTAAAGGTGGAAAGACCTTTTCATTTCTGGCTTCCAAGGCATGGAAATGTCTCCCCCCCCAACCTTAGGCATGCCTCCTCAGAAAGCCTTTTTAGGAAACTTCTGAAGACCTGGATTTTCTCTCAGTCTGACTCATCGGTCCTCGCAGCTATCTGATCCTCGCTCTCCATTGCTGGTTCTCTGTGTGCTCAGCGCCAAGATGCTCCTTCCGGAGCGATAGTCGCGCTATACAAATTTTAATAAATATCAAATATCAAATGTTCCAGTGGAGCCACCCTTTCCTTGGCTCTCTGCATCATGGGTTGTATAGTTCACTCCCAATTTCATAATTAATGTGCCTTGGGTGAATATCATTTAGATCTCCACCTTATTTCCATGCTTTCATACTTCTCGCATTTCTTTACTTCTAACCTTTTCTCTTTCGAATAGTAATTCAAAGAGCATACTCTCCCTCACCATGATTATACTCATTGACAGTTGGTCCTATGATAGTTTGTTTATGTTCGCTGATATGGGGACCGACTTTCCTCCAGATCATGTGATCTCATTCACATTTGTTGTTTATTGCTGCCCCGTTAATATATCATCATTGAGGACATGTCTGTCAGTCCTTAATCGATATATCCATCTTTGTTCATAGAACAATAAGCATTCCCCCATTGTAACCAGGTTCCCACCGATTTTATTCAGTACTTCTCATTGTAAATCATTCTCAATATGTCTTTTTTCTAGGTAGTGTCTGTTCAGCCTTGTGTTGTTCCTGCAGCACCTAATGGTGCTCCTATGCTCATTTACCCTAATTTTGACTTATCTCATGCTCATACTTACATATTATAAGGCACAAGGACATGTAAGTTGCGTACACCACATTTTCAGAATTGCAATTGGTTAGAGACTTTAGTATCCATGGTTTTGGGAGTCCCCAAGTTAACTTCTTTTCTTCTAGTGGATAACTCACACACATTACAAATTAAACAGGGGTATTGTTTGTTTTCACCACACTTTAGAATTACGACAAAATGTGCTTCATTTGTGCTTTCTAAATTCTGATATATTCTGAAATATTTGTACTGTTCTTTTACCAACATTTTGTTGTGTGCTAGAAAATAACATCCTCCAACCTTTTTACATTCCCATACCCAGCAAGCTTGTCACATAATTCCTCTCACTATACAGCCAGAAAAAGAAAAGTAAACACTCTACTCTACCTAGGTCTTATGGCATGGGCTCAAAATTGAGGAAGAGGATTGTTTAAGTTATGCTATTAGTAAAGAGCACTGACCAACATAAACAAGCTTGTAGACAGAACATTGTTCGTCACAGGCATCTTTATAGTGGCAAAAATAAGGAGAAACAGTCAAGCATAAAGATGCGGCAGGAAACTTTTCAAAGAAATACAGCACATTTACTATTTCCTGTATTGCATACAACTGAGACAACTGAAACCATATCTACTCTAGTAGAGTGTTTCATGAAAAAGAAAAAAAGTTCCCAGAAAGCGAGCACTTGTGGATGAATACAAGGAACTGTAAACAATATGGTGTGCTCTTCCTAACTATAGGAAAGAAAGAAGAGCGAGAAGGGGCGAATAGCTTCTATAAGGAGCAAGGGCCCTCACACACCTCAACAGGTGTCATGCTCCATCATAGGACAGCTCCTCGTTGGGCCGTCGCAGCAATGCCCAACGGGCCCCGCAAAGGGGCTTTTTGCCGGAGATCTTTTTTCTGTGGTCTTGGCCGTAGATGAAACAGGCGTGTGTGGGAGTAGTGTGGCGTTTATACAAGGTGAGTAGATTGTGGAGAATGTATGGATTAAAAACAACTATGGTAACATGCTGAACTAACTTTAATTGGGTTCCATGTCATGATTAAAAACAATATTACTTGCACACAGAGATTTTAAAAGTCTCGTCAATTTGTCAAGTGAGGATAACAGTCAACATTTTTCATGCCCTAAGATGTCATAGAGATCGGGGCATTTCTTCAGGACCTAGGAAACCTACTTGCTACTCAAAATCGGGGTGGTTCATATCTATGTGTAAGAGTTAATAACCATACCCTCGCCAAATACACCAACTGCAACCAGGTTCCTCTTCAGTAGGGACCTACATAAGGAGTGGGAATAAAAAAGAGGAAGGAGAAAAAAAGGGGTGAGGGGTTAAAAGGCGAAAAAGGTTCAATGAGAACAAGGGTAGAAAAGACGTAATGAGTAGTATCTACGCCATTCCCTGTCGGTGGTACATGATTAAGAGGAGGAGATACACTCAACCCTCTCAATCAAGCTTCGTATACAGTGTGAAAGCTCCCCCAATTGCCCTCCTCAGGATAATTTTTGCATTCCTTTCCCACACACTGTGTTGGTTTCCTGCCCTTTCCAACATGGCCCCCGTTATACACCCATGTGAACCCACGCTGATGCACAGACACTCTAGCATTTCTCTGTAAGTGGCTGTACTCTGACCCGATATAGTGATCATAGATATGGTCATCCTTTTTTTATCCCCCCATCTTCTGGCACAAGCTATCAACAGCTCAATATGTCGTAGTTATGGCCCCTTATTATTTTTTCAGGTCCTTTTCTTCCCCCTTTTTTCTTTCACATTCCATGTTGGTTATCTAGACTTTCCTGGAGTGCCGCCTATCTCAAATATGGCGCCCGTTATACGCCTCTCCGATCCCACCCGGATGCAAAGAAATGTTCTAGTATTCCACCGGAAGAGGCTGCCCCCGGTATCCCCTACCGTCTTAAACACTGTACTCCTTCTAGAACCTACACCACTCCGGAATCCATGGAGGGTAGGTCGGTCGCACTCTGCGTACTGTACGAACGTGAGTATACCCCCACTTTTCCCCTGCAGCCGCTTGTACCTCCTCGTATGCATCCACGCAGCTTGTTGATATCGCGTGTACCCTCTTTCTTGTTGTAGGAGTCGGACGCCACTGAGCCTCCCGTGACTCCGGAGCCCTCTGCTCTCCTGCCTGTTTCTTGGGTAAGTGACTGCATTAAGCAGGGCCCGTCTATTCGGGTCGGATTTGAGCTCTCTCGGATGGAGGGTAGCTCCAAGGACACAAATAGTGGGGGCATGAAGGCGCGAATATTTAGCCAAACAATTTTTTGTAATTTGATCAATTCAATGATGCACACTGAATTTGGCAGTACACTTCCCTCACATTGAACGTATTTCACCCAGGTGAATGCATGTTTAGATAAAATTATGGGACAGATGCACTCTGAATTTGGTGGTACTTATTTATTTATTTTATTTATTTAAAGGGTTTTATATAGCACTGACTGGACCCGGGAGTATCAGAGCGCTTTAAAACATTTGGAAATAACAGAGTTACAGTAAATATTTAGCACAGTTAAAAATTCAAGCAATGCAATTTAACAAATTTGAGGAAGGGTACAATAACTAGGAGGATCTAAGAGAGAACAGATTGGAGCAGGAGGAGCTGGAGGAGAGCAGAGAAAAATTTAGTGAGGGGGGCAAGTAAGAAAGTGCAGAGCAAGAATGGGGAGAAGGGAATGAGGGGAGGGCAGGTGGTAGGGGGTGGGTGAAAGTCTGAGAAAATACAGAAAAACGAGGGGGAGGGGTGAATGGAAGAGGAAGAAAGAAAAATGGGTAAGGAAACCGATAAAGACAATGTAAGGTGGAAGGGAAAGGTAGTCATTGAGCCATACCTTAGGTACCCCAGTATTTTTTAAAAAGAAGCAGCTTAAGTTCTTTTTTGAAGCAAGAATAGGAAGAGATGCAATGTAAATCTTTGGGAAGGGAATTCTAGATAGATGGTGCATTTCCAGAGAAAGAGCGAGACTGCGTTGATCTCTTTTTTTAACAGAGGGGGAACAAGTACAAGAGCGTTAGTGCTCCTCATAGTTCTAGGCAGCCCGCTTTGTGTAGTTTTTTTGAGAGGTAAGAAGGGGTATTTTGGTGGAGGGCTTTGTGACTGATGCAAGCGGTCTTGTAGGTAGCTCTGCCTTTAACCGGAAGCCATTTAAGGTTTTTGAGAATGGGGGAGATGTGCTCAAAGCGTTTGCAGTCAGAAATTAGCCTGGCAGCGAGGTTGAGAACAGATTTGATAGTGGCTAGATGTTCTTTAGGAGTTCCAACAAGATTCACATTACCGTAATCAATTTTGGACAGGACCAGTGATTGAACATCTGATTTAAAGTCATCCGCAGGAATAAAGGGTTTCATTTTTTTAAGATGATGCAGTGTAAAGAGAGCGCCTTCAGCAGAGTTGTTTATATGGGGAGTAAGACTGAGGCTATGGTCAACGCTAATGCCAGGGGACTTTACCGAGTGAGTGATGGAGAGAGAATAATTAAGAGCTTTAATGTCTGAGATCCAGTTTTGGATAGGGCGCGCGTGGTTTTTAGGGGAAAAAAGGATGATTTCAGTTTTTTGGGGGTTTAATTTTAGGTGATTATAATGGAACCACGATTAAATCTTAGTCAATGTGTCATTTAGATGTAAGACATCATCATGCGATTTGATCTTGTAGTAAAGTTGGGTATCATCTGCATATAGGTGGTAACTGATTTCTGCTTGTTTGAGATTCATAGCGAGGGGTTCCATAAAGAGGTTGAACAGAGTTGGAGAGAGAATGGAGCCCTGGTAGACACCCTAATTAACAGGTTGACGTGTAGAGAGGCAGTTAGAGATTTTAATTTGTTGGGTTCTATGTTGGAAGTATGAGGTGAACCACTTGAGGACGGCACTATCCAAGCCAAAACGATTTTTGAGGATATTGAGTAAAGCAGTATGAATAACGGTATCGAAGGCAGCTGAGAGGTGAAGAAGAATGAGGAGGGAAGATTCACCCATATCTAAGGAGTGATGGATGTCGTCGATGATGTTGAGCATTGCAGTTTCAGTGCTACAACCCTTTTAAAGCCTGATTGTAGAGCGTCCAGGAGGTTGAATGATTCGATATGTTTGTCCAATTGAAGTAGGGCACATTTCTCCAGGGCCTTTGATAGGAAAGGAAGGTAGGAGATAGGACGTAGGTTGTTTAAGTCATAAGGGTCGGCCGAGACGTTTTTAATGGTAGGGGTAACTTGGCCTAATTGGAGAGATGCAGGGGCACTGCCATTGGTAAAAGAGGAATTGATAATAGTAGTTCAATAAGGAGCAACAATGTGTTTAAGTTCTTGTACCAGGTAGGATGGAAGGGGATCTTTTGTATGTGAGGATGGTTTAAGCTTGGCGATGACTTTAAGGACGTCATGTTCAGAAACTGGGCTGAAGTTGTTCCAGAGAGCCTTGTTTTTAAGTTGGGGGATGGAGTGGGAGGGTTCAAACGAAGTAGCAGCTGGAGGGGGTTGTGCGGGATCAGGAGGAATAATGGGAGAGGATGGAGAAACGGAGAGGGGATGGTGGTTAACTAGAGGGGGTAAAGGCGAAGGTTTGATCAATCTTTGAAATTTTTGTCTGAGAAAAAGCTAGCAATATCTTTGTATCTATCAACCGCGTAGCTAGTGGTTGGGGGTGGAGGGGTGCTGAGGAAGTTTGGGTTTTGATGATGTTAAATAATTCCCCGGGTCGGATTCTTGCCCAGTCTAGTTGAGAGAGGAAGAAAGTGGCTTTCTCATTAAAGATATGTTTTTTTATAGTCAGCTCTAGCAGTTCTGAGGAGAGTAAGATTCGAGGCTGAAGGCTGTTGTCTCCAAGTGCGTTCAGTCTGTCTGAGAGCACGTCTCTCATTATTAAGGTCAGTATTGAACCAGGATCTGGAGGGTTTATTTTTTTGAAGTTTTAGTTTAGCTGGGGCTATTAAATCAAGGACAACACTGATAGAATTATTGTAGTGTTCAGTAAGATCTGTGGGACTTTTCGTCTCAAGTTCGCCAGGAGCGATAGAGTGAAGACTTCTAATTAATTTCTTTTGTCTGATTAAATTCGAAGGAAGGGTGGGCAATGAGCTATTGATCGAAAAGAGGATGAGGTGGTGGTCAGACCAATCAATAGGGATAATGTGGGAAAGAGAAGCCAGATCCTTGCTAGTAATTATAGCGTCGAGGGTGGCTCCTTGAGAGTGTAGGAGAGTTACAAAGTTTTAAAAAATCATTTACGTCTAGTAAGTCGTTGATAAGAATGACCGATGGGACATCTTTTTTGTTGAAATGGAGGTTAAAGTCACAGAGGAAGAGATTTCTAGATTTGGAGATAGATGATTGAATAAGAAGGTCAGAAAGCTCTTCAGCAAAGGAAAGAGGTTCGCCGGGGGGTGATAGATGTTATGTAGACAGATAGGGGGGGATCCCTGTACTGTAAACTCTGCCCCAAGATATTCAAAAGTGTTGGGGTCAGGGTGATTAATAGGAGAGAGTTGAAATTCAGCTTTATAAATTATGGCAAGGCCCCCTCCAATTTTTCCAGGCCTGTCTTTTCTAAGGATGGAGTAGCCAGGGGCTAAGAGCAAGTCGAGGGTTGACGTGGAATGAGTATTAAGCCAGGTTTCTGTCAGTAAGGCGATGTCAATGTATTCACTGAGGATGGTTTTGGCAATTTCAGTAGCATGACATGACGCCGATCGACAGTTTATCAGCATTCAGTTGAGGGGTTTAGGGTCATTAGGTTTTGTGGGGGGGCAGGAGTGGATATTGGTGAGTTGCTGAGGTGGTCTCGGTGGAACTGGGGAGGATGGGATCCTACTAGTTCCCACAATCACTGGGATGGATGAAAGAGGAGGAGGGGAATTTGTGGCCGATGTGGTGGTGAGGGGATGGACTTTATTGAGATGGGGAAGACATGTGATGGGGAAAGGGCGGGGAGAAGGGCGAACTTAAGTGGGCTATTTTTGCTTAGAGGACTATGAGTAGAGTTGTCATTAGGGGCAGTATTCACTAAGTTAAGGAGCATAGGGTACGTTAGTGTTGGGTCTGGTGGATAGGTGTAATTTAGCTGGTTTCTTGTGGAGAGGGAGTAGACTTCATTTCTGAGTAAAGAGAGTTCTAACACAAGGGTTGAGAGATGGAGTTCAATATTAAGGAGTGTTTGAGAAAGAATTGAGACCGGGAGGGAGGCAGGGAGATTGGATGTGAGGGGAGGGGGGTGGTCCATGTTATTTGGGGTTGACGGTCTAGTGTGTGAAAGAGGTAGGAAACCAGGCGGAGGAATGAGAGGGGTGTTAAGGTTACAGGGTGAGGAGGGAGTAGAATTGTGAGAGAAGGTATAACCAGAAGTCAACATGGTGTCATGGGAGGAACTAAGGGTCTGTGAGGGGAGTTGGGTACTGCTAGAAGAATAATAGGGAGAATGGTTGTCAGGAGAAAAAGTTAAAGATATTGGTGGTGCCATTGTGGGATAAAGGGGGGGAGTTACATGAGGGGAGGTGAGGATTTGTGTGACTGATGGTGAGGTAGCAAGGTTATTAGGAGGAGATAGGAGGAGGGATATAAGGGGGAAGCTAATGGTGACTTGGGGGTGGGCAACAGAGAATCAAGTGTTTCATTTGAGGTTGGAGAAATAGGGGAAGGCAAGGAAAGGGTCAGTGTGTGTTGAGATAAGAGATAAGAAGGCATCATGCAGTTTGGGTGCTTGACAGTTTGATGGTAGTAGTAGTGGGAATTAAGGCTTGGGATAGGGAGCTAAAGTGGTGTTCAAAAATGGAGAGGTGGTGTTCGGAAGCTTGTATAAGGATATTCCCAGATTTAAATATAGAAATGTCAATTTCACCAGGAAATGTGAATGAAGGGGTGGTGGAAAGTTTCAAGCTGTAAAGAATTTTGCAGGACTTCGTAACAGGAAGGAAGATGCTTTTCCATTTGGAAGGGCACTTAGTGAAGAAGATTAAGTTCGTTTTTACTACGGAATTTAGGCTATGGTAGTTGTCAACAAATAAGGTTTCCTGGTGGCAAATAAGAAGTTTGTTTAAAGTTTTTTTGCCGTTTTTCAAAAGGTATGAAGGGTATAGGATAGACCAAGAGTTAGAGCCGTGTCTGGTAATGGGTGATTCTGATGTCAGATGGGTATCATTAAGGGGAGGCATGATGAGTCTGTGATTGTGGTGGGAGTGGGAGAGGGAGGATGCGTGATGAGTCAATCAGTTGCAATGTGAGAAAAGGGGAGTGGGTGAGCGATGAACGGGGGACAGGGGAATATCAATGAAATGAGAAAATCTCCACGTGGAAAGACGAGCCAAGAAGGTGTTAATAAGATTGGGAGGTAATAGATGGGGGGGGAAGGTAGGGGAGGGGGGAGGTGTCAGGGAAAGGTAGTAGACTGGTCAAACTAAGAGAATGGGCGGGGGGAGATAAGATGGTTGAGAGAAGTAAAGTAAGGGAAAAGAAAGGTGGGTGAGTAGGACTAAAAGGGGATGAAGGAGATATAGAAGTCAGTGAGATAAAAAGGCGTGGATAAATAAATGAAAAGCTGAAGAAGGAATAAAAGTGCCATTGAGCATCTGGATAAGATCGAATAGAATTTGAATTTCACATTGCAATAAAAAGATAAAAGGGGTATGTCAATATGCAAGTTGGGAGAGTAAAGATAAATAGGTAGTTTAGCACCGAATATAAGGTCTAAATGAGGTAGAATGCTGTGAGTGAACTAGATCATGAAGTGTAAGTGAGGTGGAATAAGGATAAGGTGTGGTCATTCAATGTAGGTGAGGTGGAATAAGGATAAATAATAATAAAAATGTACACCAATTAACAGGTCAAATGAGGTGTATCGCTGAGGGTGTACATAGGGCATTATTAAATAGTGATTTGCACAATACAAAATACATTATAAAGAGGTTATATATGCATAGAGTGAAGTACAATAAAGAAAAATAGAATAATTAAAAATTAAAAATAAAGTGGTAGGATTAAGTACTTTACACAGACATTTTCATTTTAAACTGAATTCCACTTCAAGATGGCCACCAAGGTAGTCAGATGTGGAGAGTCCCTTTTCACTTTCCACCCAAGTTAGAGCATCAGAAGGGAAGAGGGTCAAAATGGCTGCCAAATCCTAGTCAGCAACTCCAAATGGCGCCTATGTATCCAAAAGTCAGGATCAGTTATCTGTGAAACAAAGCAAGGCCCTCACATTGTCTTCCAAAAAAAAAAAAAGCTTCAGTTTCATCTTCAATATTATTCAGTCTCAATTGTATTACGGCGGGCGTCACTAACACCTCTGGAGCCCAGCAGCCCCTGGTTAATTGGTCTTAGCAACATCAAGATGGATCACGTGCATCAGTCCTGAGCGGATTCAGAGCTTCCTACAGGAAGGCAAGGAGACCGCAGAAAGGAAACAAAACACTCCGGAGGATAAGGCAAGCAAAACAGCTGGGCGGGAACAGCAACAACCGCCAGCATAAACAGCGAGCATCCCTGGAGGAAAGATCACTCCTGGAAGGGTTCACCCGCGTCCCTTTCAAACTGAGGGGCCGAAATCAAGACAGGCGAGGCAGAACCGAGAACAAAACCTACCGGACAGCAGATGGACTCCTATGCAGGGGGAGGCCCGACCGCCACTAGAGGACCTGCCCTAGTCGCAACACTGGCAGACGAGGCTAGGTCCAGACCCGCTCACAATGAACATATTTCACCCAGGTTTGTCCATGTTTAGATAAAATTATGGAATCAACTTGCGGATGATGTACTGGCCACCATCATGAGACGAGCTGGAGGCTGAACATTTTCTCTCTGTACCCCTTGTTTTTGGGGTATCTACAATCTGAATACCTCTCATGAGGCACTGAGTTACTATATGATACTTTTTCCAGCTTTCGCACTGTATACGAAGCTTAATTGAGAGGGATGAGTGTATCTCCTCCTCTTAATCATGTACCACCGCCAGGGAACAATGTAGATACTACTCATTATGCCTTTTCTAACCTTGTTCTCATTGAACCCTTTTCTCCTTTAACCTCCCGTTTTTTTTCTCCTTCCCCTTTTTTTATTCCCACTTCTTATGTAGGTTCTTACTGAAGAGGAACCTGGCTGCCGTTGGTGCATTTGGTGAGGGTATGGTTTTCAAATCTTACTCATAGATATGAACCACCCCTGTTTTGAGTAGCAAGTAGCGTTTCTAGCTCCTGAAGAAATGCCCTGATCTCTATGACATCTTAGGGCTTGAAACATGTCGACCGTTATCCTCCCTTGATAACTTGACGAGACTATTAGGATCTCCACGTGCAAGTAATATTGTTTTTATTCATGACATGGAACCCACCAATTAAAGTTGGTTTAGGGGGTTCCCATAGTTATTTTTAATCCACACATTCCCCACACTCTACGCCACATTTCCACACACACCCGCTTCATCTACTACCAAGACCACAGAAAAACGATAACCGGCAAAGAGCCCCTTTGCGGGGCCCTTTGGGCGTTGCAGCGCCGGACCAACGAGGAGCTGCCTTATGATGAAGCATGACACCTTTCTGGGTGTGTGTGTGTCCTTGCTCCTTATAGGAGCTATTCCCCCTTCTCTCTCTAATTTCTTTCCTACAGTTAGGAAAAGCACACCTCATTGTTTACAGTTCATATTTGGGTCTTGTGTGCTGGACCTTCATTGCCCTTGTTCCCCATTGTTGATTTGAAGAATACAAGGAGACAGTCATAAAGGTGGTAAATATGCTATGCTCCAGGGGAGGTAAAAAAGCATGCTAGACAACCAAAAACAAACATAGCTATCAAATTGAAAGTAAGCAAATGTCTGTTACAAACCACAAAGCCAATGGTAAGCAATGGCCGTAATGGATTCCCAGGGAAGCTTTCAGAATGGCCTCAAGATGTTGTTAGCAAACCAGAGAATTGCGCTGTCTGGTAGGCTTCAACCTAAAAAAGGGATACAAGGGAAAGTAATGATGCTGCCAGGGAGGTAGTATATGTATATTATATACACCAGTAACATTTATTATGATATTAATGTGATTTATTATGATTTCTTGTATTTATGAATTATGTAATTTTTTGACTTAAGGAATTTTTTTATGTATTAGTAGTAATTATAACTATGACGATTTCTATGGTTTTTAACTGAAATTACTTATGATGATGATTATCTTGATGTTTTTAATTTTTTTGTTTTTCTTATGATTAAGATTTAAAAAATCTTCAATGCAAATGTATTTAGTTCAGTTCCAGTGCAAGTTACATATTTTATTTGTAACCTACAAAAACTATAGTCATGCAACACACCTTACAAGTCAGAGGATTTACTGTATTATAGTATTTGATTCAATGGCACTGAAATGCACCTTTTTATCACTCTCCTCACATATGTGTGAAGTTTATCTTCATAATATACTAGCCAAGAAATCTCTCTGTGTTCCCTTTGTATCAATGCATGTCAAATAATGCAACAAAAAGCGGATGGAGAATAGGGAGATAAAGTGGCGGGACCAGGATGTGTCAAAGGGGAGGTGGAATGAGAAGGAAAACCTCAATAGAGTGGCTTACTATTAAGTCAATAAAGCCTACCTCAACATGGCACAGTGTGAGAAGCTCTGCCTAATGGTTCATTTTAATTGGGAGGAAAGCAGAGTGAAGGGATCGAGTGAGTTGTGGTATTAGCTTTCTAAAAAATAGATTCTGACACATTCATATTTTATGAACCACTGTCTTTCTACCTAGAAAATGGAAGTGAAGCCGAACGAGAGAAAGGACTAAAGGAGTTACTGCTGGAACTGCCCGACATTCACTATTGCCTGCTGAAGTATCTTTGTCAGTTTTTGATGCAAGTATCCAAGCACCACTCACAGAATCGAATGAATATTTTCAATCTTGCAACAGTCTTTGGACCAAACTGTTTTCTGTAAGTCAATGTCATCATTCTTTATTTTGTGGGTAGAGCGTTATCATTCCATAACATTTCTTTTTGTACGACCTTAAAAATAGTACTTATTGTTCTGCTTAATTTTGGGTAGTCAGATCCATTCCTACAGTATAACGTTGAGGTGTCAGTAAAACAATAATCTTAAAAATGGCAGTCTTCCAATGCCTATTTTGATTTCACAGATTGTACTTTACCGCTTCATTCATGATTGCGTTTGGTGTCTTTTTTTGGCCTGGCTAGAAGGAAATGAGAGATGCTGGTATGAAATGGTAAGCAAAGGTTAAACTTTAACATTTACACATTACTGTGACATGTTACTCATTTCACTTAAAATGTCTTTTATATGAGTGTGTTAAGACAGGTTGCAGGTCTGAACTAATACATGGAAGTAAATAAAAGGCAATAATTAAACCAACAGAAAGACTTTCAACAAATGGACACAGCTAAACAAATTAGTCTTGAATGCACCACAGCATCACTGGGTATGTGCAGAGTAGGGCCAGACAGTTGGATGTTGGATGTCTTGGCTCTTTCTGTGGTTTGGAAACCCTTGCTAATCTCGAGTACCTTCTGGTGTGTTGATGGGAAGGATAGTTGTTAAAATAAGCTGGATTGAGTTAGAGTGTCACATTATATGCTTTCAGCACCATCAGTAGCTGCATCTGGAACCTCATATAAAGCAGTTGCAGATTTTGAGAGACATGTTTTACATGGCCACATTAAGTAACTTGTCATAGTAATTGGTTAGTGAAGTTGTACACTTACTAAAGAGTTTTCAGTAGCTCATCGCAATCCTGTCTGCAGATGGCATTTTTGCAGCGAGACTGTAGGATGCAGACTCTTTTGTTACAGTACTACCCCTGGATGTATGTTTTTTATATATATATATATATATATATATATATATATATATATATATTTTTTTTTTTTTCTGAAGAAGCCAAATCGGTGCAACGCGTATGTCAGGGGGGCAGGGGGGTCTGCCAATAAACCATTGTTGGAGTAAACAACAACTTGGAGTGCCGTCCTTTCTTGACCTTCGCATAGACCACGGAGGTGTGTGCTAACATATATATATATATATATATATCTATATCAAGTGTTCTGACCCAGGAGGGTGTTTGCAGGAGACATGGGCTGAAAACTCATTTTTTATGGAGAGGTATAAGTCTGTTTTTGTGCCTGCCACCCCATCAAGGGTAGACCAGACTAAAGGGGGCCTGGTTGTTAATGTCTCTCTGGTGGTGAAATGTAGTATTGATGTGCTGTCCACAGACAACCCATGTTTGCAGACTTTGTCACTTTACAGTGGGTCTTTTAAACTTTTATAATGCCACATTATCTCGTCCAGAGGTCCGTAACAACTCCAGGCTCAGTGCATTTCTGTGCAATCTAAACACCTCCATTATCTTGAAGAGGTATCTAATGGTGGTCGGAGATTTTAATATCCATCCATGTGGGGATCCGAGAGAGTTAGGCGCTGGAGCTTCAGGTTGTCCTCGTTTGACAGGGTTGCATCTAGAACATACCTGTCAGGGAGATATAGTGAACACGTTTGACCTTTTATCAGCAATGGGCAAACTGGACCCAGGTTGGAGGGAACTTATCCCCACATTTAATGGGAACGGTAGTGATTCATTAATATATTTTATTTTTGTTTCTACCCTGCTTTTTTACCTTATATTGGATTTCTCTATTGAAGCGAGTATCTTCCTTGACCATAACCCCCTGTGTCTTAAAGCCAGCTGTCCCCCACTAGCCCAAAACAAGGGGGGACTATAGAAAGCCACAGATGATGGTACAAGGCTTAAATGAATGAATGAATGAATATAAACTTATATTGCGCATGGTTACCAGAAGGCATCCTAGCGCATTTAGGATAGCTAGAATACCACTGCCACTCATGGGAAGAGAAAGGTCTTCAGCTGTTTCCTGAACTGTAAATAGCTAGGTTCAAGGCGGATCCCATATCATTCCTGACTCTTTCCATGAGACCTTATTAGTCAAATATTATAAGAGCTACAGACGTGCCTGGCTCCGCAGCCCAAGCCAGGAGTTGTCATTAATGCTTTTGTAGTTATTTCTTGCTCCATAGCTGATTTATTGGAGGCTCCTGCCTCTAAAAGGTGCCTAGACCGGGTCCCAAGATCGTTTGATTCTGCTTGCCCGCGCGCGTCTAGTAAGCTCTGTGTACCACCCCAAGAGACACTTGCCTAGTAAAAACCTGTGGAAAACAGTATAAGGGAGCATTGGCTAGGCGAAAGGAGGCGTTGAAGGTGGATGCCTGGAGCAAGCGTATTGAGGTCAACACTCTTAAGAGTAGTCCCAAGTTTTGGGGCTTTGTCAACAGCCCTTTCTAGGCATCCGACACAGTAAATGCCCTTGATGCCCATATTACTGAGGATGAATGGGTTAGCCGTTTTGAGGACACGTTCTGGTGTCCACCTGCTCAGAGTGTCTCTAGTGGAGCGGAAACAGGTAAATCAGCCCTGTGTGTTTCAGAGGGGAAAGGTAGAAAGGGCATAGTAGGTTTGTCTCGTAACAAGGCCCCGGGACGAAATGGGATTCCCCTGACCTTTACATTTCCAGTCTGGAGCTGTGGGCCCCTGCCCTCACTTAAATAATGAATGCAGCTGTTAGAGTTGGCCCCCAGGTTCATGGGCCACCTCCACCATTGTTCCTGTTTTTTTAAAAAAAAAGGAATAAAGACAGCACACACTGTTATAGGCCAATCTCCCTGTTGGATTCAGTGGTCAGACGTATTTTACTGGACAGATTATCTAGCTGGGCGGTGACAATAACATCTTGTCAGAAGTTCAATATGGTTTTCGTCCTGGTCAATCGACCATGAACCAATGTCTGAACCTGTTCATGATGCTTAATAAGTATACAGTTGCCCGCCCTGGTACTGTTTACCTAGCCTTCATGGACCTATCATCCGAGTTCGATCTTGTTAATAGAAGTAAGGTGTGGTAGAATCTGTCATCTATCGGTATGGATAGGGTTATTGTCCTTTTTTTACAGGATCTCCATTGAGACACTAAGGCGAAGGTCAAATACACCAAAGACTTTAAGGTAACCCAAACGTTTTCTATACAGAGAGGGGTCCGTCAGGGCTGCATCTTGACCCCTTTTTTGTTTAACCTATATATAAACAACTTAGAGAAGGTGTTCCTGGAGTCTGTGTATTATCCTCAGGTGGGACGGTGCAGTTTCCCTGTCCTTTTGTATACAGATGACGCTGTCTTGATGGCTAAGACAGAGAGGGAGCTGCAAACGTTGCTTAACTCCTTTGTCCAATTTATGGAAGAGCAGGTCTTGATGGTCAATAATTCTAAATCCTATGTGATGCAAGTGGGATCTCACTTGAGTAAGCCCTACACTTTTAGGATCAAATCTTTTATATTATTGTCCTCAAAGTAACCTCTATTGTACATAGCATGCCACCTACAACTGAAGCTGGGCCAGCTGCGTATAGATGCCAGGTGTGTTCAGGTAATGTGTACACAGCAAGCCACCTACAACCCATCGGGCCGGCCGCGTTTACATTGCATCTTCTGATGCCAAATGCGAGCAGCAGTGGTATATCATAGGAACTGATTTTTATCACGAAGAACAGTAAAAATGACAAAAGACAAAAAAGAGAAATGTAAACCATCCCCTCACCCACCCGCCTCCCCATCCCCTACTGAGCAACGCCATGCTAAGGAAAGTATTGGTATTCTACCTGTTTATATTTCAGGGCTCTTTTGTTAATCTGTCATCGTCACATCAGCCAGCCCTGAGGCTGGGGGATCTGGTAGGAGTCTTAAAATATGTAGGAATGTCCGGCATGTTAGTACCCTGTATTCTGTGGAGAGAATAGAAATGAATTTGGTCCATATCTCTTCATAGGAAGAGCTATCAGATGTTGCAGCCATGGACAGTCGTTCCATGCCAAGCATAGGCCATAATTGGTGCAGCCATTGCTTGTAATCTGGTGTTCTATCTGTGCCCCAGGAAGACAGGTTCACCTGAAGTCTGCTTTCAATGCTAGGGCTATCGGTCTCCCATGGATGGATCGGACTGGGAATGTTAGTGCGTTGGGGAGTCCTAAAACTGTGTAAGCTGGGAAACTGGGGATAGTGGTATTAAAAGCAGCATCTGTGTCGTCTAGGGTTTGGTCCCAGTATCTATTCAGCTTTGGGCAGTGCCAGAGGATATGGAGAAAAGTCACTGAATTGCCACACCCTCACCAGCAGACCCGGAGCATTGACTGTTCATTTTCTGGGGGCGGGCTGGAGTGTAGTACCAGTAGGAAATTACCTTGTAAGCTGTTTCAGTATGTTCTGTGGTGTGTGCCTTGTGGTGAGTTCTATAGAAGTTATCTCTCCATTCTTTGTCTGAAAAGGTTCTGTCCAGCTCTACCCCTGGGTAGTCCCATTGGGAGGCATTGTGGTGTGTTTCTATCTTAGTCAGATGGAGATATTTCTCAGAGATTAGCCACTTATCATCTGTTTTGAGAAGCAGCCATTTTTCAAAAGTGGGTCATTGGCCAGCTTGCTCCCGTGTCAACCTCAGACCAGAGCACCCAGTGTCTGAGTTGTGTGTAAGAGCACTGGTCTGTCTTATTAGAGAATAGTGCTTCTTGAGTAGGTTGAATGCAATCAGACTGTCCTGATGAAATACATCCCAGGCGTTCGCAGCCCCCCTTCGGGTCAGCGTCTAAAGTTGCTTTACGTCATGCCTGGGGGGGAAGTCCGTATTTGCCAGAGGCAATGGGAACGAGGTCAGGCCCGCAGTAATCAATACCTTATCCCAAACGTTTGAGAGTCGGTCCTGTCACAGGCGAAGAGTAGAGTTCCCATGCCCTGTGGCGCCGGGGCAGCGGTACGGCCCTCCGTTGTGTTGGTTTCCGACAGCCTTTCCATGTCGACCTTTCTGACACGGAAAAGCTGTCGGAAAGTGACTTTGGGGCCCGTATCAGGGCTTACTTCCCCCTGGCCCTCTGTATGTGGCCCTGGGGGGCACCTATTGTGTCCCAGTGAAAATCCCTGCACCAAATGGCAGTCACCTTACGGTGCCTGCCACATGGTGCAGGAATTTGTCACAAACTCCACCATGTGTGGTCGCATCGTAATCGGGTGTGTGGAACCACCGACCTTTGGTCGGGCTGTTGACTCACCGAAACGGTGACGCTTAGAGGCAACTCCGACCAACATCGAAATCATGCCATTGTGTCCTTTTCTTATCTACCCCGCCATTATGAGCAGATGTGAGAAAGTGCCATCTTTCTTGCCTTGGTATGCCCTCACTTTTTTCTGAACTGCTGATGTGCTTGACTGAGTGTGCCCTCGGTCCCTGCCAATCAGGTACCCAGGGCCTGTGTTCCTTCCCTAAAGAGAAACGCTTTGCTGAAACAAAATACCCAATTTGCACCTCTGGCCACCTGTCAGCCCCTAGTAAATGGCACCCTAGGTACCCAGGGCATGGTGACCAGAGGAGACCCCCTGAGGGCTGCATCACTTATTGTGCCACCCTCAGGGGCCCTGTACCCTGGCACCCACACACTGCCTTTCCCGACTGAGTGTCTAAGTACAGAACTAAAACAAGAGTCGACATGGCACACATCCCTGGGTGCCATGCCCACAGAACGGTATACAACCTTTAGCACGCATCTTTTAGCACGCACTACCACTACCACGCATCTGTTACAACGCATACCATTACAACGCATAGCGCTTTGAGGCGATCTGACTTAGGGAATGGCTAGTGAATAGGTTAATTTACTATCCAATAACCTTCCCTAGTGTCCACGGGGGCTGGTGTTGGAATAGTAAATTATTGCAACGCACTATGCGTTGTAAAGGTATTGGGTTGTAAAAAATGCGTGGTAATGGTATGCGTGGTAAAAGTGTGTGTGCTAACATCATACATCCCCACAGAACGCACTGCCCTGGCATACTTCAGTCATCCCTCTAGCTGGGTGCCCTATGCCAGAGGTGAGGGCACAGAGGGATGAGCTCTGTGCCCCTACAGTACCCAGGGCCATTCCTGGGCACTGTAAGTGCAGTGATGCCATTTAAGAGTATATGGTGCTGGGAGGTTGTCATTACGAACTCCACAGCACCATAATGGCTACAATGAAGACTGACAAGTTTGGTACCAAACTTCTTAGCACATTAAACCTGCACTGATGCCAGTGTGGGATTTAATGTAAAATGCACGAGAGGGCATCTTAGAGATGCCCTCCAAAACCCGAACCTACAATCTGCATCTGGGCTGAGGGGCTGTAGAGGCTGCCACACAGCAGACATGTTGCTGGACCCCTGGGTGGAGAACCCCCCGCTCTCCTGGGCCTGCAATAATGCACATCCTTGGCGAGGTGATATGTCTCCTCCCCCAGGATGGATAGGCGGAAGCTTCAAAGGCATACCGCCTCTGAGAGCTTCTCAAGACCATTTGCTGTACCCAGCAACTGGCCCCCCACCCATTCTACCCCCACTCTGGCGGGAAGTCTGGCGGGAAAAACTACGTCAGGAAGGAAGGTGTGCCAACCTTTGCCAACCCCACCCATCAGGTGGAGGAGGCGAGGTGAAGCACGACCCCGGGCTCCAGCCATCTTGTAGATGGGGAACCCTGCCCAATCCCAGCTAGGCTCCTGCCCCCCTCCCACAGCAGAGGAGCAGGTTAGAGGGTGTCCTCACCCCAAGACAGGGACCCATTGGTCCCTGCCCTTGCCCTACCTGTAACGCCCCTAAATTTAGTATTTAGGGGCTCCCTAAACCTTCCTTCCTCAGATCCCGATATCAAAAGAAGAAAGAAGATCAAGAAGAGGAAGACCCGCCGCGCAGCTGCTAACAACAGGACAACACAACTGACTTTGCCCCAGCCCTACCGGCCTGTTGATCCTGGAACCTGCTCCTGCCTAATCCCGGCGACCTCCGCAGATGGCAACCTTGGGACACCCAGAATATCTGCCTGCCTTGACCCTCTCGAACATTGGAACTCCCATCAGCAGAGGCTCTGCTGCAACAACCCACCTGGCGCCCACCAGGAAGCTCCGGACCAGCCCACTCTGCACCAGCCGAGCCCGGGCCAGGCCAACCCAAACCAAGACCACGAGGATGTCCCCCCGGTGACTGGGACCCGAAGTCCAGTGCCCAATTACCCTCCTCGACGAACCAGCTGACGCCTGCAGACTCAGAACCAGCGGCCACCCCAACCGCGACCAGCCGAGGGTAAGCTTTTCCGACCCCCAAAGACATCCCTGCACCCGGCGCCCCACGGCTCCCTGTGCCCCCCCCTTTGGGGTACCTACCTGTGCTCCAAGATCCGAACTTACTTCTCGAAGTGCTGGTCGCCCGTGGAGAGTCACCGTCCCCGAGCCTGCAGCCTTTGTTCCTTTTTCAAGATCCTCATTGGATAACATTGAGCGTCCAATGGCTCTAAAGCACCCTGCACCCAGCTGCCCGAGTGCCGCTGGCTGTGACCTCTCTGTCCTATCTTACTTCCCCCCTTGCCCTGAGCAAGTGACCAGGAGCCCAGCTCCCAGAGCTGCGTGGCCTGCTAGCCAGCCGCCACCAACCGAAGGCCCCCCTTCCCTCTTTGGATAACATTGGGCCTACCTACCTCTGCACCCGACCGCCCCTGTGCCGCTGGGACTGAACTAACTGTACTCACCTGACCCTGGGGGACCCCTGAGTCTACGCCCAGAACCCTAACTTCACCAACCAAGTACTCACCTGGAGACCGGTAAGTGTGAAGTTTTGAAAACTGAAAATATTCCTATAAATCAGCCACAGTCCGAATTTGAAAATACTCACCTGTGATCAGGAGAGAAGTCAGTCCTGTACCTTTCAGCCCAGCGCTGAACCGCAAAAATAATCCCTAGCGGATTTACTAGTAACCTGTATTTTATCCATAGGGACCCATTGTCTGCTTTTCTATGAAATTTCTTCCAAGTGTCTACTTTTGAAAACTGCAAATATTCTTTAAAAATCGTATGAAATACTGAAACGCAATTACCTACCTGTTTTGAGTTAAGCCCCCAGTGCTGGCCCTAGGAGACTAGTGCTGGGTTACAAAACTAACGCAATCGTACTTTACCTGTAACCTGAATTTCCTCCCATTGGATAACATTGTCAGAATCACCTTGAAAAGTTTCTAAGTGTGAACTTTTAAAACCGCTTTATATTCAGGAAAATTCATCACAGTAACTAAAACGTTTTTGCTAATCTGGTTTCAGTTTAGACTCCAGGACTGAATCTAAGATCTAGTCCTGGAACTACCAAAGTAATCCATAAAGTAATCAACTGTACTTTCCTATGAAAAACCCATTGAGCTCAATGCTAGAGTGTGTTTCAGAACTGTGTTGCGTATAATCTACCCTGTAATTACTGTGTGTACAAACTTATTGCTCCTCTGCAAAGTATTTACAAGAGAGTACTCGTATCTTGAAAAGTATTTTTTTATAACTGTTGGTTCTAAAAATAAAACAACAATATCTGAGGATATAACAACAATTGGTCTGGAGTTCAGTTCTTGAGTGTGTGAAACCTTTTGCTGACTGAGTGTGCACAACAAATGCTTTACACTGTCCTCTGGTACTGCCTAACTGCTCGACCAAGCTACCTCTTTGGAGAGTAAGGTCAGTTCTGACTTTAACCTCTGTTATACCTCTGGGGTTGGTGGACTCTATACACACTGTACTTCCTTCTAGTCCAGTATATATAGAACCACTTTCTCCCAGCAGATATCAGACCATCTGCCGGAATCGTGGACTTAATGAGCTGCACCTATTGTAACTTTCATATAGAATCTACAAGGATTATGGAATTCTAGTCCATTGCCTGCTGTTTAGGTCTTTCCAGGTATTCTATTGTATGTTTACTTACCTAATGTATGCCTTCTCATTGTACTCTTCCTCTTACCTTATTGCTACCTGTTTAACTTTGTTATCAAATATCTCTTAAAAAATATGTAATGATTATATGCTAAAATTAAAAAAAAATTGCATCCTTACAACAGTGGTGTAACTGATTGTTTTCTGTTTTTGTTACTTGCCGATTCGCAAAATATAAACTATATTGAATAATGAGTGTGACGCTAAAAGAAGAACAAAGAATAAAGAAATGAAGCACTAACTAAATAATTCCCTTTGGAGATCACAAGTGTGATATAGAGACCGAAATTCCTTTGCAGGAATCTGTTTGCCGTCTTATGGTAGCATAAAGAGGTACTGGGTAACCCAATTGACCCTTGTAGGCTTGGGCAATGAATAATTGAAAGTAGGGGTAGCTACTGTTTTATCAATTGAAGAAATTGTGCTGTTATCCTGTGGATACATACGGGTTAGATTTGTGAAAACTAACTCCACTGACTCACGTTAGCAAATTAATCTAAATAAGCAGACAAACGAAATCCCTTGTAGCTACCCCTACTTTCAATTGTCTTATGGTAGCACCACTTTTGCCTCTTTGCAGTTTTTTTATAATCCCATTATCGTAATTTCCCAACAGTATTGCTTTATTACAAGATTGTTCATGGACTTGCCCTGACTGTTCTTTCAGCGAGTTGGGTGGCAGCAAATGTATAATGTTATCACAAGAGCTATTACAAGGGCCACTGGAATTATGCAGCAGGGGAGGACCAAATTATGCAGCATTAGTGACTAAATGATGCTGCAAGAAAAGGCAAAACCAGGCATCGTAATGCAGCACATTTCGTGATAGTATTCGATGTTTTGTCTTTTTAGGTCTCGGCTAACATTGCTGCGCACATGCGCAGCTCGCTCGGCGAGATTTTATGATTTTGAGTCGTTTCAGGCAAGGGCTTTAACCCCCGCCCCTCTTTTCCATTGGCCGGCGTCACCGTTTATGCTAAACGGTGGCGAGCCATTTGAAAATAGGTGTTCGAGGCATATGAGCTGCAGATTGTACACTTAGCATTAGATCGCCACCTGGTGTTGGGCTCGGATGATTGCATGTTATTGTCGTCTTGATGACTCCTCCCTTGAACGATAGTGCGCATGGGCCTTGGCTCCATCCTTAGATTGTTTTTTTCCACCACTGGGTTCGGATGAAAGTTTTCCGCTGCGGCTAGAAATACACTTTCCCAGCACTTTGAAGCGCAAAAACTTCCCAAAACTCTCCAAACTAATTTCGATACCAACTAACATCGTCTCGACTCCATCAAGTCGATTCCGGTTGTCAACGCGGGCCATTGGGCCTATCCACGCCGTGAGGCCTACACCTCATGGAAAGGACGCCATTCAAGAGATGCCCTAAGTGTTGAGCAAAGTTTCCACGCAGTGAATACCACGAGCTCTGCAATCTCTGCTTATCACCAGAACACGACGAATCCAGCTGTACAGCCTGCGCGTCTTTTCGATCCAAGATAACCATCAGAGTTCGAAGCGCCCGTCGACATGACATGCAGAGATCAGCTCCGGAACCGGTGGATATCTTCGACGAGGAGGATCCTCTCGGACCCTAAGAAGATTCCGATGATCTCCAAATTGTATCAGAGGCAGACGACTCAGATGACTCCATACAATCTGGTCAGGGCGTGAGTACTACTGCCCCTGCACCACACACAGCACCCAGACCGAAGGCAAAGGTCAACACTCTATCTCCGGTGCCCAGTCGCGACCGAAAAACCCCTTCGACGGCCCCGCCATCGAGCCCGGCTCTGAAGAAAATAACTAAGCCTTCCGGTAGCTCGGTACCGAGCAAGCCGCACGTGTCGATCCCACCAGCTCCCTCGGCACCGAAACCGAAAGAAGTCTTGGCTCATAAACCGTCGACTTCTAAAGACAAGGGTACGAAGCCAGCGTCCGACGCCTCGAAGCCGATGAGACCAGCTTCCACTCCAAAGACAGTGTAAAACGCCACCCGCATACGCCACCAACTAATCCGATCTGCCAAGAAAGCCGCACTCAAAGACCGTCTAGATAACAACGCCCACAACAGCAAGGAATTATTCAACATCGTCAAAGAATTTACCAACCCATCAGCCAACTCCAACGACATCACCCCCTCCCAAGCCCTCTGCGACTCCCTAGCTTCCTTCTTCCACAACAAAATCGCAGACATCCACAACAGCTTCGACAACCGACCCGAAGACCAACCCACCCAAGCTCCTGCAGGACCCTCACCCCCCTTGAACATCCTTAACGACTGGAACCCAATCTCCACTGAGGACACCATCCGCCTGATGAACTCCATCCACTCAGGATCCCCAACTGACCCATGCCCTCACCACATCTTCAACAAAGCAGACTCCATCATAGTACCACACCTCCGAGATGTCATCAACTGCTCCCTCAACTCCGCCACCTTCCCGGAAAGCTGGAAACACGCAGAACTCAGCGCCCTTCTGAAAAAACCCACAGCTGACCCCACCGAACTCAAAAACTACCGTCCCATCTCGCTTCTTCCATTCCCGGCCAAAGTCATTGAGAAAGCTGTCAACAACCAGCTCGCCGCCTTCCTCGAAACCAACAAATCCCTCGACTCCTCACAGTCCGGCTTCCGAGCCAAACACAGCACTGAGACCGCCCTCATCGCAGCAACAGACGACATTCGAACTCTACTGGACAATGGAGACACAGTCGCCCTTATCCTCCTCGACCTCTCCGCTGCCTTCGACACAGTCTGTCACAGCACCCTTCTACAGCGCCTCAGAGACGTAGGAATCCAAGGAAAAGCACTGGAATGGATCACCTCGTTCCTCACCGGAAGAACACAGAGAGTCCGCCTCCCACCATTCAAGTCAAAGGCCTCTGAAGTCATCTGCGGCGTGCCACAAGGATCGTCACTCAGCCCCACCCTCTTCAACGTATACATGAGCCCCCTTGCGGCCATCGCTCGCCAACACAATCTCAACATCATCTCCTACGCGGATGACACTCAACTGATCCTATCACTCACCAAAGACCCTAATACCGCCAAAACCAACTTACACGAAGGAATGAAAGAAGTAGCCAAGTGGATGAAGCACAGCCTTCTGAAACTGAACTCAGACAAAACAGAAGTCCTCATCTTAGGCACCTCCCCCTCTGCCTGGGATGACTCTTGGTGGCCAGAAGCCCTTGGAAAAGCCCCCATCCCGACGGACCACGCACGGATCATCCCGACGGACCACGCACGGAACCTGGGCGTCATCCTAGACTCCTCACTCTCGATGACCAGACAAGTCAACGCCGTTTCATCATCTTGCTTCAACATTCTTCGCATGCTCAAAAAAACATTTCGCTGGATCCCCACCGAAACTAGAAAAACGGTCACCCACGCACTGGTCACGAGCCGCCTGGACTACGGAAACACACTATACGCCAGTACCACCGCACAACTCCAGAAAAAACTCCAACGCATCCAGAACGCTTCAGCCAGGCTCATACTAGACATCCCGCGTAAAGAACACATCTCTGGTCACCTGAAAAACCTCCACTGGCTCCCCGTAAATAAGAGGATTACTTTCCGCCTCCTAACCCACGCACACAAAGCACTTTACGATCTTGGGCCCGAATGCCTCAACACACGATTGTCCTTCTACACCCCCTCCCGTCAGCTGCGATCCTCCAACCAAGCCCTTGCCACGGTACCTCGCATCAACAAAACCACTATGGGAGGTAGATCCTTCTCCTACCTGGCAGCTAAAACCTGGAACTCACTTCCCACTCACCTTCGCCTTACCCAGAACCACCTAGCATTCAGAAAGCAACTTAAAACTTGGATATTCGACAAGTAATTCCCCACCCTCCCCCTAGCGCCTTGAGACCCTATGGGTATGTAGCGCGCTATATAAATTTCTTGACTTGACTTGACTTGACGACACCGAAAACAACACATTTGGTGCCGAAAACTACGCCAAAGGATACTGTAACAACTCCTAAGGCTAAAGACAAGCAACAACCTCGTCCGGCATCGAAAAAATCGGCGCCGACAAAGGTTCCACAAGGAGAAGAACTTTTCCAGCCAGATCCTCTGCAAAAGAAGATCTACATTGACCCAAAAACAGGTCATGTGTCCACTACACCACACAAGAAAAGGAAGGCAGATGAAACATCCACACCTGTGGTTCCTGCCAAGAATAAGGACTCTGCCACATCCCCTATGCACCCTTCTTCACCTATACTTCCTTCTCCTTCTCTCCTGCTCCTCTTAACAATTCACCACAGATGTCTCCTTCACATTCTCCTCCTTTATCCTCACACTCACATCAAAATGATGATGAGTATAGTTTAGGAAGTGGGATAGACACAGATGAGCCTTTCCCATTCCCTATAGATGATACAGACTGGGAGTACCCAAACCCACAGGATACACCAGATATTCCTGACCCACAGTCATACCCATCAAAACCTTCTCCCCAGAGGATAACATTGGCTTTGGGCACCTATTGAACAGAGCTGCCATTTACCACGGGGTCACTATGCATTCTGATGAGGTAGAGGAAGATTTTCTATTAGACACATTTGAACAATCGCAAAGATCCGTTCAAATTCTTCCTATGATCAAAGGGGTCATTAAACATGCTCCAGAAATTTTTAAAGACCCTGTACGAGCTGGGATTTTGAACCCTAGAATTGAGAAAAAATAGATGCCTGCACCTGCAGATCCAACCTACATTAAAGGACAACTACCATTAGATTCACTAGTTGTGTCAAACGCTAGGAAAAGGACAAACTCACAAACTTCAGGCGAGGCACCCCCACCGGATAAAGAATCCAAGGTCATAGATGCCTTAGGCAAAAGAATAGCTGCACAAGCTACCAACATATGGCGTATAGCTAATACACACGCCCTCCTTTCCCGATATGATAGGGCTCATTATGATCAGTTAGAGAAACTGCTAAAACATCTACCTGACCAATATAAAACACAGACAAATGAACTTATACAAGAAGGCAAGCTTATTTCTAATGCCTCAATCAAGTGCGCACTAGATATAGCAGATACTGCATCTAGAGCTGTAAATACTAGTGTTGTACTTGAAAGACATGGGTGGCTACCCATTTCAGGGTTTAAAGAGGAAGTACAAACTACCATTTTACATCAACAATTTAATCAAAACCAATTATTTGGTTCAGAAGTAGACACAGCACTTGAAAAAATGAAAAAGGATACAGACACTGCCAAATCTATGGGAGCTTTACAGTCCACACAAACTAGAGGTTCCTTTCGTCGCTCCTTCTATAGAGGGGGCTCCAAACAAACTGGTGCAGACAATACAACGTCCTTCAAATCCAACACACAAACATCCTCTAACAAGGGATATTTTAGAGGAGGGTATAGAGGGAATAACAACAAAGGAAGAGGTCGGGGTAACAACAGTAATCGAACCTCTTCCACCACAAAACAGTGACTTCCCTCTGCTCCCCCAACAGCATTCCACTCCTGTTGGGGGGCAGATTAACGCAATTCCTGCCTGTCTGGAACTCCATCACAACAGACAAGTGGGTAAGACAGATTATCCAATATGGCTACTGCCTAGAACTTACAGCAACCCCTCCACACATACCGCCCAGGCAACGTCCAATGTCTACAGAACACCTTACTCTGCTCAAACAAAAAGTTCTGTCATTTCTACAAAAGGACGCAATACAAATAGTTCCTTTACAAGAACAAGGAACAGGGGTTTATTCGCTGTATTTTCTAATTCCCAAGAAGGACGGGACACTAAGACCAATTCTCGACCTCAGGCCCCTCAATCATTACATACAATCAGATAATTTTTATATGATCACTTTACAACAAGTGCTCCCACTGCTGCAACAAGGCAATTTCTTCACAACACTAGACCTGAAGGACGTCTACTTTCACATTCCTATACCTCCTGCTCACAGAAAGTATCTAAGGTTTGTACTAGAAGGACAACATTATCAGTTCAAAGTGCTTCCATTCGGAGTGACAACGGCACCACGAGTATTCACAAAGTGCCTAGCAGTAGTAGCAGCGCATCTCAGGAGACAACAAACACATGTCTTACCTCATCTAGACGATTGGCTCATAAAAGCCAAGTCATCCAATCAATGTGTTCAACACACACATCAAACAATTCAAACATTGCACGACTTAGGGTTCACAATCAACTACACCAAGTCGCACCTGCAGCCCTCTCACATAAATCAGTATCTAGGGCCTACAATAAACACGTCTATGGCTCTAGCGTATCCTAGTCCAGCAAGGATACAGAGCATTCAAGCCTTAGTCACAGCCTTTCAACAGCAACAATCTCTGCAAGCCAGTGTTCATTTTTTTTTTAAATATTTTTTTATTATTATTATTGCATTTCGTATATGAGGTTACATGAGAACAATAAAGAAAACAGCAATCGTGTTAATTGGTACACTTTTTGTTTTTTCCTATATCCGTCTCTTGTACCCAACAAGAGGAAGGAAAACTGCAAATATATCAAGCATAGCTGTGCAAGGATATCCATAAACAACAACAGTCTGCTGTAATAATCACCACTGCCATATGCAACCTGTAAGGCAAACAAGCGGGTTAAGACACATTTTTCTTTAAACAGGCAGTACAGGTGCAATTTAGAGCCCTTATAGACGATCAGGTGCACCTCCAGCAATCTAGATCGGGTGTACTCCGACCAAGAGGCACCATCTCAGGCAGAGGGTGTGTTATGGCAAATGAGGTCCAGGCATTCTGAGTGTCCCAGTGTGTCAGGTCATGTCCATCGTGCTGCAATGTCCCCGTCCCCAATGGTGTGTCTCCTGTTCATTGCCCAAGTAAAGCGCTCTCGCCCCTGGGTACTGCAATGTGTCAGCCCATCGCAATCCGCGGAAGCGGTCACTGGGCGGGGCCCAGTGGGATCTATGGTTGAGTCAATATTAAATACTTTTTATACAACCTGATAACCATGGAATCGAAACCCGTAAGAACAGGAACTGAATTTTGTACAAAATCAAAACAAACGGGGGATAACACGTGCAAGCATGGGTGTGTATGATTCTCCATCAACAGTGCAAGTCGTCTAGTGTGTCGGTCCATCGTCGCGGCGGGTGAGGGGGGGGGGAACACCTCTGGAGTCTCATCGCTCAGGGCTACGCAGATATATCCGTGTGAGCGTCTGTCAGCAAGATTTACCTCCCCATGAGAGTACAAGTGCGGGCATATCACGAGGGGCGGTCTTCTGCCTTGGTGTTATTACTGGAGTGGTAAGTAAAGGGGACGTGTGCCTAAGTGATACATCTCTGTAAACACGCCCGGTGGAAAGCCATCATCCCAGGCCTGGGCTATGGGGTACTTACGGATACCCGCTGTCTCCTCCCTATGTAAAGCTACGCTCTCCGCTCTCGCCCAGTTTTCAAAGGAGTAGCGCCAGTGTATACCTTGTGGGGGCTCACCGTTCTTCCAGCGCTTGGTGATAAGTCTTTTTGCTGTGATTAGTCCAAGGTCCCAAAATCTGGCCGGGACCTTCATCAATTTTGTCCGCCTGTAAAGGCCCAACAAACAAGCCTTCCATGTGTGTGGCAATCCTCCTCCCACACCTGCCGCCAATGTGGTCGATACCGCTACCCAGTAGCCGTGCAGGGAAGGGCAGGCCCAGAGCATGTGCAAAAATCCCGCATCTGCCAACCCGCACCTGGGACATGCCGTTGTGGCTAGCCCAAAATAGCGATTTATCTTATCCGGGGATAAGTACTCCCGATGTATTACATAGTATTGGATAATTTTAAAACGGTAGTTATGTGGGATATTTAGAGTCCCAGCAAGTATCTTCGCCCATTCTTTGTCGGTCCAGTCCCGCCCTCTATCCGCGGTCCATTTATCTCGTAAACGCTGTGGGGAAAATTGTGTGTGTGTATGTAGGGTCTGTGCAAGCTAATGCACCAAGTGGGACCCGTTCCCCATCATGTGTAAATACTGTATCAGCAGATGGGTCGGCAATTCGACCGCAAGATCACCCCAAAAACGTGCTAACACGCGCATGAGTGCTGCACGTGTGCATGTGTGAGGAATTGCCCCGCTGGCAGCCCCGTGTCACTTTTGTCACTGACTCTGCTTCCCAGGAGACAGCATCTGGCCGCGCGCATCTCGCAAAAGGCGAGCGGCACAGGCCACGCGCGCGCGAACGCGCTCGCCGTGGCTGTCTCCTGGGAAGCGCAAACATACACAGGCACACCTCTCCCTGCACGCATGCGCACACAGAGACACACACGAGCACACCTACACACACGCACGCACACACACACACATACATACATACATACAAGCGCACCCCCCTCACCCCACTAAACCCCACTTACCGCCATTCTACACCTCTGCAGCCTCCGCGGGCCTCTCCCTCGGGCATGGGAGCCCCGCGTCACCAGCACTGCTTCTCTCCGTGGTCGCGTGCACGGGCTTCCGAAGACGGAAGTCCCGCCCTACGGAAGTCCCGCCCCACGCAAGGTTTCGGTTTCGCGCTGTAGTCTCTCTTTAACTTGTTTCTCCTTCTACCAGCGACCAGCAAGGGGAGGTGACAGCGCGTTAGAGCACTGCATCGAAAACAAAGTTGTTGTGGTAAAAAAAAATGTTTCACCTTTTCCCACTTCCCTCGTATACCATGTTTTCGGCATCACCAAAATCATTCCTTAACTTGGCGTCTCTGGTTTCAGATTTTCGGCGCCCCTGCCTCCCTCGTAACTTTTCAAGAAAAACTTCTGCTGGTTGCAGCAGTTACAATAGATAGAATACCTGCGAAACTAAAAACTTTTCTTTGCAGCATATTGTTTCATGCATTTAGGAAGCCCATTCCTTGTTCATGTTTTCTGTTAGGGAGTGACTTCAGTGAGGAACAACATGTGCTGTGTATGTTCATGTTGGCGGGTGTTGGATTCACACAAATGACAACAGAGGATGTTAGTGGCGGCCACGTTGTCTTGCCCCTTTCCCTGAAAGCCATTTCACACACTTCCGTGCACTCAAGTTTCTCGAATCTTGGCCACTCAATTCAAGCAGCCGCTCCATGTAATGCCTCATTCCTGACGCAGGTTCCCGGTGCAGTCTGGGCTGATGTTCCGCCGGGGCAGCTGTGTGTCTCATGGGTGTGTGCTTCTCGCTACACGCACTGTGTTGTCTTTGGGCGCACATCGACCATCAGAGCAAAGTGAACCACCTATTACATGAGTGTGGGATTAGGTCCATTTACCAGCTTTGTGGGGGATATTGGTTTTCATGTACATTGACAGTTAACGGCGAGCTTCCCCCTTCTCTGAGCCCTGCATAACCCAGCCGTGGTTACTCTTCAGCAGAGTGACGGGAGTGAGGCCCTCGTTGGAGGAGTATTATAGTGCCCACACCCAGTCGCCCCAGCACCATTCAGTGGGGCTGAGCAATCAAAAAAAGTGTATCAGTCCATTGAAGTGTGGCGTGTTTCTCTCTCTTTCTCGTCAGTAGTGTCTCCCAGGGCTTCATGTATTTATTCGCAGCTGCCCTCCTCCGAGCACACGGTTTACCCCTCACTATGCAGGCAGCAGCCCTGTGATGGTTGGAAGGCAGTTTGTCTGCCTGTGTATGCAGGCAGAAGTCGTGTTGTCACGAGGAATACAAAGCGCCTCTTTTACCATGGCCGCGCCGTGAGGTGAATAGTAAAATATTGTTTGTTCAGGTACCTTCTACACGGCATACGGCGTTCACTGGAGTTGTGCTGGGAAGGGCTGGGTGTCTCCTGTAGGTGTGGCTGTCAATTAGACAAACCCTTTAAGGGTGTGTTAAATGAAGGAGCTAGGTGTGTGCCCCAGGGGTTCTGTGGCGTGAAAGAAATAGGCGCGTTAATTTGTGTTCATGGGAGGTGAACAAATCAGGCGTGTCCTCTGAAGGGCGTGGTGGCATGATCAGGCGTACCCCCAAGAGTGCAGTGCAGATACCAGTCAGTTGTGCTGTCAATGATCCAGGGATCACATTTGGATATTAAACAGTAGTTGTGGGATTATAAATCTACAAATGCCCCTCACTGGTCCTATGCCAGCGGACCGAGTGCATCAATTATTGATCAGGTTGTAAAAGTGAGAAAGCCAGCATGCCCTCAGGTGCCATTTTTTCGACAGTGTGTTGTGACTTTTGTTTGCTTTCATTGGCCTTTGCATAGGGAATGGTGAATATGCACACACATATTTGTTCGACACACCATCGAGTGACAATACAGAGCCCTACAAGTGGGAGAGATAGTTGCTAGACTGTGTGCCAATGTCCCAGTTGATTAACCAGTCTTATTACTTACTACCAATTGTTTCCCCAGCTACATTCTGTGGTTCTCTGTAACCATTGTTTATTAAAGTAATTCTGCCTGGTCGGAGAGATCAGCAATCTTACCCCCTTGGGTTCCTGTTGAGTTTTGCTTGCATGTTTATTTTTAGAAGTACCCTTTTTATACATGTTTTACCATTTTGTTTTGAAGTTTTAGATAGGGTCATTAGTAGACCCACTCCAAGCATGATATGCTGCCCTAAAAGTCTTTTGGGGAATTGTCTGATAAAGTACAGCCTAGGAAGAGGGGTGAGATGCGTGCTTTGCAAATTTACTTACCATAACATAATGCATACTTTCTTCCTTTCCATCTTCCTTAGTTCATGTCAGATTTGTGTACATATGAATCATACAACAGCGGTGATGCACTCAATGTTCTGACAGTAAACCTAATATACCATCGAATCCTGTGGCATCACTGATTAATTTCTGTGGGGCCCTCTGTAAGGTAGGCCTCGGCTGCACATCAGGTGTGCATGTGCCCTGGGCCCTAAGCATTCAATCAGCATTGCAGCCTTCCGATTTCAGTGCATATTCGATTATATGAGCCGTGCAGTGCTCTAGGTCTGTGAGGGTGTCTGTTAGCAACAGCTAACCAGTCACAAACAATATTTACATACCAATTGCAAATTTAAAAAAAATTAATGCAAAGCATTGTCATTTACAATGCCAGTAACTCAAACTTTAATGCTGCGAGACCTATTGCATTGCAAATGCTTGTCTTTTTTTCTCTTTCTCTTCAAATATCAGAAGATCGCCATTTCAATCTTCATAATTCAATCAGTTCATACAGAATGTAGCCAGCACAACAGAAACAATGCCAACACGTGTTTCGTCATGGGGAACAGTCACCCGATGACTTCTTCAGGGCATACGGGAATTTCCTTCACAGACACACCAATTTCATTCCAAGGTGTTATCTATTAATCATGTAGCACTAAATCATCAGGTTCAAATATTCTGCATATCTAATGATCTATATCCTTCATCAATACGCTCAGTCACTCATTCTGTATCCACAGGTCAAAATGTCAGAGAGAATAATAAAATTATATCTGTGAGAGTACTCCCTTCGACATCTATTCGAGTTCCGAGATCACAAATGATCTGAGATCATAAATGATCCCGAATAGATGTCGAAGGGAGTACTTATTGCATAATTTTTAGTAACTTTTGGTCCGCTAGAAACAATTATTTTGTTCAAATCTGCGTATTATGCAGCAGATGATGGATTATATAGTAAATGTGGCAAATCCATTATTATGCAGAAATTAAACGTGCCCACAGAATCACATAATTCCAGTGGCTCTGGTTATTATTCCTGAGATGTGTAATACTCTGGGAGTAATTTTTGTTTTGGGTCTAGGACTAACATCACTGGGAGCTGGAGTTTGTGTATAGTTCACCTTATGAATGTAGCCCAACCACAGCCAGATAAATGGTAAAAGATACCTGAGTGACCTATCCTATTTATCTCAGTGAATGTGGTGACATAAAGCTGCCACAGTAGTTGCTTTGTAAACTTGATTATTTCTTGATTTCTAGATCGAGGTACTGGTTTACTTTAACTTTCAATTTTTTTTTTTTACTTATCGAAGGGGCCAATAGTGCTTAGTGGCACTTTATATTCCACAGACGAAATGTAATTTTTTAATTGTATATAAAATGTGTGAATGCGCTAAGATTGCTGTCCTTAAATGAAGTTTGAGAAACAAATGTTCAGTGATTGTACTCTGAAGTCATGCCAGTGTAAAACTCTTATGTTGTAGGATGCAGATAGACAGGCGTCCAGCTCTTAACATCCTTAGTAAGATCAGGCATACAAAAGAGCCCCACACACAACGAGTCTCTCTGAAGGCAATAGCTAGGTGACAGGCCTGGAAAGCCCGAGGGCACGCTCCTCGTGACCTCACTGGTCATGAGGTCATGTGGTGTATCTGGATACCTCCTACCCCCACACCATCACGGGTGTCGTCACGTGCCATGATCCAGCGTTTGCAAGTCCCACTCTTTCACATAACTTGGGTTTTACTTTCTACTCTTCACTTGGTCCTCCAATGGATTTTGCTCATTGCATTGAGGGGCGAAGGAACTTAGGGTAGTCACCTTTAGCTACCAAGTTAGGACCAGGAATTGGTAGCCAATTTAGATGTTGATAATCAGATTTAAACTCTTACAGCCATACTGCAAAGATACAGGATAGCAACTGGAAGTCCTAATCTCCTGAAAAAGTTCAGACGGGTTAGAATAATACCGATTAACAACTCTGCTGTCACGATACACAACAGCAGCACCAGAACCTGGTGTTAAGTGAAAAACCTATGGTTATCTCTATTATGCATTAGTAATCTATATACCTCAATTACAGTCCCTGTAAGGAAAAAACTCAAAAGACTCGGACATTTAAAGAGTTTCAATCAAATTTATAATAGAAATGGCAATAATGCGCTAGAGAGTAAAATATTCTTCAATTCATTAGAGAAAGCATCCAAGTATAAAAGGAAAAGTTTAAGGGAAAGCTTGGCAAGGCATTTGTAAACCTTTGGTTTGGCAAAGGAGTTCAGGGTAAGTCCATTTGGCAAGGAGGGTACTGCCGATTCAGTGGCATGGAAAAAGTTTGCAAAATTCTCAACCTAAGCATGGGGTCTAACCAGAGTCCGCAAGCATCTCCTCTAAGCAAGAGTGGTGGCAGCTATGGTGACCATGTGCAAGAAACCCCTTTTATACCCAATAGACTTCGATACTGTAGTTCATCAGTCTGGAGATGACACCCACAGTGTCACACTATCATCGTCCGACATACATGAGGTGATCTTCCGGGTCACACGGTGCAAAACTGGAAACATTTAGAGTTTTTCCAATATAGAGCATAAGAAATGATCGTCCGTCATGAGCATACAGCTTAAATCACAACATTGTTGGAAGCTTCCCGTGTGCCCATAATTTGAGTCCAGTTCGCACAGGAGTATCAAAATGTTAACATTTTGTAACCGCTTCTTTAGGTTCTCATGGGAAAAGTGCGAAAATGCTACATAAACGAGCTATGAAAAAATGTTTTTTTGTAGACATCTTGAGAAGGCACCGGCCTAGAAATTAACATCAAGTTAAATGCATTTTAAAATAATATGAAATCATTAATATACAGTTTATCTCTAAAAATGCAAATAGGCAACTTCATTTGTGCATGAATCAGATAGTCAATATCATATTTTGTCATCACATAAATGTTCAATGGTAGGTGTAGTCAATTACTGCAATCAGAAAACCTATACATGTAACATATGCTCAAAATTGTAAATTCTAGCATCGTTTTAGGAAGTTTGAGACTCTACATGTAAGAATCACATGTGGAAAGTTTCAGTTTTCTACTTATTATGAAATCGATTTTGCACCAAATTATCATTACTAGCTAATACATTAAAACGGTAAGGAAAAGAACAGTTTCCAGTGCAAAGGGCACATTTCTCATTTTATTGTAGTTAGTCTTAAAAAGGCATTTTAGTCAACACATGTATATTCTCTTTAGTCATTTAGAAACATTCATTTGTTAGTTTATTAGATACATTTTATATGATTTTTGTACTACTTCTACAGCCTAAGCACGCTCTTACGGTGCTTTTACTATATTGTCTATCATGATCATTGTCATTTTCTAAAACATGTGCAAGGCGCACATTTATTTTTGACTGCTCGTTGTATGTTTGTGTCATGTATCACAGGGAGGTTGACATGCCACAAAGCTGTGAATGAGATTTTATATATATTGCTTGAACACTAGCCCAGCCATCAAGTGTTTGTAACATTTCCCATTGGATGTTTTTAAGCAGCTAGTGTAATGATGGATATCAAGCAAATGATTGTTCTTCCCACACGGACTGTTGAAAACATACAGAGAGAGCAGGATGCCTTACATAAGTGCTCCCCGTAAACACATTAAGTGCTGACGCAGCTCTGAAAGTGAACAATGGCTGCAGCATTGCGTAATTTCCTAATTGTTTGTGTGTTGCCAGGTAACGTGTAATCTCTGCATTTATCCAGCTTTGGTGGTTGATGTGCAGTGCATTGCCACGACAGGACCTTTATGAATGCAGATATTGTGTTTCTTTGTTCAGTCAGCGTATGGTTTGCCGTGCAATGGAGAGCCAGCCGGAGTGGCTCATTTTGTCCACCCAACAGCTGATGCTCTGTTGTTTATGCTGTCATATTTGTTGGTTTGCTTCCATCCCACTATTTAACTTCAATGTCCTGATTCTTCATACACTTGCTGGATGGATGTAACAAGCATTTGCCATTCCAAACCAAAGCAAAAACCAAACAGCAAAGACGCGTTTCGCCTTAGGGCTTCGTCAAATTGTGGGCACAATTTGACGAAGCCCTAAGGCGAAACGCGTCATTGCTGTTTGGTTCTTGCAATAAAATCTTTGTGGAACCACCCCCTGTGTGTGCTACTTTCCTGAAGGACCGACGATCCTGGGATGTTTTGAAGCGTAATTTGAATTTAACGGGTACACCCCTGTTGTGTGTGCACCCACTCGCGTATGCAGCCGGTTGGTGTCTGGAAGCTGTTTTTATATATATATATATATATATATATATATATATATATATATATATATATATATATATATATATATATATATATATAATATTTTTTTTTATTTTAATTTACAACACGAACAAAGGCGTCAAGCCCCTGTTTCTGGATGTTGGTGTTTATTTCCAAGTCCAGCAGTAACAGCATGCATATCTGTGTAACATCCTCTTTGCTCCTAATGCATTTCCGCTCGTGTTGAGGCTTGATCACAGTTGAACTCCCAGAATCTCATCACCTTCAGACGGAAACTTAAAACCTGGCTATTCCAACAACAGCCTTAAATTGAGCTTGTTGGGTTTCATGGTTTATGCGGGTCTTGTTTGCTTCAGCGCCGGGACACTCCTTTGAGTAGCTATGCTAACATAACATAACACATTATAGAACTGATATGTAAAAGATACCAGACATTACTGGCCATTTCCATGCGAATGGTGCGTACTACTAGGATACAAAACTAGCATCCATGCCACCACCGCCTGCGTACATTATAGCAGAACTGATGAATGCGCACAGCCCAAATAACAAGACAGATATTTCAAAAACTGTAATCTGCTCTCTAATGTGTCATAATTTTTAAGTACATATATGGAGATCTTGATTTAAAGTTTAGTGGATGGGTTGTATGTCACAATAATGATTCATATTTTAGCATTTGTAAGAAGACAAATGGGATATTTGTTGCTTCTATGACAGAATAACCTGCACGCCAAACTCTAAATCAGTTCCTTAGTTATAAATATCAAGCAGATAAATGCAGAGGACTAACCCTCAGACATGAGCCTTCTTGCGAGACAAACTGCAGCAATAAGTATGACAGGATCTGTTGGGGGAGTCGTGAAGCCGAAAAAAATATAAGTTTTACCAAAGTACCATGCCCAAGGAGTGGAGAAGTGTGGCTCACTGGTTAGAGCAGGCAGACCCTGAAGCAGAGGTCAGACCCGGGACCAGGGTTCAATTCCCGACGCGGCAGGGTCTTGAGCTCAAATGTCCATGGACTCGATAATTCTCGCTTCGGTGCCTGACCTAATCATGGGTTCACACTCTGCAACTCTGGGCATTAAGCTTGCTTAATCTCCACAACGGCCCCCCCGCGGCGGGATGCCTGGCTTTCACCTTGGGGATGCCCTGTTGGGGCTATCTCACAGGGAAAAGCCAGGACGGGTTCCCAAGGCAAGCGCGGAGATACCCCTTTGGGGGTCGATTCTGGCGCTATATAAGAACCATAATAATAATAATAATAATAAATACCTCTCCTATTTAAAAAACCCTTGCCCATTGAATGGGTTGTTCATTGACAATTAACATTTGTTCCATTGCTGTGATAATTCCTGTCCGCAATTGCCAGTCTTGGCTATTTGAAGATCTGGTCTTCTTGAAAGGGGAGGAAGGATTGAAGATGTTAGCAGTGTCCTGTGGTCCTTTTGACGAGCTTTTAACAACTTCACTGCTAATCCATTGCATCCTAGAACGCTAAGCCCTGTATTTATGGTCTGGCTTGACGGTGCAGCTGTCGCCAACCGATTATGTGAGCATCACAAGAGAGGCTTTTGCTCTGACCGCATGTTGGGAGCCAGGAGAACATGTTTTGATTGGACAGTAGTTGTGTGCTTCCACACAAAAAAGTTCTTGCCCACTAGTAGCTGTGATTATTTTGTTCATTTATCCAGCTGCCTCAGCTTGAACTTTAAGAGGGGCACACATGACATTGGAATGCTATTAAAGTGTCTCTGATAACTAGATCATTAAAAAAAAATATATTTTTTACAGAGTTTTATGTAGCGCAAACTTGACCCGGATCAGGTATCAGAGCGCTTTACATAGCACCTGTTGCATTACATGAGGACACATTCATTTTTGTTAGGGACAGGGAGATTAAGTGATTTGCCCAGAATCATAGGATGTTCAGCGTCATTGCCGAGACTCAAACCCAGTTCCCCAGATTCGAGGTCGGACGCCCTAGCCATTAGGCCAACTCCTCTCTTATATTTTTTCCCCTCTGGCAGCAGCACAGATGGAGGAAGACAGTCATTAACCTACATGGAGTTTTAGGTCTGGCTTGACAGTGCAAGTGTCACTTGAGCTTTAAGCCTACACCAATATTATTCTACTGTTCTTTACTTTCACATAAATACATATCTAGTCTCAGGCTCTTGTCTTGAAATGCTTGACATTACCATACAGCCTTCCTTTAAAGCCAGACCTATTGGCATTGTCAATGCTTGTTGATATTTGGGGCTGTTCTAAATTATGCCTTCATAACTTTTTCAACACATGGTATCCGTGATAAACTTGCAGTTCAACTCTTCTCAATTAAACTGGTACCGCATTTGTGTGTGGGCCTGTGACCTGGTACAGGATAGGCTCCAAAGTGCAGGTAGTAAAAGCGATTCAATATTCTTTTCTCAGTCATTTTTTTTTATCTGGATAGCTGCGTTATTTGGGCTTTGGGAGTGAGGATCCAAAGGAAAACCTCAGTCCTTTTTTGAAAACTGATGACCTGGGGGAATTCTAGGGTGGAATGGTTTGTGTAGAAGTCACTACTTTTTCTTACCCAGAATAAGCTACAAATGTAAACTTTAGGGTACATGCTAAAGGTTTCCATTGGGCATGGCTGCAGTGTTTGGGCCTGGGATTCTACTGAAACCTTTTATATAATCATATCATCCCTGGGCATTTCTGAAAACTAGGGACCCACTTGAAACCATGGTAGTATGGTGGGCATTCTTTTTCTTATTCAAAACTCGCTGCATCCATTAACCCCTTAGGTAGGGAAATTTTTCCACCCACGATGCTGAGACCTTTTTTGATGTGTGTGGCACTTTGCAGTTAAGCCTTCAGAACTTATTTCCACAAAAGGTATCCTGGCCAAACCACGTCATTAAAATCACCTGCTACGATGTGTAGTGACTCAGGTGTTTCCAATATTCTCAGGCTTATCTTCTGCATCACCCTGCCATGCAGCAGTGGCAGAGCGTATATATAACAAATAGTGAGTGATTGTCTTCCCCATGTTTCTGACATTCTGGCGTAGATGACTTTTGTGTCCTCCCATTTCCATAGCGTACAGAATAGGATCTCCTTTTTGAGGAGCAGTGCTACTCCCCTCAAACCCCTCGAGTGAAGTCTAGGAAGCCACAGCCTGCCCCTATCATGTGGGTTTTCTGGAGTAAGGCCAGATTATAATTGTGCCTGCCTAGATTTGGTCTCAATACTCCTTTAATAATCTGTCAGCCAGCCATTCCTGTTACAAGTCCTTATGACTTATGAGACTACCGTTCCATATGATAGCTTAATTTGTTGTTACTAATTTTTTCCATTGAATGCAGTCTCCCTGCATTCAATGGAAAAAATTAGTAACAACAACTAGGGATCTATCACCCATCCTTTTCGCTCTGTATCCCCGTGCTGTTCCCTTCTACTAGAATTCATTTCTCTAATGTCTTCAAATCCAACAACAATACCATAAACTACCCATACTCCTTTGTCCTCCCCAAAACACTTTGAGCCGGTGGACCCAGAGTTGGCCCTCTAGTAACTCTGGATGCATCAACTCTCTCTCATTGCAAAAAACTAAAGATATGCATGTTGGTTTATATGGGCTCTTTCCACTGAAGAACAGTGGGGCAGTTCTGGCAACATTAGAAACCTTAGCCATTTCTTCTAGATCTTCTCCGGTTGCATTCCCTCAGTTCCCTCCAGGAGACACACCTCTGAAAGATTACTCCGTCTGGCTTTTCCTTTCACGTCCTCGACTCTGTCCTTGAGTGTATTGGCCACAGGCTGGAATTTTTTTATGTTTAACTTTGCTCTACCCATATCATCTTCCAGGTTCAGCTGTGTCTCGTTCTTCATCTTTCTTTAGGTTCTAGTGGATCAGGTTTACATCGCCAACCCCCCTCCCAGTTTCTCCTATTTTGTCTTCTAGTACTTGACTGGTCTCTTGAATTGCTTGTGGGATATCAGATATCTCTGGCCCTCCGCCAGGGCAATGGAGCCGCGCATCAGTCACTGTGGCTCAAGTTTTGGCCAAACCAATTGTTTCGGCCCCTGATTGGGTCCTCTTCCTTCCTCCTCATTAGTCTATTCTTCTTTTGGTACTGATGTGTTTTAATTTGTTCCAGTGCTCCAGTACTTCACCCGGTGAGTCCCATTAAGAGGTTGCGTCAGGTTTCGCCACAGTCTGGGGGCCTACTCGCACTGCCACCACATTGCAGGCCCCTCTTCTGTCTATGGGCTGGTCCTCTGACTCCTCACCGCCACCTCTTGCTTCCACTTGCTCCGGGCCACCAGATAGGCCTTTAGTAGCCACATGATGTGGATTAGGGGGAAGGGGTATTTCTCTGACCGTTGCTTTCTTTTTTCTTTTCTGCACTGCCTCAAGGGGAGGGTATGGTATGTAGAAGTGGTCCGCAAATACTCCTGTCCTAGCTCCTGCTCATTCCAGGTCCCCAGCAATCACCCCAGCTGCCTCAGGTCTTTAAGCATTTCTCCTTTATGCTGTGCCAGGGGAAATGGCAGAGGTGCTGACACAGCCCTTAGCGAAGTCTGAGATCAACCTTTTCACCAGGCTTTACCCTCTTTATCAGGGGCTCCATAGCCACAGGTCTGTATATTTCTAAGAAACCATGCATTATTATGCGGTGTGTTGTGTGACCTGCCCTCACTGTTGTAACAATGACACAATTTCATATCTGGTCCCGTTAGCTTCGTTTGTAAAACATTAGCTCAGTCCTGGGTATGTTTGGCACAGAGCAGCCAGGCTTTATCAAAGGAACAAGTATAAAGCATTAAGAAGTTTTGAAACAGTAAATAAGAAAAAACATGACCCATAAAAGTTCCAACACCAGTTTACAGGTTATATTTTTATCTTTAAATAGACAACCGAACAACAAAGATCCACCAGCGGGATCCAGAGATATGATTTTTAAAAGAACCACTACATCTCTGCTTTTTTACTCAATGCAAAAAATCATTGTAATTCATAGTGGTATAGGGTTAGTGACGACAAGCAAGTTTAATTTGTTGAAGTTGGCCACTCTTGGACAGGCCAACTCAGACACAGTACCAGTCACAGTGACCACAGAGGTCCAGGGAGACAGCTGCCTTTCTCTTTTAGCAGTCTTCAGTCCTGTTGCAAATCGTTAGGCAGGACTGCTATTGAAGTAAATGGAAGTGGTCTTGATGCAAAGGTTACAGGATGCTGGGGATGCTCGGCTGGTGCTGTGGGTCCTCCTGTGGACATCTCTTGGTCCTCGAACTTGGAGGGGCATATTTGGCCTCAGGAATCGATCTCCCATAATACCCAGGCGAAGTCCAGCACAGGTTCAGTTACCAATAGGAAACTGGTCCCCGGTTACAGCAAACTCCGTGGTTTTCTTTAACTCACAATAACGAACGTGCAGGATGACCAGAATGCACTCTGACAGGTCCAGCAAACTCGGGGCATCTCTTGAGGGTCAAGACTCAGTCTCTCAGACTGTCCCTTGGCATCTAGCAGTATTCAGGGTTCTTGCCACTGGGCTCTCAGGGGTGCAGCCTTCTCAGCTTTTATGGCCCTGTGGCTTTAGCAGGGAGTCAGCCAACTCGCTGTTGGGGTCACTTCTGTCTGGCAACTGTTTCGTGAGTGGGGCAACGCAGGCACAGTCCTCTTTGTTAGAAAGGGTAGTGGTCACAAGCACACCTGTTTAAATGTTTCTCAAAATAATCATTCAGTTGAGCGAGTTTAATCTATCTGTTGCGTGCTACTCGGTGTCATAGGGCTGCCTATCCCAAGGATATCTTAACCCAGAACAACACACACTGTCTGGAACAACCCGGGATGACAGCTGTGATTGACTTATTCAGACTATTTGCACAAATTATTACAAAAAGTTTAACTACTAAATATAAAGAAACATAAATGCAGTTATTCGTTCGTTTTTCAAAGGTGTTATTGTTCAAATCAACATGATTATATTTAGTAGTTGAACATTTTGTAATAATTTGAACAGTCCTCTTTGTGCCAGGCCTCAGGTTCAGCAGGTGCAGTCCAGTCTTTGGTGCAGCCTCTTTTTGCTGGGTAATGGGACCAAAATTTATCGTTTTTTATTTTTAACTTCAGTCAATTATTCACTTTTGACCTTTTTGAAAAATTAATTTTAGCCAAGTTCATATTTTAAGACCTCATAATACAAACTTTTGGTTATTACAGGCTTTTATAGTACTATAAAAGCCTGTAATAACCAAAAGTTATAAAAAAAAAGATAGATAGGTTTCTGTTAAGTACAAGAAATGTTCATGGCTTTGTTGTGATTATTTGTATTACAACTGGAAAATAATTTATATATTTTTCTCACTGTCTGTTGTATGTATATATTGTTGTGTGGAAGTGGTATGACTGACTGTTTGAATGAGATAATTTTGAAATGTATTTAGAGTGTTAGTTGTAAATAGGAATTTGAGTACATGTCATTTTGTTCTTTGTTGTACATAAGGTCTTAAAATATGAACTTGGCTGAAATAAATTTTTCAAAAAGGTCAAAAGTGAATAATTGACTGAAGTTAAAAATAAAAAAACGATACATTTTGATCACAAAACATTTGTTTCACTTCATATGTTTTGCCAAAAGTAGGGCAAGTAATTAGGTAGCAGCACGTGCATCTTCTTTTGTTTATTAAAAGCTTGTGGCAAGCTGTGCTGTTGGGAGCCCAGACCCAGTGGTGGTGTTATGGGTATAGGGACCAGCATGGCAGTCGTTCTTTGGTCTTTTTTGCAGAACAGTTGTGATCTGAGCTCGAGGTGCCGGGGGTACAACTGTTATGCATTGAAACAGCTGCTAAAATTACATGTAGTTTTACTGATAACACTATACGCCACACAAATGACAATGTGTGCAAGTCGAGTTTTGGTGAATATCAATTGCACATCGCCAACTAAAGTGTCTTGATTTTTTTGATCCTATTAAAATAATAGTTTGCATTACACTTCAACATTACAAATTAATTTGTGCTTTCTTAAAATACTGATATATTTTAAATTATTTATACAGTGCACATTTTATTGTGAGAATAAATTATCATCCTCCAGCCTTTCCTTTCACACTCCACTAGATGGTCACACATTTCACGTTACAAAATGCTCTCACTTTGCAGTCAGAAAAATAAATGTAAACATCAATCTCCATGTTTAAAGAATAAGCATCAATTTGTCAGAAGACAGAGAGCTCTACGACAAGATAACATTTAAAGGTATCTCTATTGCTCATTCACCTTCTTTTAGAGTGGGGTGGTGCGGATGGGCTGCAGATTCCCTACTTCCAGTGCCTGTGGTGGTGTAGCTACACATTCATTGGAAAATCAGTTTGACACAGACTTTCCCTCCCTGCCAGAGATGCCAGCCTATCTGCTTAAACACAAGAGTAGCCATTACCAAGAGTGACTAGAATTAGCCCTTTAAAGACTGCTTCCCCTTTTAATCATCCCCCTCCCCCCAGCTTGGGTTCACACCCACTCTTGCCATTCTGTCAGAAGGGAGTCATCACACCCCTTCCCTCTGCGGTTCTTTTGTTCCTCTTCCTGAGAGTCGTTCTCACCTCTTCTCAGGAGGGCAGCAGGCTGTCTCAAGGACAGCATGGGTTTGCAAAAGGAAACTGCTACAGGAAAACTTGGGCAACAAATTGGCAACTTTCTGAAGCTACTGATTGTAAAATAGTTACCTTAAATTGGACTTGGGCAACAAACTGGGTTTAATACGATCATTCTTTTGATACCTTGAAGTGTAGTCCCATCTGGAAGTTAGGACTGCTCGCCGTTGGGGCTTCTGCCTTACTACAGTAAAACAAGCACTGGCGTTGCCAATAGGTCTCGCAGTAGGAAAGTTGGAGCTATTGGGTTTGTAAATGACATTTTATATTTATATATCGTTATTGGCATTGTCAATAACACTATATAAATATATAATGTCGTTTACAAAACCAATAGCTCCAACTTTCCAAATGCGAAACCTATTGGCAACGCCAGTGCTTGTTTTCTTTGCTTAACAACTTAAAATAGCCATAAAAATAAAGTATAGCTGAAAAAGAGGAAGAAAAATGCACGTTAAAAGTGTATATGCAAGCAAGCAAAAGAAACATGGGCAGAAGTGTTAGTGAACGAGAACCCTGCACAAATTAACACCAATGTAACGTTTAAAAAAGGTCTAAAACTGTATTTGCACCTTCTTGTTTTCATAATGCTTGCTGTCACGAATGTGAGCACATGACCACATCGCCAGGGTATTTTTGTACATATGTATATCATTTAAGCTAGGGAGTAAGCACATTAAGAAAGTTATTTTAAAAAATAGTTAACGAAAATAAATGCCAGTCTGCTTGCATAGCAGTGGTGTGCGTCAGTATTTTGGTTTGATTGTAAACATCCCAATGATTTTGAGAAATGCTTCCACATAATGTACTATATTGAAATCAATATTTCCATGCAAGCACACTAATTTCTTCAACAAGCATGGGCATGCTTCACATTTACTGATACTAAGGGCTGATAAAAAGCAGTTGCACTGGGCATGCCAGACCACTTATGTTTTTTCGCGGGTGGGAGGCAGCATGGAGGGTATTTACCATGTAAATGTTTACCGAGTGCAGCAGATGAGCACGAGCATGCGCAGAAGCCGCATATATCACTTGTGTCCTCACTAGGCCTTACTAGGTTCGTGGAACTTTCTAAAATCTAGCGCCTATCACACTATTCTATGTGAGAAGCAAGGGATCTTGACGTCAGCAGGTATTACAATCTAGCTGACCGAAAAGTAATTCGAAAAACAATTAACCAACATGGCTCCGTTAAAAAATAAAGAAACAGTTTCAAAGCGGAAAAACATATGCATACATTACAAAAGCATGACGTGCAGGCGGACTTTCATAGCATACAAATTAAAACACATTGCTGCTGGAAACTGCCTGCAAACAAACTCCCATCTGTTGAATGAATGCGTAGGGCAACAACATGTGCATCAGAACACGAGCCGACGCAGGAAACAAAACAAAAAGAGAATTTCAGTCGCTGTTGCGCATTGATTATTTAATACGAAAGTCGAAAAAGATAAATGCACGGATTCGAAACCAGTGGTGTGCGCGCACCACAGAGGAGCGGGGGCGAGGGAGCAAGGCAGCAAAGCGAACGTGCACGTATTTATTGCAGGTTTTAAACCTAACATGTTAAATGAAAGCCGAGCGCTGTAAGCGCAGGATGTGAAAGCAACAAGCAAGCAAGTTTACAAATTTCTAAAGGCACTGCAAATAAAAAAAAGCAATGTCTTGAGTAAATGGTGTACTGAAAGTACGGGCGGCCACCGGCCAGCCATGAATAATTTGGGGAGGTGAAGCCGCAGAGCGCACGCTGGGCGAAGCCCTTTGATGTGGTGGCGGCCGTTAAAAAATGCAATTAGGAGGGAGGGAGGGAGGCTGATGCGCGTGCTTGTTTGGTCACGTGATTCACGTGAACTCAAAGAAAACCGCACCAAAAAGCCCTTGGTTTGACGAGTATTTTGAGCACTTGAATTCTCGCTCCGCTCAATGCGCATGCGCATTGATAGGTCGCGAGACCTAAACAACAACGCAGGGTTTTACTGTAATAATAAGTCATCAAAATACATGTTCATCTTTTTTATATAATGCATTCTGCCTTTAGGGCGTGTAGGACCAAACTTTGAGTGACTTATAAATATTCAAAAGGAAGGTGTGAACTCTGCTAAGGGTTTTAAATGGCAAAGTCGATGTAGCATTTTAAACCCTTCACTGCGGCGGCTATTCTGCCGCAGTGCTAAGGGGGTGGGGGGGACGCGCGGCGGTCCCGTGCTCGGGACGGAACCGCTTCGTCACGGCACGCGGGTGAGCTGTGCTTGTGACGGAACGGTTCCGTCACTGCCCTGCCCGCGCTAGAGAACGTTGGCGCAGGCGCGGAATTCGCGCCGCGCAGGTGCGGGGCCGTGACGGAACCGTTCCGTCACCAGCACAGCCCACCCGAGGCTCGTGACGGAACGGTTTCGTCACAAGCATGGGAGGGGTTAAAAACCACTCTGCAATGGCAGGCTGGGATTCATGCTCAGCATTGTCAAGTTCGTGGCAGCATAATAAGCTCTTCGTTCAGCAAGGGACACTTAACTTACACGCCCTTGGGACACCTGGTATGATATATTGGGGACTTATAAGTATGTTAACTTAATATACTTTTTAAGGGTCAGCACGCTTGCGGCAGGTTAGCAGGCCGCAGTGCACTTTCACAGTTGGAAAACCAGCAGCGTCAGTCCAAATGTTTGGGGGATCATGAAATAAGAGGCCTTTCATTACAGTTTCTATTGAAGTTAATAGCAGGCTCCACGAGTAAAGGGATGATAATGCCTTTGGAGCCGGGTAATTGTCAGGTCTCAGTGTGGTGATGTGAAGCTCAACAAGCTCACGTGTTCCATCGTCATTGTATGGCTCCTCATCCCCTCCCGCATTCTATTGTATTGCTAGATAAGGCATGATGAGATTCTTCTATCACTAGTGTTCTGTATGAACACTTAAGAAGGCTTCACTAAACACCAGCCTTTTTGCTTTAGTATGGGTCAGCCTGTGTGTATTGGTTTGTTGAGAAAGGTAGATGGCTGTCTCTGGAATCTGTGTTAGAGATTAGAAATCCTAACTCAAAGCCACGCCCTTATTCCTCACATTATTTGTTCCATCCATGTGGTTTATGCGACGTGCCTTCTTCAGTCAGCTACTTTCCTCTGCTATTTCTTCTTTGCTCACAGAAGTCTAAGGTCCTCTACTAAGTACTGCTTCTTTTGGGGTAGATCATTCATTTTGCATGCCTCCATCCTCTTTTTGTATGGTGTGCATCTTGCATTCTGCTTAATAAATTACATAATCGAAAAAATACTAAATAAATACATATATTGATGTACAGCACGTCTAGGTTTGCCAGTTCGCGCCACGTAGCTTGCAGTAGTACGCATCCAGGTCCAAAAGTTCAGTTTGCAAATCATATCGGAGCTTAAACTCAAAAATAGAAGTATAGGTACTAAAAATCCCAGGTTATCCGCTTGTTGGTCAGAAATGCTGGCACTCTGCCCTTCGCGTTATGGAAGTGAATGTACTCCGTGTCTGACAGTACATGACCATTTAAAGTACCGATTATCATCAAATGCACTGGTTAATTGAAGAAAGTGAAGAGTAAATACTAAAACTTCCAGAATGCATTGATTTGGCAAATGAAGCCTTAAAATATGTGGTTGAAGCCAGCTACATAATTCCATATTTCCCTGTTCCTGCTTCTATAAAATTAAAAACGTGTTTTGGCATTACACAAGATGCCCAAGAAGAAAAAAGAAAAATGTTTATTTATTTAATAATTTTTAGCTGTTCTAAATATACTTTTGATGTGCATGGTGTCTTATTTTCATGGTTGTGCGTTCACACGAATGGCACCTGCTGCACACAATCTTGTATCACACAAACCTGGAAGCATGCCACCTAGGTTTACTCTCTCTAAGTCGCAATCGCCCGACCCTAATTTGGTAGATATTCAAGCCTGACCACCTCCCCTGCGAATCCCCTTACAACGGCGGGTGGAGCGGTTACTTGTACATTTAAAAAAACCTCTCCTACTACATGCGGAGGAATACCTGCGGGCATTATCACTTTGATACCTGTTACTTAGATGACAGCGGAAACCCCCCATAGAACTCGTCAGGTCGCTAATGGAGCAACGGCTTCACACCATAAAGACATCTCTCAGCTTGACCACTCCTGAGGACCAATCCCACACTTTTAACAGGGTAAACCCTGAATGCACTCACCCTCTGGATTAATACAATGGCCTAACTACCCCCACTAGCTTGACTACCAAGAGAAAAGAAAGACCCAAACAAGCCCCCCAGCCCAACTCGCTGAGACCCACAGTCTGCGGAGCGACCCAAGTGGTAAACCACACTGCAAACGAGGACAAAAGGATTACTGACACATCAACTCCCCTCCATGCCCCCGCAACGAATTACACGAAACCCCACGGCCAAAACTCCTTCTCCATCATCTTTCCCCCAATCTATCACTCAAAGCAAAAAGAAATTTCAAACACAGGCTGATTAGACAGCACCCGCAAACACTATTCGCTGATATCTATCACTGCTCCACCAAAGGCCAGTAGAAAATGGATCTCATTTTCCACACTTAGAACCCCGCAGTCTGGAATACCATTGTGATAACACAACCCCGCATTTCTAAAACAACTAGCACCCCTCTCAGCTGCAAACTGACGTATTCAACCTCTAACCGTCTGAAACGATGTGGCAACACTTTGATGACCATTTACAGCAATGGTCAAGTACTGATCCAAGCCATCAATGACAATCTAGACTTATTTGACGCCCTCTTTCCCACGCTACGCAACACCTTCTCCCATCTCCGGCATGGCCACTCAAACAACCCCCTGACCACAAACAGACTAACCCCCATGGAGAATTTACTAACCAACCGCACGACACACCTTACCATCCTCCACTTACTACCCCCGTCGCCACCGTCCCCCCACAACAAGCAGCTATTGCAATCAACCCTCAGTCATTGAATCCCATCCCTATTCTATCACCGATTCTCAAGAAGCTGACTCTTTAACCACAACAGGAGATGCCACACCACACATCCTCGACCACCCCTAAGAGCAACTCAGCAAACTTCAACACCGTGAGACACCATGTCACTAGTAAACTCTCCCCTCCCCTGATGTGCACGTATTTATTGCAGGTTTTAAACCTAACATGTTAAATGAAAGCCGAGCGCTGTAAGCGCAGGATGTGAAAGCAACAAGCAAGCAAGTTTACAAATGTCTAAAGGCACTGCAAATAAAAAAAAGCAATGTCTTGAGCAAATGGTGTACTGAAAGTACGGCCGGCCACCGGCCAGCCATGAATAATTTGGGGAGGTGAAGCCGCAGAGCGCACGCTGGGCGAAGCCCTTTGATGTGGTGGCGGCCGTTAAAAAATGCAATTAGGAGGGAGGCTGATGCGCGTGCTTGTTTGGTCACGTGATTCACGTGAACTCAAAGAAAACCGCCCCAAAAAGCCCTTGGTTTGACGAGTATTTTGAGCACTTGAATTCTCGCTCCGCTCAATGCGCATGCGCATTGATAGGTCGCGAGACCTAAACAACAACGCAGGGTTTTACTGTAATAACATGTAAGTCATCAAAATACATGTTCATCTTTTTTATATAATGCATTCTGCCTTTAAGGCGTGTAGGACCAAACTTTGAGTGACTTATAAATATTCAAAAGGAAGGTGTGAACTCTGCTAAGGGTTTTAAATGGCAAAGTCGATGTAGCAGTTTAACCCCTTCACTGCGGCGGCTATTCTGCCGCAGTGCTAAGGGGGTGGGGGGACGCGCGGCGGTCCCGTGCTCGGGACGGAACCGCTTCGTCACGGCACGCGGGTGAGCTGTGCTTGTGACGGAACGGTTCCGTCACTGCCCTGCCCGCGCTAGAGAACGCAGGCGCGGAATTCGCGCCGCGCAGGTGCAGGGCCGTGACGGAACCGTTCCGTCACCAGCAAAGCCCACCCGAGGCTCGTGACGGAACGGTTTCGTCACAAGCATGGGAGGGGTTAAAAACCACTCTGCCAGCCTGCAATGGCAGGCTGGGATTCATGCTCAGCATTGTCAAGTTCGTGGCAGCACAATAAGCTCTTCGTTCAGCAAGGGACACTTAACTTACACGCCCTTGGGACACCTGGTATGATATATTGGGGACTTATAAGTATGTTAACTTAATATACTTTTTAAGGGTCAGCACGCTTGCGGCAGGTTAGCAGGCCGCAGTGCACTTTCACAGTTGGAAAACCTGCAGCGTCAGTCCAAATGTTTGGGGGATCATGAAATAAGAGGCCTTTCATTACAGTTTCTATTGAAGTTAATAGCAGGCTTCACGAGTAAAGGGATGATAATGCCTTTGGAGCCGGGTAATTGTCAGGTCTCAGTGTGGTGATGTGAAGCTCAACAAGCTCACGTGTTCCATCGTCATTGTATGGCTCCTCATCCCCTCCCGCATTCTATTGTATTGCTAGATAAGGCATGATGAGATTCTTCTATCACTAGTGTTCTGTATGAACACTTAAGAAGGCTTCACTAAACACCAGCCTTTTTGCTTTAGTATGTGTCAGCCTGTGTGTATTGGTTTGTTGAGAAAGGTAGATGGCTGTCTCTGGAATCTGTGTTAGAGATTAGAAATCCTAACTCAAAGCCACGCCCTTATTCCTCACATTATTTGTTCCATCCATGTGGTTTATGCGACGTGCCTTCTTCTGTCAGCCACTTTCCTCTGCTATTTCTTCTTTGCTCACCAGAAGTCTAAGGTCCTCTACTAAGTACTGCTTCTTTTGGGGTAGATCATTCCTTTTGCATGCCTCCATCCTCTTTTTGTATGGTGTGCATCTTGCATTCTGCTTAATAAATTACATAATCGAAAAAATACTAAATAAATACATATATTGCTTTAATATTGATGTACAGCACGTCTAGGTTTGCCAGTTCGCGCCACGTAGCTTGCAGTAGTACGCATCCAGGTCCAAAAGTTCAGTTTGCAAATCATATCGGAGCTTAAACTCAAAAATAGAAGTATAGGTACTAAAAATCCCAGGTTATCCGCTTGTTGGTCAGAAATGCTGGCACTCTGCCCTTCGCGTTATGGAAGTGAATGTACTCCGTGTCTGACAGTACATGTCCATTTAAAGTACCGATTATCATCAAATGCACTGGTTAATTGAAGAAAGTGAAGAGTAAATACTAAAACTTCCAGAATGCATTGATTTGGCAAATGAAACCTTAAAATATGTGGTTGAAGCCAGCTACATAATTACATATTTCCCTGTTCCTGCTTCTATAAAATTAAAAACGTGTTTTGGCATTACACAAGATGCCCAAGAAGAAAAAAGAAAAATGTTTATTTATTTAATAATTTTTAGCTGTTCTAAATATACTTTTGATGTGCATGGTGTCTAATTTTCATGGTTGTGCGTTCACACGAATGGCACCTGCTGCACACAATCTTGTATCACACAAACCTGGAAGCATGCCACCTAGGTTTACTCTCTCTAAGTCGCAATCGCCCGACCCTAATTTGGTAGATATTCAAGCCTGACCACCTCCCCTGCGAATCCCCTTACAACGGCGGGTGGAGCGGTTACTTGTACATTTAAAAAAACCTCTCCTACTACATGCGGAGGAATACCTGCGGGCATTATCACTTTGATACCTGTTACTTAGATGACAGCGGAAACCCCCCATAGAACTCGTCAGGTCGCTAATGGAGCAACGGCTTCACACCATAAAGACATCTCTCAGCTTGACCACTCCTGAGGACCAATCCCACACTTTTAACAGGGTAAACGCTCAATGCACTCACCCTCTGGATTAATACAATGGCCTAACTACCCCCACTAGCTTGACTACCAAGAGAAAAGAAAGACCCAAACAAGCCCCCCAGCCCAACTCGCTGAGACCCACAGTCTGCGGAGCGACCCAAGTGGTAAACCACACTGCCAACGAGGACAAAAGGATTACTGACACATCAACTCCCCTCCATGCCCCCGCCACGAATTACATGAAACCCCACGGCCAAAACTCCTTCTCCATCATCTTTCCCCCAATCTATCACTCAAAGCGAAAAGAAATTTCAAACACAGGCTGATTAGACAGCACCCGCAAACACTATTCGCTGATATCTATCACTGCTCCACCAAAGGCCAGTAGAAAATTGATCTCATTTTCCACACCTAAAACCCCGCAGTCTGGAATACCATTGTGATAACACCCCCCCCCCGCATTTCTAAAACAACTAGCACCCCTCTCAGCTGCAAACTGACGTATTCAACCTCTAACCGTCTGAAACGATGTGGCAACACTTTGATGACCATTTACAGCAATGGTCATGTACTGATCCAAGCCATCAATGACAATCTAGACTTATTTGACGCCCTCTTTCCCACGCTACGCAACACCTTCTCCCATCTCCGGCATGGCCACTCAAACAACCCCCTGACCACAAACAGACTTGCCCCCATGGAGAATTTACTAACCAACCGCACGACACACCTTACCATCCTCCACTTACTACCCCCGTCGCCACCGTCCACCCACAACAAGCAGCTATTGCAATCAACCCTCAGTCATTGAATCCCATCCCTATCCTATCACCGATTCTCAAGAAGCTGACTCTTTAACCACAACAGGAGATGCCACACCACACATCCTCGACCACCCCTAAGAGCAACTCAGCAAACTTCAACACCGTGAGACACCATGTCACTAGTAAGCTCTCCCCTCCCCTGATAGCCCGCGTGCAACTCCAAAAACCTGAACTCCAACATCAACTCCTCTTTGATCATGACTCGGAGAGAAAGAAATTGAAGATCGCAATACTGGGCATCAACAATATCCTATCGTACCTCACTTCACGTCTGGAGCCTTCTCTTCTCCCTCATCTCATTCCCACTATTACCAACACTAAACTCACACGACCCCCAAGGCTCAAGGGCACAGCTGGCCCACTATTCCCTTCCCTGAACAAACATCTAAGACCCAAAAGAACAACTGCAGCAATGTCCATGAGTGAGGCGATTTATCTTGACAACTCCTACGACGCTTCTTCAACGGTTAATCCCTACTCCAAAATCAAGGTCATCATGGGACATGGAAGAGAACGCCCCCTACCTAGAACACTGAGGCCTCCAACTGTCCTCACTAATGTCCCCATGATTCCCACTACGAAGATACTCCACATCAAGGAGACAACCAAATGCATTCTCATCAATTGTAGATCGGCCAACAAACATGCCACCAAACTGGCAGAAACCATCCTCTCTAACGACAGACATCTCATTCATTACTGAAACTTGGTTAAATGAGTCCTCCTACCCAATAATGGACTTGGTTGTCCCCCCGGGGTTCTCAACCATCAAAAAAGATAGAACGAACCACCGAGGTGGAGGCATTGCAATCATCCACAAGAACAACATTTCCGTAACAGAATCACACTCCTTCAAATATAACTCATTTGAACACCATTAAGACAAGCGACAACAAAACATTAGACTGCCATCTACTCTACCATCCTCCAGGCATCGCCCCTGCATTCGGTGAACACCTTTCAGACCTAATAACGCACTGCTCTCTCCAAGACTCCAACAACATAATACTAGGTGACTTCAGCCTACTTTGGAACGATGAAAACAACTCTCTGATCCTATCCCTGAACAAACTTCTTCTCAACAACAATCTCACCCAACACTGCTCCGAAAGAACCCATAACAGAGGAGCAACTCTTGATGCCATCATTGCCCACGAAGACACAATCACGATAAACCACGTTCTTCCTGTTGACTGGTCAGATCACCATATCATCCTATTTCACATCAATCAGACTTGCCACCACCTACCCCGTACACAGGAATCCTTAAACTGGGTGAGAAATCTTTGACTAATCAACCACACTGACCTGGAAGAAAGGATTAGCTCACTCCTTCCCATCACCGCATGCGAACCCTCGACAACCAAACTTACCAAGCAGTACAATGCAACAATGACCTCCATTCTCAACCAGATTACCACCCTGAAATTTAAAAAAAAAACAGGACCATTCCTTCAAGATCCTGCTTCAACACAAATCTAAACTTGGAAAGATGAAAAGTGAGAGCGGCAGAAAGACTCTGGAGAAACAACCCACAATATAAAAGATGAAGAATAAGAAAACCTCTTTCTTCTGTGATGCACTAAACGATGCCAAAAATCGACCCAAAGAACTCTTTAATATCATCAGACAACAAACCTCCAAGCCCCCTTTCACCCGCTTTGACGGCCTCCACTGAAATGTGCAACAACTTTGCCACCTTCTTCAATGAGAAAATCAACAAGATCGAGCTCTCCTTGGACAACAACCTCCAAGCTTCCAACGTTTGCCCTCCCCCTGTGAAGTAGACCCCAACCCACCCAATCACTCCCCACCCAATAACTGGAAATCCTTTGCCCCCATCTCAGAAAAAACAATCTCTGAATTGATTACCAGCTCCAAACCCTCATCTCACTTCTCAGACCCTATCCCTGCGTAACTAGCTAAGAAACGCAATCTCACCCTAGCCCCCTTTGGACCAAGATTATAAATAGTTCCCTAAGAACCGGAGTCATGCCAGACTGTCTCAAAATGGGTCAAGTCACACCATTTCTAAAAAAAATGAGGCTCTGACCCCAACGATCTCAACAACTTCAGGCCTGTATCTAATCTCCCCTTTCTAGCAAAAATCTTGGAAAGATGTTTCCTTTTGCAGTTAACACCACACATCGAAAGCAACAACTTCCTAGATCCTCACCAATCAGGCTTCAGAAAAGGCTGCAGCACTGAGACAGCGATCCTGAATGTCATAGATGGCATTCACAATTCACTTGACAATAATCAATGCTGCATACTCCTCCTCCTGGACCTATCTGCAGCATTCGACACTGTTGACCACAAACTGCTCATTAATGTACTGCGGGAAAGAGTTGGAGTAGACAAGGTGGTACTACAGTGGTTCTCCTCCTTCCTGCCGAACCGCACCCAGAGAATAAAAATTTAAAACAGCACGTCAGACCTACTCCCCGTAAACACAGGGCTTACGCAAGGATATGTTCTTTCCCTGGAACTATTCGATATTTACATGGAACCCCTCACCAAGATACTCCATAAAGCCAACATCCCCTTCCACCTATATGCAGACGATACCCAGATCGACCTTGAAACTCCCTCTATTGATGACATACAAAGACTAAACCTCACCTTGAAAGAAATCCAACACTGGCTTTCCCTCAACCACCTGAAACTAAACCAGGACAAGACGGAAATTCTCAACATTTCCAACAAAGCACAGACCCCTCAAGTCACAGAATGGCTAAAAACCATTGACGCTCTAAACTGCACCCTCATCCCAGCAGACTCTGTAAAGTCACTGGGAATCACTCTGGACCCTAACTTAGACATGGTCAAGCGGTAGGCAGACTAAATATCGAATTTTCAATATTGACATACAATAATGTCGATGTTTAAATATTGAAGGGACAGAATATAGAAAGTAAGTTATATCAATATTTTTAATATCGATGGGACAGAATTTCGAAGGTAAGTAATATCGATTTTGTTAATATCGATGTTAGTAATATTGATGTTAGTAATATCGATGTTAGTAATATCGATGTTACTAATATCGATTTTTATGTATATTATGTATTTAATATGTATTTTTTTAATGTAATTTAAGTAAATTTTGTATTTTAGTACTGTAGCGGGTTGTGAGTTTATAGGGGAATAGGGTGGGAAGTAGTTTAATTATACTAAATTAATTATTCATTTTTAGGAATGATAAATACATTTTAATTAATTGGTACTTAATTTTTATTAATTGGTAATTAGTTGTAATTAATTAATTAATTGCTAATTATGTTTTGTAGCGGGATCTGGGCTTATAGGGGAATAGGGTGGGAAGTAAATTAAATGTAATTAAGTAATTTATTTTAATTAATTGTTTTGTTCATTATATTGATTAATTATTAATTGGTAATTAATTGTTAATAATTGGTATTTATTAATTTATTTCTACTTAATTATTTATTGCTAATTATGCTTTTAATAATTATGTATTGGTATTTGTAAATAGTTTATATTTATTTAATAATGAATTTTTTTAATATTTCAAAATATGACTTTATTTATAAGTATGTCATTTTTACCCCTACGCTATCCAACACTGTCACTACTGTTGCACTCTCTGGAGTGGGAATAGTAATTTTTACCCTTACGCTATCCAACACTTTCCCTATTGTTGCACTCTCTGGAGTGGGAATAGTAATTTTTACCCCTACACTATCCAACACTTTCCCTACTGTTGCACTCTCTGGAGTGGGAACAGTAATTTTTACCCCTACGCTATCCAACACTTTCCCTACTGTTGCACTCTCTGGAGTGGGAATAGTAATTTTTACCCCTACGCTATCCAACACTTTCCCTACTGTTGCACTTTTTGGAGTGGGAATAGTAATTTTTACCGCTATACTATCCAACATTTACTTACTTTTTTTAATTTGTTTAAAATTTTTATACATTTTTATTTATATTATTATTTTATGTGTGTAGATGTTTTAGTAATTTATAAAAAACATATTTATTTATAAGGTATTAAATTATTTTTAAAAGTTATTAAGGAAGTATATATATGTTATGTATTACATGTATATTATTATGTTTTATTAAATTATGTATATTTATTAATTTTAAATATAACATATCATTTTACTGTTTATTACATTATAAGTATTATTTCATTTATATTATTTGTTTTTTAATTTAAAAAAACAATATTTTTAAATTACGATATTTTTGACATCGATATTTTTTTTCCAATATTTTTGTACTTACCTTGTTAGAGATAGCATGTCGATATTTTTGTCATCGGTTACACGCCCCACTCCCAGGTGCACTGCGTTTGAGGATACAATATCCAGTTCAATTTTTAAACCATTTGACCTCTTTTCAATTTATACACAATTCTTCGTGGGTGCTTGTCATACTGTTATCATGATATTCATAAAATCCACATGTTTATCGTACTGTATTTCAAAAACTTCTCATATTTCCATGTGTCCATCCAGACTTCTTTCGGAAATAAGATCATCATACACTGAGTGGTTCAGAGCAGCAGTCTTTTATTTTATCTCAAACCCAATGCATTTCGGGCTAAAATCCAGCCCTTCGTCAGGGGTAACTGTGAATGGATAATTATAATCATATATTAATTGCAAAAAATATCAATACCTTAATTACAGACTTTTTTAAAAAAAAAAAGACTTTTTTTAAAAAAACAAGCTATCAGATGTTCAGTACTCAGCGATGCTAAATAAATGTACAAAATGCAAGAAGTCTGTTTTTTTAACCAGGGCCCAGTCACCAGTATAAGCAGCAAGAAATGTTTTAGCCTGTGTGAAAAAGCGAAGCTTAATTTCCGAGGCATGACCTTTCCATGTGTCTCTCTGGACAGGTCGCAAAACAATTCAATTTACTACGCCCTGAAATTATGAACAATATGCAATAAATGGCCACTAAAGCCAACTACATTAAACCAGTGTGCTTGTTTTATTACACATAGTCACAACCCTGCTTTTTAAAACTCTCAAACTACTAATGTGCTTTTTTGTTAGGACTGTTGTTCCATTCAGGCCGACGATACAGGTATTCTGCAGCTCCAGGACCTCAGAAGAACTGTTGTTGAACACGTTCTTTGTGATCAGCAGATACTTAGGTTATAAGTAATTGACATGAATAATGGATGTCTGTCTGGTTTGTTTGTCACTAATAGCTGGAGTGGCATGATATTGTCTGCAAAGTACTTGTGGGTGAAGGCAGTTGTTTCATATTCATTCTTGTTTATTGAGCAAATGTCTTTTATCTCTTCAATTGTGTGCTCAGAAACCACTTCACTTCCTCTCTATTCATTATGCTAGACTTGCTCGGATTCCTGTGGGTGTATTATTATTAGATTGGAAATCCGAGATCAGAGAATGGATAAAAAGAACAACAGCCAGCACAATGCGACGAGATTTCACCTGAATAAATATGAGTATATCACCTGTATGTTAGTGACTACACGATTTAGGTGTCCCCCCCCCCCCGCCCTCCTGCTCGGGGGCGTTGGAGGTGCCGCCGAGCTCTTTGCCGGGACCGGTTTTCGGCCGATTTTGGTACAGTGCCGATTTTGCTATGCTGCAAAAACGGCCCTGTAACAAAAACGGCCCCCACCCGTGCGGCGCACCGGGGGATTGCCCAGTACCTGCTACGGCCAGTCCGGCCCTGACTGTAAAGCACAGTAGTTCAAAAGTACAAACTGCAGTCTTCAGATGGCTAGGGGTGTCTGTTTGGTTTGTGTAGATTATTCAAACTCACCATCACAAGCAGATGAACTATTTTAAATCCCAGTGCTCTTAGATCGGTGGAGGGCAGATGGCTGCGACTGCCTGCTGGATTTATACCCAAATAACAGGTTTATTACATTGCCTGATGCGAATGCAACCTTTAATTTAGGACATGCACCATTTCTACAGTTTGCAAAAATGGTGGCTTGACTCGCAAACTATAGCCTTCATTTCCAAGGGCTCCAAAGGAGTCCCAAACATTGTTAATCTTAATCAGTATGGTGGGGGCGTAAATTAATATCCCTCAATTACAGGGCACTCAGAGAAGAGTGTGCTGCCGGTGTAGGGCAGATAGCAAGAGACACTAGGGGAACAAATCACAAATCAAGAATGGGAGAACATACACACGGGATGCAGATGACCATTTCAAATTTGAGATTCAGAGTAAACCACTGTAATGTTATACATCGGATATATCTTACACCAGTTACACTGCTTGATGTTTACCTGGGAAGGGCGCCCACTTGTCCCTGTTTCTTGGCTGAAGGAGCAAACTTCCTGCACATGATATGGCAGTGCCCGAGCTGGTTATGTACTGGCAGACCATAGATAACAGGTTAAACACAGCTACAGAGTGGGAGGTCCCCTGAGATCCCATATAATGCCTGCTGGGGAAGATACTGATATGCAATTCAAAGGGCCTTGGTAGGATGTTTCTGCTGTAGGTGTTGGCCCTGGCTAAACGGAGAGTGGCTATCTACTGGCTGTCCAGCCCCCACCACCCCCCCAGGGTGCGTGATTAGGTGAGAGACGTGGCTGAGTGGGCGGTAACTGAGGAGAGCTGGAGGCGTAAATGTAGGAGTGAATATAAACTAGATGACTGTGCTCTCTTTCTCTCAGAGAACTATACAAGGAATATACAGTGTGACTTTTACAATATTTATTGAACCAACGTGATTCTTGTATAAAATATATGTGCTGCAATGATTAATAGACAGAAGCAAATTAAAGTGATCAGAATGAAAAGTTCCACCATCGTGCTAAAACAATGTATATATGCAAGGATAATAAATAAAAATATAGAAAATGGCGTATTCCTACGAAGCGTCCCCTAATCTATGTGTCTAGGTGTGTGGATGTGTTCTACCAAGAATCCCCGTACTGCCTATGTCCTGCCATAATTGCCTGCATACGTTTGCTTTCTATAATGTCACTTCTTGTCTTTAATAAAAAGAATTCTAAAAGAAAAAAAAAGAATCCCCGTACTGGATGATCCAACCCCCGTTGCTTGAAGAGAGAGACTGTAGGTCCCAGTCATGGTCACGAGCTAGACACACCTCGTAGAGATATCAGGCTGCAAGGGTCAAGGTACCGCATGTAGAAACCTTGCCAATGGCAGCCAAGTGCTCCTCTCCCAACACACGGAAACAGATGTTTATTTATAACAATATCAACTAAACAACAAAAGAGTGCTGCCAAACAATGAAAGAGCCAGCAAGAGAAATCGATCTTATATTTTAAAAGAACCCTCCCTCACCAACCTAGTTAGTGACATGCTTCATCATTGGGTTCCCACCAGAGGGGCCGAGTGCCTCTCTGGTATGCTACGATGCCTGTCTACAGCAGAGCGGATTTTTTTGTGTATGGAGTGAATGTGAGTGAAAAAGTGATGTTAAAAATTCCTCAGTTTTATCCAAAAATATTTTACGTGGTGGAAAACCAGGCACAAATAAAAACCAGTGTGGTGGATGTTTACAGACTGGTTAAATTGACCACAGACATCCTAATATGAGAAAAAAGAGAAGAAATGTATGGTCAACATGTTTCTGCCTTCTGTTAGTGAGGCGTTCGTCAGGACCAGGACACCAAGGCGGTATGCGCACTCTAAGGCACACTCTGACCTGTGTTGTAAACGGTGCCGAATTAACTTACGGTTATGATTGTATCTTCAGAATTTCTGAAGGACATATAAATCTGAAAAGACAAAAAAAGAGAACACGTCAACTAATCCCACGTTACGCGGTCACTAGAGTGCTTGAATTCGTCTTAAGGTGATAGGGGTGATAAAATTCCTGCCACTACTGAGTGATCTTCATAGTGCAGTCATCAGTTAGTCGCTAGAAGACTGTGATGTTTATTCGTGCAAGTGCCTAAATTAGCACTTATTTTCCTGTGCTAACCACGGAACCCGGTAAATTTCCAGGCAGTTTCAGTATTATAAGATTTATATCAAAGGCATGCATTTTACTACATATCAGCATGGAATTTCCGTTAAATAAGTGAACAAGACTAAACAAGCATTGGAAATGCAATAGGGCTCGCATTAGGAAAGTTTGAGCTATTGGTCTTATAAATGACATTTTTTTTATGTATGTGTTATTTGTTAAAATAGCTAAATTAATAGCTTTGTCATTTACAATGCCAATAGTTATAACTTTTGCAAATGTGACAGCTATAGCATTTGTAATGCAACATGTTTTGTATTTACATGACTTAGATGTATTGATATTACAAATAACAATGGCTTTTAACTTTTTTAAAATAATTAATACTTAAATAATTTATTTATTTTTGTAATGGCAATAGCTTAAACTTTTGTAAATTACTTTTGTGAAGATTATGTTCAGTGTTTTTTATTGTGACGAAAATCCAAGAACAGAAGTGAAATATTAACATCTTTTTGTGATTTGTAATAAAGCGTGAAAGCTTGAAAACAGCTTGAAACATTGAAAGAACATATTTGAACCAGTGATGCTGTGGTTGCGCTGAGTGATGCTGTGGTTGCGCTGAGTGGTGTGTGCATCGGTGGAGCTTAGTGGGTGCATTGGTGGAGCTGTGTGGTGGGTGCATTGGTGGAGCTTAGTTGGCGCATCGGTGGAGCTGTGTGGTGGGTGCATCGATGGAGCTGTGTGGTGGGTGCTTCGGTGGAGCTGTGTGGTGGGTGCATCTGTGGAGCTGTGTGGTGGGTGCCTCGGTGGAGCTGTGTGGTGGGTGCATTGGTGGAGCTGTGTGGTGGGTGCATCGGTGGAGCTGTGTGGTGGGTGCATCGGTGGAGCTGTGTGGTGGATGCCTTGGTGGAGCTGTATGGTGGGTGCCTCAGTGGAGCTGTATGGTAGGTGCCTCGGTGGAGCTGTGTGGTGGGTGCATCGGTGGAGGTGTGTGGTGGGTGCATCGGTGGAGCTGTGTCGGTGGAGCTGTGTGGTGGGTGCATCGGTGGAGCTGGGTGGTGGGTGCATCAGTGGAGCTGTGTCGGTGGAGCTGTGTGGTTGCTGCATCGGTGGAGCTGTGTGGTGGGTGCATCAGTGGAGTTGTGTGGTGGGTGCATCGGTGGAGCTGTGTGGTGGGTGCCTCAGTGGAGCTGTGTGGTGGGTGCATCGGTGGAGCTGTGTAGGTGGCGCTGTGTGGTGGGTGCATCAGTGGAGCTGTGTGGTGGGTGCATTGGTGGAGCTGTGTGGTGGGTGCATCGGTGGAGCTGTGTGGTGGGTGCATCGGTGGAGCTGTGTCGGTGGAGATGTGTGGTGGGTGCATCGGTGGAGCTGGGTGGTGGGTGCATCGGTGGGGCTGTGTCGGTTGAGCTGTGTGGTGGCTGCATCGTCAGAGCTGTGTGGTGGGTGCATCGGTGGAGCTGTGTGGTGGGTGCATCGGTGGAGCTGTGTGGTGGGTGCATCGGTGGAGCTGTGTGGTTGGTGCTTCGGTGGAGCTGTGTGGGGGGTGCTTCGATGGAGCTGTGTGGTGGGTGCTTCGGTGGAGCTGTGTGGTGGGTGCATCTGTGGAGCTGTGTGGTGGGTGCTTCGGTGGAGCTGTGTGGTGGGTGCATCTGTGGAGCTGTGTGGTGGGTGCCTCGGTGGAGCTGTGTGGTGGGTGCATCGGTGGAGCTGTGTGGTGGCTGCATCGGTGGAGCTGTGTGGTGGCTGCATTGGTGGAGATGTGTGGTGGGTGCATCGGTGGAGCTGTGTCAGTGGAGCTGGGCGGTGGGTGCATCGGTGGAGCTGGGTGGTGGGTGCATCGGGGGAGCTGTGTGGTGGGTGCCTCGGTAGTGCTGTGTGGTGGGTGCCTCGGTGGAGCTGTGTGGTGGGTGCCTCAGTGGAGCTGTGTGGTAGGTGCCTCGGCAGAGCTGTGTGGTGGGTGCATTGGTGGAGCTTAGTTGGAGCATCGGTGGAGCTGTGTGGTGGGTGCATCGGTGGAGCTGTGTGGTGGGTGCCTCGGCAGAGCTGTGTGGTGGGTGCATTGGCGAAGCTGTGTGGTGGGTGCTTCGGTGGAGCTGTGTGGTGGGTGCATCTGTGGAGCTGTTTGGTGGGTGCACCTGTGGAGCTGTGTGGTGGGTGCCTTGGTGGAGCTGTGTGGTGGGTGCATCGGTGGAGCTGTGTGGTGGGTGCCTTGGTGGAGCTGTATGGTGGGTGCCTCGGTGGAGCTGTGTGGTGGGTGCATCAATGGAGCTGTGTGGTGGGTGCATCGGTGGAGCGGTTTCAGTGGAGCTGTGTGGTGGGTGCATCGGTGGAGCTGTGTGGTGGGTGCATCGGCGGAGCTGTGTGGTGGGTGCATCGGTGGAGCTGTGGTGGGTGCATCGGTGGAGCTGTGTGGTGGGTGCATCGGTAGAGCTGTGTGGTGGGTGCATCGGTGGAGCTGTGTGGTGGGTGCTTCGGTGGAGCTGTGTGGTGGGTGCTTCGGTGGAGCTGTGTGGTGGGTGCCTCGGTGGAGCTGTGTGGTGGGTGCATCGGTGGAGCTGTGTGGTGGGTGCCTTGGTGGAGCTGTATGGTGGGTGCCTCGGTGGAGCTGTGTGGTGGATGCATCGGTGGAGCTGTGTGGTGGGTGCATCGGTGGAGCTGTGTCGGTGGAGCTGTGTGGTGGGTGCATCGGTGGATCTTGGTGGTGGGTGCATCGGTGGAGCTGTGTCGGTGGAGCTGTGTGGTTGCTGCATCGGTGGAGCTGTGTGGTGGGTGCATCGGTGGAGCTGTGTGGTGGTTGCATTGGTGGAGCTGTGTGGTGAGTGCATCAGTGGAGCTGTGTGGTGGGTGCCTCGGTGGAGCTGTGTGGTGGGTGCATAAATGGAGCTGTGTGGTGGGTGCATTGGTGGAGCTGTGTGGTGGGTGCATCGGTGGAGCTGTGTGGTGGGTGCATCGGTGAAGCTGTGTAGGTGGAGCTGTGCGGTGGGTGCATCGGTGGAGCTGTGTGGTGGGTGCATTGGTGGAGCTGTGTGGTGGGTGCATTGGTGGAGCTTAGTTGGAGCATCGGTGGAGCTGTGTGGTGGGTGCATCGGTGGAGCTGTGTGATGGGTGCCTTGGTGGAGCTGTATGGTGGGTGCATCGGTGGAGCTGTGTGGTGGGTGCATCGGTGGAGCTGTGTGGTGGGTGCATCGGTGGAGCTGTGTGGTGGGTGCATCGGTGGAGCTGTGTAGGTGGAGCTGTGTGGTGCGCGTTTGGTGGAGCTGTGTGGTGGGTGCATTGGTGGAGCTGTGTGGTGGGTGCATCGGTTGAGCGGTGTGGTGGGTGCATCGGTGGAGCTGTGTCGGTGAAGCTGTGTGGTGGGTGCATCGGTGGAGCTGGGTGGTGGGTGCATCGGTGGAGCTGTGTCGGTGGAGCTGTGTGGTCGCTGCATCGGTGGAGCTGTGTGGTGGGTGCATCGGTGGAGCTGTGGGGTGGGTACATCGGTGAAGCTGTGTCGGTGGAGCTGTGTGGTGGGTGCATCGGTGGAGCTGGGTGGTGGGTGCATCGGTGGAGCTGTGTGGTGGCTGCATCGGTGGAGCTGTGTGGTGGGTGCATCGGTGGAGATGTGTGGTGGGTGCATCGGTGGAGCTGTGTCAGTGGAGCTGGGCGGTGGGTGCATCGGTGGAGCTGGGTGGTGGGTGCATCGGGGGAGCTGTGTGGTGGGTGCCTCGGTAGTGCTGTGTGGTGGGTGCCTCGGTGGAGCTGTGTGGTGGGTGCCTCAGTGGAGCTGTGTGGTGGGTGCCTCGGCAGAGCTGTGTGGTGGGTGCATTGGTGGAGCTTAGTTGGAGCATCGGTGGAGCTGTGTGGTGGGTGCATCGGTGGAGCTGTGTGGTGGGTGCCTCGGCAGAGCTGTGGTGGGTGCATTGGCGGAGCTGTGTGGTGGGTGCTTCGGTGGAGCTGTGTGGTGGGTGCATCGGTGGAGCTGTGTGGTGGGTGCCTCGGTGGAGCTGTGTGGTGGGTGCATCGGTGGAGCTGTGTGGTGGGTGCATCAGTGGAGCTGTGTGGTGGGTGCATCGGTGGAGCTGTGTGGTGGGTGCATCGGTGGAGCTGTGTGGTGGGTGCATCGGTGGAGCTGTGTGCTGGCTGCATCAGTGGAGCTGTGTGGTGGGTGCATCGGTAGGGCTGTGTGGTGGGTGCCTAGGTGGAGCTGTGTGGTGGGTGCCTCAGTGGAGCTGTGTGGTGGGTGCATCGGTGGAGCTGTGTGGTGGGTGCATCGGAGGAGCTGTGTGCTGGGTGCATCGGTGGAGCTGTGTGGTGGGTGCATTGGTAGAGCTGTGTGGTGGGTGCCTCGGTGGAGCGGTGTGGTGGGTGCCTCGGTGGAGCTCTGCGGTGGGTGAATCGGTGAAGCTGTGTGGTGGGTGCATCGGTGGAGCTTAGTGGGTGCATCGGTGGAGCTTAGTGGGTGCATCGGTGGAGCTGTGTGGTGGGTGCATTGGCGAAGCTGTGTGGTGGGTGCTTCGGTGGAGCTGTGTGGTGGGTGCATCTGTGGAGCTGTTTGGTGGGTGCACCTGTGGAGCTGTGTGGTGGGTGCCTCGGTGGAGCTGTGTGATGGGTGCATCGGTGGAGCTGTGTGGTGGGTGCCTTGGTGGAGCTGTATGGTGGGTGCCTCGGTGGAGCTGTGTGGTGGGTGCATCGGTGGAGCTGTGTGGTGGGTGCATCGGTGGAGCGGTGTCAGTGGAGCTGTGTGGTGGGTGCATCGGTGGAGCTGTGGTGGGTGCATCGGTGGAGCTGTGTGGTCGGTGCATCGGTAGAGCTGTGTGGTGGGTGCATCGGTGGAGCTGTGTGGTGGGTGCTTCGGGGGAGCTGTGTGGTGGGTGCTTCGGTGGAGCTGTGTGGTGGGTGCCTCGGTGGAGCTGTGTGGTGGGTGCATCGGTGGAGCTGTGTGGTGGGTGCCTTGGTGGAGCTGTATGGTGGGTGCCTCGGTGGAGCTGTGTGGTGGATGCATCGGTGGAGCTGTGTGGTGGGTGCATCGGTGGAGCTGTGTCGGTGGAGCTGTGTGGTGGGTGCATCGGTGGATCTTGGTGGTGGGTGCATCGGTGGAGCTGTGTCGGTGGAGCTGTGTGGTTGCTGCATCGGTGGAGCTGTGAGGTGGGTGCATCGGTGGAGCTGTGTGGTGGTTGCATTGGTGGAGCTGTGTGGTGATTGCATTGGTGGAGCTGTGTGGTGAGTGCATCACTGGAGCTGTGTGGTGGGTGCCTCGGTGGAGCTGTGTGGTGGGTGCATAAATGGAGCTGTGTGGTGGGTGCATTGGTGGAGCTGTGTGGTGGGTGCATCGGTGGAGCTGTGTGGTGGGTGCATCGGTGAAGCTGTGTAGGTGGAGCTGTGCGGTGGGTGCATTGGTGGAGCTGTGTGGTGGGTGCATTGGTGGAGCTGTGTGGTGGGTGCATTGGTGGAGCTTAGTTGGAGCATCGGTGGAGCTGTGTGGTGGGTGCATCGGTGGAGCTGTGTGATGGGTGCCTTGGTGGAGCTTTATGGTGGGTGCATCGGTGGAGCTGTGTGGTGGGTGCATCGGTGGAGCTGTGTGGTGGGTGCATCGGTGGAGCTGTGTAGGTTGAGCTGTGTGGTGCGCGTTTGGTGGAGCTGTGTGGTGGGTGCATTGGTGGAGCTGTGTGGTGGGTGCATCGGTGGAGCTGTGTAGGTGGAGCTGTGTGGTGCGCGTTTGGTGGAGCTGTGTGGTGGGTGCATTGGTGGAGCTGTGTGGTGGGTGCATCGGTTGAGTGGTGTGGTGGGTGCATCGGTGGAGCTGTGTCGATGGAGCTGTGTGGTGGGTGCATCGGTGGAGCTGGGTGGTGGGTGCATCGGTGGAGCTGTGTCGGTGGAGCTGTGTGGTCGCTGCATCGGTGGAGCTGTGTGGTGGGTGCATCGGTGGAGCTGTGGGGTGGGTACATCGGTGAAGCTGTGTCGGTGGAGCTGTGTGGTGGGTGCATTGGTGGAGCTGTGTGGTGGGTGCATTGGTGGAGCTTAGTTGGAGCATCGGTGGAGCTGTGTGGTGGGTGCATCGGTGGAGCTGTGTGATGGGTGCCTTGGTGGAGCTGTATGGTGGGTGCATCGGTGGAGCTGTGTGGTGGGTGCATCGGTGGAGCTGTGTGGTGGGTGCATCGGTGGAGCTGTGTAGGTGGAGCTGTGTGGTGCGCGTTTGGAGGAGCTGTGTGGTGGGTGCATTGGTGGAGCTGTGTGGTGGGTGCATCGGTTGAGCGGTGTGGTGGGTGCATCGGTGGAGCGGTGTCGGTGGAGCTGTGTGGTGGGTGCATCGGTGGAGCTGGGTGGTGGGTGCATCGGTGGAGCTGTGTCGGTGGAGCTGTGTGGTCGCTGCATCGGTGGAGCTGTGTGGTGGGTGCATCGGTGGAGCTGTGGGGTGGGTACATCGGTGAAGCTGTGTCGGTGGAGCTGTGTGGTGGGTGCATCGGTGGAGCTGGGTGGTGGGTGCATCGGTGGAGCTGTGTGGTGGCTGCATCGGTGGAGCTGTGTGGTGGGTGCATCGGTGGAGATGTGTGGTGCGTGCATCGGTGGAGCTGTGTCAGTGGAGCTGGGCGGTGGGTGCATCGGTGGAGCTGGGTGGTGGGTGCATCGGTGGAGCTGTGTGGTGGGTGCCTCGGTGGAGCTGTGTGGTGGGTGCCTCGGCAGAGCTGTGTGGTGGGTGCATTGGTGGAGCTTAGTTGGAGCATCGGTGGAGCTGTGTGGTGGGTGCATCGGTGGAGCTGTGTGGTGGGTGCCTCGGCAGAGCTGTGTGGTGGGTGCATTGGCGGAGCTGTGTGGTGGGTGCTTCGGTGGAGCTGTGTGGTGGGTGCATCGGTGGAGCTGTGTGGTGGGTGCCTCGGTGGAGCTGTGTGGTGGGTGCATTGGTGGAGCTGTGTGGTGGGTGCATCAGTGGAGCTGTGTGGTGGGTGCATCGGTGGAGCTGTGTGGTGGGTGCATCGGTGGAGCTGTGTGGTGGGTGCATCGGTGGAGCTGTGTGCTGGCTGCATCAGTGGAGCTGTGTGGTGGGTGCATCGGTAGGGCTGTGTGGTGGGTGCCTAGGTGGAGCTGTGTGGTGGGTGCCTCAGTGGAGCTGTGTGGTGGGTGCATCGGTGGAGCTGTGTGGTGGGTGCATCGGAGGAGCTGTGTGCTGGGTGCATTGGTGGAGCTGTGTGGTGGGTGCATTGGTAGAGCTGTGTGGTGGGTGCCTCGGTGGAGCGGTGTGGTGGGTGCCTCGGTGGAGCTCTGCAGTGGGTGAATCGGTGAAGCTGTGTGGTGGGTGCATCGGTGGAGCTTAGTGGGTGCATCGGTGGAGCTTAGTGGGTGCATCGGTGGAGCTGTGTGGTGGGTGCATTGGCGAAGCTGTGTGGTGGGTGCTTCGGTGGAGCTGTGTGGTGGGTGCATCTGTGGAGCTGTTTGGTGGGTGCACCTGTGGAGCTGTGTGGTGGGTGCCTCGGTGGAGCTGTGTGGTGGGTGCATCGGTGGAGCTGTGTGGTGGGTGCCTTGGTGGAGCTGTATGGTGGGTGCCTCGGTGGAGCTGTGTGGTGGGTGCATCGGTGGAGCTGTGTGGTGGGTGCATCGGTGGAGCTGTGTGGTGGGTGCATCGGTGGAGCGGTGTCAGTGGAGCTGTGTGGTGGGTGCATCGGCGGAGCTGTGTGGTGGGTGCATCGGTGGAGCTGTGTGGTGGGTGCATCGTTGGAGCTGTGTGGTGGGTGCTTCGGTGGAGCTGTGTGGTGGGTGCTTCGGTGGAGCTGTGTGGTGGGTGCCTCGGTGGAGCTGTGTGGTGGGTGCATCGGTGGAGCTGTGTGGTGGGTGCCTTGGTGGAGCTGTATGGTGGGTGCCTCGGTGGAGCTGTGTGGTGGATGCATCGGTGGAGCTGTGTTGGGTGCATCGGTGGAGCTGTGTCGGTGGAGCTGTGTGGTGGGTGCATCGGTGGATCTTGGTGGTGGGTGCATCGGTCGAGCTGTGTCGGTGGAGCTGTGTGGTTGCTGCATCGGTGGAGCTGTGTGGTGGGTGCATCGGTGGAGCTGTGTGGTGGTTGCATTGGTGGAGCTGTGTGGTGAGTGCATCAGTGGAGCTGTGTGGTGGGTGCCTCGGTGGAGCTGTGTGGTGGGTGCATAAATGGAGCTGTGTGGTGGGTGCATTGGTGGGGCTGTGTGGTGGGTGCATCGGTGGAGCTGTGTGGTGGGTGCATCGGTGGAGCTGTGTGGTGGGTGCATTGGTGGAGCTTAGTTGGAGCATCGGTGGAGCTGTGTGGTGGGTGCATCGGTGGAGCTGTGTGATGGGTGCCTTGGTGGAGCTGTATGGTGGGTGCATCGGTGGAGCTGTGTGGTGGGTGCATCGGTGGAGCTGTGTGGTGGGTGCATCGGTGGAGCTGTGTAGGTGGAGCTGTGTGGTGCGCGTTTGGTGGAGCTGTGTGGTGGGTGCATTGGTGGAGCTGTGTGGTGGGTGCATCGGTTGAGCGGTGTGGTGGGTGCATCGGTGGAGCTGTGTCGGTGGAGCTGTGTGGTGGGTGCATCGGTGGAGCTGGGTGGTGGGTGCATCGGTGGAGCTGTGTCGGTGGAGCTGTGTGGTCGCTGCATCGGTGGAGCTGTGTGGTGGGTGCATCGGTGGAGCTGTGGGGTGGGTACATCGGTGAAGCTGTGTCGGTGGAGCTGTGTGGTGGGTGCTCGGTGGAGCTGGGTGGTGGGTGCATCGGTGGAGCTGTGTGGTGGCTGCATCGGTGGAGCTGTGTGGTGGGTGCATCGGTGGAGATGTGTGGTGGGTGCATCGGTGGAGCTGTGTCAGTCGAGCTGGGCGGTGGGTGCATCGGTGGAGCTGGGTGGTGGGTGCATCGGGGGAGCTGTGTGGTGGGTGCCTCGGTAGTGCTGTGTGGTGGGTGCCTCGGTGGAGCTGTGTGGTGGGTGCCTCAGTGGAGCTGTGTGGTGGGTGCCTCGGCAGAGCTGTGTGGTGGGTGCATTGGTGGAGCTTAGTTGGAGCATCGGTGGAGCTGTGTGGTGGGTGCATCGGTGGAGCTGTGTGGTGGGTGCATCGGTGGAGCTGTGTGGTGGGTGCCTCGGCAGAGCTGTGTGGTGGGTGCATTGGCGGAGCTGTGTGGTGGGTGCTTCGGTGGAGCTGTGTGGTGGGTGCATCGGTGGAGCTGTGTGGTGGGTGCCTCGGTGGAGCTGTGTGGTGGGTGCATCGGTGGAGCTGTGTGGTGGGTGCATCAGTGGAGCTGTGTGGTGGGTGCATCGGTGGAGCTGTGTGGTGGGTGCATCGGTGGAGCTGTGTGGTGGGTGCATCGGTGGAGCTGTGTGCTGGCTGCATCAGTGGAGCTGTGTGGTGGGTGCATCGGTAGGGCTGTGTGGTGGGTGCCTAGGTGGAGCTGTGTGGTGGGTGCCTCAGTGGAGCTGTGTGGTGGGTGCATCGGTGGAGCTGTGTGGTGGGTGCATCGGAGGAGCTGTGTGCTGGGTGCATTGGTGGAGCTGTGTGGTGGGTGCATTGGTAGAGCTGTGTGGTGGGTGCCTCGGTGGAGCGGTGTGGTGGGTGCCTCGGTGGAGCTCTGCGGTGGGTGAATCGGTGAAGCTGTGTGGTGGGTGCATCGGTGGAGCTTAGTGGGTGCATCGGTGGAGCTTAGTGGGTGCATCGGTGGAGCTGTGTGGTGGGTGCATTGGTGGAGCTTAGTTGGGGCATCGGTGGAGCTGTGTTGTGGGTGCATCGGTGGAGCTGTGTGGTGGGTGCATCAGTCAGTGGAGCTGTGTGGTGGGTGCATCAGTGGAGCTGTGTCGGTGGAGCTGTGTGGTGGGTGCATCGGTGGAGCTTAGTGGGTGCATTGGTGGAGCTGTGTGGTGGATGCATTGGTGGAGCTTAGTTGGAGCATCGGTGGAGCTGTGTGGTGGGTGCATCGGTGGAGCTGTGTGGTGGGTGCCTTGGTGGAGCTGTATGGTGGGTGCCTCGGTGGAGCTGTGTGGTGGGTGCATCGGTGGAGCTGTGTGGTGGGTGCATCGGTGGAGCTGTGTGTTGGGTGCATGGGTGGAGCTGTGTGTTGGGTGCATCGGTGGAGCTGTGTGGTGGGTGCATCGGTGGAGCTGGGTGCATAGGTGGAGCTGTGTCAGTGAAGCTGTGTGGTGGGTGCATCGGTGGAGCTGTGTGGTGGGTGCATCTGTGGAGCTGTGTGGTGGGTGCATCGGTGGAGCTGTGTGATGGGTGCCTCGGTGGAGCTGTGTGGTGGGTGCATCGGTGGAGCTGTGTAGCTGGAGCTGTGTGGTGGGTGCATCGGTGGAGCTGTGTGGTGGGTGCATCGGTGGAGCTGTGTGGTGGGTGCATCGGTGGAGCTGTGTGGTGGGTGCATCAGTGGAGCTGTGTGGTGGGTGCTGTGTGGTGGGTGCTGTGTGGTGGGTGCATCGGTGGAGCTGTGTGGTAGGTGCCTCAGTGGAGCTCTGTGGTGGGTGCATCGGTGAAGCTGTGTGGTGGGTGCATTGGTGGAGCTTAGTTGGAGAATCGGTGGAGCTGTGTGGTGGGTGCATCGGTGGAGCTTTAAAAATTGTGAGTCTCATGCATGAATTGTGTGTTCGCACGTATGCTCCCCCGTGTGCTGCTTGTTCATTTTTTAAACTATTTTTTAACTGCCTGCTTGGGCCTAGCAGCTGCAATTTGCTGCTGTGACAGTTTTTTGTTAGAACGTACTTTTTCACACCTTATGTTTATGTTTTTTTTTCGGTTTACATCTCCAAGGGTGTTTGCCATTTTGTGGGGGGGGGGTAAATTAAGACAACCAAAATGTCTGCACTAACACATGCTTATTGAGGCATGCGTAGTGTAAATCAATGCACTTTTATTTATTCATTCGTTTTTTCCCAATGCTGTTTAACATTGGCAATAACTTTTTTCCCCAGAAACAAGTGGCAAAGCTAAAAAGCAAGATCAATTGACTTTAGCAAAGCTTGCAAATTCTTTCGAAAGAGTATCTTGAAAAAGGCTATGAGCATCTGTGTGCCACTAAGTGGAAACCCTGTGATGCGCAGCCCGTTAATGAGCTGCACACACTCACCCACAAAGAGGTTAGCAGAGGGTACTTTACATAATGTTCCATGCATTTGATAACGATCCAGCGAACTGAGTCATATCCCCCACCAATAACCAACTACACTCTCAGTCATCCAATGGCAGAAGAAATAGTTCATACACTCACCCCACCCACATGGTTGGTCGGAGTCACACGTGAAATGTATCTGAGCGCAGATCAGTCTTATTTAGATTTCCTGCACGATGGCTGCATAGTGTTTTTGTACTTTCTTATTTTATTTGCAAGAAACCAACATTGAAAGTGTGCAAGATGAGAGCCATAGCGTAAAGCAGCCTGGTATGAGAATGTCATTGGCAGAATATTGTCTGAAAGAAAAAATTCCATCCTGAATATTGTCTACAAAGATATCGGCGATAGCAGATAATAGAAAATCCAGACCTAGTGCGACACCAGGACAATATGTATAAGAGATAATATATTTCTATACGATATTCTGACATGTGATGGGGAAGATGAGGAGAGATGGGGGAAATGGTGGGAAACAACTTTGGCTGCTGCACAACATGGCTTTCAAACTGCGGGCTGCAGTCCCTAAGGAGCCATGGAGCTATTTAAGGGGGAGTGTGGCGCAAACAGAAAGTAAAATTAATAATAATGAGACAATGAGGATACAGCCACCATCTCCTCACTCCTGAGGGCCTGCTTCCTGCCCTAAAGCACAGCACACATTAGGGAAGCATAATGCAGAATTCTCTGTCCTGCACTTAAACCATGTTATGTATGTTATGTCATGTCATGTTATGTTGTTGGTCGGGAGGGGGGGCGGGGAGAGGCTAGAAGGGAAGAATAGGGGAGAGTAAGGGGAGACGCACGGGGAGCAGCAGCCTTTGCTGTGCCGGCCGGCCGTGGGCAGTGACTAATTAGGGGAGGAGAAATGCCAGAGCGCACGCTGGGGTAAGCTTGTAGGGGGAGGCTGGTGGCTTTGATGCTGTGCACGCGCTTTTTCACGGGCACAGCATCAAATCGCCGGTTTAGTTAAGCTCTGGATAAGTCCCCAATATGTTCGACATCTGCAATGCTTGCGCATTGGAAGAGGTCGAGCCCTAAAAAACGAATGGGGTATGAGTAGACGTGAGGCTCATAATAACCCTCAGAGAAGGCAGACTTAGTATATGGAGAAAAAAGGAACTTACTTTAAAACAATTGTGACTTCACAACATGGGTCCTGGTTGGGGGCGAAAGCTTATAGTCACACTCTGCAACATAAAAAATACAATTTAGTCCACCATCATCCTACATGCGTCATGGCTATTGTAATTCCTCCAGTCCGCTTTATAACAATAGACATCCCTGCCTTGGGCCGAGATCTTGATCAGGCTGCCATTGTTTGTATGTTATAGATGGCTATATCTCAATATGTACGAAAACAACAAGCACATTTGCACAACGTATGTATAAACCTTGCACATGGTGTCAAGGTGGCATAAAAGTGTTCTTGTTAAGCTGATTCTGTAAGCAAGTATAGTTTCCAAGAAACAAATCCAGACTGTCATGGATGCAAATGTGTGTCATAAGTCCTGTAGAAGTGAAGACAACTTAGGAAAGGCCTGTGTACATGCAAAATGGCAGTGTTTCGTTCCAGGCCTAACTGGATACACACAGGCTCAGAGCTGTGAATGCTGAATCCATTACATGTGCCATTGTTATTGTTTACACCCTTTACTTTAATATTGTTACCTTCATCGACTACTTTGTTGAGCTAATGCACTGATCGTAATTCCGCTTACCCTTGGCTCTCTCTGTCTCTAGCGCCCATATTGTTATGGCTGCTTTAGAATAAACTGCCCAATTCAAATAATGTCAAGTTGGGGTGATGAGCATAGTTGATGTAATTGTCAGTCGCATGTTTTGGTCCGTCATTGTAATTGTGTTTAGGGTTGCAACATAGTATGTATGACAGTACATTGCATGCCCTTACCGTTACCGTGCATGCTTATATTATATATATATATATATATATATATATATCATTTTACTGTTTCGACTTCCACCTTCCTCAGATAGTACATGATTGTTAGCTCAGTGGCATAGCAAACAATCTTGTCCTACCTGAGGAAGATAGAAGCTGAAACATTGTACTGGAAATATATTTTCATTCTTTTCTGAGTCCATCTGTTTGACTCACTTCTTTATTGGATATTTCATTTCTTTGTGACTCATTGTATCCTTGGGGTTCTGGATTTTTGCCCTTGCTGGTTTTTTTGTTTCCTTGTGATTTTTCGTGTGTACGTGTGTATATGGGATAAAGTACCCCCGCTATACAATATAAAGATATTGCAAGTCACCAAGGAGTTCCATAATCATACCGAGGAACGTGGTCGATGGCCGAGTTCCTTTATAAGGTTATGGAACTCCAAGGGGACTTGCAATTTCTTTAGCCTGTACACCAGGGGGTACTTGATACCATATAAAACATGGTCACGCCATCACCTTTCCCTCAAACCACTTATAACCTTTATGCGTAGCTCTTTTATATGAAAGAGTGAACATGTTTGCAAACATGAAGAATAAATATATAAGACCTCCAGTGCAAAATTAAACACATCAAAAACCTGCCAGATATTTGTTACACACATATATTAAAAACAGATCAATACATGTCAGTGTAAAAAAAAAAATAAGCTGGAGTGGGTTGGAATGCAGAAATATTCTAGCTTTTCTCCAACAATGCAAAAAAAAAATCATGCTCTCTGCTTGACATCATAAAGGAGAAAAATGGAGCAGAGGAATGAAAAGCAATGTTCTGTTTTCATTGCTATAAACAGCTGCTTCAATTATGCTCCGTGACCTGACCTGCCTTTTACCTGGGCTGCGGGCTCTGGCAGCAGGCATTGCGACATCAGAGGTTCTGACTTCTTTTTTTTTATAATCATGAACTGGGTGCATTACAAGTTGCCGATTATAAACAAATTCGAATCTGGCACTCAACAGCTTAACAGGTATTCAGAAATTGTGTATGTGCACGCATGTATGTATATATATATATATATATATATATATATATATATATATATATATATATATATATATATATATATATATATATATATATATATATATTCTTTCCAAAAGTTGCCAAGTTGGAAGGTCACTCACGAGGGGGTTAACACACACTTGCCGCTGGCAGCACCACAACAGCCTGCAGCACATCCGTCCATTTACATGCCAAACGCGTTTCAGGCGTCATCCCGCCCTTGATCACTGGCTGTAACAACGAGAAACAGAGGCTGATTGTATGCACATGATTTATTGAGTAACAAGTTCCACCCATGTGGGTGTGGCAAAGTTGCATTCTGGTCTTAGCAGTCCATTGCCCAAACTTTGATCGTGCTAAAACCCCAGTGGGCACCTCTGATATGTCGTTGTTTCACAATGTCTTACCCCAGTGGGTGGAAGGAAATGTCATGCAGGGCCCTCATGCTGCCAATATATACCAATGGCTCAGGCCCCCCTCGTTCTGTTCACTGCACCAGATGCTGAGCAGGGTAGATCCACTAGTTTCAGCGGCGGGACCTTCCGCGACCGGACTAGCCGCATTAAATTCTTTCCAAAAGTTGCCAAGTTGGAAGGTCACTCACGAGGGGGTTAACACACACTTGCCTCTGGCAGCACCACAACAGCCTGCAGCACATCCGTCCATTTACATGCCAAACGCGTTTCGGGCGTCATCCCGCCCTTGATCACTGGCTGTAACAACGAGAAACAGAGGCTGATTGTATGCACATGATTTATTGAGTAACAAGTTCCACCCATGTGGGTGTGGCAAAGTTGCATTCTGGTCTTAGCAGTCCATTGCCCAAACTTTGATCGTGCTAAAACCCCAGTGGGCACCTCTGATATGTCGTTGTTTCACAATGTCTTACCCCAGTGGGTGGAAGGAAATGTCATGCAGCGCCCTCATGCTGCCAATATATACCAACGGCTCAGGCCCCCCTCGTTCTGTTCACTGCACCAGATGCTGAGCAGGGTAGATCCACTAGTTTCAGCGGCGGGACCTTCCGCGACCGGACTAGCCGCATTAAATTCTTTCCAAAAGTTGCCAAGTTGGAAGGTCACTCACGAGGGGGTTAACACACACTTGCCGCTGGCAGCACCACAACAGCCTGCAGCACATCCGTCCATTTACATGCCAAACGCGTTTCGGGCGTCATCCCGCCCTTGATCACTGGCTGTAACAACGAGAAACAGAGGCTGATTGTATGCACATGATTTATTGAGTAAGAAGTTCCACCCATGTGGGTGTGGCAAAGTTGCATTCTGGTCTTAGCAGTCCATTGCCCAAACTTTGATCGTGCTAAAACCCCAGTGGGCACCTCTGATATGTCGTTGTTTCACAATGTCTTACCCCAGTGGGTGGAAGGAAATGTCATGCAGCGCCCTCATGCTGCCAATATATACCAACGGCTCAGGCCCCCCTCGTTCTGTTCACTGCACCAGATGCTGAGCAGGGTAGATCCACTAGTTTCAGCGGCGGGACCTTCCGCGACCGGACTAGCCGCATTAAATTCTTTCCAAAAGTTGCCAAGTTGGAAGGTCACTCACGAGGGGGTTAACACACACTTGCCGCTGGCAGCACCACAACAGCCTGCATGTCTTACCCCAGTGGGTGGAAGGAAATCGACACACCCACTTGGGGAAGACTTTGCATTTGATGGCATGGCGGCACCCACAAGGGTTGACGAGCCGGACTTCATCTACCAGCATTCAATGCACACACGCCCACATGGGCGGGGACATTTAAATGTGTGCGAGGGGTCCTGCGGCTCCATCTACCAGTGATCAAGGGCAGCTGATGCCCGAAACGCGTCTGGTGCTAATTTTGCCGATTTCAAGCTGAATACATCCTCCGAATAAAAGGATTAAAGCACGCTGTGTGTGGCCTCATCGTTTGTGGGCAACTCTTGGACTGTATGTGTTACGGCTGGCCTCAGCCGTGATGAGGCCCCACTGCCTACGATGCGGGTCTACAGTGTTGGTGACAAAGTTACACTGTGGAACAACGTGCCCAGTCGGAGAATGGAACTACTTTTCATGCCTGAGATCGACACACCCACTTGGGGAAGACTTTGCATTTGATGGCATGGCGGCACCCACAAGGGTTGACGAGCCGGACTTCATCTACCAGCATTCAATGCACACACGCCCACATGGGCGGGGACATTTAAATGTGTGCGAGGGGTCCTGCGGCTGCTGTTCCCATCTACCAGTGATCAAGGGCAGCTGATGCCCGAAACGCGTCTGGTGCTAATTTTGCCGATTTCAAGCTGAATACATCCTCCGAATAAAATTATTAAAGCACGCTGTGTGTGGCCTCATCGTTTGTGGGCAACTCTTGGACTGTATGTGTTACGGCTGGCCTCGGCCGTGATGAGGCCCCACTGCCTACGATGCGGGTCTACAGTGTTGGTGACAAAGTTACACTGTGGAACAACGTGCCCAGTCGGAGAATGGAACTACTTTTCATGCCTGAGATCGACACACCCACTTGGGGAAGACTTTGCATTTGATGGCATGGCGGCACCCACAAGGGTTGACGAGCCGGACTTCATCTACCAGCATTCAATGCACACACGCCCACATGGGCGGGGACATTTAAATGTGTGCGAGGGGTCCTGCGGCTGCTGTTCCCATCTACCAGTGATCAAGGGCAGCTGATGCCCGAAACGCGTCTGGTGCTAATTTTGCCAATTTCAAGCTGAATACATCCTCCGAATAAAAGGATTAAAGCACGCTGTGTGTGGCCTCATTGTTTGTGGGCAACTCTTGGACTGTATGTGTTACGGCTGGCCTCGGCCGTGATGAGGCCCCACTGCCTACGATGCGGGTCTACAGTGTTGGTGACAAAGTTACACTGTGGAACAACGTGCCCAGTCGGAGAATGGAACTACTTTTCATGCCTGAGATCGACACACCCACTTGGGGAAGACTTTGCATTTGATGGCATGGCGGCACCCACAAGGGTTGACGAGCCGGACTTCATCTACTAGCATTCAATGCACACACGCCCACATGGGCGGGGACATTTAAATGTGTGCGAGGGGTCCTGCGGCTGCTGTTCCCATCTACCAGTGATCAAGGGCAGCTGATGCCCGAAACGCGTCTGGTGCTAATTTTGCCGATTTCAAGCTGAATACATCCTCCGAATAAAAGGATTAAAGCACGCTGTGTGTGGCCTCATCGTTTGTGGGCAACTCTTGGACTGTATGTGTTACGGCTGGCCTCGGCCGTGATGAGGCCCCACTGCCTACGATGCGGGTCTACAGTGTTGGTGACAAAGTTACACTGTGGAACAACGTGCCCAGTCGGAGAATGGAACTACTTTTCATGCCTGAGATCGACACACCCACTTGGGGAAGACTTTGCATTTGATGGCATGGCGGCACCCACAAGGGTTGACGAGCCGGACTTCATCTACCAGCATTCAATGCACGCACGCCCACATGGGCGGGGACATTTAAATGTGTGCGAGGGGTCCTGCGGCTGCTGTTCCCATCTACCAGTGATCAAGGGCAGCTGATGCCCGAAACGCGTCTGGTGCTAATTTTGCCGATTTCAAGCTGAATACATCCTCCGAATAAAAGGATTAAAGCACGCTGTGTGTGGCCTCATCGTTTGTGGGCAACTCTTGGACTGTGTATATATATATATATATATATATATATATATATATATATATATATATATATATATATATATATATATATATATGGATCCTACCCACCCCTACACCCTCAATGTACCCTTACCAACCCTAAAAATACCCTTACCACCCTTAACCACCACCCAACCCTAAAATTACCTGTATCACCCTTTACCACTGCCCACCCTAAACCCTAAAATGTGCAATAATACCCAACTCTACTAAACACCATATACTTACCCTACAATACTTACTGTGTGTAGTAAATGCACAAAAACTTGCGTGCGTGGTGAAGGCATTGAGTGGTAAAGGCAGCGTTCTAAAGGCTTGTTTCCCTGCTATATAGAATATTTGGGAATGTAAACTAAGTCACAGCACAACGCTCCATTGGCACTCCTGCTTAGACTCAAAAGCAACACCTAATACATACAAAGTAAGAACAAAATATATATAATCTTACTAATGGCAGAAGTGGGTAGCTTTACATGAAGTTGTCGTAGATTGAAGAATACAGTTACGTCCGTTGATTACGTTTGTATGTTGCTGAAAACGAAAGAGTTATTAGTATTTTCATCATCTACGTTAGCTGTGATCTCTGGTTCCTTAAAGTCCCTGTTTTAATCAACGGTTGCATTTATGTGCGAAGATGGATTCTATCCCTGCCAGGGATGAACCCCATTGATTAGAGTTCAAACTAGGGTCGTTTTCTCTAAATTTTGATACTTTCATATTTTGTTACATGTCTGCAGTGGCTCGCGCTATAAATTCTCACAGTTAAAAAGCAACTAATTAATCACTGTTATTTCTTAGTTTGCTTTTGTGGTCCTGGAAAGGATTTCTGGGACTTCAACAGAACTGGGGTGCCTTTTCCTGCTCTACTTTGACAACTATAGGCATCACCAAATTGGTCGACAGTGTGGGAATGGGAAAATATTTTTTTTTCTGAGGTAAATACTTACCCATCGATTCTGGTTAAATTGTTTTAAATTCAGCTCTATATTTCTTACCTGGATTTGAGGTAGACAACCTCTATTACTGATCCAGTGACGTTTTCTTATTAGGAAACCAAGGCTTTTTACTTGTTCTTTGAGTCTTGTCTTTAAGGTCTTTACCGATTCTAGATCAGTTATTGTTTAACCCAAACATAAACTGTGTTTGCCACGATTATCTTGTGGGAGTTAACTTGATGAAGGATCCAACTAGAGGCCCTAAGGGTTTAAGAGAGAAGCTCACAGGCAGATAGATGGCCTTGTATACCAGTACAGTACTACATTGTCACTGTGTCTTTTAGGCCCTCAACCTAAAAACTCTGCAGCAGAAGCTGCACATTGTATGTGGTTTATAGGTGTGGATTACATCTTAAATTATTTGGTTCTTAGACGTGAAAATATCTTGTGCTAGAAAGAGAATGTTGCAAATAGAATTTTCAAATCAACCCTATGGAAGCTGCTACGTCATGCTGTTGCCTCCTATCCAGTTGCCTTTATAATTGACTAACTAACTCACACTGCAGGCGTCTGAGAGCAGTCCTTGCCAAGTGGCCATGTATTCACTGTAATCCATTGGCTGTCTACTTTGAGACGACAAAGCTTCCCAGTTGAATCGGATTTTATTGTAAAAGAAGGTTAGCATTGAAGGATTTTTCCGAAATGCTTTCAAGTGTTTCTAGGAATCTTGCAGCGAGACACTCGTGCCCTGTGCACTGCATGTTTGCTGAGAATGTGTGCACTCACAGAACCAACAGAGGACCAGAGAAGGCCTCTTCAGTGTTGCAGAAGAGGGTAGAAATCGGGTTTCAACAGGCTGTTCAGCAGCTGAAAGTATTTGGAGGTTTGTTGGTCTTAATCCTAAGTGGTCACTGCTTAACTTGTCCAAACAAAAATAAATACATTATAAAATGAAAAAAATTCAAATGGTAAATGGAGATGCTCCTAATTGTTCTGTGGGGCCCATCGCTGATGCTAGCAAAGCGGGGTTGCTGAATGTCAAGTTTACCTAGCATTGATTCCATCTCCTGCTTCGGTTTTCTGCCACACAATACTTCATCAATCTTTATCTCATTCTTGAACGGTGATTTTCATCCTTGCTTTCTCCTTCTGTGACTGATTCGTAGCTTTTAATACTTCCTTTGTTATCCCTATTCTGCCTTCTCCCTTCGGGGTGGGACTGGAGCAGAAAGTAGTCCTGGGCACCAAAATAAAAGTGGCCCTTATTCGCGAATCAGATAGCTAAAAAGCGGCCAACATTTGCTACTTAGGGCATTTTCGAATTTGTAAAGACAAACTGTATATGCATTGTGCAACATTTGAGTGACTCCATGCATTTGTGCTTACTGCAGGGTATGTTTGTGGTAATACTGGGGAAACAAAACGGCCCACCAGATCATAAAACATGGGCACAAACTGCCAAAAAAACCGGAGCACACACTGACCTGTCCGACCAACCCTTCAGGCTGACTTAGATTGCCCTATAGGCCATCCCGACCCTCTCGCCCTCTAGCCCCTTCCATGCTGGGCCGTTTCCGCCCGTGTGCGGTAAACAAAAGAACAGGGCGGGGCCGTGACGAACCCCAGCCGTCATCAGCACACGAGCGCCGCAGAGCGTGACGGCTGGGGTTCGTCACCAGCATGGAAGGGGCTAGTTCAAAGTCCGAGAAGTCCAGGTCCCCAAAAGGGAGTGGTGGTGCCTACCACTGGCACAAAATAAACACTGTGTCTATTAACTTTAATGTGATAAAAGGTCAGGAGCCCCAACTTCTAAAACATTTTCCCAAACTGCTTTAATACTACAGCTCCTCATAGGGCTGCGGCACCTCTTTCCTTTTCATCTCCGGCGCCTTTGCATCTTGTGTGTCCTTTGAACGCGTTGACTGATTTTTGCCGGCATTGCCTCTTATCACTGGCAACACCAGTTTGCGTTACCCATCAAGTAATACTGTTTTTTGTACATTTCTAAACTTTGAATCGTTTGTAGAGGTAAATAGTGTTAAAACAAAAAAGTTGAATCATGCATTAAGATCCCAGAGTATTAAATGCAGAAAAGGTAGGGTGAAGGTGAAGATGGCAGACTACTGTCCACCATATTTGAAAAAGGTTGCAAATAGCATTTTAATGACAGAGTGGGTTAATAGGATAAAGCAGGGAGAGCCTGGACTGCTTATGAGGGAATGGAACAGAGTGTATGAAAAGAATGGAAAGCTTGAGCTGCTGAGGAGCGAGTGGGCAGAGAGATCTGAATTAAGATGACCAGAAACTACTGGAAGAAGAGAGGTATAAAGAGGAAAAGCCATACCCTAATGCCTTAGTTGTGCCCTCTGAGCAGCAGGGGTTTTGTGTACGTTGTGTACGTCAGTTCTGGAATATTTTGAGGGAAGTACAAATATTGCCATGTGTTTAAAACAAGCATTGGCAAAACCAATTGGTCTTGCCTTTGCAACCTTTTGGCTTTGGAAATAGTTTTAGGCTGCGATGCTGTGCTGCGTGGCTGAAGTTGAAAGAAAATAAAAAGCCTTTGACACAGGTGCAATGTTTTATAGATGCGGACATCACACATGTGAGTGCCTATAAAATGATGCAGATATTTTCTTTTCTACTTTTTAGTTACAGATCCAAGTTGGATTGGTAACTAAACAGTAACTAAATGGAAAATAAAGCATGCAAAAGTTTTTTTTTGAAAAAGCGGGCAAGAGAATGGAAGCAAAACAGAGAAAAGGGAACAGAGAAGAAACACAGGGGAGGGGGAAGACGAACAGCCAGGTTTTGGGGGGGGGGAGGGGGGCGCGGTAGAATAGGTGGGACTAGATGCCTGCAGATACCTCCCGCTATGTATGGATGGAGCGCGACTGGATGTTAAGAATTGGATTCGATTCAAATTTATATTCCTAGGCCTGATCACGTCCAGGAAATATGTCCCGAATGACACGAACTTACAGCACACTTACAGTGTATTTTAAATATGTGAGTGTGTCATACTCCATGACAACCAAGTTATTATTTGTACACCGGTATGCAAGACTATTTCCATGACCTAAAAAGCATCACTGCCATTATTAGTTACACATTATGCAGTACTGAAAATGCCAGTATCCATATGCGAATAGGAGCTATTGCCACATAAAGGTTTGGTGCTGTGTTTCATGCCTGACACCAAAAAGGTCACTGAAGTCTCCACAAGTTGGTACCAATCTCGAGTGCAGTTTGTTAGCTTAATCTGAATACGTATTTTATTGTATTTATTTCCTCTTTCCTCTGGTGTGGTCAGATGTGGTTGACCCATGCAAAACAGTGAAAATAGTTATGTACCAAAAATGTAAATGCTTGGCGGTCTGTTGTATTATTTTTTCACCCTAATGTATCTTTTGCAAAGCGTTATTAATTTCGCCTGTCTTTTGTAGGGTTTCATCTGGATTTGAAGGCATGAAGGAACAAGGGATCTGCAACAAGATAATGGCCAAACTGCTATCGGAATACGATACATTTTTTGAATCCGACCTCATAGTTGAGAAGGAAGAATTCTGCAGAGAAATGCCTCGAATGATCACCGTGAAGGTCAGCAAGTATTTTATTTCACCTTTCATTTGGCGCTTTGAGATGTATTTGCTCAAGGAGGGGTATACGAAGGAGTTTTGTAATAGGGTGCAAATGATGGCCTGATCAGAAAGAAGCATGTGCTACAAAGGCTCTTGCATTGACGTGGAGTTCACTCATCTGAGTACAGTTAATGTGTTACCAAACCTTCTTTGCCCTGTGTCCAGTCCTGCCAAGTACCCCGCATCAGGCGTTAGAATAACGCATTTTAGTGTGGTGCTCCGCATCACTGCACTGAAATTCATTGTCACGCATAATACATAGTCTCATCTGTGCACAGAAGCACTGCAAAATAGTGTGCTTGTGGCAGCTGGCAGCGTGCTCCTGTGGCCTGCTCGGGTTGCTTCCACAGGCTTGGGAGTTCTTCCAGCAGCTGAGCAGGCTCCCAATGCTGCTTCAATGTATCTGAGATTTCCGCAGCACCACGGAGCTCTGTCTGAGTCAGACAGACTGACGTCAGGGCCCAGCTGGGTAGTGCGCAAAAACTACTACTGAGAAAGCCATTGCCTGCTGTAGTCAAGTTATGTTTGGCAACTTGGCTGTGGCAATGCGTGGGGAAGTGATGTCACGTCCTGCTGTTAGGGCACGCGCATGCAATTACATTTTGCAATTAACTTGGAGTTTGAGGCCGGCTGCCCTACTGGTTTACGGGTGGCGCCGGAATCATGGTGCTGGGCTGCCTCGCAGCACCCCTAATGCATAGCTGTCAAGGTTTCAGATTGCTTATGTGTGACATTTTCATAATTTCTGTGAAATTATGAGTGTCATTCAACGACAACTAATGATACTTTCTTGTGAGCAAAATTAAGCAATAAAAATGTAAAAAAAAAGGCTTTGGCACTTGCCCCTCTCAACTATACACTCTGTGTCAGACCTTTCAAAGCTCCAATTTTTACCTGCTTCAGACTGTGTGCATCATCTAGTGGTCTCCGTCGCACATGAGACATTGGAGCAGTAGAATACAGAAGTCACTATCCACCACTGCGCCAACTAGGACAAAATTTAGTGATTGTATAAATCAATCGAGGATTTCATGAGATTAATGTAAAAGAATGCTTTTCTATTTTATTTTGCCTAATTTGTCAGGGCATCTCTTCACCGCATGAGTTGTGTGTTCCTTTCCAAGGCTGGGAAGGAGGATCACGGACTGCAGAAGCATACAGGAATTGAAAGGTGTGTCAAAGCCAAGGTCGGAAGGCCTGGTCTGCCAGGTCAATGTGTGCGCTGTTTCTTTTTGCCTGTTTGTGGCCCTGTTTTGTGTTCTTCCCTGCCGGTTTTCACTGTTCATTTGCCAGTTATTAAAACAAAGCTAGCAAGGCTCCTATTCATGAAGTGTTGCATTCCATGCAAAATGTTTGTATGATTAGTCTGAAACCTGGCACAATTTGCAAGCATTGGTCTGGTCACTTAGTGGGGCACTTTGGTGCCTGTGCCCAATTCCTGTCCCAGTCTGACTCGGTTGGAGCGGACGGAGAGTCACAGGCAGTGTGATCTCTCCTTACTGGGTAGTGTTAATTATCCGGTTTATGCGGGCTGGGACAGACAGTAATAGTAGTGGCACTCGCAGGCCTTTGTGTGCCACCTCAACAACACCCATCCAGAGCAGCATGACCTATTGAATAGCGGAAGAAACAAGACACCATTACACCCCTGATAAGTGATGCTCCACAGTAGCAAGTGCTTGAAAACGCACAAGGAGGCATGAATGGGCAAGGGGAGGAAGTTATTGTTAAACAAATGCATTTTCATGAAAAATAATCATATATATGAACTACGGGGTTATAATCAGGTTAGCTCACATTCTGCCGGTGGCTCTGTTAGTGGAGAAGAGGAAGAGGGCAGACTCACTCAACTTGTCCTGCTCTTTACTTTGATGGTTCTTTCTTCAGCTGTTGTCTCCACTTTACTCAGATTTTTTAATGCTGGAGTAAGTGTTGTGCGGTTGACAGGGAAAGGGCCCATTGGTCCTGCAGAGACCCGGACAGCTGCGAAGAGAAGCAGCTAGTGCTACAAATCTGCTTGTACCTCCCTCTGCAAATGGTGTGACTTCGTGATGGTGATGTCACTGGCTGCTGTACTCTCACTCTGCCAGGCTGCGGCTCGGAAATAATTAATAGCCGGCACTGCAGCCATAACTACTTTGCCCCACAGCGTGGGTGGCCCGGTTGTGCAGCAAGTGCATCAGTAGTGCTGTGAGGCAGCCGAGCACCATGATTCTGGCGTCCCCCGCCTACCTGTGCGACAGCCGGGCTCCACCTCCAAGTTTATCGCAAAATGTAACTCTTTGCACGCGCCCTGGCAGCACGACATGACGTCACTTCCACACGCATCGCTGCGGCCAAGTTTCCACCCATAACTTGACTACGGCAGGCACCGGCTGTCTTGGTAGTAGCTTTTGAGCACTAAACAGCCGGGCCCTGACGTCAGTCTGTCTGACTCAGACAGAGCCCCGCAGCGCTGCGGGAATCTCAGATACATTGAAGCAGCACTGGGAGCATGCTCAGCTGCTGGAAGCACTCCGAGTCTGTTGGAGCAACCAGAGCAGACCACAGGAGTATGCTGACAGCTGCCACAAAACCACTATTTTGCAGCACTCCTGTGTACAGCTGATACTATGCATTTTGTGTGACAGTGCATTTCAGTGCGGTGATTGGGAGCACCACTCTGAAATGCGTGAGTATAACGCCTTATGCGTGGTACTTGGCAGGACTGCTGGTGCGCTTGCTGTACGACCGGGCCGCCCACGTTGTGGGGTAAAATAATTATGGCTGCAGTGCCGGTGAATAATTATTTCAGAGCCAGAGCCCAGCAGAGTGAGAGTGCAGCAGCCAGTGACATCACCATCACAGAGTCACACCATGTGCAGCGAGAGGTGCAGGCACAGTCGCAGCACTGGCTGCTGCTCTTCACAGCTGTCCGGGTCTCTGCAGGACCAATGGGCCATTTCCCTGTCAACTGCACAACACTTAATCCAGCGTTAAAAAACTGGGTAAAGGGGGGGCGGAGCTTGCCGGCGTCCATGAAAGACGTGTGATCGCTGAGCTCCTCGCCTGAGCCCCATTAAACTCCGACAAAATTATCCTTTCGGCGCCTAACTAGCTCTGAAAGTTGAGGCGAACTCTCTATCTACGCTCCAGCCTGGCGGGGGGCCTTTCCCCGGTCGAAATCCGGTGTGGTGTCGCTTTGCTGCTTGGAGAAGGGTGCGGTGGCGGACCAGGCCGTAATCCACGGTCTATCCTGAGAAGCTGCCCGAGCTGCGTCACGCTACGTGCGGCCTGCGGTACCAGAGTGGTGCCGGTCTACCTCCCCTGCGACTACACAGCTGGTCCTGCTTCGCGATATCACGCCCTGTTCCCGAGCGAAGTTGTGGTGGACTGGCCTTTGATTGTGCATTCGGTGGGAGCAGAAGTGCTGGTGCTTTACAGTACTAATGGACGCTGGAGGAAGTTGCTAGCTGGCCGCCAACCTCCTTGGGGAGCGATCTATCGGCCTGTGCCTGAACCCTGCGCGCCTCGCAGACAGCTGTGGGGCTGTGGATTTGAAGTGTTCTGGAGTGTGGTGACCCAACTGCTCGGCTTTGGTGTGGTCCGGTTACAGGGGAGTGCTCGGTGGTGTGCCTCTCTGGAGACTAGGCCTACTCGTACTGCCGTGCGATTAGCCGCCATCTTGGATGCATTTCTTGCTGCGCAACACATCGTCCTTTGGAGCCTGCTCCCCCAGTGTCTCCTTTCTACTCCCCTAACATTAGCTGGCGATTTATTGCTGGCGGTTGGGCACCTTGACTGAATGTCCACCAGGAACGCTATGGGGAAGGGCGACAAGACCCAGCCCAAACTGTCGTTTGATCAGCGGAGAACGAAGGGTGCAGAGGGGCCGGCCCCGGATGCCTCGCCGCGGCCTACGGCATCCGACAGCTCACTGTGTGCGGACATTCGTGAAATGCTGGGCGCTATGGAGAAAGGCTTGCAAGACAGCATGGCGGCGATTGGCACTAAAATCGATGCCCTGTCATTCAGGATGGACCGCATGTCTGAGAGAGTAGATAAGCATGCCGAGCGGCTGGATATGGCAGAAAGGCGGCTGACGGAGGCGGAGGCGGAGGAGGCCCAAACGGAATGGGATAAAGACCGCAAGCAGTTCGGTAGACTACTTCAAGTCATTCAAGACAAGACGGAGGACTTGGAGGCGCGCTCACGGCGCTCCAACGTTCGCATTACTGGGGTGGCGGAATCTACCAACACTGGCAAAATGGAGGTGTTCGTGGAGAAGCTGCTTCGGACCCTGTTAGGGGAGGAGGTCTTCTCCCCTATGTTTATTGTCGAGAGGGCTCATCGCACTCTGGGGCCGAAACCGCAACCAGGACTCCCACCGCGGCCGATTATTGCGAAGCTCTTGAACTATAGAGACAGGGATCTGGCGCTTCGGCTAGCAAGGGAGAAAGGAAATTTGCAATTCGAGGGCATGAATATCTCCCTCTATCCGGACTTCACGGCGAGAGTGCAGGAGGAAAGGAAGCGCTTCGCCCCATATAAGAAACAGATGAGAGACCTTGGGCTGGATTACGCCATGTTGTACCCTGCGAGACTCCGAATCAACAGGCAGGGGCACTCACACTTTTTCACCGACCCTGCGGAATAGAAAAAATCCCTGAAGGAGTGGGCTAAGGAACAACGCACCAGCCCGAGGAGTCATCGAGAGGACGCTGATGCCGCTGCTGACATGGACGGCCAGGGGTAATCGAGTATGTGGACTCCTTTCTGGGTCGGCTGTACCCTTCCGAACTCTTGACTCTGATACAGACGCTGTGAGCCTACTTTGTCGAAATTGTGGGGTGAGATCTTGCTACTCTTTGAATGCATAGGAATGCGCTGGGGGCCTAGTGGCAGCACGTTTTACTATCTGCTGGTTGCTTTGGGGAGGGCCCTCCCGCGCGCGGGAGCTTAGCTCTTTGATGGTGAGTTTTTGAGCTACTGAGGGTGCCGAATGGTAATGGGGGGCGGGGTGGTGGAGTAACCGAGGTTTAAGGTCCTAGACCCAATTGTACTGTTGTCTGGCTGGGAACCTCTGCCCTGGCGCCTTTGGCTTTTGGCTCTCCTGAGGGCCCCTTGGGTCTGTAGAGTCTACTGGTGGTTTCGGGAAGGGGTTGGGGGGTGGTGGTGGGACCTGTCTGACCGGGTTGGGGTTGGTCGGCTGTGGGTGGGAGGGTGGTTGTTCTATTCTTCTTTTGTTGACCATGTTACTTATGTCAATTGGGGACTGTTGGGGGAGGGTTTTGTTCGGCCTACTACTGGATTGTGTCTGCTGTGCCGCCTGTGCGAAGCTGATTCGCTCCCTGTCCTGCAATGGTGGACGTTGAGATTTTAGGGCCGGAGAATGGCCCCAACTCTATCAGAATGCTATCTTGGAATGTGAGGGGGCTGAATGATTTCCGTAAACTCCGGAAGGTACTAGCATACTTACAGCGACACCGGGTTGATCTCGCCCTACTCCAGGAAACCCACCTGCCTCTAACTAGTCCTATGCTGTTGACCAGGGGTCTTGGGAGTGCTTGTGTTGCTGCAGGGTTCACTACACATGCGAGGGGTGTGCTTACGTGGGCTAATCCTAAATCGCAATTGACACTGCAGAAGGTTGTTGTGGACCCGGTGGGTCGGTATGCTGTTGCCCGTTGTGTGGGGAAAGGCCACGACTTGTTGGTTGTGAATGTGTATGGCCCCAATTACGACACACCTACCTTTTACACCTCGCTGGCGGACCTATGTAGACAGTATGAGGGCTCCAGGTTGCTGTGGGGGGGGGGGGATTTCAATTTCGTGTTAAATCCGGAGCTGGACAGGTCGGCTGGTGCTTCCAAAAGCCCGGCGGCCTCGGCATTACTCATGCAGGCGGAGCTGGTGAAGCTTGATTTGTTTGATGTGTGGCGTCATAGGCACCCGGGGAAGGGTGGTTTCACTCATTACTCAGCCTACCATAATATACACACGAGGATTGATTATTGGTTTGCCTCCCACTCCCTCCTTAATTCAGTGAAGGGGTGTGCAGTATTGCCCCGCACGTTATCTGACCATTCACCGCTGCTTTTGCTACTAGAGGCACCGGCTAGAAGGATACCCCCGTTCACCTGGAGGTTCCCCCCGTATTCACTCCTGGATGAGGCCTTCAGAGGGGAATTAGCTGAGGATATAGACACTTACTTCTCAACTAATGTGGGGTCGGTGGATGGTGTTCAGGTACTTTGGGATGCGTTCAAGGTGTACATACGTGGGATGACGATGGCCAAACACTCAGGGGTGCTTAAAGCTATCAGGCAGCGATTGAAATACTTGGAAACACAGCTGTCTGATCTGGAGCGACAAGCGGGGGATGCAGAGGATACTGACACAAATGAGAGGCTTAAGTCCCTGCTATCGGAATTCCATGATGAGGCGGATACAACATATGGGGAAGTACGCCACGGCACGCACATACGGGGAACGGGACCGCCCTGGCTCCCTGTTGGCTAAATTGATGCGAAATAGCAGACCGCCATTGGTGATTGAGGAGTTATTAACATCTAGTGGTGAGGTGGTAACGGAGGAAAAGGATGTACTGGCGGAATTCCATGCTTATTATACCGAACTGTATAAATCGCGGTCAGGTCACCTAGAGGAGGAAATAGATGATTATCTGAGCTATATCCAGCTGCCCTTTCTAGCCAATTGGCAGCGGGAATTTCTTATGGCACCATTCCAGAAAGAGGAGATTACGGAGGCGCTGGAGGGGATGAGATCAGGCAGCGCTCCGGAGACTGATGGACTTACGGTGGCCTTCTATAAGGCTTTCCAAGACAAACTTGTACTCTACTTGATGCTGCTCTTTGACGACATTTGTCAACAGGGTAGTATGCCGAAATCTATTTTCCTGGACATGGAAAAGGCCTTTGATTCAGTGGAGTGGCCGTTTATGCTCAGGGTTCTGCGTAAGTATGGGCTCGGCGAACCTTTCTTCCAGATGCTAGGGGCCCTGTACTATAAGCCGACTGCACGGTTAAAGATAGGGAACTCGGTCACTGCCCCGATTGAGATCAGCAGGGGCACCCGACAAGGTTGCCCCCTCTCCCCGCTTCTGTACGCTTTGGTGGCGGAACCTCTGGCTTGCGCTATTAGGGAATACCATGGGTTTGAAGGGATCAACTTCCCTACCTATCAGATTGGCATCTCGACGTACGCTGACGACACCCTGTTATATGTTCGAGAACCGGAGGAGAACCTGTTGTCTGTCTTGCGGGAAGTTGTGAGGTTTGGAGCCCTGTCTGGCTTGCGGGTCAACTGGAACAAGTCTGTGGCGCTTCCTCTGACCCCGGTGACCCTCCCGTTTGACTCGGAATACCCGCTGCAATGGACCACTGACTCTATCCGTTACTTGGGGATCCGTATTCACACTGATCCTGAGATTCTGGTGCGCGATAACTACGGTGTTGCGTACTCTAGACTGGTGGATGATGTGGAGGTGTGGTGCAGGCTCCCGCTGTCCCTGATGGGCAGAATAGCAATAATGAAGATGGTGGTCCTCCCCAGGTTCCTCTTTCTCTTTGCTAATATCCCCGTAGTGCTCTCAAAGGCTTTTTTCCGGCAGCTCACGCAGACGCTCATCAGGCTTGCGTGGGGGGGCAAACAACCGAGGGTTCAATGGCAAACTTTAATGCTCCCCTATGAACGAGGGGGCTTGGGGGCCCCAGATCTGGAACGGTACTACAGAATAGCGCAGGGGGCTCATCTACACACTTGGATCCATGGGGACCCTGGCATCCCACACGTGAAGCTGGAGCGCCTCTTCGCGGATCCCACCCCGCTCCCGGCCACAATTTGCTGCCCTGTTGATCGCAGGGTTGGTAATTTAGACTCTATTGCAGCCACGAACCACGCTTGGCATGAGCTAGTCCGCTCCCGGGATAGCGAGCTGCTGTACTCTCCCCTTATGCGGGGGGAATGGGCGGTATGGTTGGCCCCGCTGACAGAGAAGGGGGTCCTTAAGGCGTTACGGGACTTGGGCATAGAAAAGATGGGGGACTTCTTCTTGAACGGCACGGTGAAGACATTGCAACAGGTCCTGCAATCCCACTCTGGGAAGACGCTGTTGCACAGCTTCCAATATCATCGGGTCCGTAGAGCGCTGCAGGTGTTGCTGGGCCTGGACATGTCGGAGCCGCAGGAGGTGCTGGAGCTCACATATGTTATTAAGAACCCATCGTCCAGTAAGTTGGTAACGAATCTTAAGAAATTGGGGGACCGGCACAGGCAGTACCCACTCTCCAAGGCCAGATTGGCTTGGCAGTGTGATCTCCAGTTGACGATCTCGGATGAGATGTGGCACTACTGTTGTACGAACACTAGAAAGATCTCACTTAATAGTAGGCATTGTTTGATACATTTTAAGTATTTACAGCGGGTCTACTACACACCAGAAAGATTGCACAGGTACGGATTGCGGGAGTCGGCGGAGTGTGAGCGGTGCCACTTTCCCTCGGCTGATTTCTTACACATGTCCTGGACTTGCCCTAGTATTCATACATTCTGGCAGGGGGTATTCTCGGAACTTAGTATGATGTTGGGAACGGAGGTACTGCCGTGCCCGGCTCTGGCGCTGCTGGGCTTTTCCAAACCGTTGCCAGTGGCAGTGCGGCGCTTGGCTGATATTGCTCTGCTGATGGCCAAGCGCCTGGTTGCGTTGTGCTGGATGAGGGGACCGGTTCCCACTAAAAGGCGCTGGGAGACGGATTTACTGTACTGCTGTACACAGACTGAGGTGTATAATGAACTGCTTCCCCCGAAGAGTCTCCCTAAGAACTTCTGGGATCTATATAGAGAATATCAGTGTGCCAAAGGGGGCGGTGAGTCAGACCCTGAGGGGGAGGAGTTGGATGAGCTGCAGGAGGGTGGGGTGGAGGCGGCGGAGGTTGACATGCTACATGTTTGACTGTTCTTTTTCCTGGGGTGGTCACCTGGTTCCTTGTCACTGTTAGTCGAGATGTTGGGGGTGTGAGTCCCCGGGGAGGTTGCGTAGGGAGGGTGGTCTCGGTGGCTCCTTTAGAATTCTCCATTGCACCTTTGGGCCCACGGGTCCTTGGCTATAGGTGCATTGTTCATCTGTAGAATCAGCAGTCATAGCAGGTGGGTGGGTGGACACGGGTACGGGTAGGCTGGCTTGTTTGGGGGGTAGGGGGTTTGTTCGGATGTGGGTTTATTGCACTTTTCCCCTTTTTTTTAGGTAACTTGTTTACATGATTCCGAGACTTTGTCTGCACAGTCGAGCTAACTGCATGGTCTTTGCACATCAATCTATGGTCATGGGTGTCGTTGCCAGCATTATCTACTTCACTCTTGATAAACGTCAAAGCTATTCCAGCAGAACGCTTTTTCTGTCTACGCCGCCAGGCCTCCGGGATGCTGGCACTACGGCTGTGTATGCTGCTACTGACCATTGTCCTAGATGATATTTATTGTTGCCGCCGGCCTCCGGGTTGTAGGCGATGAGTGCTGTGTGCTTACATCGAAGGTGCAATAAAGTACAAGTTTAATTAAAAAAAAACTGGGTAAAGGGGAGACAACAGCTGCAGATAGAATCATCAAAGTAAAGAGCAGGACGAGCTGGGGGAGCCTGCCCTCTTCTTGTCTCCACTAACAGGGCCACCGGCAGCATGTGTGCAAACCTGATTATACCCCTGTAATTCTTATATATGATTTTTTCAATGAAAATACCTCTCAGTTTAACAATAACTTCTTCCCATTGCCTGTTCATGACTCCTTGCACGTTTTCAAGCACTTGCTACTGTGGAGCTTCTCTTATCAGGGTTATAAAGGTGTCTTGTTTCTTCCGCTATTTAAGAGGTCATACTCCTCTGGATAGGTGTTTTTGAGGTGGCACACGTAGGCCTTCTAGTGCCACTACTGTTACTGTCTGTCTCAGCCCGCAGAAACCAGATAATAACACTACCCAACAAGGAGAGATCACACTGCCTGTGAGTCTCCGTCCGCTCCAGCCGAGTCAGACTGGGACAGGAATTAGGTGCAGGCAACACTAAGTGACCAGACCAATGTTTGCGGATTGTGCCAGGTTTCAGACACATCATACAAGCACTTTGCAAGGAATGGAACACTTCATGAATATGAGCTATGCTATGTTTGTATTAATAACAGGCAAATCAACAGTGAAAACCGGCAGAGCAGAACACAAAAACAGGCAAAAAGAAACAGCGCACACACTGACCTGGCAGACCAGGCCTTCCGGCACTGCCTAATTGCCCTTTATGTCAGTCGACCTTGGCTCAGACACACCTTTCAATTCCTGCATGCTTCTGCAGCCCGTAACCCTCCTTCCCAGCCTGGCCAAAGAACACACAACTCATGCGGTGAAGATCTGACCTGGCAAATTAAGCAAGAGAAAAGGATTATTTTACATTAATCTCATGAAAACTTCGATTTATTAATACAATCACTAAATTTTGTCCTAGTTGGCGCAGTGGTGGATAGTGACTTGTGTATTCTACTTCTCCAATGTTCCACGTGCGACTGAGAGCACTAGATCATGCACATTGGAAGTCTGAAACAGGTAAAAATTGGAGCCTTGAAAGTTCTGGCAGAGTGTATGGTTGAGAGGGGCAAGTGCCAAAGCCATTTTTACATCTTTTTTGATTGCGAGAAAGTGTCACTCATAGCCATTGAATGTCACTCATAATTCCACTGAAATTATGAAAATGTCACACATAAGCAATCTGAAACCTTGGCAGCTATGTGTGTCTTTTAATGAGCCAAACATATCACGTTTCGCACTCTTGGGAGAAGAATTTGTGTCTGTGAGGAGTGTGGAGTGTGTCTCTGGAATTTGTAAACCTGGTTACTCACAGTAACCAAGTCATATGGTTCGGCACGGAGTCCATCGCTCTTCAATCTTTACGGTCAGCCTTTGGCTGTGTAATCCCTACGCCCAGGGGAGTGGTTAAAAACCTTGGGATCCTGATGGATTCTTCTCTTACATTTCAAGCCCACACAAGGCAAGTTGCTGTCACCTGTTTTGGCCTTTTGCGGGGCATCCAGTCCGTTCTGAAGTTCTTTGATCCACCAATACGACAACTGATCGCTTAGGCGACTATTTTACCCCGCGTGGATTATGCTAGCTGCCTTCTTTTGGTGGCGAATAAGGCGGAAATACTCAGGATGCAGCATGTGCAAAATGCTGCTGCCAGAGCCCTAGTGGGTCTTCCGCTATTTTGCTTTGCCACCAGTACTATCCATAGGTTGCATTGGCTCCCTGTGGAAAAGCGGATTAATTTAAGACCCTGTGTCTTTCTTTCAAGATACTGAAATCTGCTAGTCCTGATCTTTTGAGCAATTTGCACACCTTCTATGCCCCCTCCCGCCGGCTTCGTTCGGCAGGGCAACATCTGTCGGTTGTGCCTAGAGTTAGGCTCTCCCGTGCTGGCGGATGCTCCTTCCGCCACCTTGCCCCTAGGTTGTGGAACTCCTTGCCTGAGCAAATTCGTGGCATAGACTGCTTGCTTGCTTTTAGGAAAGCTATTAAAACTTTTCTCTTTCCTCTAGTGTAGCTTTTACCACAGGACAAACTGCCACTTTTTAGACTGTTATGTGTGTCTGTGCCCTCACACGGCCAGCGCCGGGACGCCCCTCTGCTGGGGCAGCTGTGCGCTTTATAAAACCCATTAACATAACATAACATATCGAAATGTCCTACCGAGTCTTTCTCAGTTATACGTTGTGCTTATTAATTGAGGAGGTGTGATCTGAGAGAGTGATTGGACCGCTGTTATTTTATGTGTGGTACAAAAGGGGGTGGTGATGGACCGAGCATCTGAATCAATCAAACACTCTCACCCAGTCCAAAGATCTGGGTTTAATCCATCACCGTTCTTTAGCCCACTCTGCCACCCCAGTTCAGTCATGGCTATATGCAAATCAGTCTGACCATGTGCCTTATGGGGACAGTCCAGCCCGAACTGCCAAACCATGTCTTCCCTGGACCGGAAACAAGCTTCCGAGGACCGGTTTCTGGCATTCCAGCCGTCTTCAGCCCGGCTTGCTTGAATCCAGTGGCAAAGTGAGCAAGGGACTCACGTCTGAGCATACCCTGCCACACTTATGGCGGCCAAAAGCGGTACAAAAAGGGGGTGGTGATGGACTGAGCATCTGAATCAATCAAACACTCACACCCAGTCCAAAGATCTGGGTTTAATCCATCACCGTTCTATAGCCCCCTCTGCCACCCCAGTTCAGACATGGCTATATGCAAATCAGTCTGACCCTGTGCCTCATTGGAACAGTCCAGCCCGAACTGCCAAACCATGTCTTCCCTGGACTGGAAACAAGCTTCCGAGGACCGGTTTCTGGCATTCCAGCCGTCTTCAGCCCGGCTTGCTTGAATCCAGTGGCAAAGTGAGCAAGGGACTCACGTCTGAGCATACCCTGCCACACTTATGGCGGCCAAAAGCGGTACAAAAGGGGGTGGTGATGGACTGAGCATCAGAATCAATCAAACACTCACACCCAGTCCAAAGATCTGGGTTTAATCCATCACCGTTCTTTAGCCCACTCTGCCACCCCAGTTCAGACATGGCTATATGCTAATAAGTCTGACCCTGTGCCTCATGGGAACAGTCCAGCCCGAACTGCCAAACCATGTCTTCCCTGGACCGGAAACAAGCTTCCGAGGACCGGTTTCTGGCATTACAGCCGTCTTCAGCCTGGCTTGCTTGAATCCAGTGGCAAAGTGAGCAAGGGACTCACGTCTGAGCATACCCTGCCACACTTATGGCGGCCAAAAGCGGTACAAAAGGGGGAGGTGATGGACGGAGCATCTGAATCAATCAAACACTCACACCCAGTCAAAAGATCTGGGTTTAATTCTACTTGAGCGGCAGCTTTCTCAATGTGAACGTTAGGGACCTGCTGCGTCTGCCTCTGTTGAGAAAACTCACTGGAAAGTGTTCTAGCTTTCGATATTCTCTCTTGACCGCTTAATGTTTGGCGAGTCACCTGTGAGAAAAAACTCTACCAGATGGCGGTTGGCGAAGTATTTTCAGAACTATGTGCAGTGGCCAAGACTCCGCGACCTCCGCTGGCGGAGCGAAGATAGTCGCCCATCCCTAATTGTAATGTTCAGGCGACCAGGGAGCTCAATAGCTTGGTACGCTGGAAAGCGGGTGTTAGCGCACATTTTTTTATTTATTTTTTTAGCTGCTGTTTCCTACTTGGAGGGTGCTTTGCTTTAATTGGAGCCCTTGGCACCACGGTACACCTCTGATCATTGAATTGAAATATGATTTAATTGCTGATTTTTCAGCTTGGGGCTGGTAAAGGACAACGTTGAGAGGTTTCAGAGGTGAACTACAATATAAATTGTGAGTGAAGAGCTTAGGTTCTGTATACTCACTGCTGTAATAGTATTTCAAAAAGCCTTTGAAAATAATTACCAACAGAATTTAAGACCAGCTCACTGTCAATGGAGAAAATATATCCCTGATGTGGTTCTTCTTTAGTCCCATCTTTATTATCCTTTGGCGGACCTCTCTAACGCATTTTTCTTTTTCTTTCCCTTAGGTCACCCATCATTCGGGACTACATTAGAGAGGTTGGCATCTGTCCATATTAGGCTGTGTTTATAGGCCTGTCAGGTAGTAGGTTATTAATGTGAGATTGAGATACACCTATTAACTTAATAAATGCTATCTAGTTAGCAGAAACAGCAAGGGATTCCGCAAAGATATGCAAGTTAATTTTAAGTAGTACCAACATTTCTAAAGTAAAGAACACAACAAAAATTCATTTAGAAAAATAGAGAAAAATTACAACCAGTTAACCTTTGGAGACCAGTTCCAGTTACGTGTGCAAGCAGGATTCAGGAGTCCTTCAGTGTGTCTTCCAGCAGGCACCAGAAGCCTTCTTTTCCTGCAGGGTCTTCTTCTTTGTGTTGAGAATTCACAATCCAGGAATATTCTGAGGAGGTGGTGGTGGCTGAGTTGCCATGTTTATCATGTGCACTAGACTTTGCATGGATAAATTCTGCCACCCAATTGTAACTAATTATTTTCTCACAGTCATCCCACCTTCTTTTGCAGCACTTCCTCTTTGCCTTACTATAAAATTACAGAGGTCCCTCTATTGCAATATTGCAGAACCCTTCTGCCACCAGCAGGTCTGCCTTCAGCTCTTTGACCACTTACTCTATTTACTTGAGCTCTCTTTCCACCTGACAGGGTCCAAACTGTTTCCCCCCCCAACTGTGGCTCAAGCCTGGCTGTTTGGCAGGGTCCTAGGAATGTAAAGGAGAAGCCATCTGTGGCATCTTTGAGTCAAAAGAGATATTGCTTACCCTGCCCTTTGTTCCGCAGTTTTTCTGTCCACTCCTAAATATATAATCCATTCTAATTAGGCTCAGAGGCAGGCTATTGTTCTCTGAGCCAGACTTATCTGTCTCAGCCAAGGATGTATGTTCCAGCTCTGGTAGGGCTAAGTGGGTGAAATGTTTTAAGGCCAGTTTTGGCTCAGCAGTACAAAGTTAATATTTATAAAGTTCTCCAGTATTACATCTTTCATAGATTCACATGCTTGTATCTTCCCCGTCGTCATGGTAGGAGTCTTACGGTAACAGATTGACCAAAGCAGTATCATAGAGAAGAAAACTGCATAGAAAAGCCCATAGTGACTGTAGTATTTGGTAACCAGACCTCCTCATTGTTTGGTCCAAAAGTCAGCCAATCAGCATTGCTGCCCTGCCCTCACACTCCCCAGCAGAATCTTCCTGCCTCAGATTTCCAACCGCCTTCGTGTGAGAAAGGAGTCTCTCTGAGCTCTGCTCAGTTTGCTGTTCCTGTGTGAACTATTGACCTTTTTCAACTATCTTATCATCTGGATTAAGGTATTGTGTGTACCTACTTTCTTTCATAATGGCTGAAAGCTCTAAAAAGAGGTTTTTCAGGCCTTGCAGATCCTGTGGGAAGGCTAGGCTTTTCTCTGAAGATCCTCACAAGGACTGCTTATATTGTCTTTATCCTAAGCATGTGGCCAAGGATTGTAAATATTGTAGAACCTTCTCTGCTAAAACTCTGAGGGACAGAGAGGCTCGTTTGCTGTTGTGGCTTCAAAAGAAGAAGGCCGCATCAGATTCAGATTCCGGGGAGGAATCTACTAACTTAACACCTAAAAAGAGAAAGGCCTTACATTCTGAGGAAAAGGTGGAGCCTAAGAAGGTTAAATCAAAGGGGAAGGAGGTGTCATCTCTCCCTCTTACTCCCCTCAAGAAGCCTTCAGATCAGAAAGGGGCAGTGTCTGCTCCGTCGACCAGCTCCCTGGTTTCTGCTGCAAAATCTGTGGTAAAGTCTTCAGCCCCGTCGACGACCTCACCGACAACGTCTGTTTCGACGACGGCAGAGTTTGATCATCCCGTCGACGAAGAAACTGTTGATGACGATGTCGTCGATGACGAAAGGATCAGTGATGAAGTCGTTGACGACTCCGTCGTCGGAGACCCTGTCGACGACGGTCCCGTCAACGATGGCTTTGGTGACGACGGCTCCGTCGACGATGGCTATGTCGACGACGACTCCGTCGACGAAGAGTGTAATTTCAATGGCAAAGGCATTTAAATCACCACAGTCGAAGACTTTGATCTCCATTCGCTCATTTCAGTCGTCGAGGGGTTCGGCGACCATAAGCAAATCTGCAGAATTCACGTCGTGGATGCAGATTTCGCCTCTACCCGCATCTTCTTTGCTGGACCAGGATTCTGAAGGGGAGGAGTCGTCAGGAGCGGCCTATAGCCTTTCACAACTTAGAATAAAGAGCCAGGACACAGATGAAGAGGAGGTGTTTTCCCTCAAGGAGAGAGCTAAGTCGAAATCTACAAGATATGAATCTTTCCAGGAGACTTGTAACTATAATGAGGATGATGAGCAACAAAAAGAATCGCGAGAGGAGTCGCGAGAAGAGTCAGTGTCCATACCTGTTTCTCTGGTCTCTGACCTGAGGTTCATGATTAACGACTATTACCGTTGTTTTCCAGAGGCAAATGCGCCTCCGTCATCTACGCCGGCGGCTACAACGCAACCTCCGAAGACCCAATCTACTCCTCATGAGCAGTTTGTGAGATCACCACCAGTGATAACGATCAGGGACGATCTGACCGATACTGATGATGATGAGCAACCTGAGGAAGGTGAACTTATACAAGATTCTAGGGGGCAGGAATGGAAAGAGTACATTTTGCCGTCGGCCCCTTCACCTACTCCGCCGCCAACCACTTCTCCTCCTCAGGATATTGGAGGATTCCATGACATTATGGAAAAAGCAGCTAAGAGATTTGATTTGGAAATGGAGGTTAAAGAAACGGAATGTTTCTTATATGATTTCAAAGATGACGCCAGAAAATCTGCCCGCTCAATCCCGATTATTCCTCACATTTGGGAAGAGGGCCTGAAAATTTTAAAGACACCGGCTTTCATCGCGGTTTCGGTTCCTAGAATCGAAAATAAATATAGAGCACCACAGTCTGCTGCGGCCTGTCTGATAGGACACCCGAGACCGGAGTCGGTGGTGACGCAGGCGGCGCAGAGGAATTCAAAGAATCCGGTTGCTACTTCAATGGTGCCGCCAGACAAAGAAGGACGGAGGATGGATGGAGCCGGGAAGAGGTTTGCGGTCATGGCAGCCTCTACGATTAAAACAGCGAATGCTATGGCCCTAATTAGCCGTTTTAACAGGCAAATGTGGTCGAATTTGGCACCCATTCTGACTGCATTACCGGAGGATAAGAAAGAAGAGTCAGCTGCTATCCTCCGCGATGGGGCAAAGTCGGCATCGGAATCCATTGACATTGCCATGGATGTTTCCTCTTTGGCCTTCAGGTAGATGGCAGGAGCAGTTTCACTTCGGAGACGAGGTTGGCTAAAGGCAACATCCTTTCGTCCGGAGGTGCAGGCGAAGATTGTTGACATGCCGTTCGATGGCGAAAATCTTTTTGGAAAGCCTGTAGACGAGGCGCTTCAAGGTATCAAGTCAGACACAGATACGGCTAGAGCGCTGGGATCCCTTCAGCAAGGACGGTTCCAGTCCTTTCGTAAAAGAGGTGCAAGGGGTCAATCTAATCAGAGGTCTTCATATTCATCCAACAGATATCAGCCCTAAAACCAACAAGCATATAGGCAATACAATACAGACAATCAGTATAGGCCCTCCAACTCCTCTTTCCAGCAGCAGTCTAGGGGCAAATCTTCCAATAGAGGAAAGAATCAACCATCTAACAGGCGACAATGATCTCAGGCCAGCGCTCCCCACACAGCAGATCCCGGAAAACGACCACTATCTGTCTCACTACTTCGACAATTGGATGTCCATAACATCGGACAAATGGGTTTTGGATGTAATAAGCAGAGGCCATACCCTAGAGTTTGTGGAAATGCCACCAGATCATCCCCCGGTGCTCAGACACCACCAACATCGTCAGGAGCTGCAAAAGGAAGTTCAATCACTCTTGCAGAAGGGGGCTATAGAAGAAGTACTGCAACAGCACAGAGGGAAAGGCTTCTATTCGCATTTCTTCCTCATCAAGAAGAAACAAACTATGAAGTGGAGACAGGTATTGGATTGGAGGGATCTGAATCAATACAGAAAGAAAATTCCCTTCTGAATGCTTTCGTTGCAAGAGATCCTCCTAATGTTAAAAAAGAAAGACTTCATGGCTTCGTTGGATCTCATGGATGCGTACTTCCATATTCCAATTCATCGGCAGCACAGAAAGTATTTAAGATTCGCTGTGGAGAGTCGCCATTTCCAATTCAAGGTGTTGCCATTTGGCCTCAAATCGGCCCGAGGGTGTTTACCAAATGCATGGCCCCGGTGGCGGCCCACTTAAGGTTAAGAGGTCATTGCATTTACCCATATCTGGACGATTGGCTGGTGACTGGTCCATCATTCACAGAAGCCAGAAGGTCCCTTCAGTGCTGCATCCGCCTGTTCCATCGGTTAGGCCTAAGAACCAACTTGGAAAAGTATTCACTGATTCCAGCTCAGGGCATTCAATTCCTAGGGGCATGGATATGCACCAAAGCAATGAAAGCATACCCGTCCGAAGAACGGATGAAAAAGATAATGGGCCTAGCAACTACCCTTCCGACAAAAAGGTACACTTCTGTGCGGATGTACAAATCCTTGTTGGGGATGATGTCCTTGTGCATCCCACTTGTTCCAAACTGCCGTCTTCAAATGAGACCCTTGCAGGAGCATCTGGATGAGCAGTGAGTTCAGTCCAAAGGAACCTTCGAAGATCGGATTACCATCACTCACTGTATGAAGGTGGCCATGTCATGGTGGAGGGTTCAGAAGAACTTGAATCAGGGCCTGAATTCTGTACCTCAGAATCACAAATACGTGATGACGATGGACGCTTCGTTGCATGGATGGGGCGCGCACCTTCAGGAGCTGGAGATCCAGGGCCACTGGTCAGAGTGGGAAGCACAGCTTCACATAAATATGTTGGAGCTCAAAGCGGTGTTTCTGGGTCTTCAAGCTTTCCTGCCCAGAATCCGGAGCTCGTCGGAGCTCATTCAAACGGACAGCACCACAACTATGTTTTATCTTCTAAAGCAAGGAGGAACGAGATCCAAGCAACTTTCTGCGCTGGCGCAAAGAATTTGGAAATGGCTGATCAAACACGACATTTCTATTCAGGTGCAGCATATACAGGGCATCCTCAACACACGGGCAGATGTCCTAAGTCGCACGGCGAGTGTGTCGCACGAGTGGGAACTGCCCAACACTCAGCTTCACAAGTGTTTCAAAGATGGGGCAAGCAAACATTCGACTTGTTCGCAACCCGGGACAATTCGAAATGCGATCAGTTTGCGTCCAGGTACCCTGAGCAGGATTCCAAGGGAAATGCATTTCACATAGACTGGACGGGAATGTTCGCTTACGCGTTCCCACCAATTCCCTTAATACCGCGAGTGCTTCGCAAAATGAGGTCGGAACCGTGTCATGTCATTCTGATAGCACCAGCTTGGCCGAGACAGGCATGGTTTTCAGATCTGCTGCAGATGTCAAAAGGCAACAAAGTGCAATTCCCGACATTCCAGAGCCTCATTTTGATGAGCAACGGCCAGATTCTGCATCCAGACCTAGCATCACTAAAATTATCCGCATGGAACCTCATGAGCGGGAATTCCAAGCCATGAGCATTCCACAAGACTGCAGACAAATTCTATCGCAATCTAGAGCTATGTCAACCAACAAGACATACACAGCAAAATGGACACGTTTCTGTCACTGGTGTGCCAGTCAAAGTCTGCATCCGTTGATGGTACCCCCTGAAGGTATTCTGCCTTACCTTTTGTCCTTATCAAAAGCAGGTCTATCACATGCCTCGTTGAAAGTGCATTTGGTGGCAATATCAAGATTCAGGAGAGCGCCAGACGAGCCGTCTCTCTGGTCTCACAGACTGATAAAGGAGTTTGTTAAAGGGCTCTTTAGAGTTTTTCCACCCATTCAGCGCCCGCCAGTACCCTGGCACCTCAATACAGTTTTGGCGCAACTTATGAGGCCACCATTCGAGCCTATACACAAGACAGATTTACAATTCCTCTCATGGAAGACAGCCCTGCTGCTAGCCCTTACATCGGCGAGGAGGGTTAGCCAAATTCAAGCCTTTTCAGTGGAAGAGCCTTTTCTTCAATTTCGCCAGGACAGGGTTATATTACGTCACAAATCCTACATTTATACCCAAAGTCCCTACTTCTTTTCACCTTAACGAATCAATTATTTTGCCTACTTTCTTCAGCAATCCCTCATCTGAAGCTGAAAGAGCGTTGCATTCTTTGGACATAGCTAGATGTTTGAAATTCTACATTGAACGAACAAGAACATTCCGCAAATCCAAATAGTTTGCATTTGAAGGACAGAGGAAAGGGCTCCCTCTGTCAAGACTGAGTATCGCCAGATGGATATCATCGGCTATCATGAAATGTCATGAAAAGCTAGAAAGCCGCTTCATTCCAGAGTGAATGCTCATTCCCCAAGGAAGATGGCGACATCGATGGCCTTGTTCGCAGAAGTGTCTCTGCCCGACATATGCAGAGCGGCGACGTGGAAGAGTGTGCATTCATGGGGCAGTCAAGAGGGATTTTCTCTGAGGCATCGTAGCGAACCAGCACGAAGACGCCTACGTTCCTGAGGCTCATGAGGCATTGAAAAGTAACGTATAACAGTCAGCTAAATAGCGACAAATAAAAGAAAAATTGTAGGTACATTGCATAACCTGCACCATATCTCCCTTTTGTAAATAACACATTTTTAAAGTAGAGAAACGTTAGTAAGGTGGGGATTTGTGTACCCCCGTCCTGAAGGAGTTCCACACTCCGAAACATGTTGACATACACACACAGGAGGTGATGCACATTGTCCTGCATTTCACACCTCCATTTAATCACCCCTTTTAATAGCGCCAGCCCGGGGGCCCATTAAAATTTCTTTTGTGTTTACCCCACGAGCCAGGCACTTTTTAAACATCACTCGTTGATAACCGCACCACTCGCTCACATAAAACAAAAACATAAACCCTTACACACACCACACATAGTCAATAAACAAGTGCTCCCACGTTGTCGAAGGTCGTAGCACGCCGCATCCCGTAGAGGGGTGCGAAGACCCCAATGATGAAGCATGACACCAAGGGTCCTTTTGGTGTGTGAGGGGTATTTTACCAACACTGGGTGCTCCCAACCATTGTTGAGAAACCCATCCATCGTAAGAGTGGATTCATTTTGTTTATGTAAACTTGTTAGGGAGTACGAATCCACAAAAAACTCTCTCTCCCCTCCTTGTTAAACTTTGAGGTTCACTGCTGTGTCTCTGCAGCATTTAAACTGCAGCCCTGACATTGTAAAGCATTTATTTTTGGTCATATACGTGGGTACTATGAATACACACAGTATCCCACTTCTGATATTTAACATCCACACCAAGGGTGCACATCCTGCACCATCTACAATAGTCTGAAAGAAGAGATCAGTAGACCAAAAGGGTGAATCCAATTTTACCAATAGCTGTTTGGGGCCAGAGTACACGCAATGGATGCACATTATCAGTGTCACAGAGTCCTAATACCAGCACAAATTAGATCCAGTAAAAAGTGCAAAATTTGGAGTGACATGTAGAAAAAGTGAGTTTGGTTCAATGCCCATAGACCCTTTTAGACCACAAAATTCTGCCTTGTTATGTGTGTAATATGCTTAACTCAGGCACTACATGAGTAAATGAAACAAGAAGGGGTATGCAGTTCCTCGCTGGATCACCATGGGGTAAGTAGAGAGAGGTACAATGTGAAAACCACTTGTAAGACAATGTAGGGGAATGCCACCTTTCGGAACCTTTTGGGTGCCCGCGGAGTATTGCAGCGCCGACCCGACGAGGATCATTCCCAATGATGAAGCATGACCCCTAGCTGGCTGGGTGTGTGATGGCCCTTGTTCTGAAAAGAGGCATTCCCCTCCTATCTAATTACTTCTAGGACTACATTGTCTTACAAGTCATTTTCACATTGTACCTTTATCTACTTACCTCCATGGTGACCCAGCGAGAAACTGCATATCCCTTCTTGTTTCATTACTTGGGCACATATGCTAGACCTGACCAAAAGCCCTATTGCGATTCCCTCCTTTTTGATTAATACTACACATGAGTTAAATCTGAGACTCCATGGAATCCATATTGACCAAAAAAGATGAGAGTATCCTGTTTTTTCTCCATCATGGGAGGAATACGCTTTAAACTTTAGGGTTACTTACAAACACTAGGAATGGCAAGTTGGTCTTTAGGAATAAAATGTAGGCACGTGAGGCTCAAAATAGGTTATTTCATCGATAGAATCCTGGCATCTGGCATTCCATCTGGAGAACAACAACGACCGCAACACCAGCACCCTGCTCGACAACCTCGCCAACCTGGGACTCAAGCAACTGGTGTCCACCCCCACCCACCTCGCCGGACACACACTCGACGCAGTCTTCTCTTCCAGCACAGACATCGACTTCAGCCACGCCACAGAGCTTCAATGGACGGACCACAGCTGCGTCCACTTCACCTTCAAGAGAACGACGACCCACCAACACCAGCAACAGGCCGCCCGCAGAAGCTGGAACAAGATCACAGCAGACCAGCTCGCCACCTCCCTGAGCCAGCACCCTCCTGCCAGCTCAGCGAACCCCAGCCAGGCCGCCGACAACCTCACGAAGTGGATCAGCAACTGCGCGGACGAACTCGCCCCACTGAGGACCCCGCCTAGCAGACCCGGCAGCAAGAAGGCCCCATGGTTCACCGACGAACTCAAGAGCTCCAAGAAGAACTGCCGAGCCCTCGAGAAAGTCTGGAGAAGGGAACCGACACCGGACAACAGGACCTCCTTCAAACTTGCCACCCGGAAACACCACCAGCTGATCCGCGCCGCCAAGAAAACAGCATTCAAGGACCGGTTGGACAACAACGCACACAACTGCAAGGAACTCTTCAACATCGTGAAAGAGCTTTCCAACCCCAGCGCAGGAAACAACGACATCACCCCATCGCAAGACCTCTGCAACTCCCTCGCTTCATACTTCCACAACAAGATCGCGGACATACACAACAGCTTCAACAACCAACCAACGCACACCATGACCGAACAACCACCCCCCACCACCACCCTCCACGCCTGGACCCCGATCAGCACCGAAGACACCATCCGCACGATGAACTCCATCCACTCCGGATCACCGACCGACCCCTGCCCGCACCACGTCTTCAACAAGGCCGACGCTGTCATCGCACCCCACCTGCGAGACATCATCAACACATCCTTCGACACCGCCATCTTCCCTGAGAGCTGGAAACACGCCGAACTCAGCGCTCTACTCAAGAAACCAACAGCGGACCCCGCCGACCTCAAGAATTACCGCCCCATCTCGCTCCTCCCGTTTCCAGCCAAAGTCATCGAGAAGACCGTCAACAAGCAGATGGCCGCCTTCCTCGAGACGAACGGATCCCTCGACCCCTCACAGTCCGGCTTCCGAGCCAACCACAGCACCGAGACCGCCCTCATCGCCGCCACCGATGACATCCGAGCCCTGATGGACAATGGAGAAACAGCGGCCCTCATCCTCCTAGACCTCTCCGCGGCATTCGACACGGTCTGCCACCGCACCCTAGTACGGCGCCTCAGCAACACCGGAATCCAGGACAAGGCGCTGGAATGGATCATCTCCTTCCTCGACGGAAGAACACAGAGAGTCCGCCTACCACCGTACAAGTCAGAGGCCTCCGAAGTCATCTGCGGCGTCCCCCAAGGATCATCTCTGAGCCCCACCCTCTTCAACGTCTACATGAGCCCCCTCGCGGCCATCGTACGCAAACACAACCTCAGCATAATCTCCTACGCCGACGATACCCAGCTGATCCTCTCCCTGACCAACGACCCCGCCGCCGCCAGAGCCAACCTGCACGAAGGGATGAAAGAGGTAGCCGAGTGGATGACGACCAGCCGCCTGAAACTGAACTCGGACAAGACGGAGGTCCTCATCCTGGGCTCCTCACCCTCCGCCTGGGACGACTCCTGGTGGCCTCCCGCCCTGGGCACCGCACCCAAACCGACAGACCATGCACGCAACCTGGGCTTCATCCTGGACTCCTCCCTCTCCATGACCAGGCAAGTCAACAACGTCTCCTCGGCGTGCTTCAACATCCTACGCATGCTACGGAAGATCTTCTGGTGGATCCCCACCGAGACCAGGAAGACCGTCACCCAGGCCCTCGTCACCAGCCGACTGGACTACGGCAACGCCCTCTACGCCGGTACCACCGCCAAGCTCCAGAAGAGACTCCAGCGGATCCAGAACGCCTCAGCCAGACTCATCCTCGACATCCCACGAACCAGCCACATCTCCGGACATCTGAGAGACCTTCACTGGCTCCCCGTCAACAAAAGAATCACCTTCCGCCTCCTCACCCACGCACACAAAGCCCTACACGACCAAGGCCCGAGCTACCTCAACAGCCGAGTCAACTTCTACGCTCCCAAACGCCACCTCCGATCAGCCAACCACGCCCTCGCCGCCGTCCCCCGCATCCGAAGAGCGACTACAGGAGGAAGGTCCTTCTCCTACCTGGCCGCCAAGACCTGGAACTCCCTCCCGACCGACCTGCGCCTGACCCAAGACCACCTCTCCTTCAGGAAGAAGCTGAAGACCTGGCTGTTCGAGCAGTAGCGGCACCCCCCCCCTCCCCCCCCCCCCCCCCCCAGCGCCTTGAGACCCTACGGGTATGTAGCGCGCTTTATAAGTGTCAATGATTGATTGATTGATTGGCAGTGAGCAGCAACCGTACAATAAGATATGATCGATCCTCAAATGTGTAGTTTGTTCTCACAACGCCCACCTGTGGCAAAGGATATGATGCAGCAAAATGTTGTTCTTTGAGCACTTGTGTGATGCCGGGTAGGGTAATTTGCCTCACCTTCCCAAGTGGGGAAAAAACCTGGGACTAAAGCATGCTGACCATTATTAAGTCTGAGATGGTATTGCATTTGTAAAGAAGCTCCTTAGAATATCTAGATAACATCTAAAGAAAGCTGTTTTACTGTTTTAGTACAGATTTGAAATGTGAACCATAATTAGACAGACCCAAGATCTTGAGAACATATTACAAATGTCTCATTATTTGATGCAGGAGTACAGATACATTCTAGATATCAAATCAGCAATTAGATCTGTAAAATGAGAAGTTCTAGACTAGATACTTACTCTGGAATCTACAAGTCCTTCATTGAAAAGTGAGATTTCTATTCTCAATTGATCGCAAGTATACTTATTTCTGTATCATATTTTCATAGTTCACATGCAACATCTCATTTCTGTGGTCTAGGGTTGCCTTGTTTGAACCATGCTTCTTCACTAAAACTACATTCTTTAATGTCCCTTTATTGAATAAGTGGGAGACTGCGCATAAAGGCTTATATTGTTAGACAGCCTATTCAGACTCCAGTATTCAAGAAAACCAGGGAAGATCTGGTATATTTTGCTATATTATGCATGATAGAGTTTTCAGTACTCCCTCTCTGTATTTATTGCAAAATGATTTACCTGCCTTTGCCCCTTATTTATCTTTACCACCTATATGTTTCAGAGAGCTGTCTAAAGCACTCTTGACATTTTCTGAGCAGTTATTTTTTATTGAATACAAATAGTTTTCCATTTTGCTCTTTTGAAAGATGAGTTGCTCCAAGCAAGAAGTGTGCCAATTTGTAATCAGTGCACCTCATAAAGATGACACAGCCGTTGAGTTACACATTTCCAGTAAGGAGTAGGTTATAATTTGCCTGTCTACTTTAAAGTATGCCTCTTTGTTAGGACAAATGAGAACCCACTTGGTTTAAGTAATGGTCGATAGGGATTTCCCCATGAGTCTGGGTAATGATTCTTTGCTTCATTTTGTACAGAGGTTGTTTTTAGGTATGTTCAAATCTGAGCAGGGGTTGCCTGTGTTCTCTTCTGGAGTGGGCGTCTCCTGGCAGTTGGGTGTTTATTGTCCCCCAGAATTGCATGATCAGCACTGATTTAAATTGCCTTAGGACGGCTTCTGCATAGTTTGGCACGGTGGGCTAAAAACAATGAGTCGGAATACTTTCCAGAATAATTTCCAGTGGTAAGAGTATTTGCGAGCTTTCCTCCCATTAGCTTTTGAGTGTTTAACTCTATACTTCCGGCATATTTTACCTGCAGTTGAAGACTACAGTCACAACCTCTGATATCAGATTCTGGGAAATTGTTATACTCCAAAAGCGATTAATAATACAAGTAACCATTATTAGGACTCAGAAATCCAGTCATAATAAAGATCCCAATTTCATTTGATTTTTAAAAAGTACAAGTACCTGCAGATAACATATGTTGATCAACGGGGGCATAAAGCACTAAGAAAATTATTTGAGCTTTTTTAAGTGAATAGCTGCAGTTTTGGGTTTAGTGATTTGCTGCATTTTGTTTTGATGGTTGTTTTTTCTTAATTATGTTTCTTTAGTCTTTTACATCCACTCTACAGTCTTTGTATGACTACTTCAGAACTCCTTCAAAACAATCTCGCTACCTAATATCTGCCATATTGTGGTTTTGTGGCGGGTTGAGTAGGCCGATGCCTCTCTGTCATTAAAACGAGGGAATGAGTGGATGTATTCCATCACCCACTCTGCTTTACTGTCTTTTTAGTGATACGTAATTAATTGACATAAATGCTCAACTTGTTTGCCATTACATTTGTCTCACACGTATGCCATATCTGCAACGTCTGTCAAGTCCTTCATCAATGTGTCTCAGAAAAGTGGACCTGTCTTGAGTGTTGGGCATTTGTCAGCTACCCTATCCTGTGCTTCTTGCTCATACTCAGTCATTTAAATGTAAACGTTTGGTTTCATGTTGCGTTCAGCTATTATAAAATATATTGTGTTAATTGTATGTGTTCTCTCGTTTTCATGTTAAATTAAGAACACTTTATTTTTCCTCCTTTTTTTAGGAAGCCGCACCAGATGTTCAGTGCGACCCCTTCATTTTTACTTGTGATGTAGAATCTGATACTTCAAAACCATCCCCAAGGAGAAGAAAGGTAAGCTCTCCTCCTCACTTGGAGCCCTTTTCCCTTGCCTGCCGGAACAGCTTCAAAACATGGTTTCACAACAGGTTTGTTGCACCATTTTAAGTTACAATTTTAAAAGTGCTTTGTCCTGCTTTCATTAATACTCATCAACCTTAAAACACTTCCCTGCTGTATTTGGGGACCCAAGAGCACTTTCCCCCCACAAATTATTCCCAAAATGGGTGTGCAGATGTAAAATGTGCACTGTAAACAAGCATTGGGAAAGCTAATAGGTCTCGCTTATGCAAGAGCTATTGGTTTTGGCAGTGTGTTTTAGCTATGTTGTACACCAGCCTGCTGCTGTTTAGCATGGCTAAAGGTTTGTGGCATACAGGAAAGTGGCGTATAGTGGTGTAGAGTGAGGTGGCATAGAGTACTGCAGAGTAGAGTGCAGTGGCACAGCGTAGGGTGCAGTGATGTAGGTGGAACGGAGTTGCGCTAAGTAAAGCAGAGTGGTGTAGAGTGCAGTGTCGTAGAGTGAGTCAGAGTAGAGTGAAGTGGCCTAGAAGGGTGCAGAGTAGATAAGAGTGGCGAAGAGTGTGTGCAGTGACGTAGAGTGGAGTGATACAGAGCAGAGAGCATCGATGTAGAGTGTATTGGCATAGCATACAGTAGGATAGGGTCCACTGGCATAGAGTGCATTGATGTAAAGTGATTTGGCGTAGAGTGCAGTGATATGGAGTGGAGAGGTGCACAGAAGAGTGCAGTGGCACAGAGAAGAGTGTTGTAGAGAGGCATAGAGTGGAGTGCCATACAGTGCAGTGGCGTAGAATGGAGTGGTAAAGAAAAGAGTGCAGTAGCGCACAGCGTAGTGGAGTGGCATAGAGTGCAGTGGCACACAGTGAAGTAGAGTAGAGTGGTGTAGAGTTCAGTGGTGCACAGTAGAGTTGAGTGCATAGAATGCAGTGTTGGACAGTAGAGTGGAGTGTTGTAGAGTGCAGTGGTGTAGAGTGCTGTAGGGTAGAGTGGCTTAGAGTGGCACCGAGTGTCATTTAATGGAGTTAGGGCAGAGTGGCATAGAGTGGAGTGGCGTAGAGTGCATTGGTGTAAAGTGAATTGGTGTAGAGTGCAGTAGCATAGAGTGGAGTGGTGCATAGTAGAGTGTAGTGGCGTAGAGTGCATTGGCACATAGCAGATTGGTGTATAGAGGTTTAGAGTGAAGTGGCGTAGAATAGAGTGTTGCAGAATAGAGTGCAGTGGCTCACAGTGGAGTGGCCTAGAGTGCAGTGGCACACAGTGGAGTGGAATGGTGTAGAGTTCAATGGTGCACAGTAGAGTTGAGTGGCGAAGAATGCAGTGCTGCACAGTAGAGTGGAGTGTTGTAGAGTGCAGTGGCTTAGAGTAGGGCTTAGAGTGCAGTAGGGTAGAGTGGTTTAGGGTGGCACCAAGTGTCATGTAATGGAGTGGTGTAGAGTGGAGGTCAGTAGAGTGGGGGTAGAGTAGAGGGTACTGGCATAGAGTCATTGGTGTAGAGTGGAGTGGTGCAGAGTAGAGCATCGTAGAGTGTCTTAGAACCGTGTGTTATTGTGCACACTCAACCCAGTGTCTAACAAATTCTCAAACCTTCCACTATACTGCATATATTGAATTTAATGATCCTGGTCAGCATAAACAATACACTTCAAAAAATATTAGAAGACAATGGTAAATAGAACATTCAAAATAAATCATCAGCAATATTATTCCCAAACTCCGTCTTGCCATATCAAAGAATGCAGAATAGAGACACTGAAGTTTCCCAGCGCTAATAAACTGGTGTGAATGGCTTTAGGCTCTTGTGACACCCACTGGGACCCTTGAGTTGATAAATTTGTTGTTTTAACAAAAACAAAAAGACTTACGCTTGGTTAGAAAATTAACACATTTATAAAATTCTTCAGTGTGTTCCTGTGACAATGCCTCCTACCTATTGCCTCCATCACTTCCAAAAAGGTGACCGCTCTGCATCGCAATAAATTAAATTCTTCCGTCTGTTCCATTGGTGAACAAAGCAAGTAAGTGGTATGAGGACAATATAATATCACATGTAAGAATGTGCAGGCAGGGCTCAAGTCTCCCTGATTCTCCGTAAATACTGCCAGATACAAATGCAAAAGCGTGCCCAGAAATCAAATCTTCACTGGAAGTGGAACAGACATGACATTGGCATCTATGAAAACCAGCTCAGGTCAGGAGGTCTTTTCCGGCCAAGCCTACTAGACTGCGCTGTCTGTTGCCAGGCATATTGAGGTTTACCAAGAATATAGAAGGGCTTGGGGTCCTGTCCATTAATTACCATCGGCTAGTTTTCCTTGTCACTCATTTGGGTGCTTCTTTTTAGTGTCCCAGCTTGTCAATCTTGTGTTTGTCCCTCAATGGAGCATTGCCTTTTTTACAGTCTCTTTGATTTTCTGTCATTGATGCTTCCACTGCCTGGTTTGAAGCATGACTTTTTGTTTGTGAAGCACTCCGTTAGAGTGCATGCACTTTTGAACCGTCTCCTTTGTGTACGTCTCTCCTCCTGCACTCCGCTTTGCTTTCTGTTGCCTAACTGCTTCTTCTTGCCTTCCTCCCTCTTACACTCACCTGTGTGTTTCTCCCTATTGCTTTCCTCACCCACGGCCTCAGTGTTGCTTTCCTTACCTACGTTTTGCTTTTGCTCCCGTCCGTCTGTTGCTTTTGCGTCCTCTCCTTTGTTGCTTCGGCGTTCTGCCCCTTGTTTCTTCATCGTTCCCCCAGCCACCACCTTGTGGCTTTGCCATTCCCTCCACCGATCAACGTGTTACACCCCTTGCCCTCCTGCATTAAAAAACTAGCACTGGCGTTGCCAATAGGTCTCGCAGTAGGAAAGTTGGAGCTATTACAATTGCAAATAACAATGCCTTTTATTTTTTTTTTCATTTTAAAAACATAAAGGGCTTTGTCATTTACAAAACCAATAGCTCCAACTTTCCTACTGCGAACAGGTCTTGCCTTTAAGTTAAAGCCATTTGCTTTGCTAATGGTATTGTATTATAGCTATGTATTACTGAGTGTATGTATGTGATATGTTGTTATTTTATGTTGTCCGAATTGTATGTGTTACCTATGTGTTTTGATTTGCAGTGGCCTTTGGGACCTTATACGTGTTTAGCAATGCACTTTCCAGCATAAGTAACTAAATAAATACATACAAAAGATACGCAGGATCTGACCTTGTGTAATGTAATAGGTGCTTATGCAAAACACTCCAATGTGTTTAGCCACATTTGCTGTTGAGGACACTGCATAAATAAGAAACATGGCAAAAGAAAGATGCTGCAATAGAGGAACACATCCAAAGGGCAGCTTAGCATAAAGCCCCACTACTTCCAGACCACAAAATTAACAACAGACTGCGAAAGGGCGTAGACAGTGATAGACATATCGGGGGAAAAAATAGTCAAGGCTGGATGCTTGTTTAATGGGCATTGATAAGTGAAATCCTGCAGCCACAGGTGTTTTTATTTTACTGCCCTTTTAGCCATTGTAAGATTACCTAAACACGGGATGCAGAAACATCCTATCTTTAAAAGTTGAACTGTTGCATACAGCCATGCATTATAGATGTACAATCGAGAGTGATGCTTGTTGCAACCTACACTTGGCTCTGGAGTCACTACAATTTAGATTACTATAAATTCAGAGGCTCAACATAAAGGCAGTTACTTATAAAGTGGCAGTCAACAATCTCCCTTAAACCTGTTCAACAATCTTAATAACACTGAAGAGCCGATGATGGTAGGGCTTAGTTCTTATGTAGGTTTTAAAATAACTTGGTCTCTGTGGCTACAAAATACCAAACAAGATCAACCAAGAGGGTGAGAGGGTCGAAATCAAGTGGGGCATAGGGCTTTAGAAAACATACAACCCACAGTGTTTACGAATGACCACATTTTGCAGTGAGGCCCCTCATTTTGTGTAACTCACTGCACTTCCACATTATTACAGCATTACAACAAAGCCATTAAGTGAGCTAGTAATAATTTGGTGCACAAACCTGTACAAAAATTACACTTTCAATTTATCAGAAGGCACCCTGCTCATGTACTTAACTCTGGAAAATGTAACAATTAAGGGACCTCAACCCAAGATGATCCTGAATGAAATTGATAGCCCAAGCGATTGGCAACTGTTTTAGTTGCCCCTGTGCCAGACGTACACCCTTCGGTTATAAGCAGAACAGCGTCCTGCGTGCTGGGCTCGCTCTGGAACACAGGAGGAATTGTGACTGAATGAGCAGCCTCTGACAATCTGCCTCAGTGTAAAAGGGGCTAAACTTGAAAACAAATGCAATTCAATGTTTCACTGATTGTGCTTAATTTAAGCTTTTGTAAAATAAAAGCCAGCATGAACCAGTCATCACATCGGCCGTGGGCGATATACGCTACTAAAGAGGCAGTGCCGCTCAGTGGAGGCACTGGTGGTAACAACCCGCTGGGGCATCTCTCCTCCGCCTCACTCGCCTGTTAAAGGCATGGGCTGAAGATGGAGCTCTGTGTGTTTAAGAGATCAAGTGAGTGCCGGTAGAGGGAGGCTGAAAGAGAGAGAGAGGGAGAGAAAAGAGCAGGAGAGAGAGAGAGGGAAGAGCTAAAATGAAAGAGAAGAGCGAGAATGAAAGCGAGAAAAGCGAGAATGAAAGAGAAAAGCGAGAATGAAAGAGAAGAGCGAGAATGAAAGAGAAGAGCGACAATGAAAGAGAAGAGCGAGAATGAAAGAGAAGAGCAAGAATAAAAAAGAGCGAGAATAAAAGTGAGAAGAGTGAGAATGAAAGAGAGGAGAGCAAGAGAGAGAACAGCAAGAGAGAGAGAACAGCAAGCGAGAGAGAGACAAAACGGCAAGACTGGAAGAGAGACTGAAAGAAGCGAGAAAGAGAGGAGGGAGCAAGACTTAAGGAGACGGATATTAAACAGAACCACGAGAGAGAGAGAGCAGGAAAGAGACACGAGAGCGAAGCGGACTGCGCTTGTGCAACTAAGTAGCAAGAGAGAGAGAACAGCAAGCGAGAGAGAGGCAAAACGGCAAGACTGGAAGAGAGACTGAAAGATGCGAGAAAGAGAGGAGGGAGCAAGACTTAAGGAGACGGATATTAAACAGAACCACGAGAGAGAGAGAGCAGGAAAGAGACACGAGAGCGAAGCGGACTGCGCTTGTGCAACTAAGTCATTAAATAAATAAACAAGCACTGTCGAAGCGGACCACGCTTGTGCAACTAAGTAAATAAATAAACAAGGTGGCCCAAGCGGACCGCCCTCGTGCGAGCTGGCTCAATATCCTGTGACTCAAATGTGTGCTTACACGAGATGAATGCGTCCTTCTGTAAACCGATGAAATATCTTCCACCTGCAACCATACTCAAGCAGACCGCCAGTACATGTACACACATGGGGCATGCAAAAGAAGACGAAAACAACAAGCATTGAATAAAAAAAATTAATAAAAACAAGCGTTGGCAAAGCAGGCAAGTCTTCCGTGCTGAAAGTGAAACCAGCCCTCGGCATTGCTGTGGTGGGGGAGGGGGGGCGGGGGAGAGGCAAGCAGGGAACAAGTTAAACGAGGTCTGGCAGGGAACAGATGGCCTGGCCGTGAAGCAGGTGGCGGGGCAGCGCTGGGGAAGCCTGTGGGAGGGTGATTGATGACTTTGATGTGGGGAGGGAGGAGAGCCTTTTGCGAGCCTGCAGGAGAAATGCTGCCGATGCGCGTGCATGTTTAATCACGTGGTTCACGTGAACTGCATGAAAACCGCGGGGCTGAAAGCCCTTGGTTTGACGATGATTTTCGCCACTTGAATTCTCGCTCCGCTCGATGCGCTTGCGCACATCGATAGGTCGCGAGACCTAAAAAGCTTTTGCATGTTTTTTTTTATTATGTTACCTATCCAACTTGGATTGAAAACGAAAAAAATGTGCCCACGTCATTTTGTAGGCGCTTGCATGCGTGGTGCGCAAACCTACAAAATGACACCAATTGCTGCGTCAAAGGCTTTTTTTTTTAAACTGTTACCGCTGCACTGCATTGTGGATGCTGGCAAGAGACCTATTGGCTTTGCCAGTGCTTGTTTTCAAAGGATTCCCCTTGTACGTCGATATTTTCAAGTGCTTCATAGTACTGTACCATTCTTACTCGAACATCATTCTTACCTATAAACCTGTTTTTAGTTCAAGCATAAATACTGCACCAAAAAGTTGCGTATTCCTAGTGGGACGTCAGAGAGACAAAATTTCAATAGGATCAAGAGGTCATCAGCTTATAGCATGATCTAAATCCAGTATTAATCAATTTCAGAGGCTATGTAAACAAGAATTTGCAATGCAATAGGTCTCACAGTTTGAGCCATTGGCATTGTAAATGGCAATGCCTTTTATTTATGTGTTGGTTTTTTAAACGTAAATAAAAGGCATTGTCATTTACAATGCCCATAAGTTAAACTCTCGCAAATGTGAGACCTATTGCATTACAAATGTGTGAGACTTGGCCCTTTCCCCAGAAATTTTTCGCTTTTTATCCCCTGTTAATTTAGAATGCCCCTATGGAAACAACAGTGTGTAGGCCTTGGGTGGTGGAGAATGCCCTGTTTAGTTTAAAACTAGTGTTAAAATGCAGGTACCTTCTACACCTAACATGGCCGCCACAGACCACTGCTGCAGCAGCGTGGTTTAGAGGGCGCATTCTAGTAGCCAGGGGCAGGCTGGAACCCTCAGGCAATGTATCCATCTTAGCCTGCCAGCCTGTCCACAGGTAGAATGGTGGAACCTCCGGAAGCCTCTGGAACCTTCTGGAAGAGGTGAGGTGACACCAACTGACACCAACTGACACTATCAACTGTCAACTGGCACTATAAAAGGAAAGGGAGGGAACTTTCCTGAGGGGAAGAAGGAGAGAAGACCTGGGGAAGTACCTACGCAGGAGGATAGGCAGTGGGGGTCAGGGCAGGGTCTTATGATGCTGGAATGACAGGGCCTAGTGTGCTGCTTTGCAAGTGTTGAGGTATCCTGTTCCCCCCCCACTGACCTAGCCCCGCGGCAGGGAACCCCCAGGGACCACTTGAAGGGATTGGCTGAGAAGAACTTGGAACACCAGCCACCAATTTATCCCCCCTTCAAGGAATAAGAAACTAAGCAACTAAAACAAGGAACAAGAAACCAAGCAACTAAACTAAGGGCGCAAGAAACACCACGCCAAGAAGAAAACTAAATCCTCACAGGACTAATAAGGACTAAACCAGGTATTTGCGCTGAGATCCTCCCCTGCGCTCCTTGAGGACACCTGTGTTCCCTTTGCCAACTTGCCACTGTTAGATGGCTGGTCCTGTGTAAATTGTCTTTACTTTAAACCCACTGGGGAAGCGCTAGTGAAGAAACTGCACAACAGGGCTGCCCTAGGTGAAGCGCTGAGAAGTTGAAAAACTGTGGCCTGAGAAGCGCTATAACCTGCCCCCTCATCTGCGCTGAGAACTGTGTGGAGAAAGCGCTGTATGACCTTTGCCTGGTGAAGCGCTCTGCATATGACCCTGAGGCTTCATTCTGTGGAAGCTCCTTTGATCCCCCCTTTTCCGGTTGAAAACAAGAAGATAACTGTTGTCCTGGGTGGCGCTGGGCACCTCTTACCTGGGTCAGAACTGGCAGGGAGCCGACCCTGTGTTGATGGACCAGTGGTTGGAGCCTAGTGGAGGATTCCCTTGAGCCTGGGCAACCTTGTGAGGCCAGCGCCGAAAGCGGGACCCTGGGGGCACCTGTCGCGCTCTGTGTCGGCGTCCGGTGAATCCTGGGATAAGTGAGAGCGCAGTGCTCCTTCCCGGTGCCAGCGCGCCAATTCCCCGTTGAGTTGTGGGACTGTGGTGAGAGAAGGGGCCGAGGATTAAGCAGGCCCGGAGCGGAGTCGCTTTTCCCCCGCGCATGCGCAGTGGAGGCCGGGGGTGTGGAAATTGACGTCGTCACTCTCGGCTGAGGAGCGCTGTGAGGAGGCGGCTTCGGCGAGTGATTGCGTCTGACCTGCGCGCCAAGGGACAGATCCGGGTGTGAGGAGAAGCCTGTCAAGCGGCTGATGTGCTGTGTGTAGCGCTCCGGTTCTGTTCTCTCCGGAGGCGGAGAGACCGAGTGTGTGTGGAGAGAAGCGGTCCCAAGGTACAGGGTGTGGGCGGAAGATCCGTCTGCCGGCCCCCCTTCTCAAGTAAGCAGGGAGGAGTGTGGGGTAGCGTGGGAGAGCTGGTCAGGCCTCCTACGCGTTCAGCTTCTTCCCTACACTGTCCATAATTAAGAACAAGAGGAGGAGAGCCTGGAAACGAAAGTCTTAACAATTAAAATACTGGCTGACTCAAGAAGCCTGATCACCAGTGGGGGTTCCAGTAGCATAAAGTCAATATAAAACCCTTGGCTCTCGATATCCTATGACAGTTTGCCCCCCTTCGTCTACTGGAGTTGAGTTCTTGGATAATCCCAGAAAACTTGCTGTTGGCTATGTAAAGTTGGTATATTTGAATCCTCAGAGTTTATGTAGTAAGAAGAAGGAGGGAATACTGGTGCTGGGGGAGACGAATATAGTACATTGCATAGTATCCATACACAGTATTTCTGGAGTCTAAGCAAGTGCACTGTTGAAGTTTAATTTACATTAACAGACCTGAGAGTGTTAATATTGACTAAATGACAAATGTACTGTAATGTTTTACCTATGCATAGGGAAGGGTAAGATGCCAAGTGCAATGTTCCCTAAGTATAACTCCGGGAAATGCCCAATGCTGGGTAAGGCAATGTTTTATTCTTTATTTAAATAAGTTAGTGACATAAAGAATTGAATGGCCTTACATGAAATGTTTTCCCTTTCATGAGGAAATGTTGATTCCTGAGTAAGGAAATGTGTATTCCTGTTTAGAGGAGTGATGAAATGCACTGTTGCATATTAGGATGGAAAACCCAATAGGAATATTTGGCACTGGGTAGTTAAATGTCTAACTCTGCCTAGGGCGATGCCTGTCAGTTATCTAAGAAAACGTTATTCCTACAGGAGTGTGTTTTACAAGTAAAAGTTGATTACTCACCTCCAAGGGGGTAAACCAGTAGACCATACCTGATTCTTTATTGAGCAGCTGGTTATCACTCATGTAAGGTGGAAGGGCCTTACTTCTAACAAAGAATGTGACATAGAGAAATGCTCTGCCTTTAAGGGAATGTTTTATGTACACTATGTTGAAATGCCTAAATGAAATGCTGGTTTTCCCCAGTGGGGTGTTTTATTCCTAAATAGGGAGATGGTTTAACCTACACAAGAGGTCATTTATTTTTAATGAAATGTTTTGCCTCTTGAGTGTTATATTTGTTGAAGACTAAAGTTATTTATGAAACATCCTTTATGCATTCATAAGTTTTACCCCTAATAGGGGAGGAGGAGCCTAAGGCTGAGGCTATTAGGATGTTACACCTTTAGTGAAATGTTTCCTCATTACTTAACGCAGTGTTGTATTCATGACCTTATAATGTATTTCTTACAGGTGATGATGAGAAACCAGGCCAAGGTCAGGCCTGTGGTTATTTAATATTTAATATTTATTATTTATTCATCCAGTATTTATTGCCAAGTGTTCTCACATATGTACTTTAATAGAAAGCTAATAAGCTAATTTTATGATGAACTTCTTCTACCCTGATCCTGCTCCATCTACTTGATTATCTACCTTAATAAAGTTAACTTGAGTTTTTACATAAGCTCACTGGAGTGGTGTCCCTAATTGCGTGCCCATGTTTCTGACTCAGTGGTTGCGTGTGCTGCATGGTTGCTTTACACATAAGCTTTCTGATGCCTACCCGCTCGTGCCATGCTACCCTAGGGGACTGGTGACCCCAGTTCCAACATATTGGTGTCGAGCGGTGGGATCCAGGACTTGTGACCATGCAGCACCCTCCATTGGGACAGGGTGCACAGCAATTGGGCTGCACAATTATTGTGTGTAAGCCAAAGTAATTGACCCCTCCACTGTCTAGCCTGTGAGTGTATCAAGATCTTTTAGACCTAATCCTGTCACCCACGTCCTGGTATCTTTTCCTAGATTCATCTGAGTCCCCACCTGGCATAATGGAGTTTTGTCAGGGGATGGGGGTGCCTGTTGGGCGGAGAACCGGGAAGAAGGAACTCCGTACCGCTTTGAGGGCATGGGTAGGAGCCCACCCAGAGGGGATGGGGGACAGGAGGGGCAGGTCACACCCAGGGAGGCGGGCACACCAGAGAACCTTGGAAGGGGGTGTGTGTCGTCAGAGAGGTTAGAGCATGAGAGGGAGAGTGAGAGCCTTGCAATGGATGAGAGGAAGCTGGTGCACAGGCTTCAGCTAGAAGAGTTAGAGCTGAAGGCCTTGAAATCATGTGTGCCAGGTACTTCCATGGTGGCAGCGTACCCGAGGTTCGGGGTTTGGACCAGTCACAGGGGGAAGGACCTGGACTGGGGTTTCAGGATCAGGAATTGCCTGACCTGGAGGGTGGGGTTCCAGTAACTATGGACCCTACCGGTGTGACTCCCAGGGGTACCTCTCCAGGTGGGAGGGTGTGCGGAACTCTGGGAGGGGGTGCAGAGGGAGGAAAGACTCTCCTCTGGCACCGGTCCAGCCATGGGGTTAAGATCCTGGGTTGGGTGGCCAGGTTCAGGGGTTGCCTGACCTGGCGGGAGGAATCTCTGTATTCAGAGTTCCTCCGGTTGTGACTCCCAGGGGTGTCCCGAGGTGCCCCAGCTGTGGTCACTGGGCCTGGCGTGTGCTTTAAGAGGACACCAGGTTGGGAGACTAGGCTGTCCCGATGTGTCATCTAGGAGGGAGGGTGCGGAACCCTGGGAGGGGGTGCAGGGAGAGGTAAGTCTCGCCCCTGTCACCAATTCAACTTAAGGGTTTAGACCCTAGGTTGAGGAGGAGAGTGGAAAAAGGTACCACGGGCCTGGGGCGACTGCCCCCCACTCTGGGAGAGAGTAAGGGCCAGAGACATCCGGATTGGAGGTCTGTCCTGGCCGCATCCCACTAGGAACACCAGTGGGGTGGTTGGATTAGCGAGGATGTCATGGTGGTATTGGGCCTGCGTCCACCTTTTTCCGCCCCAAGCAGGGAAGCCCGTCAAGGTAATGACCAGTCTACCCTGGCTTTTGGCTGGGGGGGAGATGTGTGAGACTTGGCCCTTTCCCCAGAAATTTTTCGCTTTTTATCCCCTGTTAATTTAGAATGCCCCTATGGAAACAACAGTGTGTAGGCCTTGGGTGGTGGAGAATGCCCTGTTTAGTTTAAAACTAGTGTTAAAATGCAGGTACCTTCTACACCTAACATGGCCGCCACAGACCACTGCTGCAGCAGCATGGTTTAGAGGGCGCATTCTAGTAGCCAGGGGCAGGCTGGAACCCTCAGGCAATGTATCCATCTTAGCCTGCCAGCCTGTCCACAGGTAGAATGGTGGAACCTCCGGAAGCCTCTGGAACCTTCTGGAAGAGGTGAGGTGACACCAACTGACACCAACTGACACTATCAACTGTCAACTGGCACTATAAAAGGAAAGGGAGGGAACTTTCCTGAGGGGAAGAAGGAGAGAAGACCTGGGGAAGTACCTACGCAGGAGGATAGGCAGTGGGGGTCAGGGCAGGGTCTTATGATGCTGGAATGACAGGGCCTAGTGTGCTGCTTTGCAAGTGTTGAGGTATCCTGTTCCCCCCCCACTGACCTAGCCCCGCGGCAGGGAACCCCCAGGGACCACTTGAAGGGATTGGCTGAGAAGAACTTGGAACACCAGCCACCAATTTATCCCCCCTTCAAGGAATAAGAAACTAAGCAACTAAAACAAGGAACAAGAAACCAAGCAACTAAACTAAGGGCGCAAGAAACACCACGCCAAGAAGAAAACTAAATCCTCACAGGACTAATAAGGACTAAACCAGGTATTTGCGCTGAGATCCTCCCCTGCGCTCCTTGAGGACACCTGTGTTCCCTTTGCCAACTTGCCACTGTTAGATGGCTGGTCCTGTGTAAATTGTCTTTACTTTAAACCCACTGGGGAAGCGCTAGTGAAGAAACTGCACAACAGGGCTGCCCTAGGTGAAGCGCTGAGAAGTTGAAAAACTGTGGCCTGAGAAGCGCTATAACCTGCCCCCTCATCTGCGCTGAGAACTGTGTGGAGAAAGCGCTGTATGACCTTTGCCTGGTGAAGCGCTCTGCATATGACCCTGAGGCTTCATTCTGTGGAAGCTCCTTTGATCCCCCCTTTTCCGGTTGAAAACAAGAAGATAACTGTTGTCCTGGGTGGCGCTGGGCACCTCTTACCTGGGTCAGAACTGGCAGGGAGCCGACCCTGTGTTGATGGACCAGTGGTTGGAGCCTAGTGGAGGATTCCCTTGAGCCTGGGCAACCTTGTGAGGCCAGCGCCGAAAGCGGGACCCTGGGGGCACCTGTCGCGCTCTGTGTCGGCGTCCGGTGAATCCTGGGATAAGTGAGAGCGCAGTGCTCCTTCCCGGTGCCAGCGCGCCAATTCCCCGTTGAGTTGTGGGACTGTGGTGAGAGAAGGGGCCGAGGATTAAGCAGGCCCGGAGCGGAGTCGCTTTTCCCCCGCGCATGCGCAGTGGAGGCCGGGGGTGTGGAAATTGACGTCGTCACTCTCGGCTGAGGAGCGCTGTGAGGAGGCGGCTTCGGCGAGTGATTGCGTCTGACCTGCGCGCCGAGGGACAGATCCGGGTGTGAGGAGAAGCCTGTCAAGCGGCTGATGTGCTGTGTGTAGCGCTCCGGTTCTGTTCTCTCCGGAGGCGGAGAGACCGAGTGTGTGTGGAGAGAAGCGGTCCCAAGGTACAGGGGGTGGGCGGAAGATCCGTCTGCCGGCCCCCCTTCTCAAGTAAGCAGGGAGGAGTGTGGGGTAGCGTGGGAGAGCTGGTCAGGCCTCCTACGCGTTCAGCTTCTTCCCTACACTGTCCATAATTAAGAACAAGAGGAGGAGAGCCTGGAAACGAAAGTCTTAACAATTAAAATACTGGCTGACTCAAGAAGCCTGATCACCAGTGGGGGTTCCAGTAGCATAAAGTCAATATAAAACCCTTGGCTCTCGATATCCTATGACAGTTTGCCCCCCTTCGTCTACTGGAGTTGAGTTCTTGGATAATCCCAGAAAACTTGCTGTTGGCTATGTAAAGTTGGTATATTTGAATCCTCAGAGTTTATGTAGTAAGAAGAAGGAGGGAATACTGGTGCTGGGGGAGACGAATATAGTACATTGCATAGTATCCATACACAGTATTTCTGGAGTCTAAGCAAGTGCACTGTTGAAGTTTAATTTACATTAACAGACCTGAGAGTGTTAATATTGACTAAATGACAAATGTACTGTAATGTTTTACCTATGCATAGGGAAGGGTAAGATGCCAAGTGCAATGTTCCCTAAGTATAACTCCGGGAAATGCCCAATGCTGGGTAAGGCAATGTTTTATTCTTTATTTAAATAAGTTAGTGACATAAAGAATTGAATGGCCTTACATGAAATGTTTTCCCTTTCATGAGGAAATGTTGATTCCTGAGTAAGGAAATGTGTATTCCTGTTTAGAGGAGTGATGAAATGCACTGTTGCATATTAGGATGGAAAACCCAATAGGAATATTTGGCACTGGGTAGTTAAATGTCTAACTCTGCCTAGGGCGATGCCTGTCAGTTATCTAAGAAAACGTTATTCCTACAGGAGTGTGTTTTACAAGTAAAAGTTGATTACTCACCTCCAAGGGGGTAAACCAGTAGACCATACCTGATTCTTTATTGAGCAGCTGGTTATCACTCATGTAAGGTGGAAGGGCCTAACTTCTAACAAAGAATGTGACATAGAGAAATGCTCTGCCTTTAAGGGAATGTTTTATGTACACTATGTTGAAATGCCTAAATGAAATGCTGGTTTTCCCCAGTGGGGTGTTTTATTCCTAAATAGGGAGATGGTTTAACCTACACAAGAGGTCATTTATTTTTAATGAAATGTTTTGCCTCTTGAGTGTTATATTTGTTGAAGACTAAAGTTATTTATGAAACATCCTTTATGCATTCATAAGTTTTACCCCTAATAGGGGAGGAGGAGCCTAAGGCTGAGGCTATTAGGATGTTACACCTTTAGTGAAATGTTTCCTCATTACTTAACGCAGTGTTGTATTCATGACCTTATAATGTATTTCTTACAGGTGATGATGAGAAACCAGGCCAAGGTCAGGCCTGTGGTTATTTAATATTTAATATTTATTATTTATTCATCCAGTATTTATTGCCAAGTGTTCTCACATATGTACTTTAATAGAAAGCTAATAAGCTAATTTTATGATGAACTTCTTCTACCCTGATCCTGCTCCATCTACTTGATTATCTACCTTAATAAAGTTAACTTGAGTTTTTACATAAGCTCACTGGAGTGGTGTCCCTAATTGCGTGCCCATGTTTCTGACTCAGTGGTTGCGTGTGCTGCATGGTTGCTTTACACATAAGCTTTCTGATGCCTACCCGCTCGTGCCATGCTACCCTAGGGGACTGGTGACCCCAGTTCCAACAAAATGCTTGTTTAAAATGGAACAGGGTTGGGCAGTCCTAATGGATATGGGGAGATTGTTCCAGATTCTTGGTACATGGATAGAGAAGGCTTGCAGGAATTATTTTTTTTTGCATTTCGTCAACTCCATTCAGATTATGCCCTCGTGCGAGTGTGTCAAGGCAACTAAAGATGGCAAACTAGTTAGTCAAGTAGACAGGGGTGCCAGTTGTGATGTCTTTGCGTAGGCGCACAACAGTTATAGAAGCCTGTTGATTTAAAAGTAGACATAAGTTCTTGTATATAATTCTCAGTTTGCAATGAAGTCACTGTGCACAGTGACTGCTTTACATTCTGAAAATACATTGTGCATGTGAAAGATGTACATTTTGAGAATCAGAGTCTTTGAATTCGCATATAAATGGTTTTCTAAATTAATCTGATAGTCTTTTTAAAAGAAAAAATCAGGCCTAAAATGCCCCAAAAATAGTCAGAGGTTACGGATCCCCGCGTTGGTTGAGGTATGCATAGAAAGGGAACTAAAGTGACTGGAACCTGTGACCTTTGGGTTGTAGCATCACTTCCAGTGAGGTCTAAAGATGTCATGGATGATGCTGGACAACGCCTCCTGCTGCTGGGGACTGAATATGAAACACTTATGCACATGTCAAAACATACAAACACAAACGTACACATACAGACTTGTACTCAAAGACTTACACACTTAACCAAGGGCAAACACAAGCATAGACACGTACGCAGGCACAAATACACACAGACTCACAAGCACACAGACTCATAGATCCAGACACACCATCCAACACACTGATCCACACGGCACGCACATACAATCACACACGCACATACTCACAGATCCAGACACACGCCATCAAACAAACACACATAGACCCACTCATGCACACACACAAATACAGATCCAGACACACAATCAGACAGGCCCACGCACGCACACACACGTGCATATATGAACGCGCGCACACATGTAATCACGCACACTCTAAGATGCAGAGAAGAGAGCCAGGATGAAGTGTGCAGATTGGAGGGGGATAGGCACAACCCCTTCACACCCTCAGACGCCAAAACTCGAAGCTGGTTCCCCCTTTTCCAAAGTAGGCAGCTCTGACCATCACTCCACATAAAGTTGAAGCATCAAAACGCGAAGTGAAAACACACAAAAAAATGATAATGCAGTCTGGACTACTCTTAAGTTTTTTTAAGAAATAGAGACAGGACAGCTGTGTTAAACAAGCCAGTCTGACTTTTTGTCAGGGGAAGTATTTGCTAATAGTTGGGCGATTTTGTACGTTTTGGCACCAGCAGTCCAAGAAAGAAAATCGATTAAGATCACACGGTGCATGGGAGTTTATTCTGTGCTCGAAACCAGTAGCTCCGCAGGGCTGCAAAGGAAGCTGGTAGAAGCCCGAAAAAATGTTTTATACCGCCTACCTAGCTAACTTGACCAAATCCAGTGCCTTTCTGAGGGTTCCCCTCTCAATATTTTTCAGGAAAAGACTGCAACACTTTATTTGAAAAAGTCTAATGTTTGAAATAGGTTGGGTAAAAGTAACGTGTAACGTAACTGGTGCTCATCTTAAGCGCTCCAATACCTTAGGGTTATAAATGTGCTGAAAAAAGCAAAAATAAATAAAACTAGGAGTCTGCTGCAGAAAGACTATGCTGGAGTCATATTCAAAAAGATGTTATACCAGTATGCCTCCCTCTCTACTGACGTGTAGGGTAATATCGTTCGACGTAAAATACAGAAGCGTCACGTTGATCTGCCATAGGTTGGTGGGTTTTAAGAGATTGGTGTATAAATATATATTATTATTTTCATTTCAAATTCTTGGTTGTCATGTTAAATAGCTAAGAAAGGACGTTGTTTCTATAGAGCACCTCTGTTTTGTGCAAAAAAAATGGGTTCAAAGACACAGGGGCATGTGACATAATGTTATGGAAGGGTAGAAACCAATGCAAGCAGATTTTTTTTTGCATTTTTCTTGTGACAAGCACACATTGGTTTTACAAAAAGAGCGCCTTGGCAACCCGTATAATGATGGCGACTGTGTGCTACATTGTGCACTGTCATTTGGAGAGCTAGTCAGCCAATTAAAGAAGGCCTCCCTTTATGACAGGTGTGGGAGTGGGCCTTCCGCTAAACACAGTTTGGCAATGTTTTACCCCAGGAACACAGATAAGCTGCCACGGCTACGTTATTTTGTAGGCAGCCGCTGTCCTTCATCTCATGGTAAGGGCTCCTGCGTTACACTGTGAGAACAGCATCCTGCACTGTGGGAGGTGGGAGCGACGTGGGCAGGTGCTCTGATGAGCAGTGCTTAACTTGAGCCGGGGGTGAACGAATGCTCGTGTGCCAGGCATGTTATTTATTCACTGCACTGAGCGCACCAGCATTTTGCGAGTGCATAATATATAAAATAGCTAAATGTTTTCTTGCTTTGGGCAAAGATGGCTTCCTGAATGGGAACACACTATTGTCTGTCTCTCTTCCTGCGAGCGGTCAATTGTGTTCGCCTACTTCTGCCCCAGTGTGTAGGCATGCCGGTCTGTCACGAGGCCAAACAAACTTCTCGAGGGCAGGCTGTTGCCTCTTGAAATGCAGCGTGTTGCCTAGGATTGACTGGCACAGGAAGGAAGAAGAGAAAGCGGGGTTTCCTATACAACAAAAACAGTATTGCTGACTCTTCCCTCAAAAAAAGAGCTGCTTGTGCATGCGCAGTACATGTAGCTTGCGCGAGCTCTGCAGCTCGTGCCCAGTGGTGGCTCGTGTGGACTGTGCAAGCAGCGCCTGTCCCCTTCCGAGGCTCTCGTGGTGAAGAGGGAGACCTGGCACCAGAAAGGAAGTGTGGGAGCTGAAGTCCCGGGTCCCAGGAGGGGGCCCGGGTGAAGAGCAGCAGATGGCAGTGCGGCGCTCCAGTGACTGAAGAGAGAGCCTCGCGTCTTGCTGCCAGAAGTATAGAGGAGCAGGAGTGCTCCAAAACCGGACCGCAGCCAGCCGCCATTCAGGAGGAATCCCCCCGCAGACCAGGTGAGTGGGGGATTCTCCATTTGACCAGTGGTGTTACGCCGATGAAGGCACATTGCGCGTGTTTAAAAGTGAAAGTGCATGCTGGGTTGCGAGGACTGAACTGGGACAGGAGATGTGCACACGTGTGGCTGTACGTGCTAGTACACCTGTGCAAATCGCCAAAAGCTGTGCGCATGCCCATCTCCTGTCCCACTTACGAGGCATGTGGATAACAATAAGCCTCGCAGGCGACAGCGTTTGCGCTGCGACGCCAGGCTCAACCTAATAAATGGGAACATGCAAAGAAATACTGCACTTACCCAAATAGCGACAGTAAGCCGATACATGACCATGAGTCTCCAGGGATCAGGGAATTTATGCTTGAGGTGTGTAATCCGACTGTGGGCTCACTCATAACACTAAGGCATTGCACTAGTGAACTATTTGCATAAGAGATGCCTGTTTAGGTCTTGCGCCTAGCGTTGCTGTGCGCAGCACTTCTCGTGCAGTGCGAGACCTCTTATACGGGCTTCAGAAAGTTGACCACACGCTTGTGCGTGTGGTTTTGCTTTCCCAGCCCGTCATTGGCTTTAGCGTGCTTTTTAATAAAATAAACGGCACGCAATTGGGCAAAGGCGGGCGCATTTCCCGCCTTTGCTCCGCCCATTCCCACTGGTGTCTAACGCGCGCATCAGCGTGGCACAGACAACCAGCTCCCGCGCCCCCGCTCCTCTGTGGTGCGTGCGCACCACTGGTTAATACCGTGTTTCATACTGCAGGTTTGTTGTTTCTGAGGCAATTTATTATCTAAAGGTACCGGTACCTAGGTAAAGTTGACCAGGCAAGACTGCATCCTCCCCCCCGCCACGCAAGCAGGCCGTGTACAGTGTGAGTAGGGAGTAGAGGGGTGCAGGGTGACTTCACGCCGCCTGTAAACCTGATAGTTTGTAATCCTGATATAGGGTGGGCCATTACTTTTCTGACACGTCCGGCTGTCGTCAGGGACAGGGTATGGTGTATGTGTAGCTGACATGCACACAGTCCCCGGCAGCTAGGGTTCAATAGAGGCCGGCGCACGGGGAGGCGTGTACCGCAGCTTCCCGACAGTAGGTTTCAGACAGGACGACAGGCATTGGGAAATGTGATTACTGTGTGCTTTCAGGCCCGCACAGGGACGCCGCGCCCGATGAAGGATGCTGACGTGTCTTAGGTCACTGATGGAGAGCTGCCAGGATGATGTCAGATGCCTGTCATCCCTGTGCGAGGCATTGTTCTTCAGCGCTGTCTGTGTTACCCAGAATGCATCCGTGGTGTATTGTATGCCTGTCTCTCTGGCGCTTAGGGGCCTCCTCCTGGCTGTATCAATGCAGTCTACTAATATAATATTAGTCCCTCATTTAGGTCACACCCAGTACTTTATCTGTAAAATAAAAAGCGCCAGGACTGAACTCCAATATGAAGCTACCTAGCAAGCTACAAGACAGAGGTAGACAAGACTTCGTGGAAAACCCCATGTAAGCATGCTCAGAAGGGAAGCAACCATCACAACGCAACTTTTACAACGCACTACCATCACAACGCATCTTTTGCAACGCAAGATCCATTACAACGCATGCCATTACAACGCAGATGCTATTACAACGCATGCCATTACAACGTAAGTATGGGTAAGTATTTAATTAAAATAATATTAATTTATTTTTCAATTACTTTTCTTAAAATAATTATAATTTAATTTATTATAATAAATTTGAATATTTTAATTTAATTTTATTTAAATTAAATAATTAAAATTAAATGTATTTTAATTAAACCCCCTACTATTACACCCCCCTGGAGTTAGAATAGTAATTTTTACCCCTACACTATCCAACACTTACCCTACTATTACACCCCCCTGGAGTTAGAATTGTAATTTTACCCCCTTCACTATCTAGCACTTACCCTACTATTACACCCCCCTGGAGTTAGAATAGTAATTTTTACCCCTACACTATCCAACACTTACCCTACTATTACACCTCCCTGGAGTTAGAATAGTAATTTTTACCCCTACACTATCCAGCACTTACCCCACTATTACACCCCCTGGAGTTAGAATAGTAATTTTTACCCCTACACTATCCAGCACTTACCCTACTATTACACCCCCCCTGGAGTTCGAATAGTAATTTTTACCCCTACACTATCCAACGCTTACCCTACTATTACACCCCTGTGGAGTTAGAATAGTAATTTTAACCCCTACACTATCTAGCACTTACCCTACCATTACACCCCCCTGGAGTTAGAATAGTAATTTTTACCCCTACACTATCCAGCACTTACCCTACTATTACACCCCCCTGGAGTTAGAATAGTAATTTTAACCTCTACACTATCCAGTACTTACCCTACTATTACACCCCCCTGGAGTTAGAATTGTAATTTTACCCCCTTCACTATCTAGCACTTACCCTACTATTACACCCCCCTGGAGTTAGAATAGTAATTTTTACCCCTACACTATCCAACACTTACCCTACTATTACACCTCCCTGGAGTTAGAATAGTAATTTTTACCCCTACACTATCCAGCACTTACCCCACTATTACACCCCCTGGAGTTAGAATAGTAATTTTTACCCCTACACTATCCAGCACTTACCCTACTATTACACCCCCCCTGGAGTTCGAATAGTAATTTTTACCCCTACACTATCCAACGCTTACCCTACTATTACACCCCTGTGGAGTTAGAATAGTAATTTTAACCCCTACACTATCTAGCACTTACCCTACTATTACACCCCCCTGGAGTTAGAATAGTAATTTTTACCCCTACACTATCCAGCACTTACCCTACTATTACACCCCCCTGGAGTTAGAATAGTAATTTTAACCTCTACACTATCCAGTACTTACCCTACATTTACACCCCCTGGATTTAGAATAGTAAATTAAATTTTATTAAATAAAAATTAATGTAAATAAATTATTTTTAAAAATTGTAATTAAATTAAAATTAAATTAATTTTAATAAAATTATATACTTGCCTATACTTACGTTGTAATGGCATGCGTTGTAATAGCATCTGCGTTGTAATGGCATGCGTTGTAAGGGATCTTGCGTTGTAAAAGTTGCGTTGTGATGGTATGCGTTGTCAATGTATGCATTGTAACGTCATACATTCGCTCAGAAAGAACTGACACTAAGACTGAGGCCAATGTGCCCAGCGGTGCAAGATTGCTACATGCACCTGAAGGCGAGGCACAATGAAAGCAACCGAATGAAGACTCATACCAAAGCCAAAGACTTAGGGTATCCTTGATTAAGGCCACAGACCATGGTTGTAAAAGCAGTATGGGAGGAGATTCAGTGCAATGGCTCATTAGCCGAGGTCTAGTGATACAGAAGGATTACACCTTTTAGAAGTAATGTTTGATGTGGATCTACCTTTTGCTAGAAGGACCAGTCTCCAGGTCTGACTTCACCAGGCTATATATGTTTAATCTATAGATTATACTGGACAAAAATGTTTTTTGTAGTTTGAGTATTAGCAGCACCTAGGCATAGAGGAATAAAGATCTAACAACCAAGAAACGGCAGCACTTCCGAATTATTCTCAAACTTCATCCTAGGGACCCAATATATCTAAAGACAAGTCCATGGTTACTTAGCCAAGCAGCAGTACCCATTGAAACAGTCCAGAAGAGAAAAAGCCAAATCTCCAACTCAAGGAATGCACGAAAACAACACACCCTGATCATGTTATTGAAAATCAACTCCAATCCAGGACTGTCTAGCTCCAATTATGCCGAACAGCAAATCTGATCCAGACAGGTGTAACATTAACACATCTACCTCGTCAGTGGGCACAGTTTCCCACCTCAGCTTTTGTAGTGTAGGCAGAACCATCTGCTAGAAGGCATAACCCTCATGGTGTAGAGCAGATGTGTGACACTTAGGATAGTTTAAATAGATAGATTCACATAACATACACCCAACATTCATGGCATCTGCTGATTCACCTTCAATATTCCAACCCCAGTTTAGCTGTACAGATACAATACACCAATACACTAGAAAGGCTTTCCTTTGCCATCCTTGTTCAGACCCTTACTCTGCAAACAACCACAATAGTTCAAAGAAACAAAAAGCAGAGGTGTAGATAAAGCAACCTAGCTCCTTGGTTTCAAGTACACAAGGCTGTAGACACATGGACTAACAGGACAAAGTCTGCAACTCTTACCCGATACTCAATGGAAGTCTAATAGCCTTAACAGATACTGCTCAATTGTATTAAGTGACTCCAGTTCACTAGTGTGGCAAGGCAACTTCCAGCTTTCCTTTGGAGCCAGTTATGACTCACTGCAATCTCAGAGCTTGACATTGGATATGAAGAGAGTCGGATGCTTGACAGTGCTCAGGAGAGGCCTGTTGATCCACAGTTCTGGGTCTGGCAAGAGCTTCCTGTAAGTCACCCACCCAATTCCTACACAATCGATCTAGCTTCAAATGAACCTCAGGTAGTTAGAGGTTGACCAATCCATATAGGACAAAAAAGTGGAAATAACTCACAAATGTAGATTTTCCACAGCCATGGTGGGCTGAAAATCTGGATTTTATTACGGACACGGAGGCAAACATTATGCAATAAACCCTTTATTGCTACCACTCAGCAGAAAGAAAAACACACCATGTTCTTAGAATATAGAATCCAGAACCACTAAGAACATTCTAAAACTAATAAAACTCCTTTCCACCAAACACTCATCCTTCTGACATTGCCTGATAAATAGTTAAAAATTAATTATATTCTATATTATAGTCTTTAAACTAGAAAAACAGATCCAGAACAACGTCTTCTTTCTTCACCAACGATGTCATGAGAATTAATCCAATATCTTCCCATTCAGTTAGAATTTTGACCTGCATAAAGACAATATTAGGGACTGGGTTACAAGGGAGGGATAATATTTGCCTTTGTGTCCTTAATAAAATCCAGATTTTCAGCCCACCAAGGCTGTGGAAAATCTACATTTTATGGCACAACACTGAGGCCAACATTATGCAAGTTCAAAGCATATCAACAATACATTGAGCAGCACTCTCAATAGGTTTGAAATAAAACTTCCTAAAAACAGAATCTGTTGACCAATCAGCTGTTTTTAATATATTTTGCAAACTTCCTCCTAAAATCCTTGCTTTTGAAGCAGCAGCACCTCTAACTGAATGAGCACCAAACTTACTTATATCAATACCGGCATCTTCCATTAGCGTTTTCACCCATCTTGCTAAAGTGGGAGATGAAACAGCTTTCTATCGAAATCTGAAAGAAATCAGTAATTGATCCACCCCAACTGGTCTTATTGAACTTGTCCTTTTTTCATACTCTTTTACACAACGAACCACACATAGTTTTTCCCGATCCGAAAAATATGGATAAAAAACAGATGTTGAATTTGTTTTTGTTCTTTGTTCAATATAAAAACAAATACCTTCAGGAGTAAAACACCTGCTTGTAACTTCTAAAGCCCTAACATCTGACACCCTTCTAAAAGAGATAGAAGACACAACAAAATAGTAAGTTTAAAACACAAATCTTTTAAAATCAAAAGACTATTCTTATTCCATGACTCTAAAAGTTTCAAAACAACAGAAACATCCCAAAGAGAAGAATATTTTGGTCCAGGCGGAATAGCCAACCTAATACTTCTCAATAACCTTCTTACCATAACATCCTGTCCAACAGTAATTCAATTTACCAGAATATGACCTGCTGAAATAGCTGATCTATATAAATCCACAGACCTATAAGCCAAACCTCTTTTGTACAATTCAGTTAAAAATATTCAAAACATTGACTACATCTGTTGATACAGGATCCAAACCCCTTTCCACACACCAACCATCCAAGCTGACTTATAAGCCTTCCTTGTCCCTGGAGCCCATGATTCCTCAATGAGCTTTGAAGCTTCAGATGAAAGTCCTGGCTTACTCCAGACTCTCCTGAAAGTTTCCAAACCAGCAGATGAAGATGACCTGAATCTACTAAATTGTGAAACTCCCCCAGAGGGCCTTGCAGAATCCCTTGAAACAAACCAACAAGATTAGGGAGATCCACACTCATCTCTAACCGCAGAGGGTACCAAGCTTGTGAACTCCAAAATGGTGTTATCAAAACCACTGTTTCCTTCCACTTCCGAATCATCCCTGTCACCCTGCTTATCATCAAAAAAGGTGGAAAAGCATATGGATGAAGACCTTTCCAATCCTGTAGTAATGCATCTACTCCTATCGCTTCTGGATCCGGATGCCACCTGAAAAACCTCTCTAGTTGAGTGTTTATCCTGTTCGTACAAAGATCTATCTGAAAAGGACCCCAAAACTGGTTCAATTTCTGAAAATTCAACCTGTCTAACATCCAATCGCTTGAATCGTAAAACCAATCTGCTACAGAATTCAAATTCCCTGGAATATGTTCCGCTTGAACAGAGATATTCCTTTCCAAACAATACTCCCAAAACACCTTAGCTATATCCGCTAGACCTTTCGAACGTGGTCCTCCCAATCTGTTGACATAACGTACTGCAGAAACATTGTCCATCCTTAAAACAACTGAACATTTCGAAGTCTGCTCTCCAAAACATTTTATTGCGAAAGAACTTGCCAAAAATTCCAAACAATTTATATGCAAATTCTTTTCCAGACTTGTCAAACGACCTTCAGTACTTAACGAACCATATCTTGCACCCCAACCTACCAGACTTGCATCTGATTCTATAATCAGATCTGCATACTCTCCAAAAATTGCTCGCCCATTTCACGCTTCCATATTTCTCAACCACCAAATCAACTCCTGTTTTGCTTCCTGTGAAAGACAAACACTCTCTGAATATTTCAAACGATTCCTTAAATGGTATGCCTTCAATCTCTGCAATGCCCTGTAATGCAAAGGGCCTGGAAAGATTGCCTGAATCGTAGAAGATAGAAGTCCTACAATTCAAGCGAGCATTGTTAATGAAATCCTCTTCATTTTCAAAACATTTTTCAATTCCTTTCGTATCCTCTTTAACTTTTCTTTTGGAAGCTTCAGTACAGCTTCCACCGTATCTACTACAAACCCCAAAAATTAAGTCTGTTGACTGGGAACGCACTGAGATTTCTTCCTGTTTACCACTAATCCTAAAGATTCCAACAACTCTATTGCCAAAGACGTGTGCGACATTACAGTATCCCTGTCCTGATCCATAATGAATATGTCGTCCAGATATATTATCATACGCACTCCCCTCTCTCTCAAAAAAGCTGCCACTGGGCAAAGAACCTTCGTAAAGCACCACGGAGCCGATGAAAGGCCGAACGGAAGACAAAAAATGTCCACATCTGGTTTTTCCACACAAACCTCAGAAACCTCTGATGTTCTCTCCAAATTGGTATTGTAAGATAAGCATCTTTTAGATCTAATCTCGTCAACCAATCCCTTTCCAGTAACACATCCTTCAAAAGATGAATTCCCTCCATTTTGAAATGGTGATAAACCACCCAATCGTTCAATTGTGGCAAATTTATTACCGGACGTATACCCCCTTTGTCCTTTTTCTCCACAAGAAAAATATTGCTTATGAAACCTTGTACATTGTCTCTTTCTTCTACAACAGCACCCTTCTTCAACAATTCTTCTACCTCTAAATCTATTAACTTCATCTGTTCCTTTCTGAAAAGCATTGGATTTGGTATTCTTTCCTGAACAGGATATGTCACAAATTCTATCCTGAAACCCTATACAGTTTCCAAAACCCAAGGATCTTCTATTATTGATCTCCAATTAACAATAAATTGTGCAAGTCTGCCGCCCAATTTTAAGGGGATAGCAGAAAGGTCTGGACTTACTGCTTGTCCCCCTTCCTCGTCTCTCTCCTCTATTATATCTCCCTCTTCCACGTTGTCGTTGTGGAAAGAAACCTCCTCTGTAGAATTGTTGACCCTGTTAGCCTCTACCACCAATTCCTCGTGAAAATGAGCCTCTTGTGATGCCTTGACCTCGGCCAGGGAACCGGCTCCTCGTTCTCCTGGCCAAGCCAAAAACACGCTCATTAAAAACTTTCTTGATCTCCCTCTGAGATTTTTGTAGGCTGGTAAACGCACCTACATACCTTGACAATTCCTTAATGAACTTGTCTCCAAAGAAGAGTCCATTAGCCAAAGGACCTCCCTCCTTAATTGCAAGGTCTACCAACTTTGGGTCCATTTTTAACAAAATACTCTTTCTCCTTTCAATACTTAAAGCCGTATTAGCATTTCCTAATAAACATACGACCCTTTGAATCCTTTCCTGGAGTTCTTGCACATCAATATCAATCTGTTCCACATAGTCCTCTTCCGCCATATCAAACATTTTTGCAACTGGGCCTACTACATCCAACAACCTAGCCTGACAAGATTTTAATCCCCTATCAATTCCCTTCTAGGATCTCGGCCCCCTTTTGCAATAAATGCAATCATTTTCCAATCCAATTCCGGAGTCACCAACACTTTATTTTCCACTATGGGTCGTGGACATTCGGATCTAAGTCTGACCTGTACTTCTTTTGGAATTTCTCTTCTGATCCAATATTCCAAATACTTTACAACATGATCAGAAGGAGTCCACTCCAGTGAAAAAGGATGTTTAATTAGTAAATGATCAAACATGTTCTCTCCCAAAGGATCTTTTAAACTCTTACTTTCTGTGCCCGAAAAATCATCTTTCCTAGTTCTCTGAACTACAGCTAATTTCCACCTCCGCACTCTCAGAGTAAATCCTCGCTCACAACATACTAATGTCTTCGCATACTTTTACTAGAATTTTCACTTGGGCCTCTTTCTTGCCCATCCTTACTCCCGAGGCATCTACTAATTGCCTGTCAAAACCACACTCATGTTCTACCACTGTAGAGCGTGATCTTTTTCCATGTTCATCTTTTTTAGAAACATGCTTCCTTTTCCTAGAAGCTTTCTTTCCTTCTCTTTGTGAAGAACCATTCTCTTGTGCAGAATAAAAACTTTCCTCCTCCTGCCTCCCTGCTTTAGCTGCACTCATTAATTCCAATTTCTTTTCCATCCTTAAAGATACTTCAGTAGTTATTTTTTCTATAGCCTAATTAATTTATCATCGAATGCTCCTTCACTCTGTTCCATTTCTCTAACCCTGTTAACCAAAACTTCTTATTATATCCTTTCTATAAACACTCAAATAAAATACATTCAAAATTTCCCCCAGGAACAACTAATGTCACACTGCTCTACCAACCGATTCAATTCCCTTCACTAAAGACTTTAAAAAACCAACTACGCGATCAAAAATCCTCTCACTCAACAGCTGAGATAGAAAAAAACGTTCAGTTTGCCTTAATTACGTCATTGCTATGCAACCGACGTAACTACAGAAGCCCCTCGGTGCCAAATGAGCCTCAGCGCACAGTGAAATCCTCGCGCCGCGCTGAGGAGCCGCACGAGACAGCCTCTTCAACACGGTAGGCGCGCAAGTCCACCTTCGCAATATTTAATCTACACATATGCGCTGAAAACGTTAGTCATGTTTCTCTTGTCAACAGCGAAGCGTGTGACCTCCATGCTTTGAAATAATAACGTACACATAAAACGCGTCCAACTAAACAGTAACCTTAAAACATTGTCCTCGACAGAAACCTCGTTTCTATAAACCCAGAGAACAACATAATAAACCAGAACATTTATCGAAAGTAAAGTTAACCAATTTAAGACGTAAAATATTTAAAAAAACGAGTGACTTTGAATTCTCGAAGTGATTCAAAAATATACCTCAAATCCTTTTTAAGCTTGAACAAACATACTAAAATACTACAAATTGATTGAAAGAAGCACAGTTCGTTTATCATGTCTAAAAATTATCTGACATTAGTCTACATTAAAAAAAGTAAACTTTCAATTTGATTTGAATTACAAACATATTTTAATTTTCATGTACATTTAACTCTAAACATTCATAATTTCCTTATCTTTACCAATATTATTCAAGACTATCACTTAATGAAACCCACAAATGTATTTGTACTTATCTCTTGAGCAGCAGCAATAAAAGAAGGAGGAGTGTTTGATGGAAAGAAGTTTTATTCGTTTTAGAATGTTCTTAGTGGTTCTGGATTCTATATTCTAAGAACATGGTGTTTTTTTCTTGCTGCTGAGTGGTAGCAATAAAGGAATTATTGTTTAATGTTGGCCTCCGTGTCGTACCATAAAATAGCAATCTTCACTGTAGTAATTTTTTCTGGCCAAGGAAAATGACTGAAGTTTTGCATGTACCAGAGAAATATCGCTAGTAGGTTGAGATTTTGAGAGCCCAAGCAATACAGAGGGTTTCTACTGGTTTGTACTTTTGTCCTCATGATGACACTGCAAAAGTAATGTATTAGTGATGAAAAGTCAATAATAAATATCAATTCGCCAGCCCACTCAAAGTAAAAGTAGCCAGAAAGGAAAGGAAAGGAACAGTGACTACTCATCTGCTACTTCTCAACATGTATTCGAACCCCTTGTGTGGTATATGTTTTAGATTGAAAAATTCTTGTTTGGATTCAATATACCTGTAGTCCCCCGTTTCAAAGATATTTTCACAGATAACCCCGAAATACCCATTGTTATTTCAATTGCCATATTACTCTCAGTCTCTCATCAAGTTCTCATGGATACTGAGATGCTCCTGTTTTGTATAGTGTTAATATTGAAATAGTTCATGTTCAATTAGATTTTGAAATATTAGCTTAAATTGACAGATAATAGTAATCAAAAATAAACCCCCCTTCACAACTGGCCTTCTTGTTGCATTAGGGAATATGAAAATTCTGTTGTGTTGATTTTAACGATTCCAATTTGTGAAACCTGATAATTTTCTCATTAGTGTTCTTCCCTGGCCTTGTTCCTCATATCTTCCTTCTTTTTGTACACTAGTAAGGCTAGACCTTGATCTCAAACTTTGCTGAAATAGCAGTGAGCGAGAAACAGGGGAATGGTTGAGAGGTTAAGAGCATGGCATAGTGAAGACAAGTAGAAAGAGAAGGGACGCAGAAACTGATGAGCTAAAGAGATAGGTGATGTATGGAGAGACATAAGTTACATAGATGAAAGGTGAGGTAGTGGGTAAGAAAGCTATAGACAGAAAGGATAAGGAAGATTTAAGTACAGAAAGAGAGATAAGTAAGGATTTAGAGAGAGATTGAGAGGTAATGATTATTAGAAATATTGATAAAGAAATCCATAAAGAGCGTGCAGCATAGGGTGCACCAAGGGGGAGTAGAGTCAGATTAATGTAGAAAAAGGGGTGAGTTAACGCTAAATGCAGAGAGAAGTAAATGGTTAAAAAGTTTAAGTAGTAATCGTCAAATAGAGAGATGCAAGGTAGAGAGAAAGTTGTAAGAGGGAGAGATATGGAAAAATGAGAAGTCCGAGAGAAGAGTAAGTGGTTAAAATTGAGATAAGCAGGTGAGAGCAAATGAGGGACTTGAAGAGACAGGGGTGAGGTAGCAAAAGAGAGGTTAGGTTGAAACAGAGGTGGAAAAAGAGCAATGAGCTAGGGATGAAGAGGAAGACCTGTACAAATGGAGAGAGTACAGTGCGGTAGAGAGGATGAGTTAAAGTAAAGAAGAAGATAGCAGTGAAAGATGAGAGAGATGAGGTAACGTTCGAGAAAGAAAGGTAGCAAGAAAGTAGTATGGTTGTGAGACAGGTAGAGAAAACGTAAGTAGAAAGAGGGTATATGTCGGAGAGACCAGGTAATAAACAAATAGTGTGTATATTGAAAGGTTAGTTGAGGTAGTGAGAAAGATGCGAGCTAGCTAGAGAAATGAGGTACAGTGAATGGTCAATTATTGAGTGGTGTAGTAAAGGTTTGAAAGATATAGAGATGACGAGTATTACGTGATAGAGGTTGAGGTAGAGGGAGGAGAGATACAGGAAGGTGAGACCGAAATAGCAGTGAGGTGCAGAGAGGGATAAAATTGAGATAAAGAGAGAAGGGGTACAGCTACAGAGGTGGATTCAAAGGCAAATACAAGAGAGACGGGCAAATGGAGATGGGATGTAAAAGCAAAGTGTATTGAGAGAGGTGAGGAAGATAAAATAAAGGTAACGAAATGGGGTAGGTACATGGAGATTTACAGAGGTTGAGCGAAAGCGGCAAAGAGAGAGGGGTGCTACTTTTCGATTCCCCACCTCCTCGCTTCCATCGCTGCTTGTTCCCTCGCACCCCCCAGTGCATGCCCCATCCACAGATCACCCCTCCCTGTCACTGCTTTTCTCTTCGTTGCAGCTCTCCGTTTCCTGCACCTCCTCCTTCCCGTTTCTATTTGCTCCCTCGCACCTCCTGGTGCTTGCCTCGTCCACATAGCCTTACCCAGTCACTGCATTAAATCCCCATTATAGTCTGTTTCCTTCTAGGGGGTGGTGGGGTCTGCCTTTTATTGTCCTGTTAGGGTATAACTGACGTGCTGGGATCACTGACAGAACACCGACAGACAAAATATCGAGAGGACAAAGTATCGAGGTCAAAATATCGACTGCAAAAATATCGACTTCCTATCTTCAAAAATATCGACTCCAAAATATCGAGTGTAAAAAACATAGACTGTCAAAATATCGAATTTTTTAAATGTCTTAAAAGTAAATTAAAAGTAATATAATAATCAATTTAATTAATTTAAACATATTTAAAATACTTAAATAAACTTAAAATTGAATAATAATACACATATATATATATATATATATATATATATATATATATATATATATATATATACATATTATTTACAAAACATATACAATATTTTTACCGTAGGATAGCGAAAGAGTTACATTTACTGTGATGACTCAAGTGAGTGCAACAGTAGTGAAAGCGTTGGATAGCGTAGGGGTAAAAAATACTATTCCCACTCTAGAGAGTGCAACAGTTAGGAAAGCGTTGGATAGCGTAGGGGTAAAAATTACTATTCCCACTCCAGAGAGTGCAACAGTAGGTAAAGCGTTGGATAGCGTAGAGGTAAAAATTACTATTCCTACTCCAGAGAGTGCAAAAGTAGGGAAAGCGTTGGATAGCGTAGGGGTAAAAATTACTATTACCACTCCAGAGAGTGCAACAGTAGGGAAAGCGTTGGATAACGTAGAGGTAAAAATTACTATTCCCACTCCAGTGAGTGCACCAGTAGGGAAAGCGTTGGATAGCATAGGGGTAAAATTTACTATTCCCACTCCAGTGACTGCAACAGTAGGGAAAGCGTTGGATAGCGTAGGGGTAGAAATTACTATTCCCACTCCAGTGAGTGCAACAGTAGGGAAAGCGTTGGATAGCGTAGGGGCAAAAATTACTATTCTCACTCCAGAGAGTGCAACAGTAGGGAAAGCGTTGGATAGCGTAGAGGTAAAAATTACTATTCTCACTCCAGAGAGTGCAACAGTAGGGAAAGCGTTGGATAGCGTAGGGGTAAAATTACTATTCCAACTACAGTGAGTGCAATAGTAGGGCAAGTAAATACTTCTTATTTAAATATAAATAATATAAATAGTAACACCAATTGCAAATTAATTAAAATATTTTACAATTGTGTAAAATATATAAAATAATCAATTTAAAATACAAATAAAAATTATTTATTAATAAAAATTACCTACTAATACTAATTATTTACCTATTAAAAATAAAATAATTAACAATTTAAAAGTATTTTTAAAAATTAACTCAATACATTTTTTATTCAAAAATGTAATAATTTACAATTAAATTGCTTCACAAGCTATTCCCCTAAAAACACACAACCCACTACAGAAATTAATTTAATAAAAGTAATATAACTATCAATTAATCAATTACAATAAATTTCAAAATATATTGTAATTAATTACAAATTAATAATTAATTTACGATAAATTCTAAATAAATACCAATAATTAAAATAACATATTTAAATAATTATAATTAAATTACTTCCCACCCTATTCCCCTATAAACCCGCAACCTGCTACAGAAAATCCATTACTAAAATTAACATATTTATCAATTAATCAAATAAATGTAAATACCAATTATATTTTAATTAATTGCCAATTAATAATTAATTAACAATTAATTCTAAATAAATGCCCAAAAATTAAATTACATATTTAATTAATTATAATAAAATTAATTCCCACCCTATTCCCCTATGAACCCACAACCCACTACATAAAAAAATAATAACATTAACATATTTATCAATTAATCAATTAAAATTAATTACCAATTATATTTTAATTAATTGCCAATTAATAATTAATTGACCATTAATAATTAATTAACAATTAATTCTAAATAAATACCCAAAAAGTAAATTACATATTTAATTAATTATAATAAAATTACTTCCCACCCTATTCCCCTATAAACCCACAACCCGCTACATAAAAAAAGTAAAAACATTAACATATTTATCAATTAAACAATTACAATTAATTACCAATTATATTTTAATTAAATGCCAATTTTCAATTAATTAATACATAATTCTAAATAAATACCAATAACTAAAATACCACATATTTAATTTATTATAATTAAATTACTTCCCACCCTATTCCCCTATAAACCCACAACCCGCTACAGAAAATAAATTTCAAAAAATTTAATATTAATCAATTAAAATTAATTAGCAATTATATTTTAATTAATTACCAATTAATAATAATTTAACAATTAATTCTAACTAAATGCCAATAAATAAAATAACATATTTAATTAATTATAATTAAATTACTTCCCACCCTTTTCCCCTATAAACCCACAACCCGCTACAGAATTATATTACACAAAAATTAAACATTCATTTTAACTTACCTTAAATTCGATATTTTTGTTGTCTATATTCTGTCTAGTCGATATTATGTCCATTCTATATTTTTGATTCAATATTATTGCTATTCTAGTCGATATTAAATTTTTCTAGTCGATATTTTTGTAGTCTATATTATGTCTAGTCGATATTATGTCTATTCTATATTTTTCACTCGATATTATGTCTAGTCGAAATGAAAAACTCTATATTTTGACTAGTTACCGACGTGCTGATTGGAGCATGTTTGCATGGCTGCTATTACCTGACATGTGTGATCTCAGTTTATTTTCCATGTGTGTGGGTACTAGGCATGTGTGCGCGTTTACTCCATATGTATTTGTTTTGGCAATAGAAAATCAGATCTCAAGTGAATCAGATATGCTCATCACAGGGCATATCGGAGCGTCTAAAGTACCTGTGTCTTCTGCTGTCATTGGTTAGCCACATTTCTCCTGTGCTTCTCATTTCATAGGGTGGGACAAATTTCTTCCATCAGGACACTTTCTTACTTTTCCGCATTCACTGGTTAAGTGTTTCCTTGTGCCATTGTTGATTAACTTGAATTTTCTTTAAAGGAGTCTTGATGTCATCAAGGTCTGCCTACCCGTCAGTGTACATGGCAAAAGTAGTAATTTTAATGTGGTTGCCAATGCAATATTACCTCATGTTCACTACTGTGAACCAGCCTATAACTGTGATTCTTTCTTTTCTTTTTTTTGTACAGTTTTATATAGTGCCAAAACCACCCAAATGTAGTGGAGCACTGTACATTAGCACCAGTTACTTTTTTGTGCAGTTTTGTATATCAGCAACACCATCCAAAGATATTGGAGCGCTTTGTTAGCCCCAGTTCCTTAACACAAGGACACATTAATTTTTGTAGGCATGGGGAGATTAAGAGATTTGCCCACAATCAAGGAAGTTAATCCGATGCTGAAACGCAAACCTGGTCTGCTAGATCCATAGTTAGCAGCTCTGGCCCTTACACCACAACCTCTCCAAAGAGGACGCCACATTGTCTCCCTAGCTTCAGCCTCAGGACCACATTTTGTGATTACGGGTCAATCACATAATCTCCCGTTTTCTAAACACTACTAGCATTGGCAAAGTCAGTAGGGTTTACCTGTGTGAAATCTATTGCTTTTAGGTTTGGGCTAGACAGCGCATGTGCTGCTCAGATAGACAACATGTGTGTAGTCTCAAAGAGACGTGTTGTGTTCTATCTGTGGGCTTACAGGCGGCCCATCTCCTACCATTGGTAAACTTCATCGTCACTCTCATTTTCTTTGATGCCATTCGTCATGGCATGCAGGCATCATGCCCTCTTCTTGTGTTTGGTCCCCCCATTGTGCATGGACCATGTCTCCCTACAATGCTCCCGGTTTGCTCAGGTATTTTATTTTTTTCTTTGTTTTCAAGCACTCCATAGGCGTACTTGTGTTTTCAGGCCATCGCCCTTGTACACATACACACATACTACTAAAATGCATGTGTGTATACATAAACTGCAGCATTTCTTAAAAAGTTGTTAAAACATGAACAGCACTTGTTTGTTTTATTTTTTTGCACAATTCGATAGTATTGGAGCACTTGCTCTGTCCTCGGTCTTGCCATAGTGCAAAGATGAGCCAATGGTATTGGAGCGTTGTAAGTGCTCATCAGTTACATTCCATAATGACACATTCATTTGTTTCGCCGATCCTGCTCTAATTAAGGTATTTTTACCCCTTCATTCTTACTTCCTCCCACCCTCGCCCGTTGTTGCTTGCCCATCTCCCCATCCCCTCCTGCTTCAGTGCTTGAGCCGTCCCCCTCATCACCTTCCTTGTCGCTGCTACTTTTATTTTTATCTTTTTGCAATACTGATGGTATTGGAGCTCTTGTTCCTTCCTCCATGTTGCCATAGTGCTGATTCCAGTCGATGGTATGGGAGCGCTTTAAGTGCTCACCAGTTACATTACACAATGGCACATTAATTGTCATACACAGAGGTAAGCGTAAGTGATTTGCCCATAATCACAAACTGTTCAGCCGACCCAGAGATTGGAACCTGGTTCCTCAGTTCCCCTGTTGGAAGCTGTGGCCATTACGCCACATCCTAACTTCACTTCAAAGCTCCTGAACTGTTTATCACTAACACTTTCAGATTTGTTCAGCTAGACCCCGTCAACACTGAACAAGCATTGGCAAAGCCAGTAGATCTCAGCAATGCCCGAGCTATTGGCCTTGTCAATGTGAATGTCTTTTAGCCATGTTGTCTAGCTGCACATCTGCTGTTTTGCATGGCTGAAAATCACTGAAAAAAGCACTATGATGCGGCCTTGGCTGGCCACTTCATAGCGCTTTTTTGTGTTACGAGGGCAGAACAATAAACTCAACATGGGGGGGCAAAGAGACACAGCGTCATCTCAACATCCTGTAATTCTGGGCCTCCAGTGACTTCCATCCATGCTGAAAAGCAGATGTGCTGCTAAATAACATGACGAACAGACGTTTTCAGTGACAAGGCTAATAGCTCGGCCATTGACGAGACATATTGTCTTTGCCAATGCTTGTTCTTCATCACTGTTAGTCTACTAATAGCAACATATTTTCTGTATCTTTTTTTTCTTCAGGAAGTCGCATCAGAATTGCAGTCCCAGCCTGTCATTTTTGTTTGTGATGTAGAAACAGATGCTCCAAAGCCGTTACCTAGAAGAAAGGTAAGTTGCCTCTTCAATTAGGACCCTATTTTCCACGTCTTTCAGTATGTAGGGCATGCAGGTACGCATGGCTAGATAGGAGCATGAGCAATCTGTAGATCTGTGGGGAGTAACCATTGATATTTTTATAAGGCTATAGCATTTTAGGTTGAAATGTGGAATATGTCTCATTAATAGTGAGAAGTCATATATTGCTTATTTCTAAATATTGGAATCACAAAAATCAGATTTGCATCTAAAGGGATAAAATAATGCGTAAAAGAGGTCTGACCAAAAATGTAGCCCTTAATATTTTTGTAGAGGTCTTATTCACAATTTCTCTTACCAGCCTGTTTATATATTTGTTATAATATCTCTTTACTGCTTTCTTACTCTTTAACTAGTGTTAACATTCTTCCATCCAGATTTTCTCTCTCTGTCTTTCTGCTATAAAGGTATGCGTTCAGACATTTCTGCTCAGCATCTCACCCAATCACCTAAAACACATCCATCCATATTGACCCTTTCCCTTTTAATCCTCCTACTTTGCTAAAATAAAATGTAACGATGCTTTTTGCTTCCTGCACATTACCACATTCGATAACTATGACTTCTTTACTGATAAAATAACACCTCATCAGTATAGTACACTCCAAACCCTCCTGCCTAAAAATAAGCAGTGTTGATCAAATCCTCCTCAAAATATGTTCTGCTTCCCCCTCATCTTTAGAACCAAGGGGATCATGTCACTCTAGTACCTCCTTCATTCAGCTATGCTACCATATCCAATCCACATGCATTTGCGCATCAGAGGATCTTCATTGCTAGTAACAAAGCTTAGACTAATTTCCCCGTACATGCAGACCCCAGAACACTTTACGTCTAGTATACAAATATACTGCATAGAAGTTAAGGAATTCAGCATGTCCAGAAGTAGAGAAGCACTCTCCAAAGCCTATTTAGACAAGTTTGTCTGAGTATTAGACTTTTAAAAGATAAAAGTGAGTGGCTCCTAGAGTGCCTACCTCCATCCGCACTAATCGCATGTCCATCTCCTGAGTCATGCAAGGCAGAGAAGAGGACTCTCTGGTGGACGTGTTGGCTAAAAAGCGTAAGTTGCATTCAAGATAGTAGCTGTGACAGCAGCCAGGGCTACAAAAACAGAAGCAACTGCTTAAAAGGAAATTGGCAGATCCCACTCCCTGGGACTTCTGGGCCATTTGTCACCCCTTTGGCTTTGTGGGCTATAGACTCTGAGGATGAAGTGGCGCCATCCGCCTGATGATGCAGGACATCCTGAGGACAGGCTGTCTTAGCATTGCATGGAGGCAGATGAAGTCTTGAGACCAGCTGCTGAGCAACTTTGGCGATGTGATGTGGGTGGGTACTTGTCCCTACATGAACCACTTGTGACGGCGGCTGCCCCTGAGGGCCTGGAGGGCATCTGACTGAGACATGTGGAGAAGAAGGGGAAAGAAGCACTGCTCCATTAAACACGGCACTCCGCAGGCCTTTAATATTTGGAGGATGAGATGGGCTGACAAGATCCTGGATGCTACTGGGCAAATAGCAGAAAGTGTGCTCAGAGGTAACTGCAGTGTAACTTGCACCTCTGTGGCTATGGCATCTTCCTGGGGCACTGCTGTTTTTTTACAGAGTATGGGAGCTTAGCGGAAAGCTGTGCACCACCCTCTGCTCTGGCATGACCTAGCCCATACAGACATATCAAACCAGCCAGCTGTTTATCTCTCCATGACAAAAACTGTGATGTACTCTCTCTTCCCTGGACTGTGTTAGACTCCATTGTGAAATCTACAATTCATTAAACAGAGGGGGACAAGTAGCTCACCCTGAAAGCTGTTCAACGTGATGTCCAGCTATTAAGGGTATATGGTGTGCTGATGTTGTCCGACCTTTGAAAGAGACTAATTAAATGAGTATTACCGAAAAAGTAGGCTTGGTGGTGATCCCTGATATATGATTCACACACTGATACAGACACCTGCAGATGTTATCGTCAAAGCAGCACACGCTTTGTGTTTTATCTAATGGAAAAAAAGTGGTATGAACGCAAACCTTCTTGTCCATCTACTTACGAGGGTTCATGCCGCCAAAAAAGCGTACCCAGAAAAGTGTGACATAATTTTTTTTTGCACCAGTCTCACTGACTCTGGAGGAATCTGACCTTTTGGAGATGCGAGCTGAGTAGACACTGCAGAACCTATAAGAGCTCAACCTGCCATTGAGCAAAGATGATTTTGTAGCCAGTTTACAAACCTTCAAAACAGAATTAAGGGCGCCAAGGACTTTGTTGACCTCAATGCAGATCTAGTGCCACATGCACAACACGTTTTAGCGGTCGCAAATGGAGAATCAGGTCGTTTGTGACCGCTAAAGAGACGTTTTGCATGTTCTAACCATATTTTGTGAGTCGCTAACCTATTAATGATTCGCAAGATAGGTTTGCGAGTTGGTATTAGGAAGGGGTGTATCAAGGGTGCCCCTTCCTTATAAATAGTCTGAGAGGAATGTATGAATATTTTGTGACCGGAATGCGGTTGCAAAATATTTGCTGTTTTCTGCCTTCTTCAGGTAGGTGGTAAGCCAGTTGCAAACAGGAAGGGGTCCCCAGGGGACCTCATCCCCTTTGTCAATGGCAGCAAAACCGTTTTTAAAAGAGGGGACTGTGGTCCCAGAGACCGCTGTCTACACTTAAAAAATTAAACTGAAATGTTTTTTTCCTTTGAGGAAAACGGGCTGCATTTCAAAAAATAAAAAGTTACATTATCTAAAAGCAAACAGACATATTGGTCAGCTGTCCCCAGCTAGCCACCGTCCCTATGTGTTTTGCAATTCCTAATGGGTCGCAAATTGTGACCTACCTCATGAATATTGATGAGGTAGGTCATCAATTGCGAACCCATTAGGAATCACTAAATGTGTCTGAGACATATTAGTACACCACAGTTTGCGAGTCTAAAAAATTCCCAATTTGGGACTCACAAAATGCATTGGTCGTGCATGTGGCCCCAAGTCTTTAAAATAGCTACTGTTCAAACAGATGTTGATTCCATTGGAACAAGGGTGCTAGACATGGAGGCAAAATTGAGTGTTTCATTTTATTCAGAGGCTACTAGGAAGCTGTCATTAAAGGCACTGCAGACACATTCAGAAATACTGATAATTTACTGCTAAGACTTAGAAAATCCCTTGAGGAGGGAAAACATTTGAAACTGAGTCTTGGAGGAGGGAGCAGAATGAGCCACCCTGGAGACTATACTGGTGGGCTTTTTCTCCATGCTCGTGGTAGTTGTACACCTGAAGTTGCAACTGGGGAGGGCAGACTGAGTGGTCCCACAAAAAAGGTTGGGTAACACAGAGATATCCTAGCCAAATTTCATAGCTACAAAGAAAAATAGATATTCCAATAGTCTGCTAGAAACACTGTAACCAACCGTTTTTTAAAAACTTTGAATGTACATTTTTATAAAGATGTCGTTTTCCCTACCCTCCTAAGACTGGATAAGGATCAACCTTCACTGACATGTAAGCTTTAGAGATCTCCATGTGCTTTTATGGCATTCTGTCCTTCATTTGATGGCGATACAACTTCACTGTACATGCATACTTCCCAAACATGTTCCTCCTCACGAGTATAAACTGTGGGTGATATCACTGCTTTACATGATGTTTTACTGTCAGCAACCATTAAACTGAACATTCAATTTGAAGCTACTTACACCTCAGTTTCTAATATTATGGGAACTACATTCAAGGACTTCTGGCGGTTTACTGTCTCTGGTTCCAACCTTGATTTAGATTATGGAGAAAAGGTTTTGACGATACAAACAAAGGAAGGAGTATCAGGAAGCGAGAATTCAAAAGAAAATTGATCTTTTGTTAGAAGACCCCTCACTCACCAACCTGGTTGGTGACATGCTTCATCATTGGGGTCCCACCCGGACAGCCGAGTGCCATCCTGGTGTTCTGCGACACCTGACTACAGTGGAGCGGGTAGTTTTTTGTGAGTGTGGTGTGAAAAGTGAGTTAAAAATTGGCCAAGTATAACTTCATAGAAAAAACTTTATTCTGAAGCTACTGGATAATGTTAAAAGCAATTATTGGATACTTGCGTTGGTTTGGTTGACCGACAGTAAATGTAAATGTACATGTATTTATATAGCGCAAATCACTGACCGAGGCCGGTATCTAAGCGCTTGCTTAGGGAACCCGTCCTGGCATTCCCTGTGAGATAACCCCGGCAGGGTATCCACAAGGTGAAAGCCAGGCATCCCGCCGCGAGGGGCCGTTGTGGAGATTAAGCAAGCTATTGCCCAGAGTCGCAGAGTGTGAACCCGTGAGTCGAGAAGGCACCGGAGCGAGAATTATCGAGTCCGTGGAATTGTTTTAGCCCAAGACCCGCCGAGGCGGGGAATTGAACCCTGGTCCAGGGCCGATCTCGGCGGGAATGATTTAAATGCCTGGTAACCGCCGTGTCACGGCAGCCACTGCTCGCGTTTGAAACTGCTCGCGGTTACCAGGCATTTAAATCATTCCCGCCGAGGTGACGTGGACACCGATTAAGAAATTTAACTATAGCATAGAGGCAACGTTGACATCACCAACCTCTCATCACCACCGGGCCGCCCGTGGGGGCGCCGGTAGGACTGTTCAACTCCACCATCTATATTGGTCTTTTTATACAGAACAGGCTGAACAATCAAGTGATTTCATACTACCTCAAGACATTAGGTGACCTATCCCCTGGAAGCTTGGACTGAGTTCCCACCTGACCAGCTTCATTGGTGTCCGATCCAGACCATTAGTCGGATTACGGCCAAGTTCCCCTCCTCCTCCTTCCTTGTCCCTTGTCCTGACGAAGACCCGCCGCCGAGGCCCCAAATATCCCAAGAGCACCAGGGTCGAAACGTCGACGCTTTTCAACTAGTGTGCCTGTACCTATATTGTCCCACTCCTTCCCTCCTTCAAACCGTGTGGCCAGGCCTATATAAAAAGCGGAAGGTTTCCCGCTTTGTTCTTTGTAAATATTAGAATTGTATATTATAAACGCTTTTCTTCCTTCTTCTAAACACTTGAGCACCCCTTTCTCTTCTCACAGACTATACTTCGTAGTCCTTGCGCCGTTTATGATCATTATTGTTTTATGAAAATTGTAAATAAATATGTAAATTTTGGTAGTACAAGTATCCAGAGTGTGGTTACAATCCTTTTCTTGCTGATTTATCAGGGTATTGTTTTCTATTTGCATTTAATGTGTATAAAATCATTGAGAAATTGCTTATATCTCCCCCATAAAGCTTGAGTTAAAGCATGCAGATTTAATTGCATTTTCTAAATCAGAAATGATTCTCACGTAAGGTTTTTTCTGATTGATAGTCAAGGACCATTGTTTTTCTTTAACTATTTCATACCCAGGTCCTTTGATTCTATGGGTGATACCCCATTGATTTAACAGCATCTTGAATTGACATCTTTTTAGGACCTGGACCCAATGAAGTTTCTCGAGGTTTGTTGGGATGTGGGTCCATTTGGGGAGGTCAAGGATGAGGCTGGCCGCTGAGTTCTGTATGCTCTGCAGTCTGCTCATGAGGTGTGTGGTGATTCCTGCATAGAGTGTGTTGTCGTAATCCAAGTGGCTGGTGACATGGGCTTGAGTGTTGGTATATCTTGTGCTTCTTGTTCTAAGTCAGATTTTTGATTGGAATATTGACAGTTTGTCACTTGGTCACTCCTTAATCATGAACCTTATACCCTTGAACTTTTATATAGTCTGGGTTATGGAGACGTTTGTCTTTTTGACCATTTTACACTGTATATGTATATCTTTGGTGCACTTATACCTTTCATCACTAATCTAGTGCACTGCTGTTTTTACTAGGAACACCTATTACTAATCTTGTATGCCCTTACATTTTTACTGTCTCCACAATATATGCAAATGGTATCACAAAATGTTATTGTTGATTTAGTGATATGAGGGATTTATATTAGCAATCATTGAGGCTCCCTAAAACAGTATTGCTCTTGTAGTAAATCTGAAGGAACAAATTTCATGTTGGCATTTACATTACCCATTTCATAGGTCTACTGGGCATGCCTCCTGATTTGTTTTGGGTAAATCTACAAGATGCCTATTTTCACATCCCAGGAGCGAAGAAGCCCAATTTCTGAAAATGCATGGCAGTAGTGGCAGCCCATCTTCATTGTCAATTTTTTTTTATTTAGTTGTATCTGCTTAATTGGCTAGTAAACGTTCAAACAAAGTTACGCAAGAGTTGCGTATGATAGTAGCATTATTTCACCCTCTAGGCATACATGTAAATCTGCAGAAGTTAGTAACAATGCCAGTGTATGTTTTCCCCTTTCTAGGGTCAACACTAGATGCAACAAAAGGAAGGTGTTTTTTTCAGAGGACAGTGCGCTCAATCAGGAGAAAGTGTGGCCTACTTTTGAACTCTTGAAATCCCACATCTCGAGAGATCTCCCTGCCTAAATCAATGGCCTCTTGCTCATTCATGTCTCCCAATACAAGATGGAACATGAGGCTACTTACAATATTTGAAAGATCAGTGGTCTCCGAAAGAAAAAAGTTCTCTATGTTGGTGGGGCAAGAAACAAAATTGAGTGCAGGAAGTTGTTTCTTATAAATACTGCAACACTGTCAGAAATCAGTGTTGCATCCCTAGTGAACTGTAGGCCCGTCTGAACTGAAAAATGTATCGGTAGATGATCTCTGGAGAATCAGTGAGACACCGTACTTTATCAAAATCTCAGAACTGGAAGCAGTCTATTTGGCTCTAAAGCCCCTCCTACCCTCTAATGACCAGTGTCTCGAGCCAGACTATGATGTGCTGGTTGTACAAACAGGGAGGTACCAGATCAAGATGCCGGTTTCTAAAAGCTCAGATCATTTGGTCATTGACCCTAGCCAGACTTCTGGCGTTAAAGGCAATTAATCTACTAGAGATTCATAATATTCAAGCAGAAGTATTATGCAGGTTTTTTGAAGAAAACTACAAGTAGATTCTGGACAGTGGCGTCCTTCAGAAAATGTTTGTAGATTGAAGGCAACCTCAGATAGATCTGTTTGCCACTTCTCAAAACACCAAATTGCAAAACTTTTCTTCCAGGCGGATCGCTTTTGAATAATTGAGTACAGACATTACTGTATGCTTTGACACCTATTCCATTGTTCACAGCAGTACAATTGAAGTGTTTAAACTCCCGAGCAACAGTGATCTTTACTGATCCCGAGTGGTTGAGTCAAGGGTGTTTATCAAATGTAAATGTTTTTGTACTTGTATAGCACACAGCTACCCGCAGTGGGTTTCTCGGCGCTTGTACGAATACCACAAGGGAACCCTTCCTGGCTTTCCCTGTGAAGTGTCCACTCCTGGGCACCCCCATGGTACAGACCAGGCATCCCTCGCGTTGTGGGGGCCGTTGTGGCGACTAAGCAAGCTATTGCCCAGAGTTGCAGCGTGGGACCCATGATCAGAATAGGCACTGAGGCGAGAATATCCGGTCAGGGGAATTAATGAGCCTGAGACCCACCGGGGCAGGAATCGAACCCTGGTCCCTGGCCAGAGCTCTGCATCGAGGTCTGCCTGCTCTAACCATTGAGCCACACTTCTCCATATTGAGCCACACTTCTCCATCCTCAGCAAATATTCTTAAAACTACACAGGTGACTGCCATGCTACCGAAAAGCCTTACCAGACTACAGGGTCAGTCAGTCAGTCAGTCAGTCAGTCAGTCAGTCAGTCAGTCAGTCAATCACTTTTATTCGATTTTTTAAAAATCACAAAAAGACACAGGATACAGATATATAAAAAAGACAGTAAAGGGCAACAATAATAAAATCTGTACAAAATATATCATATATCAAATCAGCATATTTCATGAATTCAAAAAAGATGATATAAGTACACAAAATGATACAACGATATAAATTAATCAAAAAAAAATTTATTTCACCTAATCCTAAAAATTTAAAACACCAGAGTTTGCTAAAATATTTCATTTAAAATTTGTCCTTGTCTTCCTTTTTTACGCCTTTTGTTTATGCGAACTCCTGCTACTAAAAAATTTGCTACATGAAAAGTTATTCACACATTATGCAAAAGTTGCAAAAATAAGAGTGCTGGCCTAACCTGTAAAAAGCCAGCCTCTCGAAGAATCGGTAGGAGTTATTTTTTCCTAATTTGTGCGTAATGATCGCAAAACATAATAAAGTGTAGGGTGTCCTGAGATGAGAAATGATCACAATCACATGGATTTGCATTATCAGGAGTTTCCCATCTAGCATAGGTGCCTAGCAAAAAGTGTATCAGGTTTAAACGAAATCTAGTTAAAAGAAAACGGTGGAATGGTTTGTTAACAAAGACCAGGAAAGGTTCTAGACCTGGGACAGTAATGAGGGCGTAATTTCTTCTAACAGTCGGTTTTTTAAACTCTTTCCCCCCGCTCTGCTATAAAAGAGTTTATCAGTGATGTTTTTATCATCGTGACATCCTCTATTTGAATGCTATCAGGGGAGTGGAAAAGATCTACACGTCCCACGAGTGATAGCATAGATTTCACATAGGCCAGCCATGGGATTTTTAGGGCTCCATCCATGGCCAGGCAATCTTTGAGGATCTGGTGATTTAGGGAGATTTCCTCATTTAGCCAGGTTTTTAACCAAGAGATGACAGGGGCCGATTTTATTTGGTCTGTAACAAACTACAGGGTCAGTCAACTGTTTCATCTGAAACACTAGTTGCATTGGACAATATGGATACTTCAATCTTCCATAATCGTTTAAGGGCATCTGATGAAAGTTTTGCTTTTAAGTGGAACACGTTTTTCTTCAGATGCCAGCAGTACAGCCACAACCCTATCTCCTGGCAATAGGAATAATTCTAGCATACATAATTCATGTTGCCAAAGCTAAGCTGCAGTTCACTTTAGAGAAGGTTCACCTTGCAAAGAAATCAACATTTAGAAATGGTCCTCACTAAATTTTCTCAGGGTTCCAGTGATTAAAGACTTCCAAGAAGGCTTAAGTAACCTCTTTGCTTTCATAAAACCAAATATTCAGCCATATATGGTCAACTTGGTCCTTTCTGTATTAGTGGGTTCCCTCCTTTTGAACCTATTCACAAGGCTTCATTGCAGCTTCTGTCATGGAATTCCGCTTTTTTATTAGACATCACTTCAGCATGCAGCATTACCAAGATACAAGCCCTTTTTCTGTCGAACTTTGTATCATTTTCCATTCTCATAGGGTAGTCATGGGAACCATACTTCTTTTCTTCTTAAAGTGCTTCCAGAACTTCAAATTAATAAGACTCTTAATCTCCCAATCCTTTTTTGTACTGCAGCTATTCCAGCCACTTTTCCCTGCATTCTCGAGAAGTAGTGAGAGTTTTACATTTTTATTTTTTACATTTGTTATCTTTGTATTGAGAGTTCTAACCAACTATTAACGCTTACAACTATGGTCTTGGTGGATTGTGTGGTATCTTACCAGTGTGTTGCCATAGGAATTGAGCAGTGGGTTGTAGAACTTGGATTGGGAGTATGGAGATGCTGTGGAATGATGCAGGTGAGTTGCCGGGATGGGACGTCTCCTATATGCTGTAATGCATAATAAACCTTCCGGTGAAACCTTTGCTTGGGAGTCTTACTTCATCACAGATTGTTTCCTGTGTTCTTTTCTGTTAGCAGTTGAAGAGCAAACTTTTACCAAGGAATCTCATGCGCCATTCTATGAGGGGAAAAGTAGCTCTACAATTTGGTTTAGAAACAACGTTGGCTGTTTTATTAAGACAGCTACTTGGAGTCCGTCTATTACTTTACAAGACACTACTGTCTTAAATACTGAATCCAGGGACACTGACCCTATTGAATTTAGCCTGTGGTACAGAGAGGGAAAGCCCCTGATTTTGATAAAATCCCAGGGGTTCTCTTCCTCTCTGAAGTGGATGTATTTAGTGTCATTCTCAGTCACTGTTTTAATGCGGCCGTAAGTGGTGCACAGATCTCTGAGCCTTGACTAGGGAATGGAGGTGATCCCAGTGTATAAAAAGGAAGACAAAAACAACCCCGCTGATTAGCCTGATATCTCCCACAAATTGTTTTGCAGGCACCTGTTGGGAGATTACATGACTGGATTAAGGAAAATGAGATTCTCTCACTCCTTCTGGATGGTTTTAGAAAGAATACTGGGACAATGGATCAGCTATTTAGATTTGTAATGATTTTATGGAAGCACGTGGGCATTCAAAAGGAACACGTATACATCGCATTCGAGGACTTTATGTGCTGCCTTTGACCTTATCCCCACGGATAGTGGAGAAGTGTGGCTCACCAGTTAGAGGCGGCAGGCCCAGAAGCAGAGGTCAGCCCGGGACCAGGGTTCTATTCCCGACGCAGCAGGGTACGGAACCAATGTCAGCGGGCTTGATAAATCTCTCCTCGGTGTCTCTCTAACCATGGGTCCCACTCTGCAACTCTGGGCAATAGCTTGCTTAATCTCCACAACGGCCCCCTCGCTGCCGGGGATGCCTGGCTTCACCTTGGGGATGCCCAATAGGGACCATCTCACAGGGAAAGCCAGGACGGGTTCCCCAGCGGTACACAGCGCCAAGAAACCCCAGGGTGAACGTGCGCTCTACAAATACATACTAACATAACACATGGAAAATGGGGAGTTCTAGCACAGCTAGGTGTTCCAGACTCCACCAGAGGAATTCCGCTCAGATAAGATGGGGACAAAATGGCAAACTTACTGAATGCGTTAAGGTGGGCAGAGGGGTGAGACAAGGGTGTGTCTTGGCCCCAACTCTGTACACCCTATGCATTATTCGACTACTAGACCGCCTATACGATTGTAACGGGGACCCCCCCAAGATAGCTGGTAGCCCAGTTGCGTCTTTGTTTATGGACGACACAATACTCGTTTCTAGGACACCCATGGGGCTATAAAACGTACCGAAAAGGTTTTCAGCATCATGTGAGGATCCTGGTCTTGAAGTCAATGTAAACAAGACAAAATGTATGGTGTTTAAACCCCATCAATCTTTTAAGGGAAAAGTGAAGCTGGGAAACAATGTGCTAGAACATATCTATGAATGTGTATAGTTAGGGGTCAGATTTACTAATACCATGGCATGGCCCTCACATATTTCCAATTCCCAGCTCACCCTGCAGCATGTCAGCTCTGCCATGTTTAAACAGCCGAAAGCAAGTACATGTAGGCCAGTTACCCCTGCTATTGATATCTATCAGCAAAAGGGGTAAGTGCTGCTTTATACACGGCTGAGATCTGGGGTTACCAGAGCGTAGGGTCCATAGAGAAATCAGAAAATATCTTTAGGAGATCAACACTGGGCTTACCACGCAGTGTGCCCTTAACCCCTGTTAGAAATGGGGGTCTCTAGTTGGCAGAGGTAGGTACCACTGTCCAAATAGGGACCCTTGCTTCTAGTCAGGGCAAGTAGGAAACCGTCTGAGTAGCTTGGCACGAGCAGTCGAGGCTAATCAGAAGGCAATGTGTAAAGTATTTGTACCAACACTCACAGTAACACAGTGAAAACACCACAAACTGACTCCACAACAGTTTAGAAAAATAAAGGTATTTAATGAAACTACACAAGACCAAAACAACAAAAATCCAACATACACAGTTCAAGAATATGGTTTCAAAAGAGTTCTTGAGGTTGCGATAAAAGTTCTTTAGGTTGCGATCAAATAATCCACAGTTGCGTGAAAAGTTCACAGTTGCGTCATGTTTAGCTCATAGTACCTTTAGTTGCGACAAAGTTCCAAAAGCAGAAGCTTTTGCAGTGGAAAACAAGCGATGCATTGCTCCTACGACCCTGGGGAGGCGTTTGCGACAGCCCCGCTGCAGCAGCGGGCGTGTTGCGACGAATCCGGTCTCTATGGGGAGGAAGGCCACTTGTATGGATTCCAGTGCGTAGGTTCTGTAGGAAGTTTGTTCTCGCAAAGGCACGATGCGACTATCTTTGGAGATGCGACGATCTCCGGGGCGACGATCCGCGGACCAGCGGTGATCTTCTCTCTCGCAGCTCCTCGATGTGATGGCTTCGGCGATGACTCTTGCAGCGACGTGATGCGGTCAGCAAGCAGGTGGTGCGGCGATCTCACCCATCGACGACAGGCTCTGCGACGACACTCGCAGCGATGTTAGACTTCCCGCACTGATCGGGTGAGTCCCGCAAACAAAGGATGCGACGGCTCTGACAGCGGCAACAGGCGCTGTGACGATCTCGACCTTCGTAGCAAACGGAATTTCCTCGCACTGTCGGGGATGCGCTCCGCAGCGAGCGATGCAATAACTTTTCTGTAGCAAAGACTTTAAATCTTGGTTTCCAGCTTCCCAGCACAGGTACAACTTCCAGAGGCACCACACATGGGCCACGCACTCCAGGAAGGACAGAACTCTCTCAGTAGAGCTCAGGGGAAGCTGGGGGTGAAGTCCTTTTGTTCCTGGGAGTTCAAAACAGGGAGCCAGCTCTTCTCCGGCCCTTGGAGATTCCTTCATGTAAGGGGACACAGCACAAAGCAAGGTCCTTCCCCTCTCCTTGGCAGCAAAGCAATCCAGCAGAGCAACAGCTGGACAATCTTCCTTCTTCAGTTTCAGCTTTCTCCTTGGCAGAGGTTCCTTCTTGATTCCAGAATGAACTAATTTTCTGTTGTCAGGGGTCCTTTACTTATACCCCTAAAAGTCTTTGTTCTCTTTGTGCAAGTGGGCCCTGAGCCCGGTCTGAACCAGTTCTGGGTGTTTCTTGAGCACTTTGTTTTCCTGGCTTCTCCTTTCCTTTCAGAGTGAGGGGCAGGGTCGTCAGCCGCCCAGCAGGAGGTGGAGCCAGCATTGTGGAAGGCAGGCACAGCCCTATTCAGGCCCAGGTGCTATCTCCTCCCACCACTCAAGTTGCAAATGCAGTCATTCAGCCTAGGGCTGACTCAGCCAGCCTCCTGGGGAATCCCCAGCCCCTGTCACTCTCAAACCAGACAGTCAATACACAAACAGGCCAAGGCACACAGAAGGGTCAGACAAGAGAACAGCAACTTTCTAAAAGTGCTGTTCTCAGACCAGGATTTAAAAACAACCTTTCCTAAAAGATGTGTTATTATATTCTGAGTTCAGGGATACTAGACTCTTATGTCCTATCTTGTTCCTATGGGAAGAAATGCTGGTAACCACGGTAGCCAGCACCCCCCATGTTAACCTATGGAGCAAGATAGCCTTACAATAGTGAAAAACGAAAATGGCTGTAATTCACTACCAGAGCATGTCACCTGCACCAGTACATGCTCTACCTTTCACATACACTGCACCCTGCCCAGGGGGTACCTTGGGCCTTCCATAGGGGTGACCAATGTGCACAAAAAGGGAAGGGTTAGGCTTGGTCAGGGGGACACTGACCAGGAGGACATGGCAGTTTACAGACTGCACACAGGCACTGCGATGGCAGGCCTGAGACACCATTTTAGGGCTACTCATGTGGGTGGCACAATCAGTGCTGCAGGCCCACTAGTAGCATCTGTCATCACCAGCCCTGGCACACCCAGTGCACTTTACTGGGGGCTTCTTGGTGATACAAATATGCCAATCAAGTATATCCAATCATCATAACAATCTACACAGAGAGCATATGCACTTTAGCACTGATCAGCAGTGGTAAAGTGCGCAGAGTCCTATTGCCAACAGCCACGGGTCAGGAAAAATGAGGGAGGAAGAAGCAACAAGTTTGGGGATGACCCTGTAAGAAGGGACAGTTCCAACAACCCCTATTCGTCTTTACATTGTTCACTATAACATACAACTTGTGGCAATATTCAGACCTTTAGCCTACTGGACATGTGTCTGGCATAACAATGCACCACTCTCCATGAGAGAATCATTTCTAGAATTAATAGCACTGGACAACAAGCATTTACAATGCAGTGGTCTCTGCATTCTTAAAGTTAGAGCTATTGACATTGCTCATGACATTATTTGTATTTATGTTTTTGTTTTTAAAACATAAATAAATGGCATTGTCAGGAGAGCAAGCACAACGAACGAGGGGGCAGGACAGCAAGCACAACCAACTAGGGGGCAGGAGAGCAAGCACAAGCAACGAGGGGGCAGGACAGCAAGCACAACCAACTAGGGGGCAGGAGAGCAAGCACAAGCAACGAGGAGGCAGGACAGCAAGCACAAGCAATGAGGGGGGGCAGGAGAGCAAGCGCAACCAATGAGGGGGGGGGGCGGGAGAGCAAGCGCAACCAACGAGGGGGGGGCAGGAGAGCAAGCACAACCAACGAGGGGGGGGCAGGAGAGCGAGCAAGCACAGCCTACGAGGGGGAGCAGGAGAGCAGGCACAACGAACGAGCAAGAGGCAGGAGAGCAAGCACAACCAACTATGAGGGGGCAGGAGAGCAAGCACAACCAGCAATGGGGGGGCAGGAGAGCAAGCACAACCAGCGAGGGGGGCAGGAGAGCAAGCACATCCAACAAGGGTGGGGCAGGAGAGCAAGCACAGCCAGCGATGGGGGGGGGGGGGGCAGGGGAGCAAGTACAACCAGCGAGGGGGGGGGGCAGGAGAGCAAGCACAACCAACGAGGGGGGGGCAAGAACACGGGCACAATCAGGGAAGATAGGCAAGAAAAGGGAGCACTCACCGAAGCTTCTCGACTTCTTCCGGCGGCGGTCGGGCAGAAATGGCGTCAGAAAAGTGCCGCCATTTTCGCGTGGTGGCGTGGTTTTTGCTGTTGGGTGACAGGTGACGTCACGGAGTTAAAAACTGCAAAAAACACACTCGCGAATCCAAAAAAGACGGGGCTTGAACGGAGTGACGACCTTCTCCTCCAATGGCTGGCCTCCGTTTAGGAAGCCAGCCAATGGAGAAGAGGGGCGGGTTCAAGCCCCCATACACTGTTTACATAAAATCTCGGCTGCGCGACACTGCTGCGCAGTGTAGACTAGGCTGAGACCTAACAAAAGGGATCCCTATGTACCCATTGAAATAAGTTATTTGCAGTGGGTGCTTTCCTCCCTCCCCGGTTGCTAACCCAACAAACACACTGGAAGTGTGCTGGCATTGGTGCAAGGGTCAGATGCCGACATATTGTGCAGGAGTGATTCATTGAGGCTGGCCGAGAACCAGCTCAATAATGCCTATTGGAACCGGAATCCAGTCCACCCCTCCCTACCCCCCCCCCCCCCCCCCCCCACCCCACATTCCAGCCTGTGTTTCCATGGCACAGCAGGGCCATCTCTGGGCAGTGCGGCTTCGGCCCCCACACTGGGCGCCGACTTCAGTTGGGGCGCTGTATATTATGGTTTTATAAGCACCTGCTGCTGCGCTCCGTACTTCCAACAATTTTCCGGAAACAATAACAATGTCAAGATAACTCCACTGATTAATATTCTTCATGGAGAGAGTTAACTTTTGTCTATTGGAAGTTTTTACTAAAACCTAATGTAGAAGAGTGAGCAAATAACTGTGAACAAAGAGGTGCATGAAAACTGCACAGTATAAGTTAGAGCGATATGTCTTTCATTATCATAATGTTTCAAATTGAGCAAATTTGGATAGAAATACATTCTTAATATTTAAGAGAACCCCTGACCATGGTGCTACATTTAAATTCTGAGTTTGTGCTTTTCCAGACAAGCACTCTTAAACTATACTGCCTACCAGTGTGAATGACACCTTGGAGTCCTTTGGCGTATGTAACGTTTCCTGTACACTGATTAAAACACTGATAAAACTCATCAAAGGCATCTGACAGAAAGTAATTATGGAGACTTGAGAGGCTCTATTAAAGGGTGGTTGTGAGGAAATCCGTGGTGGAGGTGGTAATGGGGGAGGGGAGGGGTGCCAACAAATAATGCGGCTTCTGGTACCACCAGTGCTAAGGCCGGCCCTGCAGGGCAGTCTCGGTGTCCGCTGATGTAACGGCCGGATTCTCGGACCAGATAGGATCAGCTCCTCAGAGCACTTCCAACCCAGCCGGAACGTAATCACCTCCCTCCTTAGGACGTATTTACAATAAGTATGTATATGCCTTGTACCTAAGGATGGGGAATTAGCAATATACATGCATAGGTTTTCTACAATATCCCACTCATACCAGTTAGTCTCGCGGCGACTTAGGCCCAGACTAGTCTACACTAGGGCAGTTCTGATTAGTTACCATTACACACTGACCACAGTCAGTGCTCGCTCGGCAAGCCGCAATCCTGCGTGCCTACGCACCAGTGTCCTCCCTGGTGTTCTCTCACTCACAGCCTGATCCGCAATCCGGCGGATCTACGCACCATTGTCCTCCCTGGTGATCTCTCACTCACATTCCGATCCACAATCCGGCGGATCTACGCACCAGTATCCCGCCTGGTGTTCTCATTAACGCCGCTTACCAACGACGATCACTTTCCTATGAATACCTTTGGAAGGAATCTCTCATTGGCTACTCGGGATATGATACTACAATATTAGGAATTATACAACAACTTACCAAATTAGAGGATGTGCAATCTATTCTTCACATCGAGGGGTCCCTCTCTCCCTCATTGCTCAGTCACTTCTTACCTGACCGGGAATTACATCCGTTCATGAAAACAATGCCTGACTAGAAGAACAGCTTACCCTGATTGAACAAGAATACAAGGCACATGCTGGTTCACTAAGAACTGGGGTACTTTATTACAATGATCATAAAAACACAATACTACACTATGACATATATCCTGCAAAGAAAAGTGAAAGGTTAGAATGTGCACACTATGGGAAAAAAGGTCGACGTCACCTGAGTAATGTGAAGTCTGGATTCAGCAGTCATCTAGGTTCCCTTCTCGTCTGTGCCTTGGCTCGTCTTAAAGTCACACTTCGGCAGTCACGGGTACACGTCTGCACCGCTATGCTCTGTCTTCTCTGCTTCCCTCCAAGTCACTGGAACCTTCCTTTCATTAGCTGCTTTCTCTCTGGCTGTTCTGCGCTACTCCTCTCTCCTCTCAATCACGGACCATCTCTACTTCTCGGCTTCGATCTTATAACTCAGTTTCAGCCACTCTGGTATTTGTTCTCCTGACTAACTGCTTCATTCGGAATGCTCTGATCGTATAGGTCAAAGCTCGCCAGCTGCTCCAATTAAAATAACTTCAATCTTTCTAACAGAGTATCAGCTTCTTGGTCTTTCTCGGACTTCAAAATGGCGACTGTCTGCCTGGAAATAATTAATGGCATTGATGCTAACAGCTAGCTGCCGCCTACAGACTGACTAACTCACTGCCTCATGCTTTCGCTAATATGGAAGCTTGTCCTTTCATGGAAAGTTACGGCCAGTAACCTGCCGCCCACCAAATTCTTGTACCTCCCCGTACCAAGGACACGTTCCCAGCCGGCCGGCCTGATGTTGTGTCTTCGGAGTGGAGAAAAATACAGTCTTTCGATAAGGGCCAGCCTGAGCCGGTTCTCTCCAAGCGAACAACACTTCGAAACTAAAACATTACATTTGACCTAGAAGCATCTCAAGCTGCCGGGGCAGAAAGCAAGATGGAGTCTCTCCCGTTTGAGGCCTACAAGGCCCGAAATAAGCATAACTCCATAGAAGGTATACTAACACTCTTGCAAAAGGACGGATTATCACTAATACTAATGAATCTATCCCCTAACATAAGTTTATAAGCCCTGATCTAAGGAAAAGGGTACGAAAGTGCATTACTATGCCCTATGAATAGGCCCTGTCTATGGTTCTAATCCTTGCACTAGAATGATAATAGACTGGAGTCACTTCCAATCATCCTCCCTCAAAGGAGGGCCGAAAAAGTCGGTCAGAACAGCTACTTCTCTGCTGCCAATGTCTTATTGGAGTGTTGCATCCTTACCATAGAGAACACGGCTCATGCAATACAGTACTGTTTCACCCTGTATGTGCAGCAGAGACATTCACAGTGCCAATACCTGGAGAAGAGAGCATAGAGCTGGGCCTTGCATTGCTCTATTTGTGACGCCAGATTTATCTCCGTATCCAGGGAGCCCTGATTCCAGCTCCGGTGTAATTAGAGGAAGTGACGCCAGCGTTATTTGTGTGTCCGTGCAATGCTTCCTCTCCTCTCCCGCTGAAGGGAATGGGGAATTATTGCCGTCTCGCGCAAAGCATTGTCTTCCTGAATCAGCCGGTGCGTGCGCGGATGAAGCGAGAGGGCGAGGGTCTCTGGCGTGTTACCCGGGGCTGGACCTCTCGTTCATTCGCAAGCGCCAGTAAACCGTGTTTAAAAGGCTGCAGCAGCCACAGAATATGACGAGTCGTGTTCAACATCCACCACTGGTGGCACCGGGAGCGGTAACCCGCTCCCCTGTGTGTCATGAATACAAGAAGAACAGGGGCAATAATACCAAGGCGTGACCAGCCAACCCCATCCCAACATACACTGTGGAGAGGCCAGCAGCACGGGTGAGTGTTTTAGGGAAGCCGGGCACGCACCTGCAAAGAGCCCTCGGGCCCCCCGGACACATACGTAAGGAGGATGAGCAGCCCATGCTGGGAGAGCCGCCCACCCTGGAGGGGGGCGAGGCCGGGAAAGGTGCCGAGGGGGCCCCCGCTGCCGACAGCCAGGGGGTAAGTATACTGGTTGATGATGGGCCGGGGGATTTGGGGCTAAGTACCAGGTGGTCTTTCCTGTGAAAGGAGATAGGAATCACCTCTGGGGACTGTTTCCGAGTGATTTCACGTGATGGATACCATCTCTTCGGGCGTGCTGCCGAATAGTTCGTACAAAATAAGCGGCTTAAGTGAGTGATATGTTCTTTGCTTCAGCTGATAGAAGCTACGCTGGTAGATGCAAACCCCGGTCTGGATCCGGGTCCTGGGGGGAAGCACTTCCAGGTCGCCGCAGGCAGCGCGGCGGCCCCTTCAGGTCAATGCAGGCGGTGCGTCAGAGCGCTTCACAATAGGAACATAAATGATACATGAGAAGATTTCGAGTGAACACGTTACAAAAGCAGACATTAAGTTACAGGAGGCAAAAGTGACCATTGTGAGCAAAGAAAATACAAGAGGTAGCAAAAGGTACATTACAGGAGGAGTAGACTGGGACCTTGGCGAGAGGGAGGGTGTAACGCCCACCACTAGAAAAGGGGCGGGGCTTAAAAAACGAGAGAGAAACTCCCCCGAATCCGCTCAAGACAGGGCCTGAACCGAGTGACGCCCCTCTCCTCCAATGGCTGGCCAGCATTTACGAGGCCAGCCAATGGAGAAGAGGGGCGGGTTCAAGCCCCATACTGGACAACATTAAATCTACGGCTCCGCCCACTGCTTACAGCAGTGTGGACGAGGCCTCGACCTAAAAAGGGAGTATCCCCTGGTTAAAACATGTCAAAACCTGACTATTTAATTTGGCATTAGTGCGCTGTGGATCAATCCCCACTGTATTAAGAAACCTACTTTGATGTCTCTTAAACGGAGATATTGCCACTGTATCTGTGCCCAGTGGTTGAACCCTAACACCGTGGGGGATCTAACTGCCAGGTTTTTGGATTTCAAAGATAATCTGCACTCCGAGGAGTTCCTGAACCAGATTGAACCCCCGCAAGCGAAATCTTTATACCTCCAATTTAGTTATGACATTTTGCTACTTATCGTATTTCGCTTTAGATGGAATGGCCAAAACATCTTGCCTCTATGTCTATTCTGCCTAGATAGCCTCAAAACAGAGGAGAATTTTCTATTACTTTGTTTCGGATATGCTGCGAACAGGAGATCTTGGTTAGTTCCAGTTTGTCGCATCCTGTCTGTAAGACCAATGAGGCCCACCACTGGGATTTTCAGAAGTGACTCAACTGCATGGCTGATTTTCGCTCTATCAAAATATTTGTTACACACATGACGTCTTAGATGCAAGTGGATGCCATGATGTGATAAGTCGAAATGTACCCTTCTGAATGGATGCCTTACCCGAAGGAGTGGTTTGGACCCTGAAATGAGTTTCACTAATGGGGTTCTTCTCATTTACTGGTCAAATGTTACATTTATGGGGGACTCCTAGAAAGCTTGTGTAGTGCCATTCACTGTGTTTGGTTTATTATGTACATAATATGTGTCTATTAATCTCGACCCTAGCACTGATTGTTTTTACTATGGAAGATATTAATCTGAGCAGGATTTCCAATGTTATAGATTTTTCTACTGCTAACCTCTTCGACGCGGCTCAAATTCCACTGCGGTGCGGCGGATTTTGACGCGCGCGCAGTTCGAACGGCCCCGGGCCGTCTGACGCACACGAGCACCTTGACGTCGGACGGCCGGGGCCGTTCGACGCATCAAAGAGGTTAATACGGTAATAATAGCTATGCTGCTAAAAATAAATTATGTACTATTATGGTTTTGTTATAAACTGATTAAAGATTATTACTACTACTACTACTGTCTTGAGTGTTATAAAAAAGCTGACAAACCTAGGTCAAGGTGTAATCAGAAAGATTTGGTGGAGGCTTCATTATTAGTCATAATACTTTCAACTTTTATCGATTATGGCTGAGAGTCTCAGAAGCCTTTTGTAATTTGCTTGCTAATCTGTCCTAGCATTTATCAGAATATGTGAAGATCCTGCAATGCAGAACAAATGATTACTTACTTGTAATCCTGGTTCTGCATTACAGTGATCTTCATTCAAATCATAAATGATCTTCCCCCATCCGTGACCTATTACCTCACCCATTCGGGTAAAAGGCATCATATTATTCTCTAGTGCGACTCTGCATACCATCGAAAACAACTGACTTTGTGAGGCATACTTTCAGAACAATACGTCATGGGCTCGGAAGTTACAGGACAGGGTGATTTTTAAGACGTTTATTGTAAAAACCCATTAGGCAGCTGTTTTTCTAATTTTCTGTCCTATGTTATACAGCAGTGGCTTTGTAGGTGCTGCACTGTTGTTTTAGAAAAGGGATTTATTTTTAATGGTCTAACATTTAGAAAACCTTGCTTGAATAGGCGCTGTCTCTCCACACGTTTTCATGCTGGATTCCTCATCCTCTCGTAGTTCTGCTTTTTTATGTATTGGATATAAAATGTTCTAGAAAACTTGCATGCAGCAGGGAATTATTCAGTGGCGGCCGGCATGGTTCGTAGGTGGGGAGGCGGGCACGAGGGTTGTGGGGGACGGTTTGTGCGCAAATTATTTTTCTTTAAAACACCTTGTCGCTAGGTCCCGCATCTCTGCTCCTGCTCTCCTCGTCTTGACTTGAGGAACAGGAAGCACAGCCAGGCTCCCCTGACCAAGCACAACACTGCAATGCAGTGTTGTGTGATTTGTCTGAGTGTCCTGGTTCGATGCTCAGCCAGGAAATGGGGCCTGGGCATGTTCTCCATACAGGCTGTAATGCAGCCTGCATGGGGGACAGGGAAAGTGCGCATGACTGTTTTAGGTGGCCTGAGAGATCCGGCCAAACAGTCATGTGCACTTAGGAATGGGCAAACCACACCTCCCCTGCCCTACTCCGAGAGCAGAGATGCCTCGCCCGCACGCTCAGAGTTATTCTCATTTTATGTTCCTTTATGTTGCACTGCTTAAAAGCAGTGGGCGACTCTCCTTCGCCATAGCAGAGGAGCCGCCACTGGAATTATTCTAATATGTATGACTTCATTGAAGATCACTGCAATGCAGAAGCAGGACTAAAAATAACTGTTTCTTATTCATATTTTCAGTTTAACAGCGCATGATCCAATGTTTTACGTAGAGCTGTACTCACTATCAGTGTAACAGAATTGCTTGTACATCTTATGGCTATTTACATGAGTATGCTGTATGGTTGCTTTAAAAAATAAATAAACACATGAAAAAACAGAGCATGAGCCTAGGCCCGGGGGGTCCTCCTGTCAAACTGTAGGGCTGAATTGGATAGAATATTTTCATGAAGAGAGACTAAATATAGATCACTGTCACATTTCATGCTGAATGAGTTTATTTGATTAAGGGCTGCTGCTGAAGTAAGGCCAGTGTATGCAGCTGCCATAAATCTCTAATGTAGGGCTGCAGATTGCAAGAAATGGTTTTGTTACTAGGGAAAGCTGCCCAAACAGCAAAATACCATAATGCTTGGGCCTCCGAAAATCCTTACACTGGAGCCAGTTTGATTGTTACTGCTTGAGGAAATTCCTGTTTGCCCATAAGGTAGGCTACAATCTGTAGTGTTTGTGTATTCATATGTGTTTACATTTGCATGCATGGTCCCCACATAAATAACTGAGCAACAGTGGCGGACTTGCGTCGGCTATGTATGCGGTGGATTTTAGGCCAAACTTATTTCTTTAGCAAGATTGTTTGGAATGGTTTGTCTAGCATACAGCACTTTGAGGCGTATTGCCAGTGCAAGCCATTTTGATAGCAAAGCCTTAGTTCTGCTCTGCTTTTGTAAGCTGGGAGACCCAAATTGGTTTTTACAAGACAGTCGTTTGAGACCTTCTCTGATGTAGAGGGTTGTATCGCCATAGGTTGTCCAGACATATTTTGTGTAGTTAACTTGGAAGCGTGAAAGGGTAGAGTGGGAATTAATCCAATTTCAACTCAAGTGAGTTGTGATTTGGGTTTGTTGATGTGGGGTTGGTTATCTTTTGCCCATAATGCCTTCAGATCACTAGTGTATCTGCCATTTCTAAGTAGGATTTCAGTGAGAACCTCTACGTCGAGCTTTTCAGCTTGTATTTGTACAGTAGGCAATAAAGCTGAAAACTTACCGGAATCTTATGAGTTAAAATCTAAAATCTTGAGTACTGTCCTTGAAGTAACATTGATATTAGGGAGCAGATTGGAGTTGTAACCTCTTACAGTATTTGTTTTTTGCAGACCGCATGATAAGTTAATTTACATTCCAGCTCCTCTAGTGCCCACACCGCCATCGCTCGCTCCACTTGTACCCACTACATTCACAACCAAGAAGACTCATGAGACATAATTGTGGGAAAACGGTGGTGCAGGTTTATTTGCATACAACAGCAGATAGGTGGGTCATCTTACAGGCGATCCAAGACGGCAGCCCCTCGCTGACCCGCCTGCCTAATTAGCCAATTTGCACGGTAAGTCGATGCTCTTGACGGTGCAATACCTTTAATAGTTATCTCGTTTACTCCCGCCCCCCCTGTCGGGGCGGAGCGATGAGGCACACCCCCGGTCGGTTTAGGCCCCCCGACCGCCCGAAGGACTAACGGGGCGCCGACGTTGTTTCCTGGAACCCCCTCGGCTCCAGGTTCTTGGCTCGGGCACCCCTACTGTGCCAGGCAGAGGTATTGCTGTCTCCTTCTGCCGCAGAGGTACCCTTACTGTCCATCTGCTTCCAGATCGCCCTGTGACTCCGCCTGCAACACAAAACAGACCATTAATTGTTCACACCAACCCGCTGCTCTGCCGCTGGGTCTGGGCCAGGGCGGGAACAGCGCAGAGTAGTCCAGATGAAACGCGGCGGAAAAGAGGAAGTACTGAAACCGGGCTGGCCTAGATAAAAGGCCCTAGGACCGCCCACCACCTTACATGCTCGCACCTGCATTGGCCACCCCTAAAGGGGGCGGCGCCCTGACTGTCGCGCTGGTGACGTTTTGCTCGCGAGGCATGTGTCACTAAGACGCTGTCTCGCGTTATCTCCCCTTCGCGTCGCGCGGCCAGCGGCATAGTGCCCACACCGCCATCGCTCGCTCCACTTGTACCCACTACATTCACAACCAAGAAGACTCATGAGACATAATTGTGGGAAAACGGTGGTGCAGGTTTATTTGCATACAACAGCAGATAGGTGGGTCATCTTACAGGCGATCCAAGACGGCAGCCCCTCGCTGACCCGCCTGCCTAATTAGCCAATTTGCACGGTAAGTCGATGCTCTTGACGGTGCAATACCTTTAATAGTTATCTCGTTTACTCCCGCCCCCCCTGTCGGGGCGGAGCGATGAGGCACACCCCCGGTCGGTTTAGGCCCCCCGACCGCCCGAAGGACTAACGGGGCGCCGACGTTGTTTCCTGGAACCCCCTCGGCTCCAGGTTCTTGGCTCGGGCACCCCTACTGTGCCAGGCAGAGGTATTGCTGTCTCCTTCTGCCGCAGAGGTACCCTTACTGTCCATCTGCTTCCAGATCGCCCTGTATTCCGCCACAGCTCTGGATGAGGCCCCCGTCGAAGACAGAGCCCCCCACCCACTTAGCTACTTCCTCTGCTCACTTTCGCTCCACTTATACGTCCGGGAGGGATATGTTCACCCCAGTCCCGACAGGTGTACATTGCCGTTGTAAGCCTTACTTTACCCCCTATGCAGATGCTAAAGCCTGAAAGTGACCATTGCCTGAGGGTGAATGATTTAGTCTCTCCTCCTCGCTAAGCCTTTGGGTACACCTCTACCATAGTACCCTTCACCCCACCGCTATGAAGATCCTGGACGGTTCATAGGACACGCCCCTAGTTGCATAAGCCGCACCTCCGGTGGGGATTGCTCAGAAACGGTTCTTAGGCCACGCTCTAAGTTGCCAACCACCCCTCTTAAAGAGATACCTTGGCATTCAGCTGTTTTGTCCGATATTAGTCCCTGCAAAGTAGGGCTTGAGAAGACCTGTCCCGTGCTGCAATAATCATGACCGTGCATGTCCAATTATACTGTATTTTCCCTTGTAACCGTCGTATGCCTTTGCTGCTTGCCCAAGTATTTTACCCCCGATGTACTTAGTCTCTCTTTCAACCCGTACACCCATCACTTGTCCCTCTGAAATGCACTGTTCTACCTCATATAGTTTGTTTGCTGCACACTTGTCACTTGACCTCATGTGACTGAACGTCTGCTTTTGTACGATATTCCCTGTGGCACACCCGTGCTACCTAAAACGCATAACTGACGTAAATAGCAAAAGTTGACATCGAGCAATAAAGGACTGCCTCATTCAGGATGACGTGCTTGTCAACCATGCATTGCATGATGATTTTTATCGTGGGAGCCAGGAAGGGGGGCTGTGCCGCCTGCTAGAGCACTTGGTGTCAGAATCTTTACTGTCATCTTTGAATATATGTGCATAAAACCAATTCCTTCTCCCTAAGGGGCTGGTAAATACTTACCACTGAGCCCGAGCCTGTCTGTGCACTGCTGGAACAACCAGCTATATTAGCTAATAACTGTTACATAACGTATCAATCACTGTGCCTCGATGTCACCTACCGCACACTCTGCCCTGCATGTACCACCAGCTCGCTCCTACGATGGATGCATTCTCAATGTATACATAACTCGCTCTGGCCTAACGATGGAACTCTTTAAATTTAAAACTCCAGCAGGAGTGTGACGTAGACAGTACGGAAGACACCTAAGCTAGCCTGAAATGTCGTATACACTTAGATTAAAAACCTGAAGACACCATTGCGTCATAAGCGTTACCTGGTGGATGCAGTAATGCTGGCAAGGGGTGACCGTGCTCCCCTCCAGGTCCTGAGGGGGACAATCCCTGACCATACAAATTCAGTGGCCCCCAGTTCGTTAGTTATCGCGGTGGCATCCCGCTGCATGGCATCCACTAATGTTCGCCTCCCCATTGTCACCCGATCATTCCCACCCAGGTGTATCACGAGGATGTTGGGAGGCCCCCCACGGGCTGACACACATTGGTCCAGTCTGCGCCTCAGCTGACCCCCTCTCATTCCCGGTGCCCATCCACACTATTCGTGTCCTGCAAAGGCCAACTCCCACTTCCTGTATGACGCCCACTGTTCGCTGGCTGCTCATCTTGAAAGGGCCTCCTAGACTACAAAGGACACCTATGTCTTATGCAAGAATCCTCTCTTACGTTGAATAAACAGAGGTGAGATTTTTAATATTAGCATCTCAACAAAGGCCCTCCTTTAACAGCAATACAAATATGGCAAAGTCACCGTCATCATGAACTCAATCATATCGGCCACACCACTTATGGATATTTCATAAACGGGTCTTAAGCCGCGCCCTTCGGTACCCGAGCCATGGTGCATCAATAATCATGACAGTGATCACTGATCGATTACTATTGATTATTAGTTATTGTTGATTGTGGTGCTCTCCTTGAACCCGTTTTTGTTACACCCAGATGCATGCCACCCACTTCTCTCTGAACACACCGTATGCTATCTCCCACGTGTTGTGTTACCTTGCACCTGCACAAGCGTCATGGCTAGATTATTTATTGGAAGAATTTCGCCGTTTCGTATGTAAGCGAAACAGTCGGGGGAAGGGCGGTAATCAAACAATGTACTGTGCTGTTATTATGAGCCTACACACTGCTAATACAACAGGATATATTCAATTACTAATCTGTTACATCACGCATACCGTCACTGAGCGCTCCATGTCATTATAAGTAAGCTAGACAGGTGTTTTCTGTAACTTCAGCCCGATGAAATGTGGCAAAACGAGGGGTCAATAGAGAAAATACATTCAACTGGAGCTTACAGTGCCTTTGACCTATTTGGCTGATCCTTTATCATACATTTAACTCATCCACCCTTGGATGCACCTTTACCTCATCTACCTTTGCCAGCAGCTCTCATCTAGCTCTATTCATCCGTTCCGTATAGCTTGTGGTCAGGTGCATATACACCCTTTGAGTCCTCAAGGGGCAGTGCTTGCCTCCATGATATTAGGCAATAACAGAATGGTCTGTAAGTTTGAAAACTAGCATTACAGAACACAAGGAAAGCCTTAAATCCCCAGCAAAGGATGCTAAGACAATTTCTCCAATAGTCATTCAGAAATAGGAGCTGACACCTAAAACTACCACTGAGCCTGACCTGTAATAAGTCTCAGAAGTCACATTTAACACCAATGCGAACACTGCCTCAGCACAACCCAACTTCCAATTATGTTTGAGAATCTTTCATTGCAGACAAGGGATGCCAACAAGCCATTTGACCAGCTATTGAGAAATTTCATGCCGATCATGATACACATTTCATTTTAATCTATATGTGAATCTCATACTTGGGATCGGTAGACTGTAAGTGAAGGATTTTAAGTGTTTGAACCTGACAGAGCCCAAATTCTTGACTTGCAAACTGTGTTCATCCATGCATACAATCCATTTACACAACCCTCTCTGAGACTAGTGACAAATGTTGGCAGATTTTCAAATAGAAATTCACAATTTCGACCTATATTTCGGTGCACATGGATGGAAGCTGAGAGAGGTGAATGTAGCGTTGGTTGTTTACCTGTCGTGTGCATTTCCTACTCTACATGTCAGCAGCCAGCTGCAGCCTACAGAATACTGCACCCACGTAGCAAGACTTAAAATATGGTCCCTCCAAGCTCCTTTTGGGATAAATGACGTAAAGTAGTGCCCTTTCGCCAGTTGGCGGCGGTGGCACTGCACCTGCTGCATTAATGATTACGCCCATAGACCCCCAGGCAATCCAATCATGGGTAGCACTGGACATGACAAACCAATCTACAGTTTCCTCCTCGCTGGTTCGCGGCAAGTGCAGCAACCGGCTGGTGTGCCCGCCGAGCTGCAATCCGCAGGGCGCGTAGCACGGAATGTGGAATGCGTGTCCGAGGCTCAAAACACAAATCCAACACCCAATCCCTCAGCACCCGGAAGGAATGCCCGGGTGACCCGGTCAGACCAGTTGCTGCTCTGTGACAGAACGAGGACAGGCGCAAGTATGTAAACAGAGCGAGGCGGGATCAGTACAGACAGCAAAGTTCACGGCCTGGAGTGAAGTCCGTGACTGTCACCGGCATGAGCAGTTGTCGGTTAATGTTAAATAAAAGAACGTTCTACACTCATGAAATTGTTACGTTAAGCGAAGTCTGTATCTTTATATCGCGATGCTTATCCAGGAGCTGTGCATGGGCACGGGGAGAGTCCAGCCGAGGCTCGAACCCGGCTGCTGCAGGATGTGCGGCAGGGGAGAATTCTACCTCTGCCCTTAAGTTTGTAGAATAAGCCTACTAAAAATCACAGCCTTGGGATCATCCTCTCTGCTGAAATGTGATATACAATATCGGATTTAGATTTAGTCAAGGAAAGGATTCTTCTCTCAATGTTGCAAATGATCTTAGCTGGCAATGGTTGGTCTCAGAACTTAATTTGAGCCAGTTATTTCTGGTGTTCGTCCTGGCACTTAATTGCCAACACCGGTACTTATGACAATCTACAAAATGGTGGCACTGTTTGTCTAAATTAAAGATGAGCTCACGACAGTTGTTTACTAACCAAATAAACATTGAAAAGGACTAATATCTGCTGCCCAAGCCATTCTCATGGCTTTGGGGGTCAGGGATAGTCTGAATTGTCACTCTTGTAGGAGTGCAATGGTTAGTAGTTGCGTTGATACTGTACCGCCAGGGTTAATGGGTGGTGCAACCCACAGTGACCTCTAGAGGCGGGCCCTGGCACTTCTTTTTTCACAAATTAAGCACTGGTCTGTCTATTTTACATCCGTGTTACATAGGCCCGCTAACCCAACAAGTGTTTGCAATACAATAGGTCTTGCATTTGCGCAAGTCTAAGCCATCGGCACCGCAAACGACAACGCCCCCCATCTACGTGTTTTCAAAACCAACACAAATATAAAAGGCGCTGTCATCCCCAATGCCACTACGATTCGTTACCTTAATTCGTCAGCTCCGTTAGAGCTGACCACCACCTATACCGGCATCGTAGCGTGCAATTGGGATTCTATTACCATCCCACCTAAACAGCGACGCCATTTGTCTCCCAGGATCTCCAACCAGGCCCTACCCACCCTGTGAGAATAAATTCGTTTGATGCTCTCCACAAGCTCCACGCAAATAACCTTTCTCGTTATATGGAGCAGTCTCATCAATGAACCTTAGAGCAGCCTCATTCAATGTTCATTCCTGCTATTACTACTGGGCTCTGGGTATCATGCTATTACTACTGGGCTCTGGGTATATACAGCAGACATATACTGTCGAGGCAACAAGGCAGTGGAATGCAACGTATTGTGTAGTATTATACGAGTCGTCAAAACTTATGGCAAAGTGTGGTTAACATTAATTAAATACACCCACATGCACGCCGCCCCAGGACAGACCAACAGAAATCATTGAAAGCTGGCACCACCGCTGAGGGCTCAAGTTTCAGGACGAAACGATTACTGTATTAGAGCACGGACAATGGCACTCAACCCAGACGACGATGAGGACAAAACTCCATAGTCGCCATCCTTTCGGCATTACTATTCCGCTTACAAAACGCGCAATCGATATGCAATATATAATATGACACCATCAGATATTGCCACTTGTCCAGACTGTCGCGCTGGTGACGTTTTGCTCGCGAGGCATGTGTCACTAAGACGCTGTCTCGCGTTATCTCCCCTTCGCGTCGCGCGGCCAGCGGCATTTCTAAAGTAGGAATATGAAGGCGGGTGGCTTGGAGTGAGTGTGGGTGCAGGGTGGGACGAATGAAAATGTGGCTTAGCGCGAAGTTGATGGGGTGTAGCAACAGGGTACTACATTTCAGAAGATGTCTGTTGTGTTCAATACCTGGTGTTCGTAAGATTCTGCCTGCAATTCCCAGATGACTGAAGGCGAGTCACCGTCCGAGCAGCAAGAGTAGTGAGTGCAGAGCCAAAGAATTGTCACACGCAGGTCACTACGTCGTTTCTGGGACGCAGCCTGTTTGTGGTAAATGAGCCCAGCACCTGTCTTGTCTTCAGAACATTCTGTTGTGAAAGTGGTCTGTGGTGCTGCGGTTGTTTGGAGCATGCAGGCACACGTCACAAAATGTACCTCTGACAGGTCGTCGCCTCTTTGAGGCCAGTTTGTTATGTCCATTTATAGCTCAGAGCAGCACTTGTTGCTTGGGATTAGTTGGCCCTGTAGGAGGAAGTGACGGAGGCACTCATTTGGTCTCTGTGTGCTAAGCGTGCATGCCTCTAAATTGGTTGTTGTTGGTCATAGACAGCAGCCAGTATGTCCACTTCTGATAGGAGAATTGAATACGATTTTAAGAAATGCTCACACCACTCAGATTACATGCCGATGTAACATTGCGTTTCCTGCATGAAACTAGTTCCTTTCAAAGTACTTCTATTTCTCTAAGTTTGTTACATGTAGTGCAAAGGGAGTCTAGTCATATATCCAGGGCTTTAAGTGGAATGAAAAAACTAGGGGGGTCTCTCAATGGGACGTAATTAATGGCGTGGTTTAAAAACACGTACGGTAAAAATCTGTGTTTAGCATAGTGTGCCGCCGGGCTGGGATTTTGCCTCGTCTGTCATTGCATCCAGATAAATAATATAGCAAGTAACATTACACCTACAACAAGACAAGGCTATTGTGTAAGATAAATAAGCAGCAACTATGGCTTCATTGTATATAATATTACAAATATTTCAGTTCTGAAATGATTAGACTGAAAGAATATATCAAGTCTCTTTGAAGTTACCTCAAAGGCAGTGAACGGTGGTTCTACTGCGAAGTAAAAATAAAAACAATTCACCCTGAGGTCAAAAAAATGGAGAGCCTGATAGAGACCCTTCTCAGCACCTGCTTTTTAGAACTGCCCCACTTAAAGCCCTGTATATATATATATATATATATATATCTACGAATCGCAGGTGGTCGAAGATTAACCAAAAATTGTGTACTAAGATAATGCATTTCAAATGCTTTCTAATTAAAATAATTATTCAGATGGCATCCTTAAACAATTCGTTTGAGGGCAGGCTAAGAATAACTGAGAACACGCTTGCAGTGTTAGAAAGGTTCATAGATATGTGGGACTTGTGTGTACGTTCACACTTCAGAATTAAAAACCAAACCTCTCCTTAAGAGGCAGCGATTACAAATATTGGTGCAAAACAGATAATGCACTGCTATTTTTTTTAAAGGGTGTGCATCATATGTGAACTCCCTAATTAATGCAAAGATGTTCAATGTTCCACAACAAAACGTTTGTCTCCTTATTGATGGACTATAAACAAAAAGTAAAAGGGAAAAATAGATGCCATTACTATATATATCTTTAAAAGTGGGCGTACATTTAACTTGTATATATTTTATAGCATATTTAGTTCCCTCTTTTGCCAGTATATCGGATGAAATACAATCACGGGGAGGTAATCACCTCAACTATGTAAAAAAGAAATGCTGTTTCTTTCAGTTGTTAATGATAATGACTGAGCCAGCGGAATCTAGCATCATTGTCCACAAACAAACAACATATGCAGTGCAGCAGCAAGCCATGCAGGGAATATTGTGACATCTGTTGAATACCTAGTTCCTGTTCACCACATTGTCAGTGTTAATTAGCTCTGTTTGATTTCTTATGCTAGTGTGGTGCCCAAGAGTTCAAAAGAAACGTGGCTTCTCGCCACTGGCTATGAGGGATCTAGAAGCAGAGAGATAACCAGGGGATCTTAGGGTAGCATGGGAATTTATCCAGATATCCTTGTTTTTCCTTGTCATCAATGAAATCAGTGCAAAGATAATGTTGGATTGAAAATTCGCTGTATGGAACATCAAACCAGCATTGCTGTAAAGTCCTCTGTTTATCAACCACAGACTGTATAAGTGCTTAAACTAAGGTGTTCCTACGCAGCAAGTTCACTTATCATATCTGCTGTGTCTTGTAATGTGTTTTTCTTTTCACATCATGAGATATGTATCATTGATTGTTCCAGTGTGTTGCACCATTGGATCTCTGTGAGCCAGTTCTGTGTTATTTTGACAGAGAACTCTGTGCAGAAGAGTTAGCAGATTTTGAATGTATTGACATATCTGGGGTATGTATGTTCTGGATCTTTTAACTTTAGGCTCAAGTATATTTTCTCAAAGGCTGCACACCACATTACTTGGTTGCTTTTAAGACTCATAGGGATGGAGGACCTCTGACTTTTTCTTTCTTGCTCATACATTCTGAATGTGAGTGTAGTTCTTTTTTATAAGGGATGTCGGCGACAGATCACCGTGGACCATTATTTAACCACTTTAAGAAGTAAAATAGGCACCTTAACGCATCTGACCGGTTTGCATAAGCCAAGCTCCTGAGGACTCCGAAGATTTCTGCAACACAGGACGTGGGTTCCTGAGCGTCTCTGAGGTCGATCTGCTCTCTCAGCAATCCTGAAACCAGCATCCCTCGTGGGGACAGTGCAACCCGAACCCCTGTGCACAGTGTACTTTTGCAGCAGCATATGCTTTTTGGCAATCCCTGAGGCTGTGCTTTGGGCTTCGTGTAGTCCTGATCCCGAGCAGTATTTCCACCGAAGATTTCCGGCCTCCACTCCACGAGTGCTCCGTGGGCCTGTACTTCATGATTCAGCTCGAGGTCCCTCGCGATCCCTGGTCCGTCGGCCTATGGGTCCCTGTGAAGGTAACTTTATTTTCTCTTGGGCTTTCCTGGTTTCTCCAGACGTGCCCTGACTCCCTATAGCTTGGAAAGTCTCCAGGACCTTGCTGGTCCTTACTGTGACTTGTTTCCGCTGCCCGCATGGGTTGCATTTGCCAAGGCTTGTTGGTGTTCGATCCCGACACTGACCTCTCAGCACTCGACATCCTTTGTGGGACAGCTCACCTCCGGATTTTGGTTATCGTCGACGTCTCCTGGTCCCCGTGGCTGCAGAGTCAAGCATCCAGTCTTCTCACCTGAAGCACCCGACATCGGTGGGCATTCGTCTACCAAGCCCCTAGTCACTCTGAAGTGACCCAGACTCTGTCCTCTCTGCTTTTAGGTTCTTCTAACCTCAGATCCATGTTTGGATTCCACCGGACACTTTTCATTTTCCCGGCAGCAGCACTTCTTGGAGTCACGCCATTGAAAGCGACGAAGGTTTCCGACACTACTTGACCTCTATGCACCCGGCTCCCCTGGGATAGGTAACACGGGTACTCTAGTACTCACAAGGGTGCTGGCCTTAGAACCTTCTATTTTTCAAAGGGTTTGCTTGAAGTCTTCTCTGAAGTGTCCTTAAACTGTCATTTTCCAACCGCGACTTTCCCATAGAGTTGTACAAACTCGCGTCTATGTTCACACACTGCACCAGTCCCCCGTGGGCTCCCTGTGTCACTCCTTTGGGTGGTTCCTTGGGGTCCCAGCGATTCTACGTGCTCTAGGCACTGTGTCTAGTGAAGTCGTTGTTGTTCCATTTTTTTAGTATATGGTTCGGTCTCCCCCTGGAGCCCCCTATTTACTGTCATTCTATTGATTAAGTATTGTGTGCCTTATTTTCTTTTTTTTTACGGTTTTGTATAGCGCGAACAAGACCCTTGCGGGTATCCGAGCGCTTTACAAGGTACATACAGGTGAATGACATATACATACAATGAGTTATGCAAATACATTACTGGTAACTAATAAAGACTAGCACATATCTACAAGAGTGTATAGATAGTTCAGGTGAATTTGGACAAGAGAATCGAGTTCACTTCTTTTTTGAAGAAAGCAGCGGACGGATTTAGTCTGGTTTCTGGGGGTAAGGCATTCCAAATCCTGGGGGCCATTCCTGAGAAGGTCCGACTGAATGTTTTTTTCTTGGTTTAAGCAGAAAATTATCAGTACACCTAGTAGATCTGTACCACCCAATAGTACTAGCTTATCCGCAAGGTATCTCGGGGTTTTGTGGCGCAATGCCTTATGTGTCATACAAGCGATTTTCAAATGGATTTTGGCTTCAAAAGGTAACCAGTTGAGGGAACGAAGGTCCGGGGAAATGTGTCAGTTTCTTTTGGAGCCTGTGAGGAGTCTACCGGCTGTATTGAGTGAGGCTCTTAGTGGAGCGGTTGTTGATCTGGGAAGTCCGCAGAGAGCGACACTTCCATAGTCCACTTTGGGAATTACTAGAGTTTAAACTGCCTGTTTACAGTCCTTTGCGGGGATGAAAGGTGTCAGTTTTCTCTGGGTGTTCATCTGAAAATTAGCTCCTTTGGTTGCAGCGCTGATGTGTTTCTGCATATATAGCTTATTGTCCAGGGTTATTCCTAGAGATTAAGCGGAATCAATGATGAGAGGTTGACCGTCGAGTGCAGTTAGGTGCTTCATCCACTCGCGGATGATGGTTGTTTGGTTGGGGGAGCGATTAAGAGGAATTCTGTTTTTTAGTGTGTTTAGTTTTAAATGGTTCTTTGCCAGCAAGGTCTGTGTTTTTTGGAGCATTGAGTTAAGATACTTAATGTCTTCAAAAGAGTGGAGCTTCATGTAGAGTTGTGGGTCGTCAGCGTACATGTGATATTGGATGTTTGAGGAGTTGAGAAGCTAAGTGAGTGAGCCTTGTGCTCTAATCTCGTATAGAGGTCAGTAGGGAGTGTTTAGTAATAAATACATATATTTTATATATCTCTTGTGTGGTTCTCCTTTCATTTGGTTATTCAGGAGGTTCTGATCTGGTAAAACAAGCTGCTTTACATTCCTTCGAGACTTAGTCTGAAGGCTGCTGTCCACAACTACCACTAGGATAGCTTTCTATAAAGGTTGTCTTTAACCTAATCATAAATAAGGGTTGTTTGGACTGATACAAGGGGCCCAATTTAATTAGTAGATTGCATATACTAGGCAAACTTGTCACAGTAGCACCACGTTAAAGGGCACAGCAGTGTCACAAGATTAGGGAATTTCAAGAGTAGAAAGAGAGGGTTGTATGACGAAAAACACGTGCAAGTACCACGCATGCCTTTACTTCGCCATCAGTAAAAATGTAAAATGTAAATTGATACTTGTATAGCGCACTACTCATCCGCAAGGGTCTCAAGGCGCTTGTACGAATACCGCTGTGGAACCCATCCTGGCTTTCCCTGTGAGGCGTCCACTCCTGGGTACCCCCAAGGTGGAGGCCAGGCATCCTTAGCGTTGTGAGGGCCGTCGTGGAGATTAAGCAAGCTATTGCCCAGAGTTGCAGAGTGGGACTCAATGATTGGAATAGGCACCGAGGCGAGAATTATCAGGTCCGTGGAATTTTGAGCCCAAGACCCGCCGAGGCGGGGAATTGAACCCTGGTCCCGGGCTAGACCTCTGCATCAGGGTCTGCCGCTCTAACCATTGAGCTACACTTCTCCACACATGCGTCATTACCACGCATGCATTTACAACGAACATTTTTACCACGGATACGGCTTTCCCACCCATGTCTTTACCATGACAATTTTGTGATAAAGGCATGGTTGGTAAAGACATATGTGTAGTAAAAATATACACAAGCACAACTCCTACCATGCTCGCAGATGAGGCAAATTTGTTGACTGCGATTTGATGTCTGGTGCCCCCGTGGGCTTAGAATGGCGGCTGCAAAGTGACTGGCGACTTATGGGCAGAACATACCGGGCCGGGGCCCGGATTCCCATAATGCTGGTGAGCCTGGTTTTCAAAATGCTGACTTCTGCTGGCCTTGTGAGGACTTGGGGACATCCACACAGACTTCCAGCGGGCCACTCAGTGGCTGAGTAAGAGGACGCTGCCAGACCAGGAAGATCACAGGTTAATACAGGGGATGGAGCCCAGGTTCACATCATTTTAGTGACAGCACAAACTGCCATTTTAAAGGGGTAAATGGCAGAATAGTAAAAGCTGTCTACACACGAACTCCTTGAAAAGATACAACTTAGGGGAGGTGCAGAAAAGGCAGAGTAAAGGTAGTAACCTTACTGCCATTTTAAAGGGAGATACGGTAACTGTGGCAAATAACAGGGTAACAACTGCTGGGCTACCGTGTAAAACCTTAGACGTTGTGCTGTGACAATGGCTGAACGGCCACAGCCAGAGACAGTACATCTTCAAGGATGTGGCTTTGTGACCCCGCATTGGACTGGGGTGTCTGGAATCGTCATTGTTTGATGTATTTACAGCCAGGGGGCTTTCCGCAATGGACGGCACTGCAGAAACTGGTTTAATTGATATTTGTGATATGGTTCCCTTTGTCTCTTCCCTTTTTTTTTAACTTTCTTTCTGCCCTTCTTTTCCTCAGTAGCATTCAAAGTAACACTGAACAATGTACCCTGGGGCTGAGCTGTACTCCACACACAGCACATAACTCCAGCTACAGCAACCACATCATTGTATGTCATCACAGGATACATGTAATCCCCTGAACCCTAACCGACTCATCCTGGTGCAGAGCTTTATTCCCCACACTGCAGTCACCCCTTTCACAGCTACCAACTCACTACTGGCTCTGTAGGCAGTTCAGTACATTCCTGGTTAAACCAGCAACAGTAAAAATGACAGATCAAAGCCAGCACCTTTACACACGTTAGTCTTAGTAGGCCACTCCAATGTGGTCATAACCACTCATCCAAACATGCCTTTACCACGCATGCCCGATTTTTTAGTAAAGGCATGCATGGTAAAGGCATATTCATGGTAAATGTTATGTGGGAATGGGCATGAGTGGTTATGACCACATCATAATAGTTGTTTCTCCAGTATTGTATCTTTCATAGATTCACATGCTTGTATCTTCGCCGTCGTCATGGTGGGAGTCTCCCGGTAAAAGAATAACCATAGCAGTAGAAGAAAAAACTGCCTGGAAACCATAGAGAAGTATAACAATAGGTAACCTCTCCTCCTCATTATGTGGTCCAAACCACAAACAATCAGCTGCCAGCACCAACATACACCATCACCAGCAGAGCCACCATACCTCATATTTCTAACCACCGTCGTGTGAGAAGGAGTCTCCCTGAGCTGAGCTCAGTTTACTCTCTACTGAACTTTTGACCTTCTACAGTTGGAAGTAAGGTACTGATTTTCAATCTTATTTTCTTCAAAATGTCTGAAGGCTCCAAAAAGAGACTATTCGGATCTTGCAGATCCTGTGGCAAAGCCAGATTGTTTTCTGAAGACCCACACAGGGAATGCTTGTAGTGCTTGTATCCCAAGCATGTTCCTAAGGACTGCAAACATTGTCGTACCTTCTCTGCTAAAACACTCAAAGATAGAGAAGCTCGTCTATTGCTATGGCTTCAGAAGAAAAAAGCTACAGACACCGAGTCTGATGGTGAAGCCAAAGGACAATCCTCTAAAAAGCATAAGAGAGAGTCCTCTGACGAAAAAGGAGATCAAAAGAGACAGAAATCTGGTAAAACCAAAGAAGGTGAAACTTGTTCTTCTCTTCCTCCAACTCCTCCCAAGCCTACTTCAGAAAAGAAGACTCCGTCGTCAATGCCGCCGTCGAAAACTAAGGAAATTCCTGTCAGATCGCCGACGAAGCCGTCGACGACCCTGACAAAAATCTTGTCGACGTCGACGACCGTCTCGACGACGATTGCGTCGCCAACAACGGTGACGATGACGACTCCGTCGACGGTGAGTGTCATGCCTTCGTCAACGGCAAAATCTTCGTCGACGACGGTCCAGTCGACGATCCAATCATTGGTCCCGTCGACGACGAGAAATTCGTCGACGATGACAGCTGTTGGATCTCCGACGATGATAACTTCCACTTTCATATCCATTAAAAGAATTACCCCATCGACGGGCTATTCTAGTTTGCCAGGAATCTGAAGAGGAGGGGCCTTATGGAGCTGCCTATAGCCCCTCGCAGCTACATATTAAGAGTCAAGATTCAGAGGATGAGGATTTCCAAGAGGTTCAAGAGCACTTCTCTTTTAAGGATCGGCCAGTAAGAGGCCCAAAACGTTATGAGTCTTTCGATCAGGCTTATAATTATAAAGAAGAGGAGGAAGTAAGTCCCAATGTTCAGGAGGAGTCTATGTCGGTGCCTGTATCTTTAATTTCTGACTTAAGGCACATGATAGACAGGTATTAACGCCGTTTTCCGGAGGATAATGCTTCAGTCCTTGCTCCTACTCCTGCAAGTATTCCCCAACCTGAGAAAGTAACACCAGTGGTTCAGTCTCCTCCTCCAGTCCAATGAGTTGACGTTCCGAAAATAATAACAATTCGGGATGACTTAATGGATTCTGATCATGAAGATCAAGCTGAAGAAGGAGAGATTCCTCAGGATGATGTAGTTGGGGATGAATGAGACCAATACATTGTTCCAACTTCTCCTTCGTCACCATTACCTCAAGCGAGTTCTCCGTCAGAGGATATAGCCAGCTTTCATGATTTGATTGAAAAGGCCGCAAAAAGATTTGAGCTTAATATGCCGGTTAAGGAAAGTGAATGTTTCCTTTATTACTTCAAAGAGTCATCTCGAAAGTCGGTAAGGGCTATCCCGATTATCCAGCACATCTGGGATGAAGGAATAAATTTGCTGAGAAATCCGGCATCAGTTCCAGCATCAATTACTAAACTGGATAAGAAATACTGCACTCCGGAGACAGCTCCTGCATGCCTAATTGGGCATCCTCGTCCGGAGTCTGTTTGTTACTCAAGCGGCACAAAGACGCTCCAAAAATACGATTACAGCCTGCGTAGCGCCTCCTGATAAGGAGGGTAAACGAATGGACAGTATTGGAAAGTGCTTTGCAGTCATGGCGGCAGCGTCTATCAAGGCGGCAAACGCAATGGCGCTTATCAGTAGATTTAACAGACAGATGTGGTCAGACATCCACTAATCCTGTCATATCTCCCAGATGACTAAAAGGAGGAAGCAAATACAATTTTGCAAGATGGAGCCAGAGCAGCATCTGAGTCCATAGATATAGCGATGGACATAGTGTCTGTAGCTTTTCGTCAAATGGCTGGAGTGGTTGCTCTTCATTGGCAAGGACGGCTCAAATCGACATCTTTTAGTTCTGAAGTCCAATCAAAAATCATGGACATGCCTTTTGATGGTGAAAGCCTGTTTGGAAAGCACATTGACGATGCGCTTCAATGGATAAAAGCAGACACTTATACTGCTAGAGCTTTGGGATCTTTGCAACAAGGTCGCTATCAGTCTTTTTGTGGCAGAGGATCGAGAAGACATTTCCGGCAACGTTTCTCTTTTCAGCTGAACAGGTACCAACCGTACCATCAACAGGGTTACCGTCACTTCTCCTCCAATCAACAGTATCGATCCTCTAAGACATCTTTTCAGCAGCAAATAAATAAAATTACCGGGACTATTTTTCTATACATTAAATGACAATAAGGATAGCTCATGAAAAAATGAGAGGCAGAGTCCGTGGTATCTGAGTCATACGGGCTTTAATTAAGATGACTCGAGTCACCGAGAATCGGGTTCCATCACCACTAAGGTTCAGGAAGGGATATCTAATGGTTTATTAACATCACACATTATATATAGTAAAACTGAACAGTTGCATTGAATACAGTAGGCGTAACAAGTGAAAAAGAGAGAGATAAGAACACATGGGCGTAAAAGAAGGCGTGTACAGGGGCGTACACGGAGGTGTGTGCTGGAAGCGTCACAGAAGTGTCATAGGTGGGTGGATGCATGGAGGAAATCTGCAGGGTCAGCAGAATCCTTTACCATGAATGCGTGCGCAGCTGAACATGACGCAAGATTGACGTGTAACTGGGGAGAGCTGGGGGCTTGACTTTAGCACTAGTAGAGGAGTCTGGTGTCTGGGATGTCAGAACGACCTGCACCTATAGCATATCTGATATCTTGTGTTTGGAGGATGTGTTGTCTGAAGTAAAAGGTCTCTCGGGCAGAGGCCGTTCATCACTGAATGCTAGTGGGTGCATACGTGTCTTCGTGCAATGCGCGGGGCCATGGGCCTACTATGGCAACGGGTGCAGTAAATTACTTGTAAGGAGACAGGAAGGCCTGGCCCTTTGCTCTGCAGGCTGGAATATGTTTACCTATTTCACTAGACTGGAATGTGTTTTTGCGGAGGCTGAGCAGATAACTATAGGCAAAATATCGTCTTGGCAGGCAGGCCAGGCCGAGCCGGGCACCGCTTGGCTGGGCAGGAAGTAAGGTAGAGGTCAGGGATGCATACCTAAACTGCAGCTTTCTGAGACGGAAGAGGCTCGGAGCCTGAATTAAGGGTCTGGCTCGATTGAGCCACAAAAACGTGTGCTTCGCGTTATTTAAAAGTGCACCATGTAAATGCATTGGAAACGTAGGCCTGGATGCGGAATTGACATTAGAACCATGGAGGGCCTAATTACTGATATGCTAACATTTGACGGAAATGCAGGGGCATTATTTAAACAGGCACAGAAAAGGAATTACATGATAACATGGGACATACATGGGACATATGTACATGAATAGGGTGCGAGGGGGGGGGGGCACACTGGCTACCTGAAAATTTCTATTTCCTCAAGGGAGGAGAAAATCTGCTGCAAGAGGAAAGGCAGAAGATTCTGGTTGAAGACAGTGATATTCTTCAGGCGCTTCCGACCCTGTCTCATATCACACAGTTCCATTACCTTTCTCAATTCCTACATCATTGGTGATCAATAACCTCAGACAAATGGGTGTTAGACATCATAACACAGGGTCACACCCTGGAATTCTCACAAAAACCTCCAAAACGCCCACCTCTCTGCAGAAATCAAAATCATCTTTCAGCCCTCAAGTTTTAACTCTCTTAATGAAAGGGGCAATAGAAGAAGTTCCATCAGATCAACAAGGGACAGGATTCTATTCGCACTTTTTCCTCATAAAGAAAAGGCAATCTTCCAAATGGAGAGAGGTAATGGACCTCAGAGATCTGAACAAATACATAAAGAAAATCTCGTTCCGCATGCTGTCATTACAGGAAATCCTCCTTTTACTTCGCAGAGGAGATTACATGGTCTCTCTAGACCTTTTGTACACATATTTCCATATCCCAATCCACAAAAAACACAAACGGTATTTGCGATTCATGGTGGCGCCATTACCAGTTAAAAGTTTTACCTTTCAGCCTAAAATCTGCCCCAAGGGTTTTCACAAAATGTATGGCTTTGATCTCAGCACATCTAAGGCAGCAACGTTTCCAAATTTTCCCTTTTTTGGACGACTGGCTGATGAAAGGAACATCGGACCAGGAGACACAGCAATCTTTACAGATCTGTATGGATCTTTTCCGAAAATTAGGCCTTCGGATAAACAGAGAGAAGTCCTCCCTTACTCCGACACAGTCTCTCCCATTCCTCGGAGCGCTATTGAAAACTCAGGAAGCGAAAGCGTTTCCCTCAGAGGAACGCATAACAAAGATTCTAAATCTGACAACATCAATAAAATCAAAAAAGTCCACTTCCATCAGGATCTTCAAATCTTTACTGGGAATGATGTCGTCCTGTATCCCATTGATTCCCAACTGCCGTTTGCATATGAGGCCACTTCAAGAATCCCTAGACAAACAATGGGTTCAAGCTCTAGGTTCATTCGACGAAAAACTAGTCATCAACTCTCAGATCAAATGGACAATGTCATGGTGGGGTATCAGGAGCAACTTGACAAAGGGCCTACTATTCGAACCTCAATCTCCAAGTTACGTCATGACATCAGACACTTCATTGCAAGACATAGAGATTCAAGGCCATTGGTCTCCTCAGGAGGCAAAACTTCACATCAATCTCTTGGAATTAAAAGCAGTTTTCCTGGGTCTTCAAGCCTTTCTTCCCAGAATTCGTGTTTCATCGGTCTTGGTAAGGACCGACAGCACAACAACAATGTTCTATCTTCTGAAACAGGGTGGCACAAGCTTGAAGCCCCTGTCTGCTTAGGCACAGACAATTTGGAATTGGCTTCTACGTCACAGCTTAGCTCTACAGGTGGATCATGTTCCTGGGGTAGACAACGCAAGGGCAGATTTGTTAAGCAGATCATTCGCCATTTGCCACGAGTGGGAACTGAATCAAGACCAACTACGTCGAATATTCAATCTATGGGGCAAACCAAATTTGGACTTATTTGCGACTCAGAACAACAAAAAATGCAAACATTACGCAAGCAGATTCCCACAAAAGGATCAAGTGGGAATGCTCTTCATCTCCGATGGACAGGGATGTTTGCTTATGCTTTCCCTCCTTTTCTTCAAATTCCAAGAATATTGAGCAAAATGAGATCAGAACCATGCCACATAATCCTAATAGCCCCAGCCTGGCCGAGGCAATTTTGGTACACAGAACTTCTCCAATTATCAGTGGAGCCCAGGATACAGTTTCCAATGATCTAGACTCTGATTTCCATGAACAAGGGCCAAGTTCTTCACCCACAATTGACCTCTCTAAAATTGTCAGCTTGGAACCTTTCGAGCATGAGTTTGTCACTAGATATTCCTCAAGAATGTCGTGAAATTCTGGCAAATTCTACAGCGATGTCTACTAACAAGACATATGCAGCAAAATGGAAAAGATTCTGTAACCTGTGTATTTCACATCATGCTCATCCTTTTAATTCCACACCAGAGCAAATTCTTCCATATCTGCTTCAACTGGCCAAATCGGGACTTTCTCATTCTTCAATAAAAGTCCATTTAGCAGCAATATCCAGATACTGTAGATCTCCAGGATGTGCATCACTTTGGTCTCAAAGACTAATTAAAGAATTCCTAAAAGGCTTATTCAGGAAATTTCCTCCAATTAAACGTCCTCCGCCTCCTTGGCAGCTTAACATAGTCTTGTCACAACTTATGAGAGTGCTTTTGAACCAATTCACAAAGCTGAGTTGCAATTTCTCGCATGAAAGGTAGCCTTGCTTCTTGCTCTCACTTCAGCTAGGAGAGTCAGCGAAATTCAAGCTTTCTTAATTCTGGATCCCTTCATACAGTTCAGATCGGATAAGGTTGTTGCATCCAAAGAAGACAGATCCAGTCCAATAGGTTAAGAAGATTTATTCTTAAAGACAAGTACAGCTCTCAAACTGCCAGAGTGTCTCTCTGTCAAGCTCCAGTCTCAAGTGAGCAGCAGGAGCCTAAACATTCTAGTGTTGCTAAGCAACGACATGTCATGAGAGGCTTAAAGGAGAAGCATAAGATTAACAAGAACTTAAAAGAAAACTCAATATGTACAAGATGGGCATAAAGGTGAAGAAGACTAAAACAAGGGATATAACACACCTCCTCACCTGAAAACAAAAAGTTAAGTCACATAATCATCAATATACTTTGGAGTGGCCCTCCGCCTGGAGCTGACTCTAATTGGAGGGTCAGAGACAAACTCAGAACCGTCCAAAGCATCATCAGGAACAGTTAAATCATTATTTGCAGAAAATCCAGGAACCCCCGAAACAATATTGTAAGAATCTTCAACAGGGTGTAACAACGGACCAGAATCGGAAGAGGTTGTAGACTTATCACCAACAATTCTAGCAATACGTCTGTTGCTCCACCATTTACCGCCTAAAACCATAACAGAATGTTTACCAACTTTGATAATGGTAGTTTCAGGATAAAATCTTGATCCTCTGACTTTACCTGGTCTCCTTATTCTGACTTTATCTCCAACAGAAAAACATTGATTCTTAACATGTTTACTGTCGTCATATCTGATCTTTGACCGAATTTGAGAATTCTCAACCCTGTCTTTTACTACATTCAGATCAAGGGAAGTTCCACCAGATTTGGTTTTAGTAACCACCCATTGAGGGGACAATTCATTAAAGGATTCCCTACCACGTGGCATGGCAAATGGAGTGATGCCCGTGGTGGAGTGAGGAGTGTTATTATATGACCACACCCTATCACTGACAACGTCTTGTACAATTTGTCCAGAGGAGATAGCAAGCTGAACAGAATCTTTTAAAATGCGGTTCACCCTTTCTACTAAACCATTGCCCTGTGGGCTGTACAAGGCAGTGGTAAGATGTTTAACTCCATAATTGTTCAAAAAATCTCTCATGTTGTGTGAAACAAATTGCACACCATTGTCTGAGACAATGAAACCAGGGATTCCTTCTGACCTAAATAATTTAGACAAAAAACGAATCACATTCTCTGTATTGGGATCCTTCATAAATTTAAAAGACACCCATTTAGAGTGATAGTCCACCACAGTTAAAATATACCTGAAACCTTGGTTCAAACCGCCAATTGGACCCAAAAAGTCTATACCCAATTTCACCCAAGGATTTTCAGGAAACTTTACTGGAGACAAAGGAGAATTGACCGTGCGTAAGTATTTTTCGGCATGAGAACATTCAAGACAATTATTAAGTAATGTTTCAACAGAAACATCCATGCCCGGCCATCAGTAATGCAATCTTAGTCTTTTCTTTGTACTGGTAATTCCTCCATGTCCCTTGTGGGCTAAAGCAATTACTTTGTCTCTGATAGATATACGGGGAACAAGTAAAGATCCTCTCATAACAAGATCTTCTTCAAGGCTCAATTCGTCCTTAATTTTAGCAAAAGGAACCATATTCTTATCAATCTGACTTTCTCTCGGCCAACCATCAGATATCCACTTTTTCAAGAGAATCTGGGAATTGTCACACTCTGAGACTCGTAGCCAGTCCGATTTTGAAATGACCCCCTCAGTTAACTTTAAGCCATCAACCAAACTTATTACCACCTCCTTATCATCAAGGATGGATTCAATCTCCGAAGAATTCAAAGGACATCTTGATAAAAAGTCTGCCTTAAAATTCTTTCCTCCGGGAATATGTCTCATTGAAAAATTAAAGTCATATAACTTAGAAAATAAACGGACTAATCTAGGACTTGCATTTCTCAACCCTTTATCATTCCATATGAAAATAAGGGGTTTGTGATCAGAAATAGGTACGAACTCTTTGCCCCATACATAAGTGGAAAAATGTTTGACACCCCAAACACAAGCAAGGGCTTCCTTTTCTATAGTGCTGTAGTTTTTTTCTGAGGATGAAAGTTGTCTAGAAGCAAAGGCAATTATATTTTCATCCCCATTGTTTAACTGACTAAGTGTAGCACCTAGACCCGTATTACTAGCATCAACAGTGATGTAAGATGTGAAAGCCTCATTGAAAGGTTTCAGTGCAGGAGCAGAAATGATCAGATCCTTTAATTTCTCAAAAGCAGAACTTTGCTTATCACCCCACACAAATTTAACTTTGTTCTTGGTTAATAATCTTAGAGGTTCACTGATCAAGGCGAAGTTCTGTACAAACATTGAATAAAATTCACTCAATCCTAAAAATGATCTTAATTGATCCTTATTGGATGGCTGAGCACATTCTCTAATAGCCTTAAGCAGGTCTTGTTTGGGACTAATGCCTTCATGAGAAATGACATGACCTAAATACTCTACCGTATCAAGTAAAAATGTACATTTCTGTTTTTTTACAGTCATACCATGTTTGTTCAAAATGCCTAAAACTTGGTCTAACTTAGCCAGATGTTCTTGAACAGTATTGGTGGAAATAAGTATATCGTCTTGGTAAGCTAAAACATCCTTTACATTACCAAAAAGTTGTGACATTAATTTTTGAAAAACAGAGGCCGCTGAGGCTAGGCCAAAGGGTAGTCTTAGAAATCTAAAAGGACCAAATGGAGTGTTGAAAGCGGTGAGATCCTTAGACTCATTATTCAGTTGAATCTGATGGTATGCCGCTCTTAAATCAATTGTAGAGAAAACTTTTGTACCTTTAAGTTGTGCAAGCATGTCTTGAATGCGAGGCAAAGGAAAGCAATCAATTTGAATATTCTTATTTAAGGATCTAAGGTCAATGCAGAGCCTAATTTCATCACAATTCTTTTTAAGAGCAACGACAATTGGAGAAATTCACAATGAAGAGTCAATTTGCTCAATCACACCTTCATTACATAATTGATCAAGATGGATTTTGAGTCTATCCTTGATACTTAAAGGAACATGTCTGACCTTGTGAACTACAGGAATAGCATCTGGTTTTAAGATTATCTTGTGTTCATAGCCTATGACTGAACCCAACTTATCAGAAAAGACACCCTGATGTTTATTAATTATGGTGTCTAATGAAGAATGATCAATAGTGATCGAATTTATTTTTTCAGGACGATCCAGGGAAATGGGATTATCAGTACCTGGTCTCAAAACCATTTTAAATTTTCCCTGGTCTTTCCAACCTAGGATTTTATAACCTTTTTTAGAAACATAAATTTTAGTATCAATAGTTCTATCTTCAAAGGTAATGTTATCTAAAAAATATCCCATCATTTCAATTTCAATATCATTGAAGGCAACAGTGTGTATATCAGTTGGTAACAAATCAATCCCAACCCATTCTTTAAAGAAAAATACATCAGGAATAATGGTAACTGGAGAACCAGAATCAACTGTAACTTTGAGAGAAACTTTTCCTATGATGATATCACATACAGGATCACCACTATCTGAATCTTCTTGTGAATTAATCATTTCTACAGATAATAATATTTTGTTTACAGATTTGTCCTTAGTTATTAAATTTACTTCAGTGGTGGGATTATCTGTTATTACACACATAGTTTTAGCTTTAAACTTACAAACTGAATTAAAGTGACCAATTTTCTTACAATTAGTGCATTGTTTTTTTAAAGCTGGACAAGTTGGTGAATTAGCAAGATGAGATTTCGAACCACATCTAAAGCATTGAAGGGATTTATCAGATTTTTTCCATTCCGTCTTATTAGGGAGCTTATTTTTTTTATTTTGTGAAGAGGGTTGTGAACCTTGTTGAGAAATTTTATTAACTGTCTCTGAAATAGAGGGTTTGTTATTACCAAGTTCTTTGGAAGCTGAAACAGATCTTTCTATACCTCTTGCAATTTCCAAAGTCTCAGTGAGTGAAGGATTTCTACAACAGAGGATTCTTTTTTGAACTTCGTTAGAATGACAATTGACAACTAGTTGATCTCTCAAATATTGGTCAATGGGACCTTCAAATTCACAGGAAGCTGCTAATACTCTCAATTCTGCTAAAAAGGTATCAATACTCTCATGTTCCCTTTGTTTCCGAGTGTAAAATTTGTGTCTTTCAACAATAATGCTTGGTTCATCAATAGTCTAAGACTAAAACAAGGGATATAACAAAGGTGCTTCTCAGAACAAATCCGTAATTTGTCCCTAAAATACCTTCTTCTTTTCATCTAAATGAACCTGTGATCCTGCCTACATATTTCAAGAATCCTTCCGCTACGGCAGAAAGAGCTCTACACACTTTGGACATTGGCAGATGTCTAAAGTTTTACATTGAAAAAACGAAATCATTTTGTGAATCAAATCAATTATTTATAGCTTATTCAGGACCAAGAAAAGGTTTGGCTCTTTCAAAATCCTCCATCTCTAGATGGATTGCATCCGCCATTGTCTTCTGTCATGAACAGGCGGGAAAGCCTTTGTGCACAAGAGTACGTGCTCATGATACACAGATGATGGCGACTTCAACTGCATTGCTAGCAGGCGTATCGCTTCCAACTTGGTCAAATGTCCATACATTTACCAAACATTATTGTCTGGACACAGAATGGAAAGCAGATGCAGCAGTGGGATAAGCAGTTCTAGGACACCTATTTAACTAAGGTACATGTTTTTTCTCTTTTCAATTACTTTTCTGTAATGTTGTGTATTCACAAATGTTGTTTAAATGGCAAAAGTTATTGCATGATTTCTTAATGAGTCCTTTCCTTAAAAAAAAAAAATAATAAAGTTACGGTGCAGAGCCTTGAGACAAAGGGGGTCTAGCCTAGAAACGCACAAGGAAAAGGACTGCTATCTATTCTGATACAAGCATGTGAATCTGTGAAAGATACAATACTGGAGAAAAAACTAGCTACTTACCTGTACACTATGGTTCGCCAGTATTATCTTTCATAGATTCACATGCGCCCGCCCACCTCCCCGTTTCTTCTAGGTTGACCGAATTTAACTCTGGTTTCTTACATAGCTCACTCTTGGGCTGTTGGAAATCTGATGTATGGTGGCTCTGCTGGGGATGGTGTATGTTGGTGCTGGCAGCTGATTGGCTGTGGTTTGGACCACATAATGAGGAGGAGAGGTTACCTATTGTTATACTTCTCTATGGTTTCCAGGCAGTTTTTTCTTCTACTGCTATGGTTAATCTTTTACCGGGAGACTCCCACCATGACGAGTTAATACTGGAGAACCATAGTGTACGGGTAAGTAACTAGTTTTTTCCCGAATGAGCATTACAACAGAGAAAATCATTATCTTGCATAAGCATGGGTACATATGTCAAGGGTTATAAGGAACCTGCAGAGGGGCCACGGTAATATACCTTTACATGTGTGTTGCATAGCTTTAAATGCATAGAGGTCCTGATAAGTTTCAGAAACCGAGTGAGTCATTATTTCAAAGGAGACCTCAATTTGTCTCTATCGCTTATTGACTGTGAAGGCGTCTTGCAGCTATGTGTAGCCGGGGAGCAGCTAGTGATCGAGTACTAACGGCTTCATTCCCTAGCATGGGAAAAGCCAGGTCTTTAGCATTTTCCTGCACTATGGTCTGGAATTCTGGAACCTTATAATGGCTGGTAGCTCATTCCAGAGTTTTGATGCTCTCTGTGAGGGACTTATACCACCCCATTTGGCCTTATGAATCCTGTGGACCTGAACTAATCCTTTTTTTGGCCGATCTAAGCTTCCATTTGGTGAATACCACTGAAAACATTTCTGTAGGTCCCCAGACCCTCCCCCATACGAAGCTCTGTGCTCCAGGCATAGAGCCTTAAAGTCAATGCGCTTTTTTATCGGTAACCAATGCAGCTCCCTAATGCTTTTTAAAATATGTTGGTATTTAGGAATGTTGAGCAACACTTGAGCTGCAGTATTTTGCAGTGATTGAAGTTTTATCAGTTGGCACTTGTCAACGCCTAGGAATAGTGCATTACAGTAATCGATAAGGTAGAGGACTAAGGCATATATAACCATTTTCCTGAGATCTAAAGGGATAAAATGTAGGACTTTACGTAAGATTTGCAAGAGGAAAAAGCAAGATGACAGCTGGTTAATCTGTCCGGCAAAGTTTAATTGGATGTCAAACAGGTTCCTATCCTTTGCCGAGGGGTTTGGGCAGTGACCTACTTCTGCCAGCCACCAGGATTGATCCCAAAGTGGAGGCCCATCCCAAACTTCATGACCTCCGTTTTGTTTGTATTCAGTATGAGATAACTCTGATGCATCCACTGCATAATTTGCTCCAAACAGCTATGGAATCTCCCTGCCACCCTTTTGGCATTTGAGGAAATGGAGATGATGATTTGCATGTCATCGGCGTAAGGTTACCAACAAGAACCTGTGAGCCCTCGTTAACTTGGCCAATGGCGTAACATCTATGTAAAAAGAGTTGGTGACTAGATAGAGCCCTGCAGAACTCCACAGGGAAGGGAAAACCACTCATGTAAAATTGTCCCAACACACCACCTGTTCTTTTGTAGTAAGGAACGAGGTGAGATGGGTTAGAGCTGCCTCTTGAATTCCTATTGCCTTCAGCAGTTGCGTCAATACCAGATGGTTCACTGTATCGAACGCGGCTGATAGGTCAAGAAGTATCAGGACGGATCTACCACCTTTGTCCAGCTGTTTACGTATTTCCTCCGATGCCATGATTAACACGGACTTTGTCGGGTGCCTTGGTCTAAAGCCATGCTGTGTTGAATCCAGAAAATCATCCACATCCAAATAGCGAATTATATCTTGAATTGATTTTTCTAGTATTTTTGCCGCCAGTGGAAGGCAGGATATAGGTCGGTAGTTTTTCACCTCAAGTAAATTAAGAGAGTGTCTCTTTAAAATTGGTCTAATACATGCTTTCTTCCAAGAGACTGGATAGGTTCCTGAACTAATGACGTTGTTCAGAAGCAGAGTTAGATTGGTACTGATAATATCAGAGGCAGATGTATTATTGGGACAGGGATCAGTCGGAGACCCAGATTTTGTATCTAATAACAGCTCGTTAACTTTGACCATAGTTAATGAAGAGAAACTGACAAGTCGTGGTGTCAGAAATAGACTACACCGACGGGGAGTCCGGTCGATGCCGGGACCTCTCTATCAAGATTATTGTAGACCGTACTGACCTTCTCCTGGAAGAAATTAGCCATTTTGTCACAAAGGGCTTGGTCCGGTATAAATTTATTCACCTGTTGCAGTTTGGACAAGGCCGTGACGGTCTTAAAAAGCTCTCTCAGCTTTAATTTTATTAGTAAAATAGTTTGTTTTAGTGCTTATAATCACTGCCTTATAATCAGCTAGTGCTAGGTTATAGGTGTGTTTACCTTGATAACTATATTCTGCCCTCCATGCCCTTTCTGCTCTTTTATACTTAGATTTAATAGATTTGAGGTCTGAGTTAAACCAGGGAGATGAGGTTCTATTATTGCGGACTTTGGCTATTCTTACTGGGCCAACTGATCTATGGCTGCTCTAATCCAGCCATCAAAATTGTCTGCCTCTTTGTTAGTGTCTGCCACTAACAAAAGTGGGCTTTTATCTAGAGTCTCTACAACGTCTTCTTTCTTATTTTTTTTGTGCAATCTTATTTTGGCAGGGGGCAGTTTGTTTAACTGTAATCTGGCATTATCCATGAAGAATAGATTAAAATGGATGGCCCTATGTTCAGTCCAAATAAGAGGTGATACTTTATCCACTGTGAATATTGGGATTGTTCGTGAATATACCATTCAGAGTATGAAGGGCCTTATGCGTGGGCTCTAAGACTAAATATGTTAGTCTGAATCCTTCCAGATTGTCTAGTAGAATGGAAGTATCCACATTAATGTCACTCTCCAGGTGAAAGTTGAAATCCCCAAATATCGTGAAGGTAGAATGTTCCGGGCAGGATTCCATAAAGATCTGTAATCCTTGGATAAATAGGGCTTTTGGTCCAGGCGGCCTATATATAAGTAGCCCGGGGAAGGATATAGCATAGGAAATTTTTATGTTAAAGGACATAGCTTCTGCTCCAGGCAGCTGAATAGGCTCAAAAGTAGCTTTGAGCCTAGACCTGTCATTAATTGCAAAGCCGCCTCCCTTTTGCCCCATTCTGTCCACATTGGACATTGCGTATTCTCTTGGTACAGCAATAACCCAGTCGGACTCTGACGTTTCGTTGACCCAGGTTTCTGTTATTAAGACCACATCAGGAGTTGCTGTTTGCAACAGCGATTCAAATTCGTACTTATTCTTAATCACTGATCTAGTGTTATGCAGTATAGCCTTTAGCACGTTAGCAGTAGGTCTACGGTGGTTGTTTTTCCCTATTGGGGTAGTATGTGGAGGACCAAAGGCCAAGGTAGCTACATCAAGTAAGTTGTTGTTCCCACCAGAAGGACTATGAGCAGGCAGGCTTAAAGGAAGGTTCAAGACCATTAAGGGAAAGTTGCAGGCATTAGCGTGAAATGGATGCTGATCTTTTCTCACAATCTGAGTGGTAGGATTGCAGTGCTTACCCTTATTAAGTAAAAGACACACAATTGATGGATGGAATGCAGAACAAATAAAAACAATCACCCTCAGTAAAGAGATCGGGATTGAATCCATCATTCTTCTGCTCACCATGCCACCCCATTTTAGACCTGGCAATATGCAAATTAGTGTTGACCCTGTGCCTCATGGGAGCAGTCCAGCCCAAACTGCCAAGCCAGGTCCTCCCTCGACCGGAGACAAGTATCCTAGGACCGGTTTCAGGGTTTCACCCCTCATCAACCAGGATAGCTTGAATCCAGTTGCACAGTGAGCCCGGGAGCCACGTTTGGGCATACCCAGCTCACATAGGGCGAGAAAGCAAAAGACACACAATTGATGGACGGAATGTAGAACAAATCAAAACATTCACCCCCAGTCAAGAGATCTGGGTTAAATCCATCATTCTTTTGCTCACCATGCCACCCCAGTTAAGACTTATCCATTTGGAAATCAGCCTTGACCATGTGCCTCATGGCAACTGTCTAGGCCGAACTGCCAGGCCAGGTCCTCCCTGGACCGGAGACAAGCATCCTAGGACCGGTTTCTGGGTTTCACTCCTAATCAGTCAGGACAGTTTGAATCCAGTGGTACAGTGAGCCCGGGATCCCCGTCTGGGCATACCCGGCACACTTAGGGCGAGAAAGCAAAAGACATGCAATTGATGGACGGAATGCAGAACAAATCAAAACATTCACCCCAAGTCAAGAGATCTGGGTTAAATCCCTCATTCTTTTGCTCTCCATGCCACCCCAGTTTAGACCTGGCAATATGCAAATCAGTCTTGACCCTTAGCCTCATGGGAACAGTCCAGTCTGAACTGCCAAGCCAGGCCTTCCCTGGGCCGGAGAAAAGCATCCTAGGACCAGTTTCGGGGTTTCAACCCTCATCAGCTAGGATAGCTTGAATCCAGTGGCGCAGTGAGCCCCGGACCCCATGGGCAACATGACTACCATGTTGTACTGCAACAAGGAAAGCAGAGTGGATTTTGGATCGTGTGCTAGGAGTTGCTGGATCCCTGGAGGTACCGGGAAAACAAAACCTCTCCCTGATCACCAACCACCTTCCATGGTCTCCCAAATGCTTGAGAGGATGAGCTGAGCAGGAGTTGTCTGGCGTACCACGAGTGGTGTCTCTATACCGAGATGGTGAGGGGTGTCTTAGCAATACCTTATTGTGGACACAGTGAAAGGATAATTTTTGGCCCTTTCAGCTTTGTTATGTTTACTTGACCAGCTGTTGTTTAAATCGGAGTGACGTGTTTTCTAAATGGCTTGACACACATTTCATGCAAGCCATTTGTTATATCCCAGTGTGGCCATAGTCTGGTCAATAACATATCTTTTTTGCATGCCCTTTAAGCTAATACACTGTTGTTCCCTGAGACTCTTGACTCTGAAGACAGTCTTTGTCATTTCCATCACATCCACGTAACATGTGAGTGAACTGTACATGCTGTTGGAACATTCAACCTACACCACCTTTTACCCATACAAATTGATGTTGAGAATTCTGCCATAACACCCATTCATGATGGCCAATCGATCACTCTGCCAGTGTCTTTGCTCCCCCTGTTCACTCAAAGGAGGAATACACAGCATTATTATTACCCCAAAAAATCACTTTGCTTTTACATCGACCAAACAAAGGACTATCGGGCAGACGATCAGCTCATTAAAGGATTTTTAGGTTCGGAAAACGGCAAAGCAGTGAAAGTGAGAACCTTGTTGTGGTGTTCAAAGACAGAAGACTATGGTAAAGCACCAAGCAGATTTATTGGACTTGAAAGGATGAAGATCACTCTGAAGCCCACGGACTCCAGTCCACTTCAGTCTCCACCAACCTTCCAGTAAATTTCAAACCCCAAACATGCTATAGAATTCAAACTACACAATCCTTTCATACAGAAGCTGCAAGAGGTAATTAAGATCGCAACTAGGCTTGTGTGAAATCAAATACTACATGTTTTTTTCTTTCACAACATATATTTTTTTAAACCAACAATAAAACAACAAAAACAATACAAAAGAAAAAGGAAAAAATAAATAAAGGAAAGCAAAAGTAAATTTACAAACCAGTTCAAGCATTAGCCCTGCATGGTGAAGATGACTACAGAAGATACAATCGTCCTTAACCTGTAATATAAAGAGGGTTCCCTAACCCCAACAGGCACCTTGTGCTTACAAACACAACACTGTGTTACCTGTGACCTGAATGCTTGTCTGCCACCATTAAAGGAACTATTTCCCTGATCATACTCACTTTCTGGAGGAGCTTCCCTGTCTTCTTGAGTAGCTTCTTGTAATTGAACATATCTACATCCAACCTTAACCACTTTCGCTACCTTCTACCAATATCACCCAATAACACGGACATCAATGCTACATACTTACCTTACAAAAGGGAATTTTTTTATACAAACAGGGACTCCCAAACCAAAAGTTTAACACATGCTTTTTTTACATCCTAGTAACATTTTTGTTAACATTGTGCACTTTCAACTTTTTTCCTTACAAATTAGTGAAGATCTCGAATAGACACATTTTGATTCAACTAGTTTGACATCCAAACAGGTTGTACTTTTTCTCCCCCTCAATAACTCAAAAGGGGAAACATTGGTAGAAGAATGATGCGTAGTTCTGTAAAACCATAACATATAACAGCAGTAGACACACCACAGCTATGTGACAGAGCCCAACTTATACATTCCCCAAAAACTTTATTCAAATGTCCAACCAGACTACTGGTCTGAGGGTGGTATAGAGAACTCTTGGGATGCCTAAAACCACTCATCTCTAGAAACTCTGTGGAAATTGGCCTTTTTAGGGGCCCACCGGTGCAGAGGTTTACCCTGATCTGTCCACTGGTCTTTAAACCAACAAAATAGTGATTGGCACGGAAGCTGAAATATCAAGAAAACAAATGTATTAACACTCATTAGTGGGACTACATCAATACAACACCCTTGGGCACTGTATGAGGTAGTACAAGGAATACAGAAACCATGGTGCTGATATGCCTGATTTTTTGCTGAGTAAGCATGGAGACTCAAAGAGGAGGTACAGGCATATACAGGAATAGTTATTGACTAACATGGGCAGACAGAAATCACTTGGTCATCAAAGTGGGGGGGGGGGAAATAATTGTTTACTTCCGTTGCAAATGCCTGACCATTACATTCTAAAACAGGTGCATTCTAGCAGCTACAGGCCTTTCTGAGCTCATACATTGCTCTGGCTTAGACTAGAAGGAGGTAACTAAAGCTGATGACTCGGGCAGAATAGAAAGGCAGGCAACAGTGAAGACAGCAGAATCACATGGCTAACACATGGCTAATGCAAATGGATGCCTCAAACAAAAATGGCTTCAGCTTATGCTAACAGTCATTTCTGCGATTTTCACAACTCTTTGATTTCTGATGAAACAAATTGAAGCGCCTTGTGAGGGACAAGAAAGTTAGAAAAGCCTTCTCTCATGAATACATCCTACAAAAATTCAACCAATGTTGGCATCCAGCTCACCAATAAATCTGACCTCTATCCACTTGGAGTAATAATCAGTAAGCACCAAAACAAAATGTGAGTCATGTGATAGAGAATTTGATGATACCATTAAATCAATGATAAGTTTCAACAATGGACCTGAAGGTATTTCAGTAGGAATTGCCTTTAAGGTTCCTCCTTCTAAATTCCAAAATGTCATCAAAATAGCAGAACAACTCAATTTTGCCACCTGCATAGGACACCGGAGAGCAATCTAGTGGCAACAACCATCTGTCTTTCCAAGTGGACCGAAATAGTTCTTGGGTGATGATGGTAATCCTAACACCTACATCTACTAACAAATGTAGAATCTCATCCCAAACCTGAATGTCAGCATAAGAATCTACACTCTCAGGTGGATGGCCTCATTTTGTATCACACTCACCAACTACCAAGATCACATATTTAATTTCATTGATAAGGTCCTCTGAGTCACTCTCCTTATCAGCAGAAACATATGCCATCTTTCCACTCACACGTCTGGTACATTGGTAAATTTTCATGAAATTCAGCAATTTATTACATAACCTCCAATACACATTTTTTGCTTCGCAAAAATGTTCCTCCTTTCTTGTAGTTTTGATTTCCACCCCTGAAGCACACATTAGTTTGTTTGAAGAAGTGGTTAGGTTTTTTTGGGTTTTGTACCCTTGTTACTATCGACCATAAAGCGAACTGGATTAACATGTTCACTTAACTTGTCATCTAACTCCCTAGCAGGTTTTTGAGATGTTTCAGAACCTTTAGGAATTATGACAGTTTCCTACAATGAGACATTACCCAATGAAAGAAGCTTTTGACGAATACCTGTATTGGTACAATGACTAATGATATGGTCCCAAATCAGTTGGCCACTGAAGTTCTCAAACTAACTCTCAGCTACCAGTTTACCTAAAGCTGTGACATAGTTACCCACAACTTCACTCAGTCTCTATACTCTCCTACAATAATTGTGCCTTGAGACAACCAAGCTCGGTTTGGCACCCAAACCTGTTCACCAGCTTCTTGGTGGCCTTTTAGAATTTATCTAACTTCTCACCATTGACTGACCCCAAAGTCTGGGAGCTGTTTAAATGTTGATCTCTCCTCAAATCCAAAAGAATGGAGCAACAGGTGTTTATTCCTGTCAAGTCTAAACCGTGATGCTCTAATTGCCCCCAAATAGGTTTCAAAAGTATCAAACCATTGCCTCTAAGGAATAGGTTGATCACCTGGAGTATCAAGAAATGGAGGTGGAGGATTACCTTACTGCATGGTGTGTGCTAAACTAAATTTAAAGAAAAACAATGTAGTGACAAGGAATGTTCTACACAAACGAAAACAGTCAATTACACAGTCAAAAAACGCATCACCACACTGTAAATACAAGATGTGAGTGTAACCATGCCTTACTGGACATTGATTAAAATAATATCAAACAAGGTGTGCACATCACCATGTATTGTGTGCAGTAAAATATAAAGACTTTTCAAGGAACTGTTTTTTTTAGTTTTTTTTTATAAATGATGTACCTCGCCATTATTCACTTTTTCCCCCTCACTTACGGAAGATACTGGGAGAAAACCAAGGACCAAGCCAAGCATCACACCCCTTTTCTTACAATGCAGGCTATAGAAAGAGACGCTGGGCAAATGTCTGCAGACGTCACACCCCTTTTCTTACAGTACAGGCAGTAGAAAGAGACGCTGGACTAACGTCCCTGTTATGACCACTGATATCACACCAATATGCGTTCCCAGTGCTTTGTTGAAATAGACGCTGGACACGTGCTGGACAGCTGTAACGGAAAGTGCGCTACAGGAATTACGACTCTCTTTGGCTGGAACCAGACACGAACCAAAACTCCACAGTCTCGACACAACCTGGCTGGAACCATGAAACAAAAGCCTACAAACACCTGTGAAACCGCAAGGATATTTTACCACGAGGTCCAAGCTGATGTTCACGGAAGAAAATCAGACGTAGTCTTCACACTGTAAGCAGGGATATCATAAGGATTTTGCAGCCACGCATATTAAGGGGGCCCCTGTTCGTAACAGCTTTGAGTTGATTATCCAGTTTCTACTCTTTCATGCCCTCTTTGGCTCATTCACTGAAGGGGCACAGGCACACTACCCACATTCTAGATGTGTCTAAATCTAATATTCAGGGATAGTGATGTATGTGTGTTTTCAATATTGTAACACAGCAGCTACTCACTGATTTTGCAAATCTAGATGGCATCCTCCCATTTCTCATTCATGAGGTCCTGTTTTGATCTTAAAATAATCTTTTTATGGATGTTGCTTGAAACATAAATACAACATTTCTCTGCAAAATGTCTGTAATAGACTTTGACACATCAACCACATTAAAAATAAATTAAATGAAAACTGTATTTAAAACAATCTGTTTAAGAATTATTCAAGGTCATCAGGTCAAGACTCTGCAGAACTGAAAGGCTGGTGCCCTGGGCCAGAGCACACTTTGCCCATGCCTTAAAATGTCTCTGACTGTAAGTAAGCACACGTTCTTGCTCTGCGGAGTGGTTTGACGCTCCTTGCTGCAATTTCTAGCTGGAGTTCAAAAGATACAAGACTGTTTGTAAAGTGCGAAGCAGGTTTATTGGAGTTGTACAGGGCGAAAACCACCCAGAAGAGTACAGGCTCCCAGTCCGCTTCAGTCGCCACCAACCTTCCATTACATTTCAAACAGCTTTCTACAGGATGTAAACCACTCAAGCCTTCCATACAGAAGATCCATGAGGTAACTATGTTAGCAACAACGATTGTGTGAAATTAAATAGTTTAATTGTCTAGGTTGCTAGCCTTCTTTAACAAAATCTGCTATGAACTGGCCTAGAAGCAGGCCCTGATGGCCTGCACACCCATTCCACAAGGGCCAAGGAAGTTCCAACGGTGTTGTTAAGAGGGGTCCTTGTTCTAGATCCATAGTCGTATACATACATAGGGGTTGCCCAAATGATTCGACATTACCTGGGCGAGAAATTCTCCTAAACAAGAAACAATGATGTAAATATGAATTAGTCACTGGTGATGTATGTAATTATGCAGAACAATATTTATTCAGATTTTTTAACAAGATACATAATCTTCACCCCATGTACAGGTACCTGAAGTGTGTAAAATATAACACTTATGACATGCAAACCTACAAATATTAATACAAATAGTGAACCATCCCTTTTTGGAAGTCGCCTTAACCAGTTTTTTTGGGGTATCCTCTGTCTCTTAGTTTATTAGTGTGGTGGCGTTCCTGAAGTAGTCATCTTTGTTGGAGCAATTCCTCCGGATCCTCAGGAATTTTCCATATGTCAGGTTTTCCTTGAGATTCTGAGAGTGACCACTGGAGAAATGTAACAAAGTGTTACAGTTGGTTGGTTAGTGTATAGGTCAGCCTGAATGAACCCTGTATTGTTATATATCTAAAGGTTGAGAACGTTAATTTTCTCCTTGTGACTAGTCATGATAAATTTAAGGTCTGGTGCTCTATTGTTGAGCCAGCCGTGGAATGATGCCAGGGAAGATCTAGTCCCTTCTCATAACATCAACACATCATCAATATAGCGGAACCAGTGTGTAATGGATTTTCAGAAAGGGTTACAGTCTGTGTAAATCCATTGTTTCTCAAAATATGGCATAACAAGGTTGGCTACTTCTGGGGTGAAGCTTCAGCCCATTGCTACGCCTTTTATCTGTAGGTACAGATTGTCTTTAAAGGCAAAAAAATTCAGTTTCAGGCTTAACGATGCTAAGGATATCAAGAACTCTATAGATATTTCATGTGGTGCGGGTCTGGAATAAAGGATGACCCTCTATACTTCTAGTGCCTTGTGGGATGTTGGTATATAAAGCTTCAATGTCAAAAGTAACTAGAAACTGTTGTGACTAATCAAAAGGAAGCTCTTCTACCTTATTGATGACGATTCACTCATCACAATAATTATGCAAACAATGATACATTTCTTGTTTTGTATAGTGCAGTTATTCACAATTTATTGATATTTCCCTGAATTCATCAGTTCAGTGCCAGCGGATGTTGTGCAACGGGTGAGGGGGTGGGGGAGCAAGGGCGGGGCACAGATGTTTCCTCTATATATGTTCCATTCATCCATATTTGTGTCTACTTTCAGGGCACCATCTGGCTACATACACTGTTTTTCCCTTATCATGCACCAGTCCATGTCTTTATTCCAAGCGCTTACTGTTGGCACAGTTGCGGCCCCCCCATAGTTGAACAATATTGCGATTGGCAACCGGATGACCCAATGTTACCCAAGTTTTCTCTTTATTATTTATATCTGTTCAGATATTCAATAGGTACCTTTTAACTTCAAGCTCTAGTTTACACCTCAACACCGCCTCCATGCATTGGAGCACTCCCCGCCAGTAGCCACTGATCTGGGGGCACTCCTACATCATATTTATAAACGTGCCCTCCTGGTCACATTGCTGCCCGCATCCCGAATCTTCCCTGTACCCCATCTTAGCTAGTGTTGGGCTGGTGTAATATATTCAGTGAATTATTTTTAATTGCAGCAACTTTAGTCTGGACGAGATTGTGACCTCCCTGGGAGAGGCCAATGCTTCCTGCCATTCATCATCATCCAAACTGTGATATATCTGTATCTCATTTACTACAGAGTTGCAAGAGGGGGTCTGAAGTGTGGTTAACCACTTCGCCGCACGACAAATTCCGCTGCGGTTTCAAGGGGGGCTGGGGGTGACGCTCGGGTCGTCTGGACGGCTCCCGGCCGTCATGAGTCACAGTGGCTGTGTGCTCATGACGGCCTGGAGCCGTCCGAACTCCGCCCACTGATTAATTCTCCCGCACAGGCGGGGAATTAATCGCATGTGGGTGGAGCAACAAAATTCGGACGGCTCCCGGCCTTCATGATCACACGTCTTGCGTGAGTCATGACGGCCGGGAGCCGTCCTGTGCATGGAAGTAGTTATTATGTTTCTGATAAGGTCAGGGATATTGCTTTTTTGGGCATGTACCCATCTAGGAGCCTGCCTTCCAGTGGCGAGGCCTCAGGGGGAGTCTCCCCTCTCGGGATTTGTGCCATCAGGGCGTGACGCACCTGCAAGTATCTAAATCTTTCTGTATTTGTCATTTCATGCTCTTGCTGTAGGAGTAAAAATTAAACCACATCCCATTTCTTCCATAAGTCTCCCACATTGGATATCCCGATAAAATCCCATCCATCAAAGCCTTTAGTTTTCCTGAGCATACCCAATTGCTCCTAATCCCACAAGGGTGTACAGCCAGTGTGATTTTTTTTTTTTGCCCAACCTAGACTTATTGGCGGTATGCCAAACTTGCACAGTGTCTCGTGGGTCCTGTGATTTGTATTTTTTTTGCGGGCCTGGAATAGAGCACCCCTACATAGGTACCACCAGGCAAGAGCCATCTATCCATTCTATACCCGGGGTCATCAAAGGGCCGATATGTGCAGTTGTTGATGGCTATTAGGTGTAACGCCTAGTAGTATTTTTCGATGTCCAGAAGTCCTATTCCCCCGTCATACCATCCCCTCACCAATTTTCGGAATGCTATTCGGGGCTGCCCTCTCCTTCAGAGCAATTTTCTCTGCGCACCCTCCACAGCCTTAAAATATGGCGTGGGCACGGGGTTGGGGGAGTTGTGCAAAACGTATAGAAAGCACCCCAGAGACATCATTTTAAATAGCACTGCTCTCCCTCAACAGTGACAAGAGGAGGGCCTTCCAGTGTGTCACATCATTTTTTAATCGCTAGAGCGGGGCTGGAGATTGTATTCATAACTCAACTTCTGGTCGGTGTGATGTATATGTCAAGGTATTTAAAACCATCTTTGGCAAACGCTATTGTACAACCCTACAACCCTTGGGCAGGGCAGGACTCTATGTAGTGAGGCCCAAGGCAATGCCAGGTATAACAGGATATCATCGGCTTAGAGGGAGATGCGATCCTCCCAGTCCTCTGACCACCTCAAACCACGTATAATAGGATCTTTCTGAATCCATTCTGCAAGGGGTTCAAGTGTTAGATCAAAAAGAAGGGGGGGGGCAGTGGACAACCCTGTCTGATCCCTCTTTTAAGGGTAAACACTTCAGATTTTTTGTTGTTTACAACTATTGGTGCGAGTGGGTTCATATATAAAAGCCGAATCCATCCTGTAAAGCTGGGACCAAATCCCAAACTTCCCAGGACCGCAAATAGGTAGGGCCATTCAATCTTGTCGAATGCCATAGTGGCGTCCAGTGACACCACCGCATCTTCTCTCAGTGTGTTTATGCGCCCCATCACCCTGTGCAGTCGACGGAGATTGAGTACTGTGTAAAACCTGACTGGTCTGGGTGGACCAGCCTCGAGATAACCTGGAACAGGTGAGACGCCAGTAGTTTCGCCAATATTCTGGCCTCAGCATTTAATAATGGGATGGGTCTGTATGATGAACATTTATTTTGGGGTTTTCCCTCCTTATGCATGACGACCAGTGTGACGATACTCTGTTCTCGGGGGAGCCCACCCCTCTAATGGCTCTCTTCAAACATGGCTCTAAGTTACGGGGCAATTCTGTCAGGTTTCAATTTGTACAGTTCGATTGGGAGACCCCGGATTGGAGTCCCCTGATTGCTTGAGCTACCTCGTTGTTTGTGATGTCACGTTCCAGAAAGCCAGTGTCTTCTATTGACAGTGTGGAGAGTGTCATATCCGACAATAAGGCTCTCGAGTCTTCCTCTGGGAGGAAGGTGTAATAACTATAGACTGACCTGTAGCGCCTAGCGAATTCATCCGCTATCTCCTGTGTGTCTGTGATCATTTCACCTGACTCTCTTGTTAACTCTGTAACAAGGCGATTTGCATATTCTCGTTTATCAAGCCATGCTAACAGTTTCCCAGCTTTATCTCCCAGCTCATATAGCCTGCCTTGCTTGTTTCTGCTTAGAGTTTTTGCCATGTCAGTGGTAAGGTTGCTATATTCCACTCTCTTTAAGTTTAAAGTATGCATCGAGTCCTCATTCCCTTCGCTTTTTCCCTCACTCTCCAATCGGAGTATATCTTTTTCCAGTTCCTCCACCTCTAGATTTCTATCCTTGCGTGCCCCAGCAATCTGAGAGATCACCTGTCTGCGTACAACTGTTTTGAAGGCCTCCCATAGTGTTTGGGCGGACCCCACTGATCCTTCATTCTCGTGGGAATATTGTTCTATTACTTGTGTGATTCTTTCTTTCACTACTGGAAGGCTGAAGTACCAAGGGTTAATTGGTGCTATTCTGCCCACATGTCTCTCCCCCACCAACATTCAAGCCCATATCGGAGAGTGGTCAGAGATGCTCCGTGCCAGATGCCGAATTTCTTTAATGCTTCCCGATTCTGTCACTGGAATAAGAATATAGTCTACACGGGAAAGACCTTTGTGTGCCCCCGATTGGAATGTGTAGTGTGTCTCATTGGGGTTGTGGACAAGCCATGCATCCACCTACCCCATTGCATCCAGGAAGCCGGAATCCGAAGCTGTGAGGGCCCTAGGTCCCGGGGGGAAACCGGTGAAGTCTCCCCGATATGACTGAGTTGAAGTCCCCCCCCTACGAGCAGCCGCCCCTCCGGGAAATTATATTGTCCAAGTCTTTGAAAATCGAAACTTGTAGTCCCGGTGGGACATACACTGACACTGTGGTGAGTGTTTCACACTCCCATCTCCCCGTCACCGCAGCATACCTGCCACCTGCGTCAGTCCAGGTGTGCACAGTTGCCAAAGGGAAAGATCGCCTTGTCATGATGCTCACTCCCCTAGATCCCTTGGCAAAACCTGAGCTTACTACTAAATGATACCCCCACCTTGACAAAGCCCTACAGGTGTTACCAATTAAGTGTGTCTCCTGATGTAGGATTACCTCATGGGAATGCCTTTAGACAAACTGTAATACTATGCTTCTTTTGAGTGTATCCCCCAAACCATTACCATTCCAAGACAGGAATTTAATATTTTTGTCTATCAGTGAACCCATGATTGTGATCCCTTGTATCTGCTGCCCACCCATTCCTAATTATGCCCAATGCTGTTTTGTCATCTAACATACAAATTGACACAAACCACACCCAACAACCCCCTCCCTGCTCCCCTGCACTCTGGGCGTAGAATTGCCCATCACCCCAACTATGCAGAGTGCTTGTCACCCAAACTCTGAACTAATTGTAGATTAAAAAGGGGTGTACTAGCATCTCCAATGCCTACCCACTGTGTGTATTGTACATACTACTCAGTCTAGGCGATTTAAAAGTATTTTTCAAGTCACTTAGTGTTTCCAGGCCATCTCTGTCTGACGGCGATACAGCTCAGAGGTGGCTCCTGTCGGGCTCCGCTACTCCACCGGCCTTTCTTTTGTAGCTGAACGTGTAGGTTTCTCAATCGGATCCAAGTGCTTTGTCGGAGGTATCTCTCTTCTTCGTGTGTCTTTGTTCTGTTTTGACGGTCTCCATCCATCCAACCAGTCCGCTGCTGCCTCCGGAGTATCGCAGAACCAGGCCCTTCCTTCTGCCTCAATACGGAGTTTCTCAAGAAATAGCATTGAATATTGGACATCTTTAACCCTTAGCCCATGAAGGACGGTCTTTGCCTCTGGACATTGATCGTAAAGTCCGAAATGAAGGTGATTTCACTATTTTCATTCATGACTTTGGCGGGGGTGGGGTCTGGAGTATTTTGTCTCTGTCCCTGAAATGGTGAATCTTCTCCAGCATGGGGGTGCCCCTGGTTTAGGTCTTTCCCCCGGACCATGTGTGCCCTTTCCACTGTAAAAATATTTGACAGGCCCTTAGGTTGCAAGTAATTGATTATTAGGTCGTCGACAAACAGGTTTGCGGCAGGTCCTTCCGACTTTTCGGGCACACCAATAATTCTCACGTTATTCCAACAGGATCGCCCTTCATAGTCCCCAAGCTTACTTTGTCAGTTTCCTGAAGGTCTGAAGGTCTGGAGGTCTTTGATTTCCTGTTGCAATAGTTTGGTGTCTAGGTTAAGTTTTGTTGTGATTCTGCCATGGTCTTGACCTTTTCGGCCATTTTGTGCAGGTCAGCTCTTGTAAGTGTGACCTCTGTCGTGATTGAGTCCATTCTGTGCTCCAAAGATGTGCGCACTCCCAAGATGGCGTCCATAATGTCTTTCAAGGTCGGATCCTCCTTTTCTGTACTCCGCCCATCCGCTGTGCTACTTTTCATTATTGTGTCTGATTCAGCTGCCTTCTGGATTGCATATTTGTCTAATTTAGTCTGGTGTGTTCCTTTTGTGCCCATTGTCACTGTTGTTTCAGCTCTGTGCAGGGATTCACTTGCTTAGACCCAGCACTTGATCCTGGGAATTTGGTGTGCCTTCCGGCCTGCAGGGGTCTCCCTCTCCCCCTAAACCACCCCTCCCCCCCCCCCCCCCCGAGAGGGTCCGCAACAGTTTCTTTGGAGGCGGGTTCTGTCGCCCCTTACTTAGCTGCCCCACCCCTCCTCCCGCTGCGACTCCACTACTCTCTTGGACACGTGTTAATGCAGATCGAAACCCAGAGACCGCAACTCGGGTAATGTTTTTGCCAAGTGGTCCCAGCGAGGCTAAGGCGGCCGAAGAATAACTGGCACAAGGATTAACACCTCCTTCCAGACCGCTCTGGCCTAGTTTTGTATGCTCTGTGATTTTGGCTCTGGAGCCCCGATGCAGTCCACACCGTAACTGGCCTATGACCTTCTGATCTGCTGCGACCACCCCAGTCAAATCTCAGGTTCCAAGATTTTCGGCTATTTCCACAGCACTCCTCACATGTACCCGCCTTTATTTGGGTGCACCTATGTCCCAATGGGGAGTGCCTGTTGCTGCCCACCTCTCGTCCGATCCTAAATGGCTGCTTAATCCCTTTATTCTTGCTGATTTAGTGACATCTACGCTGAGCAGTCTTTGTGTGGTCGTTCGCCAAATCAAAATGTCGGGCGCACCTTCCTTCTTACTTTAAGGAGAGCACCATTCTTTTTCCCTTTCTTCCGGTCTCCTGCGCTTCAGCGGAAGTCCGGGTCTGTCGACTGTTCTCTAATTCATATTTTCATGGTGGAAAGTATTTTGCGCAGCAATGAATTCCCATATAATACCATTGTTTCTTGTTTAAACTAGATCTCTACCAGGCTGCGATATAGGTGTCAGGGCATATGTTTTCAAAACACTACTTCCTTGTCAGCCAGGTGTGGCTGTCAGGTCACTTTACCTGCTCAGTCTATAGGACATTTTGGTCAGAGTCCTCTTCCCAGACACTCCACCCCTGGAAGGGAATGCTATGGTACCTATTCTAAAGGTGAGGTAAATGTTGTTAAAAGTATCCATCAGACAAATATGTTACTTACCTTTGGTAATGCTCTTTCAGGTGGGTACTAGATCTAACCACAGATTTCTCACTGGCCGCTCACCTTTCCATTCTGTGGAGCTGTCTCTTTGATAGAAGGTCCCATGTTACTGATCAACACACGGTCACATATATTTTGCCTTTGCTTCGTGTCTCCAGAGTCAGAAGGAGAAGGAGAAAAGAAACTGACATCAGTACACTGGGGTGGAGCTTAAATGTAGCCCTGCTTTGGCACTTACGGGGCGGTACGAAGTTACCATGCAGTCATATGTCAGCACCTACAGGCACGCGTGAACATTGCTGAATAATTCTCAGGATCCAGTCCGGCACCTTGGGATATTCAAAGGGTGAGGAATCTGTGATTAGATAGAGTATCCATCAGAACGAGTGTGCAGGAAGATAAGTGCTTGTCATTCTCTGTTCTTCTATTATCTGGAACTTATTCTCATGTGATGGCGTGTGTCTTTCAGGTCTTTTCGGAGCCAGATCCCCCTTCAGTGATTTTGCAGTGTGATTCGGAAAAGGCTGCTCCGAAACCTTCACCGAGGCGCAAGGTAAGGCTGACACTTCTGCAGTGGTGCAAGCTTGGTTTTGTTGGGTGTCTTATTTATGAACAAGCAGTTGTAATTGTGTTGAAACAGTCAAAGCCTACCTCGGGGCATTCTCCCCTATAAGACTTGTAGCTGTATTTGATCTCTTGCTTATTTATGCGTGTTGCCATCATATCTGCTATTTGTTGAAGAGAGAAGTTGAGTAAAAGGAGGAATTGCTTAAACTCTATGCAGTTCCCATACTGACGGTTCAGTTTAAATAGTGATAGCTGTGCCTAGTTTCTGAGAGTTTACATTTGATAATTTCCCATATAAAGACTCTGGTGACAGCCACATGCCTCTACCACGTACTGTTTAATCTGAGTTTCCTTTCCAAGAGCTTGCAGGAGGACTAGCTGCAAATTCAGGGGACCCTCATCATAATAACATTGATAGCCCCAAATGCCCATTGTTCATGATCACCGAAAGGCATAACCCCCTCCCATCCCCTCCTCACCTCGACAGGCGAAACTTCACTTTTATCCAATCGTTAGGGCCACATATCCTGATAGGAAGCCAGAAGATACAGGCAGTCCTATAATTAAACTTAAGTCCCCCCTAACCCCCTGCAAGTTACTTGGAGGTGGCCCCCTACACTCCAGACCCATTAAAGTCCGCCAACCGTGCATAGTGCCAGAGGAGGCTTTCGTTACGCCACTGGCTGCTGTTTCGTAATGTTCAATAGCATTAAGGTATGGCCTGAAAGAACTGCTTTGACAGATCAGTATGTGGGCTGGTTTTTGGCTCTTTGGGGGACTGTTTTATGTCCTGTTGGACCGGTTTTATTCTGATTTCCCATATTTTAAAACAAACATTGCCTACAGCATGCTCAAATCCACTAAGACTTCCATACCTTGCAAAACACTTATACAGTGTGAATACATGTCAGCATCTTAGTATAGATAAGTGGAAGATTTAGAAAAATAAATCGGGAGAAAGGATCTTCCCATTGATTAGTATTGAAGCAGAGGCAATTTCAGGTGGAAGACTGCAGAAATAAAGCTGTTTTGGGCTTAAAAAATCGGGAGTCTCACGCCTGAATCGGTTCTATCGGCCTGTAGGAGTGTGTCTTTACAAGTTCAAAACTAGAGGTAGACAAACCAACAAATTAACAGGGATAGCCAAGCCAGAGTCGAGTCAAGGTCTGGCTTGGATCTTAGAGCTGTGCATGAGCCGTGCCCTGAAAATGTTTGCTATGTAAATTATAGACCAAACATCACATAAAATATGATAGTCTCTTCAAAATTCCCAAAAGTTTATTTCTTTAGCATGTGAAACATTTGACATCAATACTTTAGATTATAGGCCTGCACAGGGAAGTACTTTATTAAAAGTGATAATTTTTAAACATGAATGTTTAGTGAACTAAGAGGCAAGACAATTGTCATGTAACCCCTTACAGGATAATTGTCATGTAAACCCTATACTGGTCCAGATTATTCTAGAGCAACATTTCTTGTGTTAAGGCTTTATTTCTATCTCTTTTTGCACCTTTAGCCACAAACACTACCCAAAGGTATTGGAGTGCTTTACAGAAGCACCCTTTACGTAAAAGTCACCATTCATTGTTTACACGACTGGGGAAACAAAGCTATTTACTCAGAATCACAGGATGTTGAGTCAACAATGAGACTCGAACCGGGTACCCTAAGTCCAATGTCGACAGCTCTGGGCTTAGCACCCCATCCAGGGTACAGGGAGGAAGGCAGGCTGAAGTCACAATACAGCTCCGACACGCTATGGGCTCAAGGTTCCAACATGATCTTGAGCTGAGCCAGAGCCAGGCTTCATGCGTGAGCCTGGCTTGAACTTTCAGTCGCTCGCCCACCTCTATTCAAAACTGTCCCAATTAGTAAACATGGGCCGGATTTTTAACTATTTAACTCACTTATTCAGGCCACTTTTATTTTGGTGCTGAGCCCATTATCTGTCCCAATCTGATCCTGCATCCAGGAATTTCCAGAATCTCTGAGCACATTTTGCCTCATTGCCAAGCCCTGACCACCAATTGCAACGAGCATTTGCAATGCAATAGGTCTCGTATTTGCCCGTGTTTAAGCTATTGGCTTTATAAATTACAATGCCTTTTATTTACCTGTTTTAAAAGCCAACACATTAATAAAAGGCATTGTCATTTACAATGCCAATAGCGTAAACTCTCGCAAATGCAAGACCAAATGCATTGCAAATGCTTGTTTAAAACATTATTGTAATAAAGTTTCCTGAATACGAAGATCTGCCTGGTAGTAGTAAGTAACACTTTTCTTTTAGTTTGAGGCAGAATCGTTGTTAATTGTGAATAACATGCTTTGTTTGAACTGCACAAGATACTCATCTATGTTAGTTGCAAGTAGTTTTCAAAGAATGACCAATAAGATAGAAGACATGGTCAGCCAATCACAAGCAGTTAGGGCAGCAAATAGCGAACTGAGGCATTATGAAAGAGGACGCAGATAAGTTTCCACTCTGTACAGGCACTGCCCAGTGTTTCCTCTCATGGAGAGTGCACATTGATGTCCCATGAAGCGCCATGCCATGCACAGAGCACATGCTCAGGGCTGACTTCAGGAGTGCAAGTCCCTTAAGACGTGCTTTAGGCAACAGGCGCTCATGTTCGCAAACTCTCAAGCAAGGCATCCGGGTGGAAACCCATTTCCGGTAACATAGTGAAAATCCACAAACATGCTGCCACTAGCTGAGATGAGAGAGTAATTTTTGGTGGGTGGCTGTTTCCTCAAAATCGTTTTGCAATACGGACTAACTCTCGGTAACAGGTGAAAGAGAGTAATAAAGGACGTGTTGATTTCGCACTCGCAGGAGGATACAGCACACAGCGCCTCTCCGGTGACTGCTCCGGGCTCCATCCAGCACTTGAATCAAGCTGGGAGCACTCATCGTAAGAAGCCATTGCAGGAAAACAATTAAAACATTTATAGAGACACCGTGAATTACAAGCATTTTCAATGCAATAGATCTTGCATATGCATGAGTTTAAGATTTTTGCATTGTAAATTACAAAGCTTTTTATTTATTTGTTTTTAAAACCAACACGCATATAAAAGACTTTGTTATTTATAATGCCAATAGCTCAAACTCTCACAAATGCGAGCCCACTTTGATGGTGGCTACGCCCCTTACTTTTGACGCTGTTTGCCGTATTCAGGTTACAGTGAGCAGCGTGTAAAGAGAGGGGCACGGGCAACATTGAAGTGAAAGAGCGGTATGGAGCTCATTTACCCAAAAAGTTAAAATAAATAAACAAAGCTTCTGTAGCATGGTCGCTAAAGGTAACTCGGACCGTGCTGGAAAATGAACTAAACAAAAAAGGGTGTCAGCTGTACTTAAAGCGGACCGCGTGGCAAATTAACTTAAAAAAGTGCTGCTGCAATAGTTAAAGGGGACCTTGCAGCAAATTAAATACATAAACAAGCACGGCCACTATAGTCAAAGCTGACCCAAAGCGGACCCACAGCCATTACTATTAAAAATATAAAAGTTGCGGTTTGCTGCCTTGTAGGAAATCACGTTTTGGATCATCAAAGAAAATAGTGCTCACAGACTAGATAAAGCAGACCGTGTAACAACAGAAGAAAAAATGCAGACAAATGCAGACAAGGCGGTATCAAGGAGGTACTACTAAGCCTATATATCATTCAACAGCAATGATTTCGAAAGACCAGTAACAGGAGCCAATTGAGAATATGGCCGGGAAATGGGCGAAGCTTCTATTCCATACTGCAATACAGCATGCCTCGCAGAGCAGCGCATGCGTTGCCCATGCTCAACCTAATAAATGTACTGTGGGTTTACCAGGTTTGAGTGAGTAAATTGAGTTTTAGTTTTGGGCATTGCTTATGGAATGCCCAAGCCATGCGTAATTTGAGTGCATTGCACGAAAGGTCAGTAAATAGAATGTTCTGATCTGAGCAGGCGAATTTGCGACTCTTCATGTACAGTCTTTCTTAAATCTAAAACCTGCCTGCAAAGGTTAATAAAATTAAGTAAAGTGTATCATTTCAGTTCATGAGCTAGATAGCACAACTCCAAACGTCCATGAACATAATTAGGCTATTTGGTTTTTAGGTTTAAACCTATAATAACTGATAAAACCTCACCAGAAGGAAAATAGCCATCACCAGTGTAAACATATAAACACTGAAAAAACACCTTCACAACCACAAACTACGTGCCATTCAACAAAGAAAAATAATCTCAGTGAAACTCGTTTTTAGTTCGAGTCTAGCGGGATGCTTCTTGTGACCACTCCAAACGTCTCTGTGTGGGTCGGACTCCTCTCACACATTGGATTGGCTTTTGTGTGTGTCTTTCAATAATGAAAACACGCAAATGGTCAAAGGCGGGTGCATGTCCCACCTCTTCTAGAAAGGTTCACTCCCATGGTGTTTTGCTCTTGGGAGCATCCAGCCGCACGCGGGCTGACAGCTGCATTCCTCCTTCGTCGTGAATCAGGTTACTAATTAAACACAGCGCGTCGCTTTCACTTTAGCAGCCACGCTTGTTGTTTTGTGTGGGCTTTTTATTTTTATTTTTTGAAAATTATTTTTATTGCGGAAAGTATAAAGAATACAATCAGGTAAATCCACCCACAGGCACTTAAAGATGAAAAATGATCAAATCGATCGTACATGGTATCATACAACCATTCAGCCCACAACCCGGAGGTCAGGCGGCATAAAGTTGTAAAGTGCCAGAATATAAAAGTATAAAGGTTCGCAAGGAATAAAGGCATATTTTTAACATCCGCCGTTTTTCCCCCTTTTGCGGTGTTTCCTACCCTCCTGTTCATTTCTTTTTCGGTAAAAAACGTAATTTTAGCATGTAACAGCAAAGCAGTTCCCCCCCCCAAACTTTGCATCGCTAGTGAAAACACGTGTAATTAGTTCAGTTACTTCCTCATGGCCCATTCGGGGACAGACATCACAGTTATAAGCAAACCTCTGGGAATCAAGGCAAATCACATAAACAATAGGGAACATTCGTACGCTTCCACCAGGGCACTACCCCAAAACAAGTCCTTCCTCCCCGCCTCCCGCTTCGTCCTCCTCGGAACCAGGCTTCTCAGGGGTAAACAGTTCAGCACTGGTGGCATCCGAGTCATCATCGGGCAACCCCACAGCACACATTACCCTCTGCGCTAGTAGGTCCTCCTGGAGCCTCTCATCCCTGCGTGTGCGCCGCATGTGCGTTTCCTCAGCCAAGGACCATTCCCTGACATCCTTAAGCCACAGGGACAATTCAGGGAGTCCTCTGCCCCATCCAGGTAATAGCCACCCGTCGCCTTGCCAACACCAGTAGCAACTGCAGCAACTTATAGGATACATTTCTCTTTTTAGGTTTGGGGACCAGGGCCAACAGACAATGAAGCGGAGTCAAGGCAATCCGGAGGCCCGTGACACGCCCAATGTGCTCCACCACCTCCTTCCAGAAGTTCCCGACCAGCGGGCACTCCCAGGCCAGATGCAGGAATCTGGCTCCCCCTGCCCCACATCTAGGTCAGTTGTCCCGTCGATCCGCAGACATACGCCTCAGGGAGACCGGGGTCATGTAAGTGCGATGTACAAAATTGAAGTGGATCAGTTTGAACTGCGCATTGCATGACACTTTCTGGGTCAGGAGCCCAATGCTTTTGCGCTGCCCTGGCTCTAGAGCAACCCCTTGGTCCGCCTCCCAGGCCACCCAGGACGGCGAGACCGGCGGGATGGAGTCCCGTCACATGGCCAAGTACAATATTGTGACCAACCGCCTTCCTCTGCCGCAGGAGAGAAGGATGTTGAGGGTGTGGGATAACGGGGGTGCCTCTGGGAATTGTGGCCAGGTCATCCTCGCCATCTCCTGGAGACCTCTATAGTGCAGGTATTGCCCCCTGCCCAGGCCAAAGGCTACCGTAGCTTGTTCAGTGGACACGAAGGAGTCGTCCGGGTAAAGGTCCGCCAATGTCTCGCATCCACCCTCCCGCCAGTCCCGAAAGGACATATGTTCCTCCATAAGAGTCACCGGGGCCAAGATCCACACCGGCAGCTCCCTATGAAAGGGTACCCGCCGCAAGATTTTCTCAACGAACTCTTGCCAGACCCCCGCAGCGTGTCGCACTACATAGGGGAGGGCCTCTTCCATTCCCCGCCCTCTCATCAAGGCAACCTGCAGCGCCCTCTCGTCCGTCCTTCCCGCTAAGAGTCGCAGTTCCCAATTGTCCGTGCACGCGAACCACCTCGCAGCTGGCAGGAGCTGTACTGCATAATAATACAGGTCAAATCTCGGAGCCTCCAGGCCTCCCTCCACCCAGCTCCGGACCACGGTATGCAGGTCGACTCTGCTGCGCCCTCCTGCCCACAGCAAAGAAGTGAGCAGCATGTTGAGCGTGCGAAACATGCGCGAGGAGAGCGGGAACAGGGTATTTTGCAGGACATACAGCATTCTTGGTAGCATCACCATTTTTGCAACCACTAGTCGCCCCATGAGGGAGAGAGAGAGAGCGTGTTCCAGAAGGATACAGACTGCTGCAGGGAGTGAAGCACCTGATCAGCATTGCGGGCCAGCAACTGCTCGTCAGACGAGGCCACCTGGATTCCCAGATACCGGAAGGCTTCCAGCTCCCATCGCAGCCCTAGACACGGGAGGCCCACACCCGGATCCACAGCACAGCCCGCCAGGGGAAAGATCAGGGACTTGCTAGGGTTTATACGCAGTCCCGAGGCCGCGCCAAAGCGGTCCAGCAACCGCAGTAAAATGGGCAGCGACTCCCTCGGGGACATTAAATAGAACAGAGCGTCATCCGCTTACAGGGAGATCACATTCACAGTATCTCCAACTTTGATACCCCACTGCTCCATCTCCGTACGAATAGACCGCCAAGGGCTCTATCGCCAGGGCAAAAAGAAGTGGCGAGAGGGGACACCCCTAACGAGTGCCCCTTTCCAAAGGCCAGTCCTCAGAGCGGGCCAACCCAAGCCGAACTCTGGCCTAAGGTGCTCCGTACAGGACCCGGATCCAATCGCAAAACACGGGGCCCAGCCCTGCCAATTGGAGCACCTCTAATAGATAACCCCTGCTGACAGTGTCGAAGGCCTTGGCCAGGTCTACCGACACCAGGACCTGGGGTTCCTCCCTACCACACACCTCATGTAGGACATGGTTCAGGCGCCGCTGGTTCATTGCGGTGTTGCGGCCAGGGATAAATCCACACTGGTCCTGGTGCACCAGCTGCGCCATGTAAGGCGCCAGACGGGTGGCCAGTAGTCTGGTAAGGATTTTCACGTCCGTATTAATCAGAGTTATAGGCCGGAACGCCCCAGGATCGCAGCCCTCCTCCCAGTTTTAGAATCATACAAACGTCCCCCTGATTCATGGTGGGTGGGAGGGCGCCACACTCCAGTGCCTCATTATAGACCCGCAGAAGGAGGCGGGCGAGGACATCCTAAAATGACTGGTAGAATTCAGGCGGGAAGCCGTCACTGCCCGGGGCCTTAGCCCTCGGCAGGGCGGCTAATGCTACTCTGACCTCTCGGAGCGTTAAGACCGCGTCCAGTTCCTCCGCAGACTCCTTCGAGAGGGCCTGGAGTGTCAATCCCTGGAGGTAGGGCTGATAGGAGACCTCCATTATCGAGGGGTCGGCAGTATACACCGCCTGCAAGTGAGATCGAAGGACTCCAAGAATATCTGACTCAGAGTGCACCATGCCCCCAGCAGGATCCCTCAGATCGACTATCCGCTCCGGGCGGATTCTCTCCTAAGAATCCAGGCCAGCAGGCGACTAGACTTGTCCCCCTCACGGTGGAGACGCTGCCGGTATTGGCCCAGAGTGTACCTATCCAGACGGGTAAGGATGTCATGGACGCACACGAGGGCCATCCTCTCCGACTCCAGATCCGAGTCAACGGGGTCCGACAGAGACTGACAGTGCCGAAGTCTAACCTCCGCGACCCGCAAATCTTGGAACAACTCCTTCCGGACCCCATAGGTGAGGCCCATGAATGCACCACGCACCACCGCTTTCAGGGCCTCCCATTTAGTCGAATAGGGCAGATCACAGCCCTCACAATTCAGATCTACATAATTATTCAGGGCTGTCGCCACATGTTCTCTCCCCACTTGGTCCTGTAAGAGGTCCATCGGCATCCTCCAGGTCCGGGGACGGGAAGACTGGGCAACCCACTGCGCAACGCACGTCACTGGGGCGTGGTCCGACAAAAAACCGGCCTGGTGGGTAACCGTCAAGGAAAGGGACGCATCAATATTAGTAGCGAGGATTCTATCCAGCCTACTATGGGTGTTATGTGTCGGGGTATAACAAGTATACAGTTTCTGTGTGGGGTGGCCCATATGCCACACATCTGCAGCACCCAAGTTATGCATCACCTCCCGGAGTCGCGCCTTCATACGCGGTTTCGTACCAGAGCATGGGGGGTGCCTGTCCAGATCCGGATCCAACACACAGTTGAAATCCCCAAACCAGAGGAAGGGGGCATCCAGATCCGAAACAAGGATCTCCTGAAGATGTGAGAAGAAGTCAGTATCATCCACATTAGGGGTATATGAGTTTAAAATCAGGAAATCCCTACCATCCAACTTCACTCGCAGCAGCAAGTACCTGCCTTCTATGTCTGCCTCCGCGTACTGAACGGCGAAGGGAACCCCAGGCGCCACCCAGATCATGACCCCCCTGGCATATGTGGAAAAGGAGGAATGGAACACCTGGCCCCTCCATTTTTTGGACAACTTTTGAGCACCCTCCTCATTCAAATGAGTCTCCTGCAGATACGCAACGGAGACCCCATGGCGCCGGAGGAAGGTGAGGACCCTGTGTCTCTTAGTACAAGTGCCCAGTCCGCGCACGTTCCAGGTTAAGAATTTGTAACCCACAATCGGTGAGTACGCCCATCTGGGCTGCTATGTGCATTCTCTGTGATCCGCCACCCATGAGTCCGAACAGTAGTACACTCGATGCCTTTAACAGTGCCCCTCAACAACAACACCCTCTCTCCTAACCATTGCAACACATCAAACCCCAAAAAACACAACCCCCCACCCCCGCCTACGAGCAAGATGACAGCAACAACGAAACATGCTTCCCTGCCCTCCCCCTGCCAGTGCCAGGACGTACACGGCCCCCGCATCTACCCTACACAACACTCACTCACAAACAATAGAACAAAACCCACTCCCCCCCCCCAGTTCCCTACGGGACCCAAGTCCAACAGGAAAGTCTTTAGGTTCAACCAAGAGGAGCAGTCCCAAGTCAGACATTGCCCCAACAGACGCACCCCCAACCCACCATACAGCCCCCACCCAGCAAAATAAAAGTCCACCGTCCCGCCCAGCATCAGGCGGTCAAACACCCCAGGCCCCGGGTATCAACAGCAAGGCTAGGACAACCTACAGGCCGCCCATGTTAGAAAAAGACAATGCTCAGGCCACATATCGCCTCAGGACGGGACCGTCTCTGCCAGTGACTCAGCTCCACCAGTCTCCGGGACCACCGAGGCCGTGAAGATTGTGTCCTGTATCGTAGCTTGTTAGGTATCCGGGACCAGTACATCTCCAGACCCGGGTGGGCCCAGGCCCCCCGGCCCAGTCTCCGCCGGCAAAGTATCCAGGAGCATAGCGCCGTCCTCACCCACTGTGATCCTGGGTTCCTCAGGAGCCGCCGACCCAGACCGGCGCCTGCGTCTGCCATGGCGCCGCCGCGAAGGGCGAGTTCCCTACGTCTCCCGGGGCCCCCCGCGTTCTCCTGGTGGAAGGTCGTCGCCTCTCCAGCCACTCCCACACCTCCGCTGGGGACTCAAAGAAATGCGCCTTCCCCTGCGAGAGCTCTTTGAGTTTGGCCGGGTACAACAGCATGTATCGCAGCTTCATCTCCCGGAGCTTTTGCTTTACCCACAAGTAGGTTTTTCTTTGCCCTTGGACTTGTTGGGTATAGTCGGGGTAGATGGACACCCGGCGGTTCTCAATGGTGACATCCGCCGATTCCCTTGCCGCTCGCAGGATGCAATCTCGATCCCTATAGTTCAGGATCTTGGCGATTAACGCCCGTGGGGGAGCCCCAGGACGCGGCGGTGGGACCAAAGCCTGATGCGCCCGCTCGATGACAAAGACATCCGAGAGGCCCCTTGGACACAGCGTCGTCCGGATCCAGGTCTCCGCATTACCAGCCTCCAGCCGTTCCGGCACCCCCAGGACCCTTATGTTGCTGCGACGAGCCCTCCCCTCTGCATCCTCAGCCCTCCGCTCCAGGGCATGCGTCGTGGCCGTGAGGTGCGTGACCGCCTTTTTCAGAGAGGCTACTTGACCCTGGAGTTGTGTGATATTACCCTCAGCGTCCGAGACCTTATCCGCAACCTTCCGGAGATCTGTTCGCAATAAGTTGACGTCGATGGAAACTGTTTCAATCTGCCGCTCCAACGCAGTGTGTGAGCCTTGTATGGCCTTCAAGAGTTCTGCCCGCGAGGGTTTGCCAGAGCCATCCGCCCCCCCATCTTGACCCGACTGAGGCGCAATCCGCTGCGAGGGCAGCCGCTGGGTGGTATATTGCGTGATAGTATTGGGCTGCGTGGAGCCTGACATCCTGTCCTTGCGCATTGCCAGGACCCGAAGCGTCTTGACTAGCACTCCAGAGGGGTATTTATTTTTATTTTTATGTATTTTAGGAACCATAGTAAGAAAAGAAAGGCTTAAAGGCTTTTCTCTGCTTCATTTGCTGCACGTCATCTTTCATTACGGACGCTGCGCTCTCTTGTTTAGTTTAGTTATACATTGTTCTACTTTTTGCAGCTTTTCGTTTCTCCTAGTTTCCGTGGAGTCATAAGGCATCGCAGCCCCTTCCTGAGCTCCTGTCCCGCACTCACCCCTCCCGCCACATTACTTGTTAGTTAAAGCCTTCCAAGCTGGATTCAAGAGTTTGAAACCTCTCACACAGTACAATAAACATAAAACAAGCAGGTTTGCTTGTGCTGGTTATCAGACACACAAAGCAAACTTGTGCTGTCTTGACGTGGCACCTCACACAAATCTCTGCGGCAGTGCTTGCAGCTCTGTCTGCTTGTAGGGTTAGAGCCAGCAGCCTGAGGGTTTACTACTATCTCTGCAGTAGTAATGGACCTCCCATGGGACTTCAGTGTAAACAGGCTGTTTATTTCCTGCATGCACTTGTGCCCCGTTTTTTGGCATGTGCAGGTGTGAATGAGAGAGCCTGCCACTTTTGTCCCCAAGTATTCGGAGCAGATTTTCAGAAATACACTCTCCTTTCCGCCATTCCTTCTCTTTCACCCAGTATTTACCCCATGCGTATTTGACTTTCTGTGAGAAGTAAACATACAAGAACTCTTCGCTATACATAGATCGACTTATACGTCTTTCTCCCGGATGATAATCTGATGCATTAGCCGCATAGATGTATAAAACTCAATGGAGTTTCCTAACGGAAATGGGGAAAGTTCCTGCAACCAGCACCTGTGTTGAAGCCAGCAAAAAAGCCCTCTACATTGGCATTGATGGGTTTTCTGGGCTTCGGTTAAAGCTGTCTTGGTGACTTTTTAGTATTTGATGATTCTGAAGCTACACTTATTATAGGTCACTTGTCATGTCATACTGATAGTTTACTACCACTGGCAGTGCAGAAGTGCACCTCATTGTTTGCCCGATCCGCTTCTGGAAACAATTATCGGGGCCCAGAGCCGGGCTTTATGCTGCATTATTTATTGTTGTGTACAGGCCATAATTGGCCATACCTTAAAAACATTACCCAAATCTCTGGGTAAACACTTATAAAATCCCAAAGGCGAGACCTATTGGCTATGCCAATTCTTGTTATTTCTTCCTGAAGGGGCCAATACAATGTCATTTTGTTAGACAAGGCACCAGCAAGAAAGACTTGGCTACCATTCTGCTTGAGGTTTGTGGTTTAGGGATGTCACTAAATTATTGTTTCTTCTTCCTTCTGCTTTTTCAGTTTTGAGGCGTTTGGTCTAAAGATGCACTGTTTAGAAGCATGTTTTAGGTCTTATTTAATTATTTTATAAACTGTAGAGAATTAGGAAATATTAAAATCTTATTTGATATTTTGGCTACATTTGATTTCACAGATCTGTAAAATGGCTGGTTTCATAAGAATCTTTCACAAAATGTACCATCACATTTACCCACGGACAATGGGTGTAATCCTTTGATACATCCGCCCCCTTTTCTAGCGAGTCGGTATTTATTGAAGGTGAATTGCCAAACATCCCAGGCTTTAAAACATTCAATGCAAGGTGGAGTGACCGGTATATGTGAAACGTATTGTCACAAAGTATCTGAGATAGTGGTGAAAACACAACACCAGATGTTTGATAAACATGGAACGCAGTGTCACTTGGAATGTTGCTGCAAAGGTTCCTACTAAGTTCAACAAAGATTGAAGTGATACTGTTTGTTTTTGCAGTAATTCAGCTACTTATATAAAAAAGTTGTATGATGACCTGTCAAAATCGATACTTGAGCTGAAGTGCTTCCCTTTAAAAGATCCTTGTCACTTGCTAGATGGTATGCTGAAACCGTCTTTACAATCTTCAGAGTTAATGAAGAATGCTAATGACTTTGTAGTCCATTCTGGTGCACTGTTTTATAATGCCCACAAACTAAAATGCTAATATTTCTCATTTGATGCTTTGTGTGACATCAAAGAGAGAGTCATCCTAACTGTGTCATTTAGTCGGTGGTTCTCAGTCCTAGAGGCTGTGAATGCTATATTAATCATGTGACGAACGTTTACAGAATTTTTGCTAAGTGATGATGCCAAAGGCAAGAAATGTGATGATCTTTGGTCACATATTTATAGTGATGTGAAAAAGTACAGCCTACTGCATGCTTAGGTTTTTACAAGAAAACATGACTGCTCTAGTGGACATAATCAAAATACTAGAGTGTGAAAACTCCCTTGTCTACCAAGTGTTCAACGTAATTGGTGTAGATGTGAAACATCTCCTTGAGAGTAGGCTGGGTGACACTTTTAGTGACTATGGCACTGCAACATGCTAGAATTCTTGCCACTTGCTAAGCACAGAAATGTTGAGGAGCAATTCAGGAAATGTTATTTTACAGTCTATAGGAAATGGTCAGCAATGATGTAAAGAAATGTCCCTTCACCAACCATGGCATTTGAAGTTAATGAAGCCTCACTGAGGTACACTCTGCACAAGTTCTAGATCCTTTCTCAATTTTCCCCAGGCTTTGAAAAGAACTGATTCATTTTTGACTGCTTCAATAACTGAGGACATATGCACCCAATTCAATGCATATGTTGCAGAACATGTCCTAGAGAATCACAATCTTCAGATGCACCAGTATTGACGTGGAAAGCTATGTCATTTTGTACTGGTGGTTTTGGCATTGCCCATTTCAAGTGCCAATGTTGAGAGGGCCTTGTCACAGATAAAAGTTCACATAGGAAGGACAGAGCAAGTCTGCCTGACCAAAGACTCACTAAAGAAGTATTGTATGGTGTACTACAATAAGTTTGATTTGTAAAAATGTATTTGGACCTCATATACCCTGTACACACGCTGTCTATACACATGCACTATCAGTGCAGAAAGCAAGCAATAATTAAAAGCGAAACATTCCATAAACACCAGGAAAAACACTGTTCCTGTTGTTTTTACTGGCTCGAATATGTGTAACCAATGATAACCACTGTTTTTTTAAGGTATTGAAAACACTGAAAAAAAAACACCAGAATTGACCAAAAATAGAAACCGAAAACAGGAAAGCCTAAACATAATATAAATGAAAAGCTTGGTGTGATTATTTGACTTAAAGAAGACATCTGAATTAAATATAAGACATAAAGTTGAGCCATGCTTTACGTTAGGTAAGCATTCGTTTAAAGACTACTTCACAGCAAAATGTGAGGCACTGAGAGCTTTTTTGTTAAATGGTATCATGCAAAGACACGAGGTGCAATAGTCAGTCACCGCAGGTATTGTAATTCCACAGATTAACAACCATCTGGTGTACATTTGAGTCTTAACTAAAATATATTTTTTTTAAAGCCTCCTGCAGTAGAAACAAGCATTTACAATGCAACGGTCTCGCCTTTGCAACAGTTAGAGCTATTGGCATTGTAAATGACAACATTTTTATGTATGTGTTGGTTTTGAAAACAGATAAACAAATGCATTGTCATTTACAATGCCAATAGCTTAATTTCTCGCAAATGCAAGACCTATTGCATTTGCAATGCAATAGGTCGCGTATTTACACGAGTTTGACCTATTGACATTGCAAATAACAATGCGTTGTATGCGTTTTATTTATGTTTCAAAAAAACGAAACATAAATAAAAGGTCTCTCACACTGCTGTCTCTCTCGCACGGCTGTCTCTCACACTGCTGTCTCTCTCTCACACACACGGAGCCACACATACACACAGATCCACACACAAACACACACAGAGCCACATGCACATTCTGACTACCTATATTGTTTGTGAATACTATTTTAATGTATCGAACACCTATAGAAATCCAAGTAACTAAGCTGAAAATGCTGGGACTGAAAATCGCTTTGGGTGGCAGGGGGGGGGGAGATGAAGGTGTTTACAATTTCTGATGGTGGCCAAAACGTTTGACACAGTGCTCATTTGAATCATGCTTTTCCCGAAAAAACACTTCTCGCCAACGTGTTTTGAGACGTCGCAAGACCTGGGCTGTAAAAACGAAATTTCACACATAACCCAGTTGCGATGGCCTCGAATCAATGCAAAAGCCGCAGAGGCATAGACGTAAAGTCCAACTTTACCGCTTGTAAGAAAACACTGTGCTGATTGAATCCAGTCGTAAATATTCAGTTCAATATTTCCTGAAACATTCGTTTCAGTAGCTCCTTGGCATTAGAAAAGATTGTCTAGGTTTATGAAAAGCACAGACAAGGAAATGGCCTGTGGAAACAATGGCCCCAAACAATGCTGAGGCACCATCTGCCTCAGAGTGGTTTTGCCTTGGCAGAATGGCTGTGGAGGGGGCTGGGCTGTTGCTGGGCCTGCCGTGTACGTAGGTGACTGTAGCAGCGAGGCCCACCAACAGCCGCCCTCTGAAGACCTTTGTCCCAAGGCCAAGCCACAGTGGAAGCGGACTGAAGCTGGGTCTTATCTTATAGGGACCACCTGCACGCCGGCCGGCCTAGTGTCTGACAACGCAGGGCGCATGTCGGGCCCACCAATGCACAGCGTGGCTGGGCCCGGGGGACCGCGCGCGATGCCCTCTCGCATGTCAGGCCGAACAGAGGCCCGCTACTGCCCACTCCCAGCTCAGGAACAGACGGGCTTTCATAGCTGACAGCTGCGCTGGGCCAACAGCATCCAATTAACCCCAGATTTAGGATTAAGCGACAGGGAGCAGTGGAAAGTTAGTAACAATGGTGTGCAATGCCAGCTTGCTATTAGTTTTAGGCCTAGGGGCTATTCTGCTTGGAGCTGCACATGGATCAACCGAGAATAACTCTGGAAACAAGAAATGCATGCTGGCCAATGCTGACACTCGCAGAGAAATGTTATCTTCACGTCCTTCAAAACTTAAATAGGGACATTTGGGACCTACATCTAACCATAATCTTTTGTGAAGCACAGTCGTGTCGACAACAGCAAAAGACACTCAAAACAATGTAGCAAGCATATTAACCCCAGCCCCCCTTGTTTCGTGTACAACTGTAAATGAAACATCAGCGCTTAGAGTTTAAGACATTTCCAGATGTCGCGTTTTAGAAGCATCACATAGCAAACTATTTAACCCGCTACTAGACCCACTGCAGGCAATACATGATGCACAAGGTATACAGCACAAATGAATATGTTCAATCAGTAGGTTTTTGAATCTGTGACCTGCAGGTTCAACAAAGATTACCACAGCATGCACTCAACCCACTGGGCAGTCTCACTGTGTGTAGTGGGAAAGCTCTACAAAGTTTTCAGAACATCTTATCTTATGCAAGTGCTTTTCTACATCCATCCACAGCGAACCAAAGCTGTACCTGTGCCCCTCTTTGCATGACACACGGAACAGAAATCCCCGAGCAATATAGTGCTCCGCTGCTGGGTCTAACTATGCAGCACACGCATGGGACACTGTAGTAATGCTTCTCGCAGAAATACACCCTGAGCAACCAGCACTGAAAACTGCACTGCCTGGGGGGGTTACTCTACACGACTGCCTGGCTGCTTATTATGTAAGGGGGTCTACGTGGTGCCCCCTCGCTGGGGCGTCTGTCAGTGTCCCCTCAGGACCGAAGAGCACCCTACAGTGACTGACATGCTGCACAGGACCCTCCATGCATGTAGTACTGTCCAACCCCCCATTACCGAGCTCCTCTGCCTCGACGCACACACATGTGCTGCAGACAGGGGGCACCCCCACAAGACGGGGCCAGAGAGAAGTATGATACGGTTATTATTAAACAGTCAAACGGGCACTCCTCCCATTATTGGGGCACCATCAAGTAGTACAGCTTGCCTAAAGTCAGATCGGCAAATTACCTCAAAAACTGAAAAAAAGCGCTTAAACAATATTAACAGGTGGGGTTTAAAATAAAACCCTGAAGGCGGAGTTTTCAGACATTGAAAAGTTCAAAAATATATATATAATGAAACCAATTAGTAGCATGAGAAAAGAAGGGATAACATGACTTACAAATGAAAACAAGCTCTGGACCCAAAAAGAAGATAAGAAACCTTTTACTCAAGCAGTAAGTCAAGGAACCCCGTCTGAAAAGGACGGGGCTTACAAAGAAAGCAGAACGTCACTAGGACTTCTTCTCCAATGGCTTGCCACATTTTTGCATGAACGGTGACGCCAGCCAATGGAGAAGAGGGACTGGGCTTAACCTCGCTAGTAGAAAATACCCTACCTCATTAAATCTCGCCAGCTCGACTGCGCATGTGCACAGTCTTTCGCAGACTGAGACCTAGAAAAACTCTTTTGGTATACAGAACATATGTTAGGTAAAGAATTTAATGTGTCTTGATTCAAGGGCTTTTGAGATGGAAAACAGTGCCTAATACGTCACAGTGGAACAGTTTATGGGAGGCTGAACAATGCTTCAAACAGCCAATAACATGAGGTGAGAGATAAATGCTCTGGGTAGAGCCAATTCGATGAATATTTTAAAGAATTGGTATCACTATAACCTGCAGACAGCTGTGCTGTCAAGTCAGCTCTAAAAACGCTGGAGCTTGATGTATTATGTCTGAAAGTCCCCTGCCCCATTACTCTGCTGCTGGCTCTGACCAAATTAATGGGGATGCAGCTAGTTAAGTGGCTGGCCAGCCATCTTTTGTCTAATAATCTCCTCAATGAATGCTAGGCAGGATTTCGATCAGCCCTTTGTACTGATTCTGTACTGGTGGTTGTAATTTACAAGCCTCAGGTATAACTAGGTGAGGATGAGCGACTTGGCCAGCTATTGCTCTACCTACCTGCAGCATTTGACATGCTTAACCTTATCTGTTCTCCAGTGTAATCGTTGCCTGCACAGTTCTCCATCTTTTTGGTTTATATATCCATCCTTTGGGAGAGTTAATTGTCCCATTTGTAAGTTGGCTTTAACACACTCTTTTCTGCTGATGACAGACACCCTGCTGTTGCTGAAATGTAACCAAAAGTCCATCATCTCTTTCAGTCACTCAACATGTTTTCAGTATCCAGAGCTAGATGTCCTCAAATTTTTTTACATTAAATGGCGAAAAATGTAGCTCGTTTGATCAAGCGAGATAACTCCTACTGGGCCTCTAATCTGTTCCCATTACAAATAGTCTTGTTCCAGACACTTGTTGCATTCATCAATATTTCTTTGCTTTCACCAAGATTTTGGCATTTAGATTTTTCTTTCCAAAACTTCCCTTTTCCTAATTTTAAAATGTTGGCATATATGCTATTTAACTCAAACCTTGCTACTCACTAAAAGCTCTTCAATGCCTCATCAGGGGTAGTAATATAAATACTATATACAATACTATGATAATTTATCCTATGGTCCACAAAGTCAAAAGGTCTAGTTCACTGGCTTTCTACAACTTAAAATGCTAAAGAAAATTATCTCTTTCATCCCTCCTTCCAAGCATACCTCAGTATGCAGGGTTTGTGTGCCATTATATTTAGACTACTGGAATGTGATTTATCTTTTAATAGCAGTGTATGAGATTTCTAAATGCCAGTATCTCCAAACCGTTTTTAGCAGACTATGTATGGCCCATCACACTCTTCACTAGCTTCCTGGTAATTCAAGGGTCCACTTGATTATTTTTTGTCTCCTGCATTAAGCCATACACAGAATTATACATTCCTTTCCCTTGCACAGACAGACTGATTGCGTCCCTGCCAGGACCCTAGGGTCTAGTGCACATTTACTATTAGAAATCCTCTGTTTTAGACTGGCCCACTGCGGGCGCAATACCTTTCATGTTTCGGTGTCCCAATGGTGGAACGCCCTTCTCCTTGAGTTTTGTGGAATTGCGAAATTTTCCTCTGTCAAGTTGGCTCTGAAAATATTTTTTTTCTATTAAGTGTTATTAGCTGTGCCCTTATTTGTCCCTCGTTGCAAAGTGCCAAGATGTCTTTTATGTCTAAGCCTACCAGACATTGTTACCGACCTCTTGGGGACATTCAGAAAGCTCACCAAGAAATGCATTTTGCTTGTTGCTTACCATTGACTTTGTGGTTTGTAACTCACATTTTCTGGATTTCTATTTGCTGACTTTATTTGCTTTAGGCTGCTCATCTTGAGTTGGTCCCTTCCTTTTCCCAAACTTCGATGACCGTATTATTTCTTCCACAAACTAACATGCGTTTCAATCTTGTTCTTATTTTGTCACATTTGCTGTGCATTCAAAGACAAAGGTCAAATGTTGGGCTTTCTCTTCCAGGGAGCTTGGCATTTATTTTTCTTCCTCTGATTTCAAAGTGAGAGAATTTATGTGGCAATTCTGCTGAGTACTCATGTAAGAGGAGAGGGTGTAAGATGTTATTTTTCCTAGCACACAACAAACAAAAAAGAACTCTGCGGATGTTTCACAATATATCATAATTCTACAATCTACCCCAATCGGCTCCACTCCAATCTACCCCCACGCCACGCCACGCCACTCAATCAGCCCCTCTCCACCCAGTCTACTCCACTCCACTCTACCTCACTCCACTTCAATCTATCCCACCCTAATTTACTCACCCCACACCACTCCCATCTACCCCACATTAGTCTACCCCACTCTAACCCAGTCTACCACACTCCACTCCAATCTACCCCAATCCATTACGATCAATCTACCCCACTCCAATCTACTCCACTCCAATCTTCTCCACTAAAATCTGCCCTACTCCACTTAATCTAACCTAATCAACCTCACTCCAATCTACCCCACTCAACTCCAGTCTACCGCACTGCACTCAAATCTACCCCACTCTGCACCAATCTACCATACTCCAATCTATCCCAATCAACCCCACTCCAGTGTATTCATTCCAACCCACTCCCCTCCAAAATACCAAACTCCACTTCAGTCTCCCCCTCTCCACTACAGTCTATCCCAGTACAATTTACCTCACTCCATTCTAATTTCCAACACTCCACTCCAGACACCACTGCAATATATCCAACTCCTCTCCACTCTAATCTACCCCACTCCACAATAGTGTACCCCACTCTTAGCTACCACAAGCTGCCCCACTCTATTCCAATCTACCACACTCCAATCCCTCCAATCTAATCTAATCCAATCTACCCCACACTCCACTGTACCCAAATCTACCCCACTCAACTTCACTCCACTCCAATCTATCCCACTCCACTCCAATCCACTCCATTCCACTCCACTCTAATCTATCCAACTCCAATCTACCACACTCCGCTCAAATCTACTTACTCCACTCCAATGTAGCCCAGCCCACTCAACTGCAATCTACCCCACCGACCCCAGTTACCCCTTTCCAATCTACCCCACCCCAATCTACCTCACTTCAATCTACCCCTATCTACTCCACTCCAGTCTAATCGACTCCACTTAAATCTACTCCAATCTACACCTCTTCACCCCACTCTACTGCACCTGTCCGCACTCTACCCCACTCCACTCCACTCTATTCCACTCCAAGCAAACTCCCCCACTCCAATAGTCCCTCTCCAATCTACCCCACTCCAATCTACCATACTTCAATCCACTCCACCCCAATCTACACTCCACCCCAATCTACCACAATTCAATCTATCCCACTCCCCCACTCCAATCTACCAGACTGCAAACTACTCCATGTAATCTACCCCAGTCTACCCCACTCCACACCAATTTCTCCCACACCACTCCAATCTACCAACCTACACCATACCCAAATCCACACCACTCCACTTCATTCCAATCTACCCACTCCAATCTACCACACACCACTCAAATCTACCCCACTTCACTCCAGTCTGACCCACTCCACCCCAATCTTCCCCCCTCTTCCGAATCCCAACTCCAGTCTACCCTCCCCAAACTTCCCCACCCTAAAGTATCCCTCACCAATCTGCCCCATCTACTGCACTCCAACCTACTCCACTCCAATATATCCCACTCTACCCCAATCTACCTCACTCCACCCCCCTGCATTCTACCCCACTCCAAGCTACCCCAATCTACTGCACTCCAATATATCCACTCCAGTCCATCCAAGCTACCTCACTCCACTTTACCCTAATCTGCCACGCTTCATTTTACTTGATCTAACCTATCCCCTTCCACTCCACTCTGTACTAACACATGTCACACAAATCTACCCCACTCCAGTATAGTCTAACCTATTGCACCCCAACCCACCCCACTTCACACCACTCTAGTCTACTCTGCCCCACTCCACCCCAAACGACCCTACTACATTCTACCTCACTAAATCGGCCCCAATCCTATCCACCCCCTCTACTAAACTCCAGTCTACTCCACTCCAGTCTACTCTACCCAAACCAAATCTACCCCACTCCAATGTACCCCACCCTTTCCTAATCTACCCCATACCACTCTATCCAACTCCACTCCAACCTGCTCCACTCCAACCTACTCCACGCCAATCTACCCCACTCCAATCTACCCCACTCAATTCCAATTCACTCCACTCCAAACTACGCCACTCCTTTCTAGCTCACTCTAATCTAACTTACCCCAATCTACCTCACTCCACCCCAATCTACTCCACCCCAATTCAATCCGCCCCACTCCCCGACTCCAATCGCCCCCTCTACAATCTACCCAAATCTACTCCACTCCAAGCAACCCCATTTAGCCCCACTCCAATCTACTCCACCCCATCCCAGTCTACCCCATACCACTCCAATGTACCCCTCTTCCCCAAGCTACCAAACTCCATTCCAATCTATCCCACTCCAAACTACCCTAATCTACCTGACTCCACTCTAGTCTACCCCACTCCAATCTGCCCCATCCACTTTTACCCAGTCAGCCCCACTCAACTCCAATCTACCCCAATATATCCCGCTCCACTCTACTCCAATCTACCCTACTCCTATCTACCCCACTCCACACTAATCCACCCCAATTCAATCTATCTCACTCCAGTCTACCCAAAACCCCCACTCAAATTGACCCCACCTCACTCCACTCTAGCCCACTTCAACTCAGTGTACCCCCACTCCACTCAATGCCAATCTACCCCACTCTACTCTACCCAAATCGACTCTATTCCACTCTACCCCAATCTACCCCACTCCAATCTCTCCACTCTAGTCCATCCAACCCATCCCACTCTACCCTAATCTGCAACGCTCCATTCTACTTTACCCATCCTACCCTCCTCCTCTTCACTCTGTACTACCACATACCACTCAGATGCACCCCACTCCAGTCTAACCCACTCCACCCAGCTCCACCCCACTCTAGTCTGCCCTGCCCCACTCCACCCCAAACTACCCTGCTCCAGTCTTCCTCACCAAATCCTCCCGACTCCAATCTACTCAACTCCAGTCTACTCCACTCCAATCTACTCCACTGCAGTCTACTCTACCCTAACCCAATCTACCCCACTCCAATCTTCCCCATCCTATCCCACTCTACCCACACTACTCTATCCAACTCCTCTATCCATTCCTCTGCAATCTACCCCAATCTACTGCATTTCACTTTTCCCCATTCTGCCCCACTTCACTCCAATCTACCCCAATATTTCCCACTCCAATATACCCCGCTCTACTTACCCCACCTCACTCTAATTTACCCCACTCCACTCCAATCTACTGCACTCCACCCCAATATATGTCAATTCAATATAGCCCACCCCTCTCCAATTGAACCCACTCCAAAGTACCCCACTTCTATCTATGCCACCCCATCTCAGTGTACCTCATACCACTCCCATATACCCCAATCTACTCAACTCCACTCCAATCTATCCCACGCCACTCTATCCTACTGCTATCTACCCAACTATAATCCACCCAGTCTACCCCACTCCACTCATATCTGCCCAACTCCACTCTAGTCTACCCTGCTCCACTTAAATATACCCCAATCCACCCCAGTCCACTCTTATCCAATCTACCCCAATATATCCTGACTCCACCCAAATCTACCCTACTCCTATCTACCACACGCCATGCTAATCTACCCCGCTCCACCCCAATCTACTCCAATTCAATATACCCACTCCAATCTACCACAACAATCTACCTAATTCCCCCACTCCAATCAACCTCACTCCACTCTATCCCACTCCCCTTTGTACCCCCACTCCAGTCTATGCAAATCTACCCCACTCCACTCTACCCCAATTTACCCCATTCCACTCTACCCCACCCCACTAACTTTTAGTCTTACTGAACAGCAGCCACACTGGTGTACAACATGTCTAAAACACATTGCCAAAGCCAATCGCTCTCGTAAAAGTTACGTTAGCCAGGACCTTTTGATTTGACTAAAATTATATGTTTAATATACTTACTTATAGGAGCTTTCAGTCAGCCCTCCAGTGGCGGAACAAAACTTGAGGGGGCCCCTCTGCAAGGTACAAGGAGCTCTCACGCTAGGGTACTGGGCTAAGGGGCTCCCCCTGGAGCTCGGGCCCCCACCCGCACTGAGGGAGTGCTGAGGTTGCCTATGTTACGCCACTGCGGCCCTCTTTATCCATCTGTTGTCATTCACATTTTCCTTCTGCCCACTACAGAAATGCAGCAAGGGACAGTGGGTCAACCCACTTCACCCACTGGCTAATTCCACTGGGTCAACCCACTTCACCCACTGGCTAATTCCACGGTGAGTCATGGCATTTTGTCCTTTCACAGTGAGATCGTTCGCTGACAAATTACTTCCCTTAAGTGACAAGGACTACTATGGCAATATCTTCTTTTTGAGAAATTATTTTTGCTGTTAGCCAATGTTTCCTTTTTTCATATTGTTGAGGGCCTCGCAGCCTCTCCAACACATTTTTATTTTACAAAAACAATCCCAAAACGAGTCTTGACAAAACGAAAAGGCAGTCAGGCTACGCCAGTCCTATTGCTTGTGCCCCTGCTTGTTTAGTAAGTATTCAGTTCACAAATAAATTCTAATAAATGTGTGGCTAGTGATCAGAGGTATTTAGCTGCCCTAGTCCAGAGTAAATGTGTGAAGATGTTTATTTTAAGAAAGCCAACCTATGTAAATGAGTAATTCAACTATTTACGCTTCAGGTTTTTGTACTTTAGAGATAACCTTCCTGATACTGAAATGATAGAGGTACACATTGGAAGGTGCAGGAGTTCTGGCAAAGAGATACAGGAAATACCATTTAAATTGCCTCCAACTAGTGATTTCCGAGAAATGCTGAATTGGTGTTCTTTGTGTTCTGTTTTTGGCAGTAGAGAGGCATATATACTAATTTTCTAAAGAGTACTCTGTGATTATTTATAGCCGATAGTTGATTGTAAGGTACAATGAAGCATTCTTTTGTGACCTTGAACTTCTTTCCATCTGTCCTGGTTTTTAATTACGTTTTTAATAAATTGTAGAATCAGATTAATTCAGTGACGTTACTGTGCAGCAATGCTGCCGTGGTGTACTATGCCCCGTATATTTACAGGATCAGAGTGTTATTGTATATTACCTTGTTTGGAGCAGTAGGTTCTCTTTGCAACTTCATCGCCAGGATAGGTGATCCTCATACAGACTCGCAGGCAGTTTGATCAGTACTGCAATGTATTGTATTGCAGCATTTGTGTAGCGGTTCATGATCCTGTCAGCTCCTCTAAATGCAAAAAGTACAGTTGATGGACAGAATGCTGAACAATGTCATACATTCACCCCAGTTCAGAGATCTGGGCCTAAATCCATTGTTTTTTTTGCCCCCCATGCCACCCCAGTTTGAACCCAGCCATATGCAAATCAGTCTTGACCCTGCACCCAATGGGAACAGTCCAGCCCAAACTGCCAAGCCAGGTCCTCCCTGGACACGAAACAAGCATCCTAGGACCGGTTTCGGGCTTTCAGCCTTCATCAGCCAGGCTAGCTTGACTCCAGTGGCATGGAGAGCAAGGGAACCACGTCTGGGCATACTCGTCCCACTCGGGGAGACAAATGCAAAAAGAACATGTGATGTACAGAATACAGAACAATGTCATACATTCACCCCATTACATAATTTGTTGCTGCAGCACCTGTCAGCTCGTCTAAGCACTTCGAGATGGTCAAGTACGAGACTAGCCACTTAATATATGGTTGACATTTTAGCATGGCCTATATTTGGTGTTGTGTTATGTTATTTAAGTACATTTCCCCCTCACAACATTCCCTTTTTTTTGCCATTTTGCCAAGTATAGTTGATTATGCTACACGGGCACAATTGAAACCCATGACTTAACCCGTTGGCTGGTTTGTATTTGCTACTTGTGGTCTATCTTCAGAAGAATTTGCTTACAAACACCTAAAGTACATGCCCTGGCACCAGGTCTGGAACAGATCTCTGGGCCTCACGCTGAGCGAAAACGCAACTTTAATAGAGCTGACCACTCCCAACTCCCTTCCATCCCTGCCCTATAGATGTAATAAGTACTTAATGGACCCTGCAAGAAAGTGCTGTATGGCCTCGACGAGGTAGGAAAACACAATAGAAATGCTACCATAGAACAGGCTAACCTTATACAATCTAAACATGAAATGGGAGCTGGGTCCTTGTTTCTGCTTGTAACAACCACCTAATTGAAGCACATCTTGGTATTGATGAAAGGAAATTGCTTTATGATCTTCTAGGAAGGAGGTGCTGATTTTTATCACATTTCTTGACTGTGTAGAGACTGTGGTGGTCAAGGATGCGGGCATTATTTTCCTCTCTGGAGCATTTTTTAATATTTCTGGAAATTGCCAGTAATATCTCACACAACCAGCTGATTTCCCGAAATGTCTTGGGAAGCCTTTTGCTGTGTAGCAAGGACCAGCAGAAACAGGTTACTCTCCGAAATCTCTGGAAATGCTTAAAATATGGTAGAAATAGCTCTGGTACTGTTTGCAGATTGTATTGCCATTTCTGCTGCATTGTGTGGGAAGTTTTGCTTCGCTGACTAAAGTGATTTGTGGGTAATATGGTACGGTAATAAATGGAAATGTTTTACTACAGCTCATGATATTTTCCTAATGTCAAATCAATGGATTATTTTGTTAACGCAGAGTTTACATGTGATAGCCAGCCAACTGTGAGGAGTTGTGGCGTTGTTTAATCCACTTGACTTGTTGATTTAAAACGTAGCATGTGTTAATATTTTGACATATGAACTACTAGTAAATTTTGCTGAACTGCTGAGAAACTATTTGACCGTTAGTGAATATTTTTTGACATTTCGTGGATGTGTTTAGGTTTTTTAATGTGGTCTCTAAATATTTGTAACCTGTTACCTTTTAGCTCTGGCTACAGGCCTTTTTTTCTTTTCTCCATTTATTATCACAATTCTTTATTACATTTTTTCCAAAAGTACATAAGTGAATAACTTTCACAAATCAGCATGTTCATGAATAAGATACGGAATAAAACAAAATAAAAGAAAGAAAAGGGAAAAAATAAAGGACATCAAAGAGCAAAAAACAAAATGTACCATAATCACTGTTCCTAACATTAATAAAGTGAATAGTACAACAGAAATAAAAAAAGTATATTCACAAAAAAAATTATATATATATATATATATATATATATATATAGTAGGTATATATAGTTAGGATTTTTTCTCTATGGGATTTTTGAAAATTCTATGTCTAATAACTTTGGCGTTTGTGGACGGAATTGGCTGAAATTTTCAGGAAAATGGAACATTTTGTTTCTGAGCAGCCCCTGACAATTTGGGGGGGTTTCATCAAGGGGGGGCCGAGATAAAAGGGGGGTCCCAAAACGCGTTTTTCCCATGTTAATTTCCATAGGGCGGTTGGCCTCACTTTTAGCTCGAACGGCTGAATGGATTTGCACGAAACTTGGCAAAATTGTAGGGACTGTTAGCCCGATGTGCCTTTGCTAGGTCTCAATATATGTGCTCCAGTGGATTTTGAGTAATTTAGGTTCAAAAAAAGATATTTATCTGGGCGGAGCCTAACCACACATCTGATCTGATTGGCTGTCAGCACTTCATCCAAGAAGTGTTGGCAGCCATCTTGGGACCAATATACATGATAGCACCTCATTAAAAAGCATTGTAGTTAATAGAGGGTTTTAGGACTTTAGTTACATTATAAATCATTTGTTGATGGTACCATACTCGTTTTAGGAATTGTGGTGGGTTCTAAGGTGATTTTACCATGTGAAAAAACCTTCTGCTGTGATATCATGAATATTGTTTGAAAGAAAACTAATATCTCATGATTTTCCCACAGTGGTTTGGAAGGGGATCTATAAGCTAAACTGAAAGCATATTTTCTGTAAATTCACATTATCTTTCTCAGTCATGTGAAAATGAAGTCTGACATTCTCAGTAAAACATGTACATCCAACAAGGACAGAGACTGTCAGTTGATTCCTTTGTGTTCTACTGCAGCCTCCTAGAGTGTTCTAAAGAACAACTAGAGCGCTAACAGTCCTACTTATTACAAAGGTGTGGCACACCTGAAGCCATCTTGATTGGAATAAAGTGGTAACTCTTAAAACATTTAATTTAAAAAGAAACAACATGAGGGGGTATATTTTGCCATAGAAAGTATGATTAGTGCTGCAGAATGAAAAATTAGGGCACATTTTGGGTGACTTCTCAAATCCTTTTCTATTTCATTAAAACATTCTGACATGCAGTCTCCCAAAATGGCCATCAGAGACAAAAGAGCCCAAATATAGCCCAAATATCACCCAGATGTAGCCCAAGTATAGCCCAATGACAGAATGTCCCAGAGTGTTCTAAAGAACAACTAGAGCGCTAACAGTCCTACTTATTACAAAGGTATAGCACACCTGGAGCCATCGTGATGGGAATAAAGTGGTAACTCTTAAAACATTTAATTTAAAAAGGAACAAAATGAGGGGTATATTATGCAATAGAAGGTATTATTAGTGCTGCAGAAAGAAAAATTAGGGCACATTTTGAGTGACTTTTCAAATCCTCTTCTATTTCATTAAAAATTCTGACATGCAGTCTCCTAAAATGGCCACCAGAGACAAAAGAGCCCAAATGTAGCCCAAATATCACCCAGATGTAGCCCAAGTATAGCCCAATGACAGAATGTCCCAGAGTGTTCTAAAGAACAACTAGAGCGCTAACAGTCCTACTTATTACAAAGGTATGGCACACCTGAAGCCATCTTGATTGGAATAAAGTGGTAACTCTTAAAACATTTAATTTAAAAAGGAACAAAATGAGGGGGTATATTTTGCCATATGAATTATGATTAGTGCTGCAGAAAGAAAAATTAGGGCACATTTTGAGTGACTTCTCAAACCCTCTTCAATTTCATTAAAAAATTCTGACATACAGTCTCCCAAGATGGCCACCAGAGACAAAAGAGCCTAAATGTAGCCCAAATATCACCCAGATGTACCCCAAGTATAGCCCAATGACAGAATGTCCCAGAGTGTTCTAAAGAACAACTAGAGCGCTAACAGTCTTACTTATGACAAAAGTATGGCACACCAGAAGCCATCTTGATTGGAATGAAGTGGTAAGTCTGAAAACACTCAATTTAAAAAGAAACAACATGAGGGGGTTAATTTTGCCATAGAAAGTATGATTAGTGCTTCAGAAAGAAAAATTAGGGATCATTTTGAGTGACTTCTCAAATCCTTTTCTATTTCATTAAAAAAATTCTGACATGCAGACTTTGAATACCAGCAGCAGACGTCCCTGGTGAGCAGTAGCTTTACTACAGTGATCTAATGTGCAACTAGAGTGCTAACATTCAGAATTTATGGCAAATGTGTGACACATCTGAATGCCTTCTTGATGGAACCAAAGTAAACAAGCATTGAAAATGCAATAGATCTCGCACTCGTTTAAGTTAAAGCCATTCTGTTTGTAATGAGGTGGCTTTTTAGCTTTGCTTTTATTAGTGTTTTTTCAACTTTCATGTAAATAACATGCATCTGTATGCATATAAGTATATGTATGCATGCATTTATGTTTGTATTTATATAGATATACAGATGATATATGTTTATATATGTATGTATATATATATATTCACTGAAAAAACCATAGGTTATAGACCATATATAGTTAGGAATTAGCATGTACAAAACCTTGAAAATTCACTGAAAAAACCATAGGTTATAGACCATATATAGTTAGGAATTAGCATTTACAAAACCTTGAAAATTCACTGAAAATACCATAGGTTATAGACCATATATAGTTAGGAATTCGCATTTACAAAACCTTATTTTACTCACACAAAACCATTGAAATTCCATATATAGTTAGTTGCACTAACTATATATCGCGCACCCGCAATCCACTGCTGATGATGTCACATATTACATCATTCATGACATGGTCAGTGACATCACTGATGACATCACTGATGACATCTCAAATGACATCACTGATGACATCACTGATGACAACATCCAGTGACTGTATGTTTCTGTAAAGTTAAAATATGTCTTACATATTGAAGAATGAGTGGATGTATAAGTGTCTGGATGAAGGATTTAGTAGGTGCATGACTGACTGTATGAGTGAGTGATTAAATGTGTCTCACTGAGTGCATGGGTTAGTGACTAAACTGTCTTAATTTGTGCATCATTATGTCTGTTGTTCTGTAAACTGTTGCATGTGTTGATAAGTAGCTATATGAGTAACTATATGGGTTATTGATTGGTTGCCCAAGTATTTGTATGGGAGACTGAGTGTGTGTGTGGGTGGCTGGGAGGTGTATGACTCTGTGCATAGATGTGTGAGCAGTTGATTCACTAGATGTATGGTTTCAAAAGTGCATGTGGAAACAGCTGTATGGGCGGTTGACTGTGTGCATGAGTGTATTGGTGAGTGAATGGATATCTCAGTGCTACATGTCAAAGTAAGTACATATGTAAAACACAGTACATGTGAGAGTTGACATATATAAATAACTGTGCATAAGAGCCAGTGAATGTGTGAGTGGCTGTATGGATCACTGTGAACTTGTATCAGGTATTGTATAAGAGAGTAAATATGTGTTAGTATATGTTTGAATAAGTAAAGTTTGTATAACTGTATAGTTGAGGAAATGGAGGTGTGATTGATTCTTTGCATGACTGACTAGGTGTGTGAGTAACTCCATGGATGAGTGACAGTCTGTGAGTGCCTGTTTACACTGATTGTATCTAAGGTTATATTAGAGTCTGAAGAGGTTCATCGTATTATCACATGAATGATATCATCAGTGATGTGATCAGTAATGTCAAATGAGATGTCATCAGTGATGTCATTTGAGATGTCATCAGTGATGTCATCAGTGATGTCACTGACCATGTCATGAATGATGTAATATGTGACATCATCAGCAGTGGATTGCGGGTGGGCGATATATAGTTAGTGCAACTAACTATATATGGAATTTCAATGGTTTTGTGTGAGTAAAATAAGGTTTTGTAAATGCGAATTCCTAACTATATATGGTCTATAACCTATGGTTTTTTCAGTGAATATATATATATATATATATATATATATATATATATATATATATATATATATATATCCAAAACTAACAGTCCCAACTTCGGGAAAGAGCCAGATGAGACCACCATTGCGTGCAACAGATCTTTATTTTGAAGGACAGCATGCCAGCAACAGAGTCCTTTGAAGTGCGAAAATCATACCGAATTCAAGCCAAACGCGTTTCGAGTTGCTCTCTTCTTCAGTGGCTTGTGGAAAGTGCAGGGGGAAAGAGTTTTACTGGTGCTTCTGTTCATAAACGTCTCCCGCCCGGTTGGGCGTGGCTACCCGGCCTTCTGGGAGACGTAGTCCACACCGCATGCAAACCTCAGTAGGTACCTTGCCCCCAACACCAAATGTCCAACAATGACGGTGCCCCTTCTCAGGTCTCTTGCCCTGCTTTGTTGCTGTGATTCCTGAGGTGAGCACACACCTTACTGTATCGGTTCGCATTCCTTCTCATCCGCTTAACGCAGCATCTGGTGACGCCGCCGCGGACCTGCTCAACAAACAGCAGTCGGCTCTCTCCCCCGACCCGGGCAGGCCGTTTAATAAATACAAAACTAACAGTCCCAACTTCGGGAAAGAGCCAGATGAGACCACCATTGCGTGCAACAGATCTTTATTTTGAAGGACAGCATGCCAGCAACAGAGTCCTTTGAAGTGCGAAAATCATACCGAATTCAAGCCAAACGCGTTTCGAGTTGCTCTCTTCTTCAGTGGCTTGTGGAAAGTGCAGGGGGAAAGAGTTTTACTGGTGCTTCTGTTCATAAACGTCTCCCGCCCGGTTGGGCGTGGCTACACGGCCTTCTGGGAGACGTAGTCCACACCGCATGCAAACCTCAGTAGGTACCTTGCCCCCAACACCAAATGTCCAACAATGACGGTGCCCCTTCTCAGGTCTCTTGCCCTGCTTTGTTGCTGTGATTCCTGCGGTGAGCACACACCTTACTGTATCGGTGCGCATTCCTTTTCATCCGCTTAACGCAGCATCTGGTGACGCCGCCGCGGACCTGCTCAACAAACAGCAGTCGGCTCTCTCCCCCGACCCGGGCAGGCCGTTTAATAAATCCAAAACTAACAGTCCCAACTTCGGGAAAGAGCCAGATGAGACCACCATTGCGTGCAACAGATCTTTATTTTGAAGGACAGCATGCCAGCAACAGAGTCCTTTGAAGTGCGAAAATCATACCGAATTCAAGCCAAACGCGTTTCGAGTTGCTCTCTTCTTCAGTGGCTTGTGGAAAGTGCAGGGGGAAAGAGTTTTACTGGTGCTTCTGTTCATAAACGTCTCCCGCCCGGTTGGGCGTGGCTACACGGGCTTCTGGGAGACGTAGTCCACACCGCATGCAAACCTCAGTAGGTACCTTGCCCCCAACACCAAATGTCCAACAATGACGGTGCCCCTTCTCAGGTCTCTTGCCCTGCTTGTTGCTGTGATTCCTGAGGTGAGCACACACCTTACTGTATCAGTGCGCATTCCTTCTCATCCGCTTAACGCAGCATCTGGTGACGCCGCCGCGGACCTGCTCAACAAACAGCAGTCGGCTCTCTCCCCCGACCCGGGCAGGCCGTTTAATAAATCCAAAACTAACAGTCCCAACTTCGGGAAAGAGCCAGATGAGACCACCATTGCGTGCAACAGATCTTTATTTTGAAGGACAGCATGCCAGCAACAGAGTCCTTTGAGGTGCGAAAATCATACCGAATTCAAGCCAAACGCGTTTCGAGTTGCTCTCTTCTTCAGTGGCTTGTGGAAAGTGCAGGGGGAAAGAGTTTTACTGGTGCTTCTGTTCATAAACGTCTCCCGCCCGGTTGGGCGTGGCTACACGGCCTTCAGGGAGACGTAGTCCACACCGCATGCAAACCTCAGTAGGTACCTTGCCCCCAACACCAAATGTCCAACAATGACGGTGCCCCTTCTCAGGTCTCTTGCCCTGCTTGTTGCTGTGATTCCTGAGGTGAGCACACACCTTACTGTATCAGTGCGCATTCCTTCTCATCCGCTTAACGCAGCATCTGGTGACGCCGCCGCGGACCTGCTCAACAAACAGCAGTCGGCTCTCTCCCCCGACCCGGGCAGGCCGTTTAATAAATCCAAAACTAACAGTCCCAACTTCGGGAAAGAGCCAGATGAAACCACCATTGCGTGCAACAGATCTTTATTTTGAAGGACAGCATGCCAGCAACAGAGTCCTTTGAAGTGCGAAAATCATACCGAATTCAAGCCAAACGCGTTTCGAGTTGCTCTCTTCTTCAGTGGCTTGTGGAAAGTGCAGGGGGAAAGAGTTTTACTGGTGCTTCTGTTCATAAACGTCTCCCGCCCGGTTGGGCGTGGCTACACGGCCTTCTGGGAGACGTAGTCCACACCGCATGCAAACCTCAGTAGGTACCTTGCCCCCAACACCAAATGTCCAACAATGACGGTGCCCCTTCTCAGGTCTCTTGCCCTGCTTGTTGCTGTGATTCCTGAGGTGAGCACACACCTTACTGTATCGGTGCGCATTCCTTCTCATCCGCTTAACGCAGCATCTGGTGACGCCGCCGCGGACCTGCTCAACAAACAGCAGTCGGCTCTCTCCCCCGACCCGGGCAGGCCGTTTAATAAATCCAAAACTAACAGTCCCAACTTCGGGAAAGAGCCAGATGAGACCACCATTGCGTGCAACAGATCTTTATTTTGAAGGACAGCATGCCAGCAACAGAGTCCTTTGAAGTGCGAAAATCATACCGAATTCAAGCCAAACGCGTTTCGAGTTGCTCTCTTCTTCAGTGGCTTGTGGAAAGTGCAGGGGGAAAGAGTTTTACTGGTGCTTCTGTTCATAAACGTCTCCCGCCCGGTTGGGCGTGGCTACGCGGCCTTCTGGGAGACGTAGTCCACACCGCATGCAAACCTCAGTAGGTACCTTGCCCCCAACACCAAATGTCCAACAATGACGGTGCCCCTTCTCAGGTCTCTTGCCCTGCTTTGTTGCTGTGATTCCTGAGGTGAGCACACACCTTACTGTATCGGTGCGCATTCCTTCTCATCCGCTTAACGCAGGATCTGGTGACGCCGCCGCGGACCTGCTCAACAAACAGCAGTCGGCTCTCTCCCCTGACCCGGGCAGGCCGTTTAATCAATCCAAAACTAACAGTCCCAACTTCGGGAAAGAGCCAGATGAGACCACCATTGCGTGCAACAGATCTTTATTTTGAAGGACAGCATGCCAGCAACAGAGTCCTTTGAAGTGCGAAAATCATACCGAATTCAAGCCAAACGCGTTTCGAGTTGCTCTCTTCTTCAGTGGCTTGTGGAAAGTGCAGGGGGAAAGAGTTTTACTGGTGCTTCTGTTCATAAACGTCTCCCGCCCGGTTGGGCGTGGCTACACGGCCTTCTGGGAGACGTAGTCCACACCGCATGCAAACCTCAGTAGGTACCTTGCCCCCAACACCAAATGTCCAACAATGACGGTGCCCCTTCTCAGGTCTCTTGCCCTGCTTTGTTGCTGTGATTCCTGAGGTGAGCACACACCTTACTGTATCGGTGCGCATTCCTTCTCATCCGCTTAACGCAGCATCTGGTGACGTCGCCGCGGACCTGCTCAACAAACAGCAGTCGGCTCTCTCCCCCAACCCGGGCAGGCCGTTTAATAAATCCCAAACTAACAGTCCCAACTTCGGGAAAGAGCCAGATGAGACCACCATTGCGTGCAACAGATCTTTATTTTGAAGGACAGCATGCCAGCAACAGAGTCCTTTGAAGTGCGAAAATCATACCGAATTCAAGCCAAACGCGTTTCGAGTTGCTCTCTTCTTCAGTGGCTTGTGGAAAGTGCAGGGGGAAAGAGTTTTACTGGTGCTTCTGTTCATAAACGTCTCCCGCCCGGTTGGGCGTGGCTACACGGCCTTCTGGGAGACGTAGTCCACACCGCATGCAAACCTCAGTAGGTACCTTGCCCCCAACACCAAATGTCCAACAATGACGGTGCCCCTTCTCAGGTCTCTTGCCCTGCTTTGTTGCTGTGATTCCTGAGGTGAGCACACACCTTACTGTATCGGTGCGCATTCCTTCTCATCCGCTTAACGCAGCATCTGGTGACGCCGCCGCGGACCTGCTCAACAAACAGCAGTCGGCTCTCTCCCCCGACCCGGGCAGGCCGTTTAATAAATCCAAAACAAACAGTCCCAACTTCGGGAAAGAGCCAGATGAGACCACCATTGCGTGCAACAGATCTTTATTTTGAAGGACAGCATGCCAGCAACAGAGTCCTTTGAAGTGCGAAAATCATACCGAATTCAAGCCAAACGCGTTTCGAGTTGCTCTCTTCTTCAGTGGCTTGTGGAAAGTGCAGGGGGAAAGAGTTTTACTGGTGCTTCTGTTCATAAACGTCTCCCGCCCGGTTGGGCGTGGCTACACGGCCTTCTGGGAGACGTAGTCCACACCGCATGCAAACCTCAGTAGGTACCTTGCCCCCAACACCAAATGTCCAACAATGTTGGTGCCCCTTCTCAGGTCTCTTGCCCTGCTTTGTTGCTGTGATTCCTGAGGTGAGCACACACCTTACTGTATCGGTGCGCATTCCTTCTCATCCGCTTAACGCAGCATCTGGTGACGCCGCCGCGGACCTGCTCAACAAACAGCAGTCGGCTCTCTCCCCCGACCCGGGCAGGCCGTTTAATAAATCCAAAACTAACAGTCCCAACTTCGGGAAAGAGCCAGATGAGACCACCATTGCGTGCAACAGATCTTTATTTTGAAGGACAGCATGCCAGCAACAGAGTCCTTTGAAGTGCGAAAATCATACCGAATTCAAGCCAAACGCGTTTCGAGTTGCTCTCTTCTTCAGTGGCTTGTGGAAAGTGCAGGGGGAAAGAGTTTTACTGGTGCTTCTGTTCATAAACGTCTCCCGCCCGGTTGGGCGTGGCTACACGGCCTTCTGGGAGACGTAGTCCACACCGCATGCAAACCTCAGTAGGTACCTTGCCCCCAACACCAAATGTCCAACAATGACGGTGCCCCTTCTCAGGTCTCAAGCCCTGCTTTGTTGCTGTGATTCCTGCGGTGAGCACACACCTTACTGTATCGGTGCGCATTCCTTCTCATCCGCTTAACGCAGCATCTGGTGACGCCGCCGCGGACCTGCTCAACAAACAGCAGTCGGCTCTCTCCCCCGACCCGGGCAGGCCGTTTAATAAATCCAAAACTAACAGTCCCAACTTCGGGAAAGAGCCAGATGAGACCACCATTGCGTGCAACAGATCTTTATTTTGAAGGACAGCATGCCAGCAACAGAGTCCTTTGAAGTGCGAAAATCATACCGAATTCAAGCCAAACTCGTTTCGAGTTGCTTCCTTCTTCAGTGGCTTGTGGAAAGTGCAGGGGGAAAGAGTTTTACTGGTGCTTCTGTTCATAAACGTCTCCCGCCCGGTTGGGCGTGGCTACACGGTCTTCAGGGAGACGTAGTCCACACCGCATGCAAACCTCAGTAGGTACCTTGCCCCCAACACCAAATGTCCAACAATGACGGTGCCCCTTCTCAGGTCTCTTGCCCTGCTTTGTTGCTGTGATTCCTGAGGTGAGCACACACCTTACTGTATCGGTGCGCATTCCTTCTCATCCGCTTAACGCAGCATCTGGTGACGCCGCCGCGGACCTGCTCAACAAACAGCAGTCGGCTCTCTCCCCCGACCCGGGCAGGCCGTTTAATAAATCCAAAACTAACAGTCCCAACTTCGGGAAAGAGCCAGATGAGACCACCATTGCGTGCAACAGATCTTTATTTTGAAGGACAGCATGCCAGCAACAGAGTCCTTTGAAGTGCGAAAATCATACCGAATTCAAGCCAAACGCGTTTCGAGTTGCTCTCTTCTTCAGTGGCTTGTGGAAAGTGCAGGGGGAAAGAGTTTTACTGGTGCTTCTGTTCATAAACGTCTCCCGCCCGGTTGGGCGTGGCTACACGGCCTTCAGGGAGACGTAGTCCACACCGCATGCAAACCTCAGTAGGTACTTTGCCCCCAACACCAAATGTCCAACAATGACGGTGCCCCTTCTCAGGTCTCTTGCCCTGCTTTGTTGCTGTGATTCCTGAGGTGAGCACACACCTTACTGTATCGGTGCGCATTCCTTCTCATCCGCTTAACGCAGCATCTGGTGACGCCGCCGCGGACCTGCTCAACAAACAGCAGTCGGCTCTCTCCCCCGACCCGGGCAGGCCGTTTAATAAATCCAAAACTAACAGTCCCAACTTCGGGAAAGAGCCAGATGAGACCACCATTGCGTGCAACAGATCTTTATTTTGAAGGACAGCATGCCAGCAACAGAGTCCTTTGAAATGCGAAAATCATACCGAATTCAAGCCAAACGCGTTTCGAGTTGCTCTCTTCTTCAGTGGCTTGTGGAAAGTGCAGGGGGAAAGAGTTTTACTGGTGCTTCTGTTCATAAACGTCTCCCGCCCGGTTGGGCGTGGCTACACGGCCTTCTGGGAGACGTAGTCCACACCGCATGCAAACCTCAGTAGGTACCTTGCCCCCAACACCAAATGTCCAACAATGACGGTGCCCCTTCTCAGGTCTCTTGCCCTGCTTTGTTGCGGTGATTCCTGAGGTGAGCACACACCTTACTGTATCGGTGCGCATTCCTTCTCATCCGCTTAACGCAGCATCTGGTGACGCCGCCGCGGACCTGCTCAACAAACAGCAGTCGGCTCTCTCCCCCGACCCGGGCAGGCCATTTAATAAATCCAAAACTAACAGTCCCAACTTCGGGAAAGAGCCAGATGAGACCACCATTGCTTGCAACAGATCTTTTTTTGAAGGACAGCATGCCAGCAACAGAGTCCTTTGAAGTGCGAAAATCATACCGAATTCAAGCCAAACGCGTTTCGAGTTGCTCTCTTCTTCAGTGGCTTGTGGAAAGTGCAGGGGGAAAGAGTTTTACTGGTGCTTCTGTTCATAAACGTCTCCCGCCCGGTTGGGCGTGCTACACGGCCTTCTGGGAGACGTAGTCCACACCGCATGCAAACCTCAGTAGGTACCTTGCCCCCAACACCAAATGTCCAACAATGACGGTGCCCCTTCTCAGGTCTCTTGCCCTGCTTTGTTGCTGTGATTCCTGAGGTGAGCACACACCTTACTGTATCGGTGCGCATTCCTTCTCATCCGCTTAACGCAGCATCTGGTGACGCCGCCGCGGACCTGCTCAACAAACAGCAGTCGGCTCTCTCCCCCGACCCGGGCAGGCCGTTTAATAAATCCAAAACTAACAGTCCCAACTTCGGGAAAGAGCCAGATGAGACCACCATTGCGTGCAACAGATCTTTATTTTGAAGGACAGCATGCCAGCAACAGAGTCCTTTGAAGTGCGAAAATCATACCGAATTCAAGCCAAACGCGTTTCGAGTTGCTCTCTTCTTCAGTGGCTTGTGGAAAGTGCAGGGGGAAAGAGTTTTACTGGTGCTTCTGTTCATAAACGTCTCCCGCCCGGTTGGGTGTGGCTACACGGCCTTCTGGGAGACGTAGTCCACACCGCATGCAAACCTCAGTAGGTACCTTGCCCCCAACACCAAATGTCCAACAATGATGGTGCCCCTTCTCAGGTCTCTTGCCCTGCTTTGTTGCTGTGATTCCTGAGGTGAGCACACACCTTACTGTATCGGTGCGCATTCCTTCTCATCCGCTTAACGCAGCATCTGGTGACGCCGCCGCGGACCTGCTCAACAAACAGCAGTCGGCTCTCTCCCCCGACCCGGGCAGGCCGTTTAATAAATCCAAAACTAACAGTCCCAACTTCGGGAAAGAGCCAGATGAGACCACCATTGCGTGCAACAGATCTTTATTTTGAAGGACAGCATGCCAGCAACAGAGTCCTTTTAAGTGCGAAAATCATACCGAATTCAAGCCAAACGCGTTTCGAGTTGCTCTCTTCTTCAGTGGCTTGTGGAAAGTGCAGGGGGAAAGAGTTTTACTGGTGCTTCTGTTCATAAACGTCTCCCGCCCGGTTGGGCGTGGCTACACGGCCTTCTGGGAGACGTAGTCCACACCGCATGCAAACCTCAGTAGGTACCTTGCCCCCAACACCAAATGTCCAACAATGACGGTGCCCCTTCTCAGGTCTCTTGCCCTGACCTGAGAAGGGGCACCGTCATTGTTGGACATTTGGTGTTGGGGGCAAGGTACCTACTGAGGTTTGCATGCGGTGTGGACTACGTCTCCCAGAAGGCCGTGTAGCCACGCCCAACCGGGCGGGAGACGTTTATGAACAGAAGCACCAGTAAAACTCTTTCCCCCTGCACTTTCCACAAGCCACTGAAGAAGAGAGCAACTCGAAACGCGTTTGGCTTGAATTAGGCATGATTTTCGCACTTCAAAGGACTCTGTTGCTGGCATGCTGTCCTTCAAAATAAAGATCTGTTGCACGCAATGGTGGTCTCATCTGGCTCTTTCCCGAAGTTGGGACTGTTAGTTTTGGATTTATTAAACGGCCTGCCCGGGTCGGGGGAGAGAGCCGACTGCTGTTTGTTGAGCAGGTCCGCGGCGGCGTCACCAGATGCTGCGTTAAGCGGATGAGAAGGAATGCGCACCGATACAGTAAGGTGTGTGCTCACCTCAGGAATCACAGCAACAAAGCAGGGCAAGATACCTGAGAAGGGGCACCGTCATTGTTGGACATTTGGTGTTGGGGGCAAGGTACCTACTGAGGTTTGCATGCGGTGTGGACTACGTCTCCCAGAAGGCCGTGTAGCCACGCCCAACCGGGCGGGAGACGTTTATGAACAGAAGCACCAGTAAAACTCTTTCCCCCTGCACTTTCCACAAGCCACTGAAGAAGAGAGCAACTCGAAACGCGTTTGGCTTGAATTCGGTATGATTTTCGCACTTCAAAGGACTCTGTTGCTGGCATGCTGTCCTTCAAAATAAAGATCTGTTGCACGCAATGGTGGTCTCATCTGGCTCTTTCCCGAAGTTGGGACTGTTAGTTTTGGATATATATATATATATATATATATATATATATATATATATATATATATATATATATATATATATATATATATATATATATATATATATATATATATATCAATCAATCAAAAAAAGGGTGTGCCACTTGCTTGATACGCACACAATGACAAGCCGGACTCCTGTTTGTTTAAAAGCGTCCTTTATTCCAGCAGGTCAGAATTTCTGAATTCCCATTAAAAACGCCTGACGCGATCGAAGCTGACATGCTTCTTGTTCACGGGCTGGTATGCAAATGAGGCAGTGATTACGATCTGGAGCCGTCAGTCATTATGATTACTTTGTCCCGCCCCCTGTTGGGCTTGCTCAGGTGCATACTGGAATAGCATTCTGGAACTTCGAGTCATCAGAAAGCTGTATTGCCGTTTGTGGGAGTCACTGGAAGACCCTCTGCCCTGAAAGGAGGTAACGCGAGGATTATTACCAGCTCCTTGCCGGACCCGCTGCGCGGGTCCCGCTGCGTTGCCTGCATCTGTGAGCCATCGTTTGGGAGCCGCAGGGCTGCGAGCTGACCCGCAGGGACTCAATCTCCCAGGAGTCCCTGCGTGAGGTCGAGACCCGCAACACCTGGGTTGCTCTCCCTGCCTGCCCCGCCCTCGCCTCAGCAGATAAGGACCTGCTGCACCAACCCTCACTGGGATCATCAGAAAGCTGTATTACCGTTTGTGGGAGTCACTGGAAGACCCTCTGCCCTGAAAGGAGGTAACGCGAGGATTATTACCAGCTCCTTGCCGGACCCGCTGCGCGGGTCCCGCTGCGTTGCCTGCATCTGTGAGCCATCGTTTGGGAGCCGCAGGGCTGCGAGCTGACCCGCAGGGACTCAATTTCTTAGGAGTCCCTGCGTGAGGTCGAGACCCGCAACACCTGGGTCGCTCTCCCTGCCTGCCCCGCCCTCGCCTCAGCAGATAAGGACCTGCTGCACCAACCCTCGCTGGGATCATCAGAAAGCTGTATTGCCGTTTGTGGGAGTCACTGGAAGACCCTCTGCCCTGAAAGGAGGTAACGCGAGGATTATTACCAGCTCCTTGCCGGACCCGCTGCGCGGGTCCCGCTGCGTTGCCTACATCTGTGAGCCATCGTTTGGGAGCCGCAGGGCTGCGAGCTGACCCGCAGGGACTCAATCTCCCAGGAGTCCCTGCGTGAGGTGGAGACCCGCAACACCTGGGTCGCTCTCCCTGCCTGCCCCGCCCTCGCCTCAGCAGATAAGGACCTGCTGCACCAACCCTCGCTGGGATCATCAGAAAGCTGTATTGCCGTTTGTGGGAGTCACTGGAAGACCCTCTGCCCTGAAAGGAGGTAACGCGAGGATTATTACCAGCTCCTTGCCGGACCCGCTGCGTGGGTCCCGCTGCGTTGCCTACATCTGTGAGCCATCGTTTGGGAGCCGCAGGGCTGCGAGCTGACCCGCAGGGACTCAATCTCCCAGGAGTCCCTGCGTGAGGTCGAGACCCGCAACACCTGGGTCGCTCTCCCTGCCTGCCCCGCCCCTTGCCTTACACCGCCTTATTAGTGACATAGCGCACCGCTGCGCGGGAGCGCCCGGGGCGAAGCCCGGGCAAAGGGCGGGCCGTCTAAGGCCGTCCAAGGTCGAACAAGGACAGGACGGGCCACCCCCTTAACGCCCAACCTTTGGTAATCGACTTTCCCTTCCTCTGCTACTACCTCAAAGGATTTATCTACTAAATCTACTAACCTCAAGCCGGATTAGATATCGCCTCTTGTCAAATAGATACCCGAACAATCATGCCTTCGGACCATGCAAAACCCAGGAATATTACTGTAAACACATCGAGGGGGCCAGTAACAGGATCCATTGATCAATTTTTTAAAAGAGTCACAATTGTCCTAGAAAAAGAAATAGCGGACACTGAAAAGCGCTTATCGATGGACTTGCTAACCGATAAGCGCTCCTCCTTAGGTCTGATTGGGAATGCCCGCTCCCCACATTTGATCGACTCTGATTCTCAATCCTCCATTATTCCCTCCTCTAACATTAACTCACTCTCATTTTTGGGAAACGACGCGAGGGATACAATCACTCACCCACTTAGAAATGAACTAGAACCAGAACAAGAACCGGTTCCTGAAATAACTCTAGTTAGCCCCAATGCATCTAGACTATCTAGCTCCCCAAATCTCTCCATTTCCCCCCCAACCTCCCTTAGATCAAATAAACAATCATACCAAGAAACGAAAGCGACAATCTTCCCCTACCGCTTCTAGTACAATCACCATCCTGAACACAACCCCTCCTCCGCCAACACCCCTTCTTCTTACCACCACGGCGCAGAATACCCGCACCACGACAGGATTACTTCCTGAAATGGAGGCGGAACTTCTATCCAGAATAGAGGTAATAGTGAAGGCTCTCATGCTTCCTCTTCTGGAGAGAACAAGACTAATAAGCTCCCATCTAGAAAAACTGGGTAAACAACTAGAAGAAAATACTGTGGCCATTCTTAAACTATCCACACAACCACACAAACACCCAGCACATAACCCCACAGACCAAAACGCACCTCTACTGGCCCAACCATCGACCAGTAGTGCGTCCATGAAACCAGGAACCACACAAGGGAAAAAAGCGGTAGCAAAAACCTCAAAAGAAACAACAAAAAAAGATACCCCAAAACCATTAAACAGTAATCAGGTAAAAGACGGGGTAAAACCAACCGTAGAGGGCAAAAACACGATAGGGAAGAACCCTACAGAAAGAACCCTCCCCGCATCTAACACCACCTCTAACCCCCCAACGAACCCTATACCAACTACCGAGATGGGCGAACAGTTATCACAGCGCCCATATAGACCTAGACGTAGGATAGTTGATTTACCTCCTGAATCTGCACCTTACACAATCGTAATGGCAGGAGTACCAGAACTAGCAGAAGGGGACAGAGAATCATACCACGCGCTAAAAAATAAAACCGTCTATTGGTTGAAGCAGAATAGACCCCTCCCTGCACACGTTAACGGGGTAATTCTGTCGGTCAGGCGGGCTGTTTGGGTGGGGTCTAGGCCGAAAGACAAAAGAGGGGACGTCATAATTATCAATTTTAAGGATCACAGGGCGGTAAGAACTATAGGTGATTGGTATGAGATTACAGGAGGGGACAACATCACAACACACTACGTTAGCTACTTCTACCCACGGGAATTAATTAACAAGCCACCTCACCATCGCATTAGTAGGCAGCGCCCTGAGTGGAGAGAAGTAGGCCATCAATTCACCCAGAATCAGTTTTTAAATCAATTCCAACACCCACCTTATCACCAGCCTTACCAAAATAACCCGTTTAACAACAATTACCATCTGATCCCCTCAGGCTACAACATACCTACATTTAACCCCTTCTCAGCCCTGAGCGGCTTAGACGGAATAGATTGACTTGCCAGCAACCAATCTTCACCCGCACAACCCTTCATGACAAAAGAGAATACCCCCCTGGTTGTCACAGTTCCAGACACTCCAATTGAAATCTGCAATAACGCAAGCCAACCTCAACTTACCCAATTGCATGGAACAAGTCCGAGGGAGCAGAAAGACTCTAGCATACTGACCGAAACAAATGCGAGGCCCATCAGAACTAATAGGGAACCTATTCCAGAGCCAGACACGGTCACAAGACAAACAGAAGATGGACTAAATGAAGGACAGATCCTCACCATGAGAATAGAAAAAATCCAGATAATGTTCTGGAATGTTGCGGGCCTCCGAGAAAAAATGGTGGATGGAACTATATTAGATTTTGTCAAAGACTGTCAAGTAGTAGCCCTTCAGGAAACATGGCTTACGAAAGAAATGCACCTTGTAGGTTACAAAACCTATTCCTCAGCAGGGATCGCAGGAACGCATGGAAGAGCCAAAGGAGGGCTGGCAATTTGCATATCTAATACTATACCAGGTTTGGAAGTGACTGTACTTAGCTTAGAACCCAACTTCCAAATTTTAAAGCTGGCTTTCACGACAAAGAGGACAGTAATTCTTGTTAACCTATATGATAATACAGGGGAAAATGATAGGCTAAAAATGCTGGGGGCCCTTTGCAAGAAATTATCTAGTGGCGCGAGACTAAGACCAGGGCTGGAACCCGCAAGCATCGTATGGGGAGGTGACTTTAATCACCATCCTTGTACGATGTCAAATTGCGATGTCTGCGGGATTAGAGGTGACTCAGAAGGCCAGATAATCCACTTTAGTCATTCAGCGGTGGGTGATCTATTAAATGAAACACTGTCGAGGTTGGATCTACTTATATTAAATCAAATTAACCCCTTAACTGGGAAATTGGATCCCACCTACCTTGGCAGGGGCCACGAAACAACTGTCGATTACATTCTCACGACAGCATCCCTAGTAAATAGGACCGCAAATTTTAAAACTAAAATTAACACCCTGAGTGACCACTCGGCCTTAGTTTTTGTTCTAATCTTAGACCAAGCTCAGCCAATAGTCCAGACTATGATGTCTACCCTCACCCAAAATAATTTACAGCTTACAAAAACAAATGGCTACACCCTGTGGTGGGGAAAGATTGACCCAACTGAGCTGACACATAAAGTGGTAACCGAAGCAGAATTTGCTATATCTAATTGCGTAGACCTTGAGGCGAGTGATGAGAATGTAATATTCCACTTTAAAAAAATATTAGCTAAAGTAAATGAATGCCTTACCAAGGAACAGAAAGGGCCCAAGGAAATAAAGAAAAAAGGTTGGTTTAGTCCAGGTTGTACGGCTGCCCATAAACAATTAAAGAGAGCCCTGTCAAAAACAACAAGAAACCAGGAGGAGATTAGGATCCTGAGGAAACAATACAGGCTAGCGTGTAGAGCGCGTAAAGAGGAACTAAAAAAGGCCCTATGGGATCAGCTGCACGAAAGTTCACTCAATAAAGACAGCGATCTATTTTGGAAGGTGGTAAAAGCACCGTTCCTGAACGACACAGACGACCACCCTAGCAAAGATGTGGCCATTGAGGGACAAACCTGGGTCAATCACTTTGCTAAGATCTTTGGACAAACCCAGCCTGTAGTCCCTATAGATAGAAGACACTCCCTAAATCAGGATAAAGTATACCCAATCCCATTGGAAATCCAATTATATGAAGTTATCACGGCAGTTAACGCTAGCAAGAGCGGAAAAGCGCCAGGCCCTGATGGGGTCCTGGTCGATTTCTTTAAATTCAAAATAGACCTGTGGGCTCCCATCATAACTAGGGTCTTCAATGCAACAATGCAGCAAGGTTTACTTAACTCTTGGACACAATCTATATTAGTACCCATCTTTAAAAAGGGCAATAGAGAGGAGGTGACTTGTTATCGGCCTATTTCCCTTCTCGACTCACTGGGGAAAGTACTGGGAAGAGTGATACTCCAGCGTCTGCAGGAGTGGGCAGAGGATACCGGGGCCCTCTCGGATGTCCAGTACGGCTTCCGAGAGGGACTTGGAACAACGGAACAAGCCCTGAACCTGGCCCTTTTGCTGGGAAAATACGTGTCGGCAAAACGCGGGAAGGTCTACATGGTTTATGTCGACCTTTCCGCGGCTTTCGACTGCGTATCCCATGCAAAACTGTGGGTGTTGCTGTCCGATATGGGAATAGACGAGGCCAGGGAACTTTACTCGAACGCCTCCTCCAGGGTGCGTTTTGGAGTACGGGGCGAATTGTCGGAACCATTTTCTGTGGAGCGTGGGGTCAGGCAGGGGTGCGTCCTCGCCCCCTTCCTCTTCTCCCTCTACACAAATGGTCTCGAGGCGGAAATGTTGAGGGGGGGTTTGGACCTGCCCAGAGTGAACAAGAGATTGGTGCCCGCGCTCCTGTACGCGGATGACGCGGTGCTCCTAGCACGCACCCCACGAGAGCTCCAAAAATCCCTGAACACCTACGCTAAATTTATGAGCGACCTAGACCTTCACATAAATATAAAAAAAACTTATGTGATGGTGGCGGGACAAGCCAGGAAACAGGGAAAAGCTATCTTCCTAAATAATGAAAAGCTGGAAACCACCTCCCAGTACCCTTATTTAGGGATTATGATAGATGAGAGACTCACCTGGAGAGCAGCCATAGAAGCGCGCAAACACCAACTGCTGCGCTCTATCGCCGCCCTAATGAAATTTGCTCAAAAACTGGGGAAAAAACCTCAGGTAAAATTACTTAAGATATATAGAGCCAAGTGCCATTCCATCGCTCTATACGGGGCGGGCCTATGGGGACACAAAAATACAAATGCCCTGCAGGTAGCAGAAAACATTTTTCTGAGATTCTTGCTCGCGGTCCCAAAAAGAGCCTCCACCTATGCCTGTCATGCAGAACTGGGACTCCCACACATCGAAGATCTGGCTAAAGTTGAACCAGTACTTCTGTGGCGCAGAATATGGGTCTCAACAAAAAACACACTTACCAAAGCTATAATCATGGACTGTATGACTCTAGACAGGGCCGAAAAAATAGCCTGGCTTACATATGTAAAGAAACTTTTTGCAGACCTGGGAATGCCGGAGTACTATTACAATCCTGAAACCATCGCCGAAATAACAAAAAAAGAACTAAAGGTAAAAGCACTGAGCTATTTCGAAGAGCTTCGCATCACTGTGGAGATCAGGAAACAATCAGTACAGCATTCCATAGCAGTTATGTCCACCCTGGAAATGGAACCCTATCTAACATACGTAAACTCGCAGTTTGAACGCTTTTTATTAACGAGATTTAGGTTGAACATTTTCCATAGGGTGGTAGCATTCCCTAAAAGAAACAGCTGGGATGAATGTTTAACTCTTTGCCCATGCGACGAACTATCAGAACAGTCAACAATGCACACTGTTTTGTTTTGTAAATTCTATTCTGCTCATCGCAAACTGTGGTTAATACCTCTGCTTCGATCTTTACATTTTAGAAGATGTCGCCCTGCTATGTTATGGTTACAATTCTTTAATTCGGCTTACGTGTGTAAAGTTGTTAGCACCTTCTTAAAATGCATTTTTAAGCATAGGCTAAACCTTTAAAAAAAACAACCTCTAAAATTATTTGATAAGCCAATGATGATCTCTTACCAAACTGAATTTTAATCTGTATTGTTAAATTTTATAAAATGTCTGTACACTTTTATGGTTCTCTTTGTAAAAATGAAACCGAATAAAGATTTTACTACTCCTACTTCGAGTTCCTGCTCGTGTGTTTTCTCCCTCTGGTGGGGTCTGCCTGCTTTTTTGCATCCATTTCTTTAGTTTTGCTTCTCACCCTCCAGTTGGTATTGGGAGAAAGACGGACCCAGTTCAGCTGTTCTGTCTTGTCATTCTGCCGGTTTGAGGTTCTAGTATCTCAAGGCAACTCACATTCTTACTGTGACGGTGCAATTCCACTACCATGGACTGGCCGTAATACTTTTAAAAAAAAGGGTGTGCCACTTGCTTGGAACGCACACAATGACAAGCCGGACTCCTGTGTGTTTAAAAGCGTCCCTTATTCCAGCAGGTCAGTATTTCTGAATTCCCATTAAAAACGCCCGACGCGATCGAAGCTGACATGCTTCTTGTTCACGGGCTGGTATGCAAATGAGGCAGTGATTACGAGCTGGAGCCGTCCGTCATTATGATTACTCCCCCCCCCCCCCCCCCCCTCCTGGTGGGCTTGCTCAGGTGCATACTGGAAAAGCATTCTGGAACTTCGAGTTCCTGCTCGTGTGTTTTCTCCCTCGTGGAATTGCACCGTCACAGGACGAATGTGAGCTGCCTTGAGATACATATACACACACACATACATTCAAAACTAAAATCCCTAGTGTAAACCCATGGATATCAAGAAAATACAACCTAATCAAAATCTCCTTGAATTCCTCATTTTCGAGTTCACTGAAGGTTCTTATTGACCTTGAGACTTGCAGGAAGTATATACCAAATGTATGGTTAACGTGTCCTAAAAATAGCTAAGGTCAAAGATTGTGCAGAGAGGAGAGTGGCTGAGCATGGGGGGGGACAGCAGAACGTCACTTAACTTCTTTCTGTTGACAGTTGAACTTTGATGTTCAATTCGAGGTGCTTTCTTGTCTAAACTTTCTTAGACCGAAATAGAAATTAAGCTTTAACTAATGGGCCATATAGTACGAAAAAAAAGCGGATAATTGTTATGAGAATCAAATTCTTTTTGAATAAGCCATATGTGGAGCCTGATTCAACTATTTCGTTTTATTTTCAGGCCCATTTGCTACCCCTATCCTCTTTTACCCTTGCCACCTTTCATTCCTCTTTAATCTTTGGAATTTCCTCCACATGCAAAATCATGTATTCTTTTTGGAGCAAGGCAAAATAAATTTTCGAATATAATGGATACATTTACTTATTACAATGTCACATGTATCTTCTTAGTTCAGAGGAAGCCACAGGCAGTGAGTTGGAGCATTGTCGTTGGATCAATAGGAATTCTGCTGTAGCAACATGTCAGAGCCAAACCAGTGGAGCAGCGGAGTAATGGGTGGGAGGCTGCAGAAAGTTTGGATTTTTGCATTTGTTTCTTCACATTCACAATGGCAGGACCATGTAACACCTTCCTTCTCTATGCCCCCTTTGAAATGAGGAATTACCAGGGTAATTCGGAATCTCAATCATTCCCCTGCCTCGTTTCCTCCCTGAAATTTCACCCCATGCCAATCTCTATTTTTTTATGTAATGAGGCTCAGACGCTAGTTCTGCTCCTCCATTGGGCAGTCCGCAAGACTTTTTCCTTGACCTTTCAGAGGCAGGGATCACCTAGCCAAGTTAAAGTTGAGAATCTTTGTGTTCCTACTGACCAAGATGGTGGATAAAGCGTTATCATTAGAAGTAATGGGGTAACCCTCAGAACCTGGGTAAGGAAACTAAACAACAACAATGGTTCTGTTGGGGATCACAATTAAATTGAAGAATGTATTGAATACAAAAATAAAACAATATATCCAATGAAGGTTATATGAGGAAACATACACTGACCACAATAGGTGTAAAGGTAAATCTTTTAGTATAAACCTTATAGCGCAGGGGTCTCCAAACCGGTCCTGGAGGGCCGGATCCATGCCAGATTTTTGGGATATCCCCATTGAGATACATGTAGTTATTTTAAAAATCTGGCATGGATTCAGCCCTCCAGGACCAGTTTGGAGACCCCTGTTATAGCGACTGAATTCACAATTATTTAAATAGCTGTTCAAAACAAACAAAACACATGGACTGGGTATACATTGAGTGAATAGGTCGTGACTGGTGACAGAGTGCTGTAAATATTTGAAAAGTACCAAAATAATCATACATATAGACGAAACATGACATCATGAGTGTCCACTTTAGAATACAGTAGTCTCAAACGGATAATTTATCGCTTTGCTTCGTTGAGACTCAGTGTGGACCGATACATAAACAGAACGTCGACGTTTCGACACTAGATAAATGTGCTGATTTGTGTGCATCCGTGGCGGGTCTTCATCAGAACTAAAAGAAGAAGGAAGGTGGGACAGCCTTATTAGAGGTGAGTATTTCTTCCGACAGGTCCTTCAACGAGGGGGTGGAGACTGTCAGCCGACAAACTCCATGGTCATATATGGCGAAAGTATTTCTTGTTTCTTTGTATGTAATCTTCAGCACCATCCGGTGGTAAAATCGAGAGAAGGGGTGTTGCCACAGGATATATGACCATGGAGTCACATGGGGCACATAAACTGGCTGGTTTATAGAGTTTGATATGCCTTTTTAATGGACTTGAGTGGACTTTCTCAAACCCTGGGAGCAAAGTTAACATCAAATGGGAGTCCGCTAATTGAACAGAAGGCTTACATTACTTATTTGGGGATTTTAGCATGAATTCATATAAAGTGCACAAGAAGCATACTGTGATTTAACGACAGCCTAATGCACTTAAAATAAAAGATCAACCTCCTCCACCCCCTGATTCCCGTGTAATGTCCATTTGTTCATTATGGCTTCACAAACTTTAAATTTAGATTGTATGTATCCCCATCATCCTACATTACAAGTTGATGCTTACATCAACCATTCTTTTGGTCGACACATCACTCATTGGCTGAGAGATTCTTCCAGATTTGCGTTTGGGTTACAGTAGAATATTTCCTTCCAGATCTAAATCTGTATCTTACCACTCTTGCTTCTCTTTTTACAAAAACCTGCAGATAGTCCAGAGTCTTGAAATAACAAATGTATTTATTTATTTATTTATTTATTTATTTATAGTGTTTTGTATAGCGGGGACAAGACCTGTGGGTATCAGAGCGCTTAACATAGAAGGTAGATTACAGATTGACATTATAATTGCAATTATAACCACAAACAGATATGAGGTAGAAGGCGATATGCTATAAGGGGGTGATTAGATATATATATTCCTAACGCCTGTGAGGTGAAAAAGGCTTAGCTTGTGTCATAGGCATCTAGCACAGCTCGGTGAGGTAAGGTTATATAGCATTACCAGTGCAATTACATGTGCAATTAGCATTAAGAGTTGAATAAGGCTTAGCTTGTATCAAGGATCATATAGATAAACAAAAGTGAGGTAGAGGTTATATAGTTTTGGCTGTGAGATACAGTTATAAGATCACATAGATGTGAGGTAGTAGTGAAGGGTACAGCCGAGGCTTGAACGTGGAATCAGTCATTTGTCAGATATTGATCTTCAAAATATTCATGACGAGGACATCCTTCTTTTTGGCGCAAATGTTCATACCAGTGATCAGTAGGCTTCTCTATGTAGGGTATTTACTCATCATGTGGCTCTTCAGTTCCCGTTTGAATGTTACAGTATTTTGAATCTTCCTGATGTTTGGAGGGAGTGAGTTCCAGACTCTGGGGGCGGCTCCAGAGAACGCTCGGTCATAGGTCTTTTTCTTACGGAAAAAGGCTGGCCGCAATAGCAACTCCTTAGCGCTTCTAGTTGGTCTGTTACCTCCCGATAGCTTAATTTTCTTGGCTAGGTATCTAGGCGTGTTGTAGTGAACCGCTTTGTGGGTAATACAGGCCATCTTCATTTGAATTCTGGCCTCGTAAGGTAGCCAGTTTAGTGCTTTCAGGTGAGGAGATATGTGATCGAATTTCTTCGATCCCGTGATGAGTCTTGCCGCTGCGTTGAGACAGGCTTTTAGTGGTGCTGTGGATGTTTTCGGTAGGCCAGCTAACGTGGTGCAACCGTATTCAATCCTCGAGATAACTAGGGATTGGATAGCCAGTTTTAGATCCGCCTCTGAGATAAACGGTTTCAGTTTTCTTAAATAGTTCAAGTGGAAACGGGCGCTCTTGGCCATTGAGTTAATGTGGTCTTTCATGTCGAGGTTCTCATCTAACGTAATTCCTAGTGATTTAGCTGAATTAACTAGGGTTGGGGTGCAATTTAGCGCAGTCACCAATTTAGTCCATTCCTTTACCTCGGGTTGGCTCCTTGTCGGTGAAATTAGCAGGAATTCTGTTTTATGGGCATTTAGTTTCAGATGGTTAGTGGTTAACCATTGCAAAGCTCTCTTTAGTGTCTCGTTCATTAGGTCAATGTCATCAAGGGAGGAGATCTTTATGTATATTTGCGTGTCGTCTGCATACATGTGATAGGATATCTGTGATTTTCGAAGAATCTCCGTGAGAGGTTCTACATACAAGTTGAATAGATCTGGGGATAACGTTGAACCTTGCGGGACCCCGATTGCGTTAGGGCGCGGGGAAGAGATTGCTTGGTTGACCAGGAATCGTTGAGTCCGGTTCTGTAGGAAAGAATTGAACCATTTCAGCACGTTTCCGGACAAACCCATCCTGTCTTGTAGCCTGGTCATTAGTACTTCGTGATTTACCGTGTCAAATGCTGATGACAGGTCTAGGAGAATCAGTAGGCATGCTTGATTTCGGTCTAGGGCTTGTAAGGCGTCATCAACAATATGCAGGATTGCAGTTTCAGTACTATGCCCTGTTCTGAATCCAGATTGGCAATCATCTAGTAATGAGAACTTAGCGATGTGTTGACTCAGTTGGCCCTGCACGCATTTCTCAATAAGTTTGGCCAGTAAAGGGATGTTGGTCACTGGTCGATAGTTATTCGGGTCTGTTGCATCCGCTGTCGGTTTTTTGATGATGGGCACAACCTGACCTGTTTTTAGGCAGTCAGGGAGGGTCCCTTGTGCAAGTGAAGCATTTATTATCTCGGTCCAGATCGGAACTAGAGTGTGGCTGATTTCTCTTACACACTTTGCCGGTAGAGGGTCTTGATAGTGGTTGTTCGGTCTGAGTTTCGCTAGCGTTTTGGCGATCTTTTCCTGGTCGTATAATTCAAATGTGTCCCAATTTGCCTTATTTTTTGTTTGAAGACCCTCTGTTGTCACATTGGCCTCATTTTTAGGTGAAGGAAGGGTCAGAAGGTTAGCCGCGGCACTTGTGAGCTCAACTTCTAGCAGTTTGGTTTTCTCCGTGAAAAATTAGGAGAATTCCTCGCAGCTTATGGGAGTTTTTGAGTTCTCTTGAACCGTTTTGGCTAGTTTATTTGACTGTTGTTTTAGGATCTCGAAGAGTTTTCGTGGTCTGTTTATGGCATTGTCCAGTTCTGCTCTTATAAATTCTTTTTTGGAATTGATTATCTTTTTGTTATTTTGGTTTCTGGTTTTTCTGAGGGCTTTCAGCTCGGGGGAGGAGGGATGTTGTCTCCATTTCCTTTCGGCCATTCTCAGTTTGCGCCTGTTGGCGCATTTTAGCTCATTTTCTTCAAACTAGTTAAAAGATTGGTCAAGGATCGGAACACAGCAGGTTTAAACAAGGTGCCATCCTCCACTTTAAAAGCTGCACCAGGCATAGGCTTCCATTCTTATTACTGATAATGGCATATGACTTGTTTCGTGGGCTCAATTCTTACACTCAATTCTACTTAGCATACATTTAGAAATGTACTTTCCCTTCCCCTCCGAGGAGAAGCTGCAGTCCTTCCACATGTTAGGAGGTGTTCTGTTTCACTCCCACCCTAAAAGGGGAGTTGTAGGAGTAAATCACTGACCTTGTCCAGAGAGGAAAGGGTTAGGATCCAAGTTTGTAATGTTCACAAACATACAAACATGTGATATGTGGCTGTTTACCAATTTACAAATCTAATCGTTCTGTCCAGTTCCCACCACTTGTGGGGAGTTGCTGCTGCGCATTATTCCACATTCATGGTTGAAATATTGCACACGTTTTGTGAATTCCTGGCAAGTGTACATCATTGAATATATTTATTTATTTATTTATTAATAAAAAAAATTAAAGCGCAAACAATGGTCCTTGGGCGTCTCGGCGCTTACTCTGTTTATATATGATTTCCAGTGAAATTCGGGTTCAGGAAGATATTGTTATTTCCTGAGAATCGCAGTTTTATTGAAGTTGTGAGACCAGGATTAAGAACACAAGTTACCTGATTGAGTCCCAAATCGACAATTTGGCTTCTAGACCTCTCGCCTGTACATGCCCCTCTAATCACACCTGTAGTCATAACCCAGTGGGTGATAGGACAGCTTTTCAAAGAAACTGCCGGAACTCTGTTCTTGAAATATATCAAGGTTATATTTATATGCATGTATACTATTTCTTAATTGATTTTTCTGCACCTTATGGGTGTGTGCAGCTGGGATATATTTGAAGCAAACCTACCTGGCCATTCTGCAAATCTGCACTGGCGTCATTTGTTCTGCTTGGCCTCTGTTCCTCTTACCCTGCATTTTTTTGAAGTCGTGTGTTTGAAAAACTGTCACTCTGCTTTCCTCTCAGAGATAAGTGTGTGTCTGGAATTAATTTGCTTCAGTGAATCTGTAGCTTCTCATTACCTCCTGTGTGTCTCTCCAGCTTGTCTCACCCAGAAGCGTGGTGGTGCCGCTTCCAGTACCTGAGCCGCCTCCAACCCCAGTGCCACAGCCAGGTACCTCTGATGGGATTCCTCAGGTCAGTGTCCGTTTAACAAGCAGCAGAACCACCTTCTTAGAAGACATGGATTTGGCGGAAGAACTCACACTTGTTAACACGAGCAATGAGTCCACCTGCAGGTGAGTGCTTATTTGTTTCCCACAAATGCAGTTGTTTTGTATTTTGTCATTTGTCTTATGCTGCCACTAGACAAAACTTGATCTCTCTCTCCAGCAGCCGCATAAAACACCAGAGTTATCTTGACATTTTATTGTTGCCTGAAAACTGCTGGACACATAAGGACCTCTGCAGCAGGCTGGGATACTCCAGTCTATGTTCAGAAGGGCTGTCATGGGCTTTGTACACAACAGGCTATGGCTCTTAATGTTTAAATGATGTGTACATTCAGAATCATATGTCTAAGCTGTCTGCCCTGGAGATAAAGCACTATGTATACTATTTTTTCTTTCTACAGCTTACATTCTCCGATTGCTTGCTATCTTAAAAAGCCTTCTCCCACAGTATTCCTAAAACCCTGCTTGAAAAAGTGACCTTGGCTTACGTTTTTTCTTCAGTGTGATCCTCTTCTTACTTTCCATCCTCTGCATACATTCTATTTCTGAGTATAACCTGCTCTCAGCCTCATTGCCTAATCTCCACCAGCCTATCTATCTCACCAACCCTTCGCCTGAAAACATGCAACCCCTGTAAATGGTCAAACCTACCTGTTATAAATGCATGCAATTTTTTCTTTAGAGCACATAACTAATTGCAATAGCCAACAATAACCACTTGATTAACCACTATCCTTCGGTTACAAAGAAGCATGCTATTCGCTGTAAGACACTTAAACACCTTGTTTGGGGGTAGTAGGCACTTTATAAATCCAATGACAACGTATTTGGTCTAAACAAAAAATGCACTCTTCCAAGAACATAGCTACTGAAATAATGCCATCGATTTATGTTGGATTGTTCTCGATATTAGTTATAGATACAGGTTGGCATGTAGAAGCATTTGGCATTTTACAGGACACCTATAACAGTATAGTATTGTAAAGACGTGCCATGCAGATCCCAATCGAGTTTTTCTTGTTCGGTTCTGTTGGCTCAAGTGTAGAAAGCAAAGTCTCCCTAAATAAATTGGTCTCTACATTGACCAGTTCAATGAGTACCTGTTTGAAAGCTTTAATCACTTTTTTCCTACTTTTTTTATTAAAGAGTTTAGAATTTTTTTAAGGCATCTCTTTTTTTGTATTTAATTTATTTACTCTTTGCTGGTGGTAGTTCTTAGTGCCTCTGTTATTTTGAGTAACCGTAAGAACTACGTAATTCTGAATTTGTCTGTTCACATGTCAGCCGTCATTGGCTCTTTCATAATGTTTTGCAGTACCAGTTCTCATCCCTTGTTTTCCCACAAATAATGCAAACGTTTGAGCCAGTATTGTTGAGACGCCATAGATGAAGGTTGGAACTTGTTAATTGCAAACTCTATACTGTTCTAGGAAGTTGCCATGTCTTATGGCATGATCGTGAACAGCTTAAATTTCCATTTCAGAAATAAGGTGGCTCTCTGAGGGAGACTGGAGTATTGCACCTAAAACTGCCCATTATGTTTAAGGTGCTCTCTGAGCATGGGATTGGACTCAACTCTTATATTTTTTAATATGGTGTGCATAAATGCCACGTTTTGACCATGTCTTTCAGTTTCCTAAAATTTTGAATGATATGAAATGTCGCTTTATTGTGATCCAAGACTGATTTTAATCCTAGGTTCTATCATTGGTCATAAAGCTTGAAGATAGTGTTTGTTTGGCCTGCGATACATTAGTACAATACAGTGTTGTTTCTATACAGTACAGTGTTGTTTCTTTTCATCATGGTGCATCCATGGAAGATCGCATAGTTGTCTCATCGTCATTGATCTGCGTTGCTGTATAGAAAGCTTGATGCGGGAGGACTTCCATTGGAGCGTGTTTTTCATAGCTCTGTGTTGTTTAATAAGTCTAATGGGTCAAGAACACCATGTTTTTCAGTTTTATTCTGTTCACTGGGCATGTAGGCATTTGGCTGCCACTTTACATTGCGGGATTGTCTACTTCTAAGGCAAGACATTCATCCACATTTAAAAGATGTTCAAAATTGTATGTACGGTGCATTAATGCAAATTCTTTACTATTGAGGTGGGTGCCCCAAGGAAATACAGCGAGCAGTAAACTCAGCTTGCATTATTGACATAGATTACAATACAAAAACATGTACATATGTGTTGTGCCCTCCATTTGTGTATATTGTCATTTAATATGTCCAGACACGCACTTTGATCTTTTAAAAGCTGTACCTAAAAGGCACCTGGGGCTGATTTCAAGAAAATGTTGTAACGTAGATACTCAGTAATTTGAATTTAATGAACTTAAAAATTCGGACTCGGAAAGTATCCGGATTTGTGGATTTTTCCGATCTCACGTTATTATTGGAAACATTGTTTAACATGGGGATTGCCATTGCATCTCAGAAATATAAACCAACGTACTTCTAGTTAGGTCGGGGTTAAGCGTTTTCAAGGGTGGGAAAGGGCATGTAACTCAATGAAAGTAAAAAAGAAACGACAAAATAGGCATATGTGCTCATGCACTTTACTCATGCAGTTTGAGTAATCAGCGGAAGTACGTATAAGTATGTAGGCGAATGCAGGGAAATATGCTTTGCTTGGATGTCCATGTCTGCTCCTGTGGATTTTGTTGTGATCCCGTATATACTCATATTTCTACACCCATCATAGGACGAAAACACGTCATGCATAGGTTTCTCAATTTTTACAGAACCTTTTGTGAAGTGGTCCTGAGTAAACCGTACTGTACAGAACTGAATCCTATCTTTTGATAACAAGTTCCTACCCTTTTTTGTCCAGTCACTCAAACGCAACATTAACGACCTGACAGCTGATGCACTGTGAGTGCTTTCAATGTATGGTTCTTCAAGGACGGAGGATGTCATGAAAGGTCTTACTTCAAAGAGGAGACCTCAGGAATTCAGTTGTCCACAAATTGCCTGTGCCTATTAACGGGCCGTGGCACAAACAGCAAACGTGTTTCATGGTACATGAATTAGCTACTGAGGCACTAATATTGCTGTGTCTGTGGCTGCTGCTGGTCAAAAGCAAAAACTCCGAAGAATAAGCTACTCACATTCTTACAACGCGTGTCCCAGAGTGCAAGGGCATGCTGACTGGGATCAAGCAACTGAGTTAGGGTGAGTACTGGAGAGGGTAGCCATTTTCCTAGAGATGTCTGCAAACAATATAGTAACTGATTTGACTGATTTTCTCACAGAGTGCTGAAATCTACACAGATTTCAGGATTTGATGTAGGAGCTAAATATTTGTAGAATGCGTTCCCCTTCCACAAATGCTGGACAAGGATCTTATCTCTTTTCTCTGGTCCTGGTTTTGTCAATTGATTTCAAGCAACCCATCACTGATACTGCTTCATTAGTAAGTACCAGTACTCTTGGGCGGCTCTAGGCTCATGGCGGCCCTGGGCAGGGAGCATAGGTAGGGGGCCCAGGAAGAGGGGGTTCGGGCGGGGCGGAGCACGGAGGCCAGTGAAGAAGGGGGGTCAGGGTGTTTGGAAGTGGAACAGAACCGGAGACCGCCAAATCCCTGCCAGGGGCCGCCACGCAAATATGTATCCATCCTCAGAGGATTATTATATTAAGGATATATATTGGCGTGGTGGCCCCTGAGGTTTGGTGGTCCTGTGCAGGTGCACAACTTGCACATGCCTAAGGCCGCCCCTGCTTGCAGCCACTTGGGACTTTCCACTGCGTGCACTGTATCAGACTAGAGTATGGCGGGAGAGTTTGGAAAGGGCCTGGAATCTAAACCCAGCCAAAAACATTCCCACAAAACTCCAATTTAGGGGATGTTCGCAGATGTTTACTTGGCCATTGCAACACTGAAAACATGCTTGCTTTGTCAATAAGTGCCTTGAAATGTTGAACATTTTCTTTCTGTGTTGGAGCCAGAAAGGGCAGTAAAATGCGGGCAGTAGGGTATGAAGTTAAGGAACTACTAGTCTACCCACAGTAGACAAAAGAAATCCTGTAATAAGGAAGAAGATTATAGTGTATAGGAAGAACATTGCAGTGTATTGTAAGCATCTTGTGCATATAATTAGACACAGTGCCAAGTCAAACATGACCTCTTTATAGGTATCTGCAATACCAGGTCCTTCCATGCGGACTGTGATTATTAAAGGGACCACAACTATTTCTTTTAACACGTACATGCATCATTAGGTCTCGCCTGTCGATGCGCATGCGCATCGAGCTTGCGAGACTATGGGGGCTTAACCACTCTTTAACTAACTTGCAAGGAATCGTGGCGATTCCTTGCAGTGCCCGTGACTTTTAAGCTCAATGCGCATGCGCATTGAGCTTAAAAGCGCGTGCACAATAGCCCCCAGCCGCCTGCCTTGCCCACTCTCTCTCACAGCCTCCCCCAGCTCCGCCCCCTCACTTCTTGATTGCACGGCCGCTAGGCCGTGCCTCCCCTACTCTCCTCCCCCCTCCTCCTCCTACTCTCCTCCCCCTCCTCCTCCTACTCTCCTCCCCTGCCTGCCGTGTCGCACCTCTCCCCGCTCCGCCCCCTCCCCTGACCCAGGGAGAAAGACACTAGCGCGAGATGAGCGAACCCTAAGACACGCGCCTGCTACGGCCATCTTGTTATGATTGAAGCAACTGTATTTTAAGAGGTACTCGCTGGAGTTGTTGCACGCTCTTCCTAACCTCACCGTCTACAGAATGCACAGAATAGGATCAACAAAACAAACTGCTAATTGCAAAAGGGGGGGGTGGGTCTCGTGGATACATTGTTATAATGGTTCGACACGGTATTTTCAATCAACATCATAAAATTATCAAAAATAATAATAAGAGACAAATAAATCAAGATTAATTGGGTGCTTTGCCGCTTTATTTAAACACACGGCCGCTAGGCCGTGCCTCCCCTACTCTCCTCCCCCCTCCTCCTCCTACTCTCCTCCCCCTCCTCCTCCTAATCTCCTCCCCTGCCTGCCGTGTCGCACCTCTCCCCGCTCCGCCCCCTCCCCTGACCCAGGGAGAAAGACACTAGCGCGAGATGAGCGAACCCTAAGACACGCGCCTGCTACGGCCATCTTGTTATGATTGAAGCAACTGTATTTTAAGAGGTTCTCGCTGGAGTTGTTGCACGCTCTTCCTAACCTCACCGTCTACAGAATGCACAGAATAGGGTCAACAAAACAAACTGCTAATTGCAAAAGGGGGGGTGGGTCTCGTGGATACATTGTTATAATTGTTCGACACGGTATTTTCAATCAACATCATAAAATTATCTAAAATAATAATAAGAGACAAATAAATCAAGATTAATTGGTTGTTTTGCCACTTTATTTAAACACCTGCTCTCGGTTCTCCACAAAGAGCTTCTGCCGAGAACTTGCCTTTCTTCGTGGAATTGTAAACAACCGAAACGCGGTCGAGTTTGGCAAATCAGTGTAGGCAGTCCATTTTTTCAGCCTATCAAGTTTCAGCCCTCGGCGACACTTGGCTCACGTGCAATAAAGAGTGAAACGCTCGTGGGCGTGAGCCGGAAATCTCCAAAAGGGACACCAAAATAGGCTATGAGCATTGTTTTCTTTTAAATGCCGAAGGATTGTTATGGTGCTTGTACCATTGGTTTCAAATAAAGAGCGTAAAGTCCCAGCTCTTCACTGACACACTGTGTGCTCTTGGATTAATTTGTCAAATCTCTGACACACCTCAACCAAACAGAAATAACTATTTAGTATTAGGATATTTCCCTTTAAAAGAGATTTACTACTTTGGAAATCCAAGCTATTAAAGCGATAACAGAAAACACTAGAGCTTGTAAGATGAGTCACTTCTAGTCTAATTATTGCTCTTCATATCTGCCAGAGGACCCTTGCACGAGCAATTCCATGCACATGCCTGCCTCCTATGCGGTACTGCCGGGAGCTAACTGTCCTGCAGATCAAGGGGACACACTGTGCCATCGTGCAAGGTATTAAAAACACAGCAAATAAGCCTTTATTTCCAAAGAAATTCCATTCGGGATGACATTAAAGGTTGCGTAAACATCCTAGAAAAAAATGATAGTCCCACAGGTGCACTGCCTTTAAAGCCGAAATACTGCCATACACATAAACCAAACCTGAATTAACTTAATTCAAATTGTTATTTTTATTACACCATGTGATTCCAAGCCACTTGAGAGCGCCACTATAAACTGATTATTTAATTGTTGATAAGAACTGCCGAAATATAATTCATTCGTAATTCTAAATTCAATCCCCATTCCCCAATGCATTTCGGATGAAAATCCACCATCAGGGGGTTTGCTTTATTTTTTTAATCCAAATTGCAATAAACATGCTGAAAACTAAGAATAAGAAACGTATGCACGTAAAAATAAAATTGCGCGTTTGCCAACAGTTAACACGCTTTCAATGCCACCACAACCACCACCCCATCCACCACCACATCCACCATCACCTCCACATCCACCGCCACATCCACCACCACATTCACCACATCCACCACCATCACATCCACCACCGTCACATCCACCACCACATCCACCACCACTTCCACCACCACCGCATCCACCACCACCACTACATTCACCACCACAACCACCACCCCATCCACCACCACCACCGCATCCACCACCACCACCGCATCCACCACCACATCCACCACCACCGCATCCACCACCACATCCACCATCACCACCACATCCACCACCACCACCACATTCACCATCACCTCCACCACCACATCCACCATGACATCCACCACCACCACATCCACCACCACCGCATCCACCACCACCACTACATCCACCACCACATCCAATACAACCACCACCCCATCCACCACCACCACTACATCCACCACCACATCCAATACAACCACCACCCCATCCACCACTACCACCACCACCGCATCCACCACCACCTCCACATCCACCGCATCCACCACCACATCCACCACCACCACATCCACCATCACCTCCACATCCACCATGACATCCACCACCACCACCGCATCCACCACCACCGCATCCACCATCACCGCATCCACCACCACCGCATCCACCACCACCACACCCACCACCACTACATCCACCACCACATCCACTACCACCACCACCCCATCCACCACTACCACCACCACCACATCCACCACCACTTCCACCACCATCGCATCCACCACCACCACATCCACCACATCCACCGCATCCACCACCACATCCACCACCGCATCCACATCCACCGCATCCACCACCACCACTTCCACCACATCCACCACCACATCCACCCCCACATCCACCATCACCACCACCACCACCACCACATCCACCACCACATCCACCACCACCACATCCACCACCACCACATCCACCGCATCCACCACCACCACTTCCACCACATCCACCACCACATCCACCCCCACATCCACCATCACCACCACCACCACCACCACCACCACATCCACCACCACATCCACCACCACCACATCCACCACTACCATATCCCCCAGATCCACCACCACCACATCTATATGTGTGTGGCTCTGTGTGTGTTTAGGTGCAAATGCAATGTTCTTGGATTTTCGTCACAATAAAATACACTGAACATAATCTTCACAAAAGTTAATTACAAACATTTAAGCTATTGCCATTATAAATTACAATAACTTTTATTTAAGTATTAATTATTTACAAAATTAAAAGCCATTGTTATTTGTAATATCAATACATCTAAGTCACTGTAACGAGGTGGGGGCGCCTACCTTACATGATTGGTGGGACCCTCGCAATGCTGACCACCCACCGACTCCTTCTTTACAGCCAGGTCAGTGGAACGAAGGACGGAGCAATCCGAAAGAAGAAGACAACATCAGCGGCTCCTTTAACTGGGCGTATTCAGAGGATAAGGAGGACCCGCCCCCGAGTGACGTAAGAGCGACGGGATTGGAGAAAAGCCGGGAAGTCCTGTTTGTCGGGTGTGCAAGCACCCCGGAGGAGGAGGAGAGAAAGGCGGAAGCGAGCAGAACGGAGAACGGAGGCAGCAAGGAGAAGAGCGAGGAGAAGAGCGTGAAGACGACCAACCCGGACGACCAACGCGGAAAAGACGGAGAGAAGCCAGGAGGCCAACGACCCTGCGGACCGCCGTGCCACGCTCCCGAGGGAGGAGTGTGGCTGTCACAGGTACGGCGGCGTTGGGCGGCTTGGCTGGGGAGGCGAAGTGAGAGCGTGTAGAACGTGTACAGCCCCTGTTCGTACCTACCCTGTGTTGTGTTCCTTCCCCTTCCGCTCTCCCCTACCCATCCCTACTTCTACCTAATTTTCCCCCCCCCATCACGAGCACACAGAGCACTGTAGAGATAAGAGGCACTGTACACTGGGTTTCCCTCACATCCCCCGGAACCCCCCTGGTGCGACCTCATTGAGGATTGAACCCTAACGGCTCCCTTTCTGTTGGTTTCCTTGCATGCCCTGGAGCCTGAGGCAGCGGAGAGTCGTCCATCTTCCGGAGACCCTGGGGAGACAGAACCACCCCAACCTCTTCCACGACCAAGGAAAGGAGCAAGCAGACCATCGCCACGGACCCCAGCGTGTTTGCCCGTGAAGGACTGACTCTTAGGAATAGAAAGACGTTAATGTCTAAGCCTACTAGGGTTATAAAAATAAAGCCATCGTTAACCCCTCAACTTGGTGTCACGGTCGTCCCTACTCCCACGCCCACACTGGTGTCAGAAGTGGGATCTACCTCCACCGAACCGACCATGGCAATGGAACAAGTGATCCAGACCCTCATAGACGGGCAACAAAAGCTGGAATGGGCAATAGGCCAGCAAATCAACACGGCGGATGCCGACAGAGAGTTGTTCAGAACGTCCATGACACAACAGATGGACAATCTCCATAAAGTTGTACAGGCCCCAAGTGCAGCGGTACCCCGGCTAGGAGGACAACACCCCTCAGGAGTGGCTCTGCAGAAATATGTGACAGGGGAAGATCCGGACGCATTTCTACTAAACTTCGAGAGGGCGGCGAGGGCATGTGGGTGGCCTGAGGATAAATGGCCGTTCTTCCTGGCTCCCTTGTTGACAGGAGAAGCCCAGGCCGCATATCAAGTGGCCAACCATTCCGGTACCTCCTCATACGTCGATATCAAGGCAGTGATTTTAGATCATCTAGGCATGGATGCGGAGGCATACAGACTCCGTTTCCGAAAGGAGAAAGGAATCACTGGCGAGAACCCAAAAACCATGTACCTGAGGGTGAAGATGGCGGCAGAGAAATGGCTGAGACCTGACATCCATACTAAGGAAGAGATAATGACCAGTGTTATCCTCGAACAGTTCATGGAGGTACTGCCATATGGCACGCAAAGATGGCTTAGACAGCATCCAGGACTAACGGCCGCACAAGCCATTGAGATGGCCTCCAATTACAATAGGGCAGCTCCCAGGTCTTTTTCATGGGATATGGACAAAAGTGGCAAGCCGATCCCGAATTCTTCCAAACCGGAGAAAAAGAAACCAGTCCCCGAACCTCCTAAACTCCGGCAATATCGACCAGAAGGTCCTTCCCCAATGAGAGGACCCCAATGCTATGAGTGTGGAGAGTGGGGACATATAGCCCGGATGTGCGCCCATCGAAGAAACACCGAGGAACCTATGGAGGTCGGCTACATACCTAAAGCCGTGATGTACTCAGCCGAAATGGGTCCTTCATTTTATGTACAGGTATGGATAAATCACAAACCAGTAAAGGCCCTCCTAGATTCTGGGTGTAGGCAATCAGTCATACAGGGGAAACTGCTACTTCCCGACCAGATAGGCAGGAATGACACCGTGCACATTAGATGCGTACACGGTGACGTCAAGTCATATCCTCTAGCCCGCATAACCATACACCCGATCGGTAGAGAGCCCTGTTTGGTGAAGGTGGGGGTGGTGGAGACCTTGCCCGAAGATCTCATATTAGGAGTGGATAACCCTGATTTCCTGTCCCTTTTCAAACGGGAACTTAAAGACCACCCAGCAGAAGCATATCTGTCGGTTGAACCGTGGGTTTTAGATAGGGGTTTTAAGTTCGCTCAATCCAACGACCCTACTCTACTGAATGCGTGGGAAGCGGCTTATGTCACACAAAGCACACCTACACAGGGGTTCCCCAGGTTCAGGATAGTGAATGACTTATTATACCGAGAAGGGAAAGCGGGAGATCCATCCCAGCTAGTCGTACCAAAAGAATTCAGGGAACAGATCCTATTTTACGGCCACACTCACCTTACGGCCGGACACAGTGGGGCAGAGAAAACAACCCAGAACATAGTACGCTTGTTCTTCTGGCCTGGGATCTACAAGGAGGCGGAGACGTACTGTAGGCAATGCGAAGTATGTCAGAAAAAGAACTTGACACGACCCCCAGCAGTACCCCTACAACCTCTGCCGATTATCGGCAACCCATGGGATAGAGTAGGGATGGATCTCATCGGTCCATTACCCCGGACCACCAGAGGGCATACCTACGCTCTAGTGGTGGTGGATTACAATACACGGTTCCCTGAGGCCTTTGCTCTCAGCGCACCGACCACAAAGAACGTAGCGGAAAAACTCGTAGAGCTTTTTTCCCGGGTGGGGTTTCCACGAGAGATCCTTACGGACCAGGGAACCCCATTTGTTTCTCGGATGATGGGGGAGGTGTGCAAACTGCTGGACCTCCACCACATCAGAACGTCCGCCTACCATCCCCAAACGGACGGCCTCGTTGAGAGGTACAATAGGACGTTAAAAACCACTCTAAAAAAATTGTTGAGCGCAGAAAACAAGGATTGGGATAGGATGTTGCCCCTAGCCCTGTATGTGGTGAGAGCCCAAGTACAGAGCAGTCTAGGGTTTTCACCTTTTGAGCTCCTCTATGGACGGCAACCTAGATCCCTCCTTGAAATCACAAGAGAAGCCTGGGAGAGGGAGGAGGCGGCGGAACAAAGGAGTCTACTGGAGTACACTCAACAACTGAGGTCTAGACTGGGGAAGCTCAGAGACTTAGCGTATTCGAACCTAGAAAAGACCCAACGTGTCCAGAAGCAATATTACGACAAGGGCAAGAAGTGGAGAACCCTAGCGGTAGGGGACTGGGCCCTTGTACTCCTTCCTTCTTCAACACAAAAGTTTAAAAGTGAATGGAAGGGTCCCTACAAAGTCCTAGACACTTATGGGAAAACGACCTACCAGCTGCAAATGTCTCCCACTCGGAGGCAAACTTTCCACATCAATCACCTCAAACGGTGGCTAGGACCACCTCCTCGAACCGCACATCTGGTGTTACCATCCAGCGTCCCAACCACCACCTTGGGGGATCTCCCGGTAAACACCGAGCTGAAGGAGACAGAAAGAAAGGAACTGTTCAAAACACTGAACCCTTTTTCTGCTATATTCTCGGACACCCCGGGATGTACACATTTAGCAGAGCACCGGATCAAAATCAAGGAAGGACAGGTAGTAAAACAGAGGGCATACCGCATACCGGCTGCAAAAAGGGCAGATGTGAGGAGGGAGGTACAGGACATGCTAAACCTGGGGGTGATAAGACCTTCCAGGAGCAACTGGGCTTCTCCCATAGTCATGGTCCCGAAACCTGACGGGTCCACCCGTTTTTGTATGGACTTCCGTGCTTTGAATGCTATCTCGTCCTTCGATGCGTTCCCCATACCCCGGGTGGACGAATTGATCGAACGAATAGGGGAGGCCCGTTTCATCACTACCCTTGACCTTACCAAGGGTTATTGGCAAGTCCCATTGAGGGAGGAGGACAGGCACAAAACCGCCTTCGCAACAGAGGATGGACTATTTGAATTTAATGTACTCCCTTTTGGACTGCACGGTGCCCCTGCCACCTTTCAAAGGCTCATGAACAAGGTGTTAGCTCCACATGTCCGATATAGTTCCGTATATCTGGATGATATAGTCATTTTTAGTACTACTTGGGAGGAACAACTAGGACACCTGGCCAATGTTCTGAAGGCTCTACAGGACGCAGGGTTGCACGTGAACGCAAGAAAATCAAGAGCCGCGTTCCCCAAAGTGAAATACCTGGGGTTCATGCTTGGGGAAGGAGTGATAGCCCCACAAGAGGAGAAGATCAAAGCTATCACACAAACACCCTTTCCGTCTACAAAAAGGGAACTAAGAGCGTTTCTAGGCCTAATAGGGTATTATAGACGCTTCGTTAAGGACTTTGCTGCCCTGTCCAGTCCCCTGACCGACCTACTCCAGAAAAACGTCAAAAACTCCCTACCGATGCCTCCCACCGAAAAGGCCCAAACCGCCTTTCAGGCTCTGAAGACTGCAATGACTACAAGTCCAGTCCTCATACCCCCGAACTTCGATAAAACATTTTCCCTTGCCACTGATGCATCAGACAGCGGTATTGGTGCGGTGTTGTCCCAAGAAGGGGAGGATGGTGTGGAACACCCCATACTGTTTGTGAGTCGGAAACTACACCCCAGGGAACGTAAATATCCCACGGTGGAAAAGGAGTGCCTGGCCATTCGCTGGGCAGTTGACAAACTGCGATACTACTTGGAGGGCAAGGCCTTCGTTCTCTTCTCAGATCATGCCCCCTTGCAATGGATGCAGAAGAACAGGTCGCAAAATGCAAGAATCCTAAGGTGGTTTCTGTTCCTACAACCGTTCTCGTTCACAGTGGTTCACAGGAAAGGAAGGGACAATGGGAACGCAGACTTCCTTTCCCGGATGCCGATTCCCCCCAAACGGGAGAATCCAGGGGGGGAGGAGTGTAACGAGGTGGGGGCGCCTACCTTACATGATTGGTGGGACCCTCGCAATGCTGACCACCCACCGACTCCTTCTTTACAGCCAGGTCAGTGGAACGAAGGACGGAGCAATCCGAAAGAAGAAGACAACATCAGCGGCTCCTTTAACTGGGCGTATTCAGAGGATAAGGAGGACCCGCCCCCGAGTGACGTAAGAGCGACGGGATTGGAGAAAAGCCGGGAAGTCCTGTTTGTCGGGTGTGCAAGCACCCCGGAGGAGGAGGAGAGAAAGGCGGAAGCGAGCAGAACGGAGAACGGAGGCAGCAAGGAGAAGAGCGAGGAGAAGAGCGTGAAGACGACCAACCCGGACGACCAACGCGGAAAAGACGGAGAGAAGCCAGGAGGCCAACGACCCTGCGGACCGCCATGCCACGCTCCCGAGGGAGGAGTGTGGCTGTCACAGGTACGGCGGCGTTGGGCGGCTTGGCTGGGGAGGCGAAGTGAGAGCGTGTAGAACGTGTACAGCCCCTGTTCGTACCTACCCTGTGTTGTGTTCCTTCCCCTTCCGCTCTCCCCTACCCATCCCTACTTCTACCTAATTTTCCCCCCCCCATCACGAGCACACAGAGCACTGTAGAGATAAGAGGCACTGTACACTGGGTTTCCCTCACATCCCCCGGAACCCCCCTGGTGCGACCTCATTGAGGATTGAACCCTAACGGCTCCCTTTCTGTTGGTTTCCTTGCATGCCCTGGAGCCTGAGGCAGCGGAGAGTCGTCCATCTTCCGGAGACCCTGGGGAGACAGAACCACCCCAACCTCTTCCACGACCAAGGAAAGGAGCAAGCAGACCATCGCCACGGACCCCAGCGTGTTTGCCCGTGAAAGACTGACTCTTAGGAATAGAAAGACGTTAATGTCTAAGCCTACTAGGGTTATAAAAATAAAGCCATCGTTAACCCCTCAACTTGGTGTCACGGTCGTCCCTACTCCCACGCCCACAGTCACATAAATACAACACACATTGCATTACAAATGCTATAGGTGTCACATTTGCGAAAGTTAAAACTATTGACATTGTAACTGACAAAGCTATTAATTTAGCTACTTTCAAAACCAACACATAAATAAAAAAAGTGTCATTTACAATACCAATAGCTCAAACTTTCCTAATGCGAGACCTATTGCATTTCCAATGCTTGTTTCTTTTAACTAACCTTATGTAGCCTTTTCAATGCAAGCTTAGTTTGAGCATCTTCTCCCCAAATACTACTGGTACAAATATGCCACTGACTGTCAGTTTATCTCCATGGAAACACTTTCAACCATGGCTCAAAGCATAGATAGCTCTTTCAACCATGCACCCACATGGAGTGGTGAGCTAAACTGATGGAAAAGCTTTTCAACATCCCAGATAGGGGTAGTAAGTGCGCTACAAATGCCCTAACTCTATACAATATAAACAGTTCTGCTGGTATCATTGAGCTATGCTTTACGTTTGCATGTTTTCCTGACGGTAAGTACTTCAGTTACACAAAGTATACTAGCTAGTATATTGAGTTATTTTTCACTTTAGTGTACCAAAAAGGAAAGTATTTTCTCCACACTTGTGTTTAGTAAGACTGGTTACCATGTAACAGATGCCAAATAGAAACTCCTGCTGAGCTTGTCTGGTGATTGCCTACTAAATGCCCGTTGTACAGGGACTTTGATGCAAAGCTGGTACAGGTATACTGTTTTTCAGTTAGAGGCATCTGACTTGGTCTACGTCTCTTTGGTCCCTCTCATTGCCTACCACCGTGACACTTTTGCCAATCTTCGGACTGTGCCCAGAATGACAACACAATACTGTACGCAGTAAGAGCTCTTAGGCCTTACCAGCTCTGTTATTTTACATGCATGTTTTTTTACTACACTTCATTCTCGTTTTACATTTTGTTCTGCGTATTTCTATTATTGCTCATGCTTTGTCTGTGGTTGGAAGGCCATCATGCACCTCTACATTTCTCTTTAACTTTTATACCTTAAATGCAACAATTTCTGTCTCTTCTGAACGTTTACAACACCCTGCCAAGTGTTAGACTGGCCTTCAATTAGTTCATTAAACTTGTGTGTTACTCAGAGGAAACGTCTTTTGGACAGATACCCATCTGATTTCCTTCTTCACCTTACCTATACTGCTATACATTCAAGATATGTTTTACGAGATCTGTTCACATTTCTATTAATACTTCTAGATTTCCTACAACCCTTGGCCCAGGGTTCACTCTGTGAAATGCTGTGATGTTTTCTTCACAGTGGCGTTATTGCCACTGGGCTTGTTTTACCACTGCTATTTGCTCAAGGAAATATTACATACCGATTGTGTACTCTGGGCGAGATCTAGCTGTTCTTTTTGCGTATTATTGCTGTACTCATAAGGTTTTGAGGGAACGGGATGGCTCTGGAGCACAAACATAGTTTGTTTTGATGGGCACAAAACAAATCCTGGGGCCTTCATCAGTGGTTTACTCAAATGAGGAGAGGCTGCTGTCAGGGTCAGACTCGGAGAGAAAATAGGCCCAGGCTCCAAAATAAAAGTGGCCCCCATTTCTTTAGTTCAAAAAAACTAGCTTATGTTTGTAGATTGAGGCACTTTTGAACTTCTAAAGACACCTTATATAGATGTTTTGCAAGGCATGGAAAACCTCATGGATTTGTGCTTGATGCAGGCAATTTTTGTTTCAACATCTGGGAAATCAACTGTAAAAACCTGCCCAGCAGACCTTAAAACAGACCCACAAGCATATAGAAAAGCAAGCATCTTCAATGCAATAGGTCTCGCATTTATGAGCTATTGGCATTGTAAGGGACAATGTCTTTTATTTTTGATTTCGTTTTTAAACCATAAATAAAAGGCATTGTCATTTACAATGCTAAGAGCTTAAACGCTCCAAATGCGAGACCTATTGCATTCCAGATGCTTGACTCTTCCGCCCTCCTGCAGTAAGAAACTCATTAAAGAAAATAGTGCTTTGCACTGCCCGGACTTGAGCTAACAACCCTAACAGACCTGTCTGGTCAGCCCATTGAGGATTGCCCAATTGTCCTGTAGGCCAGTCTGACCCTGGCTGCTGCCGCAATGCTAGTTTCTGCATTGGAGTTGTTGAACCACACACCTACATGAAGCATAGTCCAGTTTGTCATGAACCATAAGTGCAGTTTTTGTGTGTGTCCAGGCACCTTAAAATGAATGAATCTGTGCAAATGACCATCTCTCTACCTACCTGCGCACCCGGATCAAAGTAGATGTTTTTCCCACAGAACAGCGAGTTTACAGACTTATTCCGTTTTATGAAGCAGGCAGTCACTTGCTTTTTCTCTCATGACAATTAAAAGGGTGCATTTAACAATATATATATATATTTGTAATGCAAACTTTCAGTTTATCCTTCCAAAGGGCACATCATGTTCTGTGTGCAGTTTCAATGACCGGTTTATTTCTTTGGTGACTTTTGGAAACAATTCTGAGGATATCACTGTTGGTTCGTGCCCCGAGTAGTCTTGGGCTAATCGCTGTTTTTATGTTGCGCAGAAGCCATGTTAACAAAGCCTGACAGCGCCGTGCCCAAAACTTGGCTGGATGCATTGAGGACTTTGGTTTCCATTTCTCAGTTAAAATCCTATCAAGAACGCTAATAACAATAACCTGCAAATGATGTGGGAAAATACTTGTGTTCAAGGTCGGGCAGATATGACTAGCGAAGCGGCGTGCTAGCTCCTGGCATCACCCACTAAGACCTTGTAACCGAGTTATGACTGGGATCACAAAGTGCTTTATCGTGACGACCCTTAGAGTAATGTCTTAAAATCAGTACCCTCGAAGACTGGCCTTTGGTAGGTACAGCTGAATCTCTGGCCCTATTGGTGAGGTTGCCGAGGCCTTTGTCGCCGAGTTTTCTTTAACTTTCTTGTGCTCCTTCGGTTGGAAAACAGCAGCTGACTTTGGAATGCCGCCTGATAAAACCCCGATTGTGTTCTGCTGACTGTGGATTTTGCTGCGCCTTCGTGATTGATTTGCTTTTATCGGTGTGTTATATGTGATCATTATGTCCAAAGTAACAACACGTCTATTAATCAGGAGCCAGCAATCTGGCATATCTTGTTGTCAGGAAAAAGTAATCTCACTGCAGTTCTCTCGTTTGATAAAACGAGCGTCGGTCTTGCAGTGTGGCATTTGTGTTACTAAACCAAAACAGACTTACTGAAATGCACGCGCATTTTGTATAGTTTAACCTTTAACACTTTAGTTTTGTTCGGACACGATGGGATTTAAGATTTCGGCCATTTTGTTATTTATCTGCCCAGCATTGTACTGTATGGGCCGTCACACATTGAAATCTCTTAAGATTAGATATATGTTTTTATATTGTTGCTAGGGCTCGCCAGTTTATATTATCCCAAAATAATCAAATATGTTTTAGAATTGTATTTTTTGTGTGCAATTTTTAGATCTTGCCTGCGACTGCTTGCGCACTCGCGCTGGTAAGAATTATTGTATACAACAGCGCTACTCACAAACATTTCCTCAGGGGCCAATCAGTATGGTCTGTGTGCCAGCAGGTTGAGGGTTGGGTGGTGTAAGGTGGGCATAGATAGAAGCGAAGCATGTTCATTGTGTGGACAACAAACCAAACTTTCTTGTGGCTCCTGTCTACTATCCACTCTCTAAACTCATGTCCCAAGAATTAAAGACGAATCATTATCTTTTGATGTAAAACGTGGGAGAGAAAGAGATACTTCTTTTGTGGATAATTTGCATAATGTGAAACCAGAAAATCTGGGATCAATCCCAGCTTCTCCACTGAGCTAAATTGTGTGATCCTAGACAATTGTTTTATTTCACTTTGCCTCCTTTTTCTTCATTACCACATATGAGAGCATCATGAAATATGAGTTCAGTATGTGCGCGGTATAAAACCTTCTCTTGTGTTTGATTTATTAAACTATAATGGTGTTCCAATTATAACCTAGGCCACACAGAGGGTGAACCTGACAAAATGGCTTGCCTATTGGTTCACTAATGGCATTGTTGTCTGGATGGGGCAGCATAATTGTTCCTAGTTCATGTTTGAAAATTATCATTTCTAATAAATGCCTCATAGAGTGATATAATCTTATGTACTTTGGTGAAACACTACTGCATGTTAATGAAATACACGTTTTTGATTTCCTTACATGTTTATTCCAAGATGTCTTTTAAAATCAAGGTGTTCCCAAAGACAAGTTGTGTATAGAGCCCTCTTTGCTTCTTTAAGGTTATTTTAGTTAACATGTTAATAAATGTTTAACATTTAAATAGCTTTCTTAATGCTTCTCCTCTGTCAAGTAAGCAGCAGCCCAGTGCTGCTGTTCGCCAGGGGCTGCATATAAAGGTCATGAGGGCTGCACTTTGAGTGTCCTTGGTATACAACAAGGAGCTTGCAGCCCGCCCGTTGCTCAACATTAATTGGCTTCATTATCACTTTTATTTGCTTCCTTCTAGTTGACCAGCACATGCTTCACTTCCTATTGTTTCGACTGGAGCATGGACCAAGTGCTGATTTCTGTGATTGAAGCACTGCTTTTTTTTTTCTTCCCTATTGTCCTTGTTGAACCTCTTGCCACTTGCAGCTATGTTGTACTATGCTACACACACTTCAAAGAAGTTCTTTTCTTCTTTGAAATTGATTTTTATTGTAACAACGGGTGCAACTAGAAAGAATAAAAACCTTTGCTAAACTACTGTAAAATAGTAGGTAACATTTCTTTGAAGCATCATTTAATAAAATCTGTTGATGTATGATAATATTTCCAAAAACTATTCATAATGAAAAATCAGTGCAATCAGTTTCAGCAAGATATGGGAACCAGAAAAATAAACAAGCATTGGTAAAGCCAACATGTCTGATATTATTGGTCATCCTTTTGGTTTTGGCAATGAATGTCTGTTTTGAAATGATTTTTGTAAAACTTTGTGGGAACAGCCAGGCCCTCACCATTATAATAAATATTGACAACAAAAATATTTTTTCATCACAAAAAGTACACATTGCCTCAGTAGTCCCTGCAATGAACAAAACTACTTTGTGTGCAGATATGCTCCTTGTTAAAGAGCGAAAGCCAGTCGATGGATGGATGGATGGATGGATAGATAGATAGATAGATAGATAGATAGATAGATAGATAGATAGATAGATGGATAGATGGATAGATGGATAGATAGATAGATAGATAGATAGATAGATAGATAGATAGATAGATGGATGGATAGATAGATAGATAGATAGATAGATAGATAGATAGATAGATAGATAGATAGATAGATAGATAGATAAATAGATAGAATTTTAATAAAAACAAAAGGTCTTTGTTAACTCCGGAACTAATTAAGCGCCCAATTCTTAAAGAAAGTCACAAATTTGCACCAATGATATATGTCCTTGCATTAGTACAGATTTATGGCTTTTGTGAATTCACAAGAATTTACAAAATTAGGCAATGAAATCGTACTCCTAGAAATTACTTGTTACCTGTTTTTTAGCATGAGTAAATATGGAGGTGTAAATTTGCTCATATGAAAATCTGTTGCTTTTATAAGTTGCCTTTCAGTCCGACCACTTTTTTACCCAAGCTTGGAAGAAGTTTTAATTCTGCCATTGTCAGGAATGAATTTCCAACCTTTCTTAGTATGAGAAAAGATTACAGAAGAGTTGGTGAAAATACATAAAACATTCAATTTAATAGGGCTGCACCAACTCAAAAGGGCATTAAAACCCTGGAACTATTGCTTAGCGTTATGGCCAGCCCGAGTATGTAGATCTGTGGAACGATGGCAAAATAAGAAAATTACTAGAATTCAAACTCCGCTATAGTATGAACCCTGGCATAAACAGAAAGGCAAATAGCAGATCTTTTGTATAATGAGATTGCTGCCATAATTTGTCACTGCACTACGTTACACATTTAGGGGCAAGTGTATTTATTTAACAGGACAAGTAGATTTATGAAGCAACCTGTCCCATGGGAAAGTAAATATTTTATTAAATTCCACACCCCACTCTATAAGTTAACTTCCTATGATCTCCTGTCTGGTACCTGTCTACTCCTCCCCTACAGTTAACTTTGCTCTCACATCTAGAAAGAGGCCTTTGAGCAAAAATAATTGCAGCCAATGGATGTCATTTCTTGTCCTGGACAACACCTAATTCAACCTCTGATGCCAGCAAGCAAAGTGTGTCAATTGAGTCTATTGGATACTGTAGCTCAGGTGTAACATGATAAATAAAATCGTTTAATTTGATTTTCTAAATATTCCACACTTCTAACTTCTCCTTCTTATAACTGAATAGTAATAATAATATGTAGATTTATAGAGCACCTGGTTAGATCACACCAGTGTGTTCCCGAGCTGAAACCATGACCAAGCTGCAGTGAGACCCAGCAGAAGTGTAAGAGAAGGCCCAGATGGGCAATTATGAAGAACTAAAGAGCCAGGTTTTTAAAATATACCTAAACCTGGTCTCAAGACGATTCGGCTCTAAATGGTGCCGAAAGGCAATTCCAAACCTTACCCACAAGGAAGGAGAGTCAACATTGGCCTTCATGCAACAAGCGCTGATTATTTGCACTTTCAACATTTTGAGTTTATGTGGGGGGGAGACGGGTCGATTTTGAGCGTGACTCCTTTGAAATTAAACATTTTTGGAATGAAAGGAAGGTTTTCAGGGCTGATGCTCTGATTCATTGTGTACAGTAGACGTTTTACTTATTTGGAGGGTAAAGATGAGTCCAAGGGGGCTGACATCATTGACAGGCATGCTGAAGGGTGCCTTTTATTCCACTCAACCAAAGGCAAGCCCTCTGGAATCATCCTTAACCCCTTCCAGGCTCATGACGAGCTGGGTTCGTCATGGTGTAGCCTCCTCGCACGCTGATGACGAGCCCAGCTCGTCATGTAACATGGGTTTTTTAAAATCTCAGCATAGAAGGAGAATTCCACTAGCGCGCATGTGGTTAACTGTTTGCTCTGCCAATGGAACCACATCAGGTGTATAGCGGTGTTTAAGGACAACTTCTTCCTGAGTTGTTTCTCAGTTGCTTGTCTCTTTGTATTTCCAAGCATCTGCTTGCGTGGAATATAATAGCCATGAATCAAATTCATGTGGCACAAAGTAAATGCCCTAATAAACTCCTTGGGAGCCAGTTCATTTCAAACATGTGTTCTGCCATGAACAACGTAGTCATTGGCTTCCAAAAGTGTTGTTCTATTTGTTAAGTGCAGGGTGAAATGATTTCTAGTAAGCCAGCTTAAGGATGCAAGATGGTGTCCTTTATTCGGATCATACAAGTGCATTCCACAGATGCAGTGGTACCCGTCAGAGGATCTGAGCGGGAACTGCAGAGATGCCGATGCAGTTAAACCTTGAGAATAGGAATTCAGGCCTACACCGTCTTCCTACCCGTGGCTGCTTTTCACTTTGACATCCTTAATAGAGTCAAACGTTATCGTTTCAGAACGATATTGTCCTCCCAAATCTGTACTGGTATAAACTGGAAAATTTAGGATGGAAGATTACTGTTTCAATACCCAAAAAACAGAAACCTAGGTACAAAAAAATGTAAAGAAATTGCTGAATGCTCATGCAGAGCTTAATCCAAGACCGAGATAACAAGAATAAGGATCATATGTATTTCCTTTGGAATCAAGAGTAAGGGAACTTTAATTTGCAGCTCCACACTCTTGTCACAGGCGCTGAGCCTTCTCTCCAAATACAGTCTGTTTTGATATGTAGTTGTATGCGGAAACCTAAAAATGTTCACTTAATGGAATTGCTTTATATAGTAGATAACTTGTCCTCGCTCGTCCAGCCACGGATTCCTTGCGTTTCCCAGCTCGTGGAAACTGATTATCAAGCAGAAGAGGCTTTGTAAGTTAGTGACCTTCCAAGCGGCTCCCGACCTTGAAGATAACAGCCTGCGTTGCCAGAGACTCTTAGATGAAAGAGGCATTCATAGAATAATCCTTGCAGCAGTCATAGCGAGCAGTCATGTGTATGGATGACACATTTCCCTGCTTAAATATCTTTTAAACAGCTACATATGGTGTATTATCAAGTTCACTTAATGCTCATTAAGAGGAATAGTTTGTGAAACTCGAAGCAGTGCCAAATGCAGGAGACCCTGAAGTGGGTGGGCAATATGATCTAGTTAGTTTATTTGTACATGTTTAAGTGTCAAACTAGTCAAGTGACTAGCGAGAAAGCCGCATCCCCTTGCACAGTCAATGCAGATAGAACCCTGGCCTTTGTTTGCCTCCAGTGGCCACCTGTGTACCTGTGTGAGGGTAGTCAGTCAGATAGGGCCAAACACCTTTTATTCGTTTACTGTGCAGCACTCGGAAATGGGCCTTCTTTGGTCAGTCCAGTTCCTCTCACTGGTACCAGAGTTTGCTCAAGAAGGGATATGCCCTCCTGGTTGAAACTGAATCTGAGGTTAGGAAGACTAGTCCCTTTATATTCCTTCTTTCCCCTTTGTTGGTGAGCCCATCAAAAACCCACCTGTTATCGCTGGCTATGCTGAAGGTTTTGAGCTGTTCGATAACTGTTTCCTCGTCTCCCCTGGACCTTCTTTGCAGTGTCGGCTGGGGACTTGCAGATGTGCACACTCACTCAAACCTATTCACAAGCGCATGCACTCACACCCATCCACTCACAAGAATACACATACACACATACACCAATCCATTCAGCAGGGAAGATGCAAGCATGTGCATCTATGAAAGATTGCAATACCAGAGAACTGCAGTGTACGTACAAGTTACTTGTTTTTTCAGCTTGGAATATCTATTCCAGCTACACTGACTTCCAGGTGAGAAATGGATTCTATTCAGGAACATTATCCATGTTTCATTCCAAAACATTTTATAAATATCAACTGTTGGACTTGGCCCTGCTTGCAGGGTCATCCCATAACTTTTTGCCTTCCGCCTAGCCTTCTTGCTGTTATGGTATTGGGGGTTTACGGACTGTGAGCTCTTTGGCACTGGAGTTTGGTGTAAAGTGCATGTGCTCTCTGCCCTCTATAGGCTTGTATTAGGAACCCCCCCTCCCCTATGGGATATCCCTGAAATAAAATAAAACGAGTATGTCATGTTTGGTGTGTCTGGAATGGAGATAATAAATGATGCGCAATGGTGGGCGCAGATTCATTTGTACCATTGTAGAAATGTCACTTTTAAAAAGTCACCATTTCTGTGTGCTCTGTGCCTGTATGCCTGAAGTGGGTTGCAGATCTAGTTCTCGAAGTGACCGGGGCTGGGGAGGTGTGTGGCTAGATCCTGTCAACACCCCTCACAGTGACAGTTATGACTGGAACTGCCAGGACCCTTCCAGAAGCTTCTGGCCTTTTCTAGTAGGTGGGTTGAGGGGCATATATAAGGAGGAGCAGAGACTCCATTTGGGAGTGCTGTGCGTGGACTTTGACTTGGAGGGGACACTCTATCAGGAGGCCCCTGAGCCCCTCTGTACCCATCTGCTGTCCACAGGGCTAGGGAGAGACCTCGGCTGGAGTGAAGACTGCTGTGCCAGGAGGAGGGCCACATTACGGGGGTTGACTGTTCCAAGAAACTGCTGTCCTTATGAGCTGCCCACTGCCTGCTGATCTTTCCTTGGACCCTGGCTTAGCACCTCGTGAGTGCTACAATTCTATTTTGCCTGCTGTTGTCACCTCTTGGCCCCAGGTGGAGAGAGGCGCTACCTTTTTTTCCCAAGAGCCGACTGCTGCGAGGGAATACCGGTTTGACGTATTCCCCCGGTGCTGTTAATATCGCAGGAGCCTACCCGGCGCACTGCCCGGGAGAACTGCCTATTTAAAAATATAAAAACAACAGGTGATGGACAGAATGCAGAACAATGTCATACATTCACCCCAATACAGAGATCTGGGCCTAAATCCATCCTTTTTTTGCTCACCATGCCATTCGTGTTTGGAGCCAGCCATATGCAAATCCGTCTGGACCCTGTGCCACATGGGAACAGTCCAGCCCGAATTGCCAAGCCAGGTCCTCCCTGGACTGGAATCAAGCATCCAAGCCGGTTTCGGGCTTTCAGCCCTCATCAGCCTGGATAGCTTGATTCCAGTGGTATGGAGAGCACGGGACTCACGTCTGAGCATACCCGTCCCACTCAGGGAGATCTGGGCCTAAATCCATCCTTTTTTTGCTCACCATGCCATTCGTGTTTGAAGCCAGCCATATGCAAATCAGTCTGGACGCTGTGCCCCATGTGAACAGTCCAGCTCGAACTGCCAAGCCAGGTCCTCCCTGGGCTGGAAACAAGCATTGAAGGACCGGTTTCGGGCTTTCAGCCATCATCAGCCTGGATAGCTTGATTCCAGTGGCATGGAGAGCATGGGACTCACGTCTGAGCATACCCGTCCCACTCGGGGTGACAAATGGAAAAACAACAGGTGATGGACAGAATGCTGAACAATGTAGTACATTCACCCCATTACAGAGATCTAGGCCTAAATCTGTCATTTTTTTGCTCACCATGCCATTCCAGTTTGAACCCAGCCATATGCAAATCAGTCTTGACTCTGTGCCCCATGGGAACAGTCCAGCCCGAACTGCCAAGCCAGGTCCTCCCTGGACTGGAAAAAAGCATCCAAGGACCGGTTTCGGGCTTTCAGCCCTCATCAGCCTGGATAGCTTGATTCCAGTGGCATGGAGAGCACGGGACTCACGTCTGAGCATACCCGTCCCACTCGGGCTGACAAATACAACAAGCATTTGCAATGCAATAGGTCACGCATTGGCAAAAGTTTGAGCTATTGACATTGTAAATGACAAACCTTTTATCTATGTGTTGGTTTTGAAACAGATGAATGGCATTGTTATTTACAATGCGAATAGCTTAAACTCTCGCATTGTAAATGACAGTGCCTTTTATTTATGTTTTAAAAAAAGAAACATGAAAAAAACGCAATGTCATTTATAATACCAACAGCCTAATGGTTTGTGCCACAGTGGGTCAGTGACAGACTGTCCTCTTTCACAGACCCATCCTGTGGTACTGTTCACTGGATGCCAAGGGTTTGTGCCGGAGTGGGTCAGTGCATACTGTACTGATTGTTGCTGTGTGTTTTTCTTTCTATCTTCCTGTCTCTTCTCTGCCTGTATGCCCCTGTCTGCCTCTACCGCCGATTCAGGATAATATTGTTTGTCTGCCTTTCTATCTTCCGGCCTTGTTATAGGTAGCAAGCGCTATGTAAATGGAATTTACAAGTACCCTTCCCCAGTCATCCTTTGTTTGCATTGCTCCTGAACTAAATCCCGAAGAATGAATTTTGGAGCACCGGGCAAAATGATATTTTGCTCTTTGGTGGTTTCCGTCTCCCTAACAAAATGGCCACTGTGATGTGATTATTTTACCATGGCCCCTTCATGCGGCCTTTTGTGGTGACACAATTAAGCAGCTGACAGCATTGGGCCTAATGTAGCGCACTGTTTGCCGTGTAATAAACTCATTAGTTATTTGGAAAAGGATATTATTTATGGCGGTCAGGAGTGGGATTTGATTGTCGTCCATCAGGAGGTCGTAAAAGGGCTCTGCGGCAAACGTGCACACAGTGTGAACAGTTACACTGTGGAACACGATTTGTGCAAAAAGAAAACGTGCAAACTGTCAGTGATTGTGACTCGCTGTCTCACGAGTTCACAGAGTAAAGCAAGTGCACACACACACACACAGAGTCGTAAACGTACGCAAAAGACACCACACGAATGCAGCGCAAAGGAATGTAAAAAGCAGCACACATATGGAGACAAGTACACAACTACAGTCAGACAGTCACAGAGTAATAAGGACAAACCAATATGGACAGGCTGATAGCTATAGAGGAACATTTTTAATTAAACATCACACAGACAAGTATAGGAAAACATCTAGACATGCACACAAAGACTTCAGCATGTATTTAATAACAAGCATTTACAATGCAATGGTTTCGCCTTTGGAAAAGTTAGAGCTATTGGCATTGCTCATGACATTTCTTTTTTTTTTTTACTTATAAACAAACAACATTGTTATTTACATTGCCAACAGCTCTCGCAGCCCACACAGCTCTCGCAGCCCACACAGCTCTCGCAGCCCACACAGCTCTCGCAGCCCATACTCGGGGTGACAAATGCAAAATGAACTACTGATGGACAGAATGCAGAACAATGTCATGCATTCACCCCAGTACAGAGATCTGGGCCTAAATCCATCTTTTCTTTGCTCACCATGCCATTCCAGTTTGGACCCAGCCATATGCAAATCAGTCTTGACCCTGCCCCCAATGGGAACAGTCCAGCCATAACTGCCAGGCCTGCACTGCTCGGCCTGGATTCAGCTTTGCTCCTTCTGGGATCAGAGAGTGGTCAGAAAGGTGTGGAGCCGATGCCTCAGAGAAGGATGGTGGCTTGTGTAAGGAGGGAACAGAGCAGAGCACTAGAAGTTTGTGTCTCTCACCTCACAGGCTGTGCGAGGAGCTGTTGGAGAAGCTGCACCTGGACATTGCCATGCTGAGTTCGATCTTCCGTAGTTTTGATTTGACGTTGGCTCATTGGCTCTGGGACTTTTGGATACACCCGGTTTATTTTAGAATTGTGCTGGAGGGTACACGTGGTTGCCATGTTCATGAAGTGTCTAGGATTTCCCCTAATCTCTAGATGCAAACCCGATACGTGTTACCTACACATACTAGGGGATGCTGCAGACGATAGAGCAGCCCTCAGTAATGGTACCTCTGGTGCGCCTTTAGGCGTGTCTGCACTACTCTCTTCGTTGTGCATGCAAGACCAGAAGATGCCACCATGAGCTAGTATAGGCACTGGCAGGTGCGTATTCCATATTCCTTAAACTTGGTTTTTAACCAACTCCGACGTGTCCTAGTATTCGTACATTTTGAATCTAGATTGAAGACTATTTGAAGGTACATTCTTTTCTTAATTTCTCTCTCACAAAACAAAGCTCGCGCTTACACAATACTTCTGAAATACCACATATCTTTATTAATACCTTCAAATGGCTCTCCAACGCACTAGGTCCAGCTAAAATCAATATTTTATGTTTTTGGAGAACTAATGTTATACCAGCGCTTAATTCCTGGCTTGCAGATTTGTATGATGTGGCTCATTTTGAGAAAATGTCATATAAACTAAATGACAATTTACTTCGGTTTGATAATATATGGGGCCCTTCTTAGGTGTGTGGTGATTTTGACTCATTGTACTTCAGTGCCGATGGGTATGAATACAGGTTACGTCTGTTATATATTATTTGCATTTCATTTTCTCTTCCCTGTAATCATTCATTTAAAATTTAGAAATACAAAACAATGTGAAGTCACAACACTCTATGCTCAAAAACAATGCAAACGTCGCACAAAATACAGCCACAGTGCTGGCGAAGTTATTTGAAAGAGTACATCGCCCACATCAATATCCCGCATACTCACAGTGCACACGAACGCCACACCCCACATACACACAGTGCACACAACCCCACACCCTGCATACTCACGGTGCACTGAACCCCACCACCCGCATACACACTGTGCACACAAACGCCACACAACCCCACACTCCGCATACACAGTGCACAGAATCCCACACCCCGCATATTCACAGTGCACTGAACCCCACACCCTGCAAACACACAGTGCACATAACCCCACACTCTGCATACACACAGTGTACATAACCCCACACTCTGCATACACACAGTGCACACAACCCCACACCCTGCATACTCACAGTGCACTGAACCCCCACACCCCGTATACACATTGTGCACACAACCCCACACTATGCATACTCACAGTGCACACAACCCCACATTTCGATACACACAGAGCACAACTCACTGTCAGTATACATGCTGTGTCGCAGGGTATTCGATCTGCCCATGTGCCCCCAATCTATGCACTCAGACTGGCCACAGTCTTTCTGTCTCTTTCTTTGCCCCTCTGCCGGTTGCCTCTCGCATTATCTACGTGTCTGTCGGCCTGCATGGCAGCTTCCTGCCCACCATCTTGCCGGTGTAACACTTTGCTAAGGGAAGGCCCCGGGCTGCAAGTATGACTTCAGGGGCCAAGTGATTTAGGGTTCTGCGTCACAGAAGCATTAATAACCCTGTTTGCAAGGAGCCTCAACAAAGACTGGAGCCCTGACCCCATGTACCTAAGTGAAGGTCTCATTAGCAAAACAATGCACAGCTGATCCGCGCGCCTCTCCCGCCTCGGACATCTGAGGTAATGCTGGACACGAGCAGGCGTCGAGGAGGCCAAGAACTGCAGGGGTAAAGCAGAGTTCAAGTCCGGGGCTTGAAAACTGGGGTCACCTTTCCACAAACTAGTATGCGCGGTTTATTAATGGACACAAAATACAGCCACTCAGCACCATCAGACATGTGTACTCTCCATGGCTAAGCGTCCAGCTATACAATTTATATAATCTTGGATTTTCCTATTTTTAAAAAAAATGACAGCCCTCAAAGCCAAGAATGTTTGCGCTATAATAACCTACTTTACAGGCCAACAGCAACCACATGGATTTTCGGAACCCAGGTGGCTACATTTCGACAAGGCTACTTGTGAAATGAAGCCCTGTTTGACACCAAACATCTGGGCCGTGGGAGCAGTGTGTGAGAGCCTGCCGGGCGCTATCCTGCAGCCCTCCTCCAGGTTATCTACAACTCTTTCCAAGCACATAAGCAAAACACCCTCTGTAAAAACACACAGTGGTTTATTGAACATTTACAACGTTTACACCATCAAATATTAATTAAACTCCACATTTTAAGATGGAAGTGCACACAAATAAATCGCCTTCAAGACTAGAACATCACAACACCGAGGACAAAAAAAAACACAACTGGAGAACAGCAATACCAATGGGAACACTGCTCAGCGGGTCCGTCGCCGGCTGCTCTATTGATCCATCAATGTTTGTGTCCCAGGGGGCTGCTTCACTCACAGCCGCAGCCGGGAGCCCCTGGACCGCGCGGGTGCAGGCCGGCCAGAGAGGCCCCTCGCTGGCCTCGGGGTGCGCCCTCTGTCTGTGCTCCCGGTGGGCTTCGCAGGGCCGGGACCCCCGTTTATCCTCACCAGGCCTCTAGTCTGTGCTCAGGGGTTCTGCGGACATTGCACATAAATAAACCGGACGGTTTCGAACACTGAGGAGAGAGAGTGGTCCAGGGCTCTGGGGGGCATCTACCAGCCTGAGGGGCGCCGGGGGAGCCGTTCACAGGGTCACCCAATACTGACGAATGCATCCACGTTGTCTGTTAAGGCAAAAACTTAGCACTAAACGAAACATAACAGAGGATTCGAGTAGCTTGAAAGCCTCCATTTGTAGTAGCAGCATGTAGTGTGTATCCAGAAAGGGTTAATGTTTGACATTCAAAGAGTACGAACCAAGGACAAGTGAATGCACACCGCTGATGCGTAAATAACGAACCCTTTTAGAAAACACTAGATCAGAGACAAGCGTACAAAGAATAGATTCATTTGACCATAATGCACATATACATTCTTATTAATGTGTTCGATGCCCGATCTAAAGCTAAATTCAAACGCGTTATGCCACAGAGGCAAGGAGACAATATGTGTCCCGGAGGAACTGAAGGAGAGTGAACACCGCGCAGCAACTTCATGACTGCCACGAAGCAAGAGTAAACCGGGTGCAAAGAGCTAAATTTCTGAGTCCATTAAACCATGCTCTTTTCTTGTACTTTATAAATCGATGTTTCGCTAGCACCCCTTTGTACAAAAGTAGCCTGATTGTCACAAAAGTCCTACATGCTTTCTTGAGTTCAAGCAATGAGGAGGACACCTACTCATCCAGTTATCCCTGCACATCCATCTTAGACTACATCCGCTCGCATAATATGTGGTCGGCGGGCCATCTCATGTGCCTGATTGCCGCCAGTCCTGCTGCCTGTAATATTTAAAATACTTTGTCACTAAAATCGTAACAGGTGGCGCGGTGAACTTTAATGTCAAGACAGTCACCCGACCTTACCCACATGCTTAGGATGTCTCCCTGAACTGACCCCAATCTTGCAGATATAGTAACATTGCCCCAAAGACAAAATATGCCTTTAACACACAGTGAAGTAATCAAGAGTGTGCCCCAGGACGGAAGTGAAGGTGCCGGAGTCCGATGCGCACCAACGGAGACGCCGACACTGCAGGCAGCCGCGGGCACAGGATAAGCCTCTCCAAAACAGCCCCCACCGCTCCCACGGCTGCCCACAGCTCCCCGGGACCCCCGACACCTTACCTGTCAAGCTGGCTCACCCCCGGAGTACGCTGCCACTTCATCGCCGCCACGAGGTCCGGGATCGCGCCTCCGCCGCCGCAGGAAAGGAGGGAGGGATGATGAGTAGGAGGGACAAAGAGAGGCAGGGAGGGAGGCTGGGAAGGAGAGAGGAAGGAGGGAGGGAGAGAGAGGGGGAGACGAAGGGAGGGAAGAAAAGAGTTAGGGAGGGAGAGGGAGGGATGGAGAGAGAGTAAGAAAAAGAAAGAAGGAGGCTCTACACACAAGGGAAATGAAGAGACGGTCTCATGGTAGCCAAGAACAGTGGCCGCTAGCTGAGGAGTGAAGAGTCCGGATGCAGATACAGAGGTAGGAGAGAGGTGATCTGTCCCCTAGCCAAGTCCGATGCAGTACATCTAGGATCAGCTCCAATGAATGGAGCCCCGCGGCAGGCAAGCTGCGGCAGGAACCAGGCGGCATTCCGACCCCGAAGGCTCGTATTGGAGACCTGCGAAGAGGCAACTATGGCGGGACTGTGCCGCTGCCGTGTGATCCATGGAGGCTGCGGCCGACAAAGAGTGTCGTTAGCCCTGAGGATGCCGAGACCGACGACTCAAGGCCCCCTCTAAAGCAACTCGAGGCAGGGGTAGTCTGTTGTGGTAGACGCTGCTGTCAGGCAGAGGTAACCAAAGGCGGCCTGACGACGGAGTTGGGAGGCCCATCAATAAACCCCAGAGGTGATGAGAAGCACTGCGGCAAAAAGAGGGGTGCTCAACTGATGTCGGAGAGCGGAGCACACCGCAATGGAGCGGAGGGTGAGGAGGCGGAGACAGTGCGGAGGCGGATGACAACGGGGAGAAGGCCGCAAGTATCGAGAACGTCCTCGAGTGAGCTGCGGTGAAGCATGCAGACTCTGCAGCAAGGAAGAGTGGAGAAGAGCGCAGGAGGGACACTTACCTGAAGTGGGGGCGAGGTCCCACAGCAAAGTGGGGGTTGAAAGCAGGGATGAGGCAGAGGCGGAATTCTGGCAGCAGGGGAGGTGAAACGACTATGAAGCAGAAGCCTACTGAGACAGAGAATTAGGCCATAACACTCAAGCTGCTCTAGGGGGTAGAACCTGGTAGGCTAAAACCAAAGGGCAGCTGGGAATTTGAGGTGACTCCCTGGGTGGTGCAAAGCGGGTCGTGGCAGAAGACCTGAACAATAATACCTCGCAGGCACGGCCCCCGTCGCAGCTCCCACTGGCCTCCGCTGACGTCGAGGGTTCCCCCGGAGTCAGCCACTCACAGCGCGGCTCCCGGGGCAGATCCTGATGACGCGGCGAGGCTCCAACCAACGGCGGCGCAGCTCACGGGGACAGGCCCACTGCAGCGGCCAATCAGAGCGCGCCTCTGTCGACGAGCCACCAATGCGGTCGCAGCCCCTTCGTGCCTCGGCCAAGGTGCCGAGCAGCTGACGGGCGGCAGCACCTACGAGGACACGGGGGGCGGGAGAGGAACGGACGGCGGGAGGGGGCGGGAGAAGACACAGGGGGCGGGAGGGGGGCGGGAAAGGACACGAGAGGAACGGACGGCGGGAGGGAGGCGGGAAACGGCGGGAGGAGGGACACAAGGCAGGACAGCAGCAAACACGGCCCGGCCGGACCAGACACGGGGGCGTTCCCGGCGTCGCGTGACGTCGGCAAAAGCCAAAGAATCTCGGGAACGCCCCCGTGTCTGGTCCGGCATTGACGGACGCCTCTCTGTTCCAATGGCTAGCCTCCATTTATGGAGCTAGCCAATGAAGCAGAGAGGCGTGTTCAAGTCACCCATACTAGAAACTACAGATTTCTCTGGAGGAGGAGCCTAACGGCTCCGCCCCCCAGCGAAACCTAAAAAAGGGAAGATAGACACACGCAGTCTTGTATGAGGACACGTTCACAGAGACATACATGCGCACAGACATGCAGAGGCAAACATGCACACCTATCCGCAGACTGCCACGTGGATGAGGAGATGTGCAAATGAAACATAATGGTAATGCAGAGAACACAAGACATACCGACACGTACACACAGATGCAAAGAGCCACACATGCAGATTTGCAGATAAACAATGGGGGGAGGAGTCAGCATGCAGACACAGAGGCAGGGGGCTGCTTTAAACAAAACCTAGACAAAAAGAGAGCTGGAGAAATGCTTACTCAAACACGCACGACAAGCACAACACAGTCAAGTTTGTAGGTCCTGCACTGCTCTGTGGTTTTTGGTCACGCTGATGCTACCTTGTGGGGCTACAGGCAGAAACACAGCAAAAACAGACAACATATCAGCAGGCATATGAGTTGTAAGAAAAAGTTGGGGTGAAGGAGAGGGACTGCAGAGACATGCAGTGAATAAGAGTGCATGTCGAAAATTAAAACATGAGGGAGGGAGGTGGTAAAGACATCGAAGCACTGTGGGTGTGTTGAGTTAAATCACAGGGGTGGAAGGAGGTTGCTAAGCGCAGCTTATTCAGAAACTTCCACAGAGAAAATAAACACGAACTGAGGCTGATTAGCGAGGTCACGAGTGCAACAGAGCCTGTGCACATAAAAGTGGCAAATAATCCATTTGACAATAAAGACTGAAGTCGCTGTGGACATTTTGCCTGGCTCTAGTATGTCTGCGTTTTCCTGAAGCGACACAGTACGCAAGCACAGTTTAGTGCACGTTGATACTTTTGTTGATGACATGCTTTACAATTGAAGTTAAACAAATGACACAAAAGAAAACTTAACAAGAATGGAGTAGTATGTGCTTGCAAAGAGAAGAAGCACATTGTGGCGGATATGTTCAACAGTTAAATAATTAGGATTAAAAAAGATTTATAGGGTGTTGGAGCAGCAGTGACCTGTGGGAAATGGTGGGGGACGGCATGGGGAGTTGGGTGATTTACACGAAACGTAAAGCGCGGAACCTGCCATGTTGATAAAAGGCACGAGGCGGCACTCGCAAACAGAGGTGCTCATTGTAAATAAAACATTACAGTAACAGAAGCAACATTGGGGGCTGTCAGAGAACGTGAGATAAGGTGATTTAAGCCAAACATGTAGCGCGTCGTATGCCGTGCTGACAAAAGGTGTGCAGCTGCACACCCACAAACAGAAGTACTTGTAAATAAAAAATGACAGTTACAGAAGCAAAATTGGGGGAAACCATGAAAACAAACCAAAACAAGTATTGTGTATTATTTAAAAATTGCTATTCTATCGAGATATATGTTGCTGGTGACATCGCCGAAAGAAGCTTTAGGGGCGGGGGAGCGGATCACTTTGAAGCACGGCCTCGCGGCCGTGAAAGAAGTGTGAACAGCAGGGATGTAATTAGGAGGGGGGAGGAGAAGTGGAGAAGGGAGGCCGAGCACGCTGGGGAAGCAACAGATGGATTTGATGTGGACGCGTGAGGCTGCACACCCACAAACAGAAGTACTTGTAAATAAAAAATGACAGTTACAGAAGCAAAATTGGGGGAAAACCATGAAAACAAACCAAAACAAGTAATGTGTATTATTTAAAAATTGCTATTCTATCGAGATATATGTTGCTGGTGACATCGCCGAAAGAAGCTTTTAGGGGCGGGAGTGCGGATCCCTTTGAAGGACGGCCTCGCAGCTGTGAAGAAGTGTGAACAGCAGGGATGTAATTAGGAGGGGGGTGGAGAAGTGAGGCCGAACACGCTGGGGAAGCAACAGATGGCTTTGATGTGGACGCGTGAGGCAGGCGGATGGAAAGCGCGTGCAGCAGGGGGTGGAGCGGATGGAAGTGAAGCTGCTGGTGGCAATGATGCGAGGCAGGCGGATGGAAGCGCGTGCACGGTCACATGCACTCGTCGAAATCCGCCGCCTGGTTTAGCTTTCCTGATCCAACCCTATAATTCTCGACATATTCATTCCTTGCGGAATGGAATAGTCGAGCCTAAAAACAGGTGATGGACAGAATGCAGAACAATGTCATACATTCACCCCAGTACAGAAATCTGGGCCTAAATCCATCGTTTTTTTGCTCACCATGCCATTCCAGTTTGAACCCAGCCATATGCAAATCAGTCTTGACCCTGTGCCCCATGGGAACAGTCCAGCCCGAACTGCCAAGCCAGGTCCTCCCTGGACTGGATCAAGCATCCAAGGACCGGTTTCGGGTTTTCAGCCCTCATAAGCCTTGATAGCTTGATTCCAGTGGCATGGAGAGCACGGGACTCACGTCTGAGCATACCCGTCCCACTCGGGGTGACAAATGCAAAAACAACAGGTGATGGACAGAATGCAGAACAATGTCATACATTCACCCCAGTACAGAGATCTGGGCCTAAATCCATCGTTTTTTTTGCTCACCATGCCATTCCAGTTTGAACCCAGCCATATGCAAATCAGTCTTGACCCTGTGCCCCATGGGAACAGTCCAGCCCGAACTGCCAAGCCAGGTCCTCCCTGGACTGGAAACAAGCCTCCAAGGACCATGGAGTCAAGCTATCTTGGCTGAAGACGGCTGATAGCCAGAAACCGGTCCTAGCATGCTTGATTCCATTCCAGGGAAGACATGGCTTGGCAGTTCGGGCTAGACTGTTCCCATGAGGCACAGGGTCACGGCTGATTTGTATATGGCCATGTCTGAACTGGGGTGGTGTGGTGAGCAAAAGAACGATGGATTTCGGCCCAGATCTCTGTACTGGGGTGAATGTTTGACATTGTTCTGCATTCTGTCTATCAACAGGTTTTTTTGCATTTGCCACCCCGAGTGGGACGCGTATGCTCAGACGTGAGTCCCGTGCTCTCCATACCACTGGAGTCAAGCTATCCTGGCTGAAGACGACTGATAGCCAGAAACCGGTCCAAGGATTCTTGATTCCGGTCTAGGGAAGACGTGGCTTAGCAGATTGGGCTGGACTGTTCCCATGAGGCACAGGGTTAAGGCTGATTTGCATATGGCCATGTCTGAACTCGGGTGGTGTGGTGAGCAAAAGAACGATGGATTTAGGCCCAGATCTCTGTACTGGGGTGCATGTATGACATTGTTCTGCATTCTGTCCATCAACTGTTTTTTAAAATTTAAAAATACAGCAGGAGCTCACCCCGCATTCTCTGCATTTCTTAAAATAAAGTGGGTGCCTACCCCATGTGTGTGCACTCTTCCGCGGGTGCCCACCCCGCATCTGCCTTTATTTGTGAGTGGGTGCCCATCCCGTGTAATCGATGTGTGGCGGGTGCCCACCCCGCTTGGTGCTTTAACTTGACAGGAGCCTACCCCGCGTTACGTGCATTCATGCGGTTGCCCACCCCGCAATAGTTTTTATTTGAAAGCGGGTGCCTACCCAGCGAAGCACCACCGTAACCCGAGCCGCCCAAGAGTACCGGGAACAGAAGGCGGCGCCCGCGCCTGGTTGTGGGCGGGGGCGGAAGGAGCATCGCAGGAAGCCAGGCGGTACAGGGGAAGGAAGGCGGGCCCTCGTGTGCAGGTGGGAACCCCGCGTGTCGCCGCCCGGAGATCCCGGGTGAACGGAGGAGTGCTGCGAGATAGGCGGGCCCCCCGTGTGTCGGTGGGAGCCTTGAACGCCGGCCCGAGAGTCAAGAGAAGGCCCCGGGAGTAGGTCTGATCAAGGCACATTATCGGTGCCTGAGGACCCGCAGGAGGAGACCGGGGCCTGCCGGTGAGGTGTGCCGACCCGCCTGCAGCTGCATTTGTTTCTGAAGCCCCCGTGGGGCACCAGCCCGAACCGGACCACAGTGCCCGGGGAGCTACACAGTGATGCCGCATTTGCGGGTCGCTGCAACGGGGGGCATTTTTATTCAGACTCGGGTCCCAGATACTTTGTGGGCCACATAAATTTTGTATTTTATCGTCCCCGAGTGGGGCTCCAATGGGCTCAGTGGTGCCAGGGTTGCTTTGGCTTTTGTGGGCCTGACTCTGCCTCAGCTGCGCCGCCGTAGCGGGCAGCTGCAACGTTGGTGACATTTTAGTTTGAGCCCCAGAGTAGGGGCCCCAGACGCCGTAGCACCACAGGATAATTCACCCAGCTGCCCGTACGTTCGCAGGAGCTGCACCATGGGGCATTTGCTTTTGGGGCCCTTCTTTTGCTACCAGGGCCTAGGTGGGAGGTAGGTGTTTTCCCTCCCTAACCAAACTGCACCTTTGGATGCCCGGATGTATTGAGGTGTACCTGGATGGCCCCTATGCACATTATTGGTGTTCGGAATAATGATCTCACCACGGCTCGATAATATGTGCAACGTCTGGGGCATTGTTAATTTGAGGGCCCCAGAAGAAGGGTCCCCCAGGCACTGTGGCGCCAGAAGCTATTCTGTAACGTGGTGGTTGACATTCCTTTTAGAGTCCCGGGGTTGGGGGCTCTAATCTGTACCTCGTTGGTAATACTATATGTATGGTGTACTTACACTGAGGATGATGCCTCTACACGCACAGGTTTATGCCTAATGCTAATTATGGTTTATGCTCCATGATTGTGGGATAATGTCTTTCTATGCCTAATGGTTTCATGCTAACGAGATGCCGCATTTTAATGTGTTTTAGGCATCATGAGAATTCATAGTGTGTTGGTTATGCTAATGTTATGCCCACGGTGTTGCTCATGCATTTATGCTAATGAGGGTTTCATGCCCACTGTTATGCATGAGGTGTTGTTATGCCCAGAAGATGCTAAGATGGTTATGCATCATGTGTTTCTATACCTGATCTGATGGTTTCATCCTATGCCTAATCTAATGTGTTTGTATGCCTAATGCATTGATGCTGTAATGTGTTTTCCCTAAGGCCTACACGGCTGGTTTTATGCCTACTCTGACTCATGACTAATGTGATGATGCTCTATGTTTATGCCTAATGCTTATTGCAATGTGGCTAAGTGCATGATCTAGCAGTAGGTACTGGCTGTTACACCTTTATTGCTAATGGTCTTACATTCATCCTTTGTACCCTGGTGATGGTTCTGACAGCAGCCCGATTAGCACTGCCCTGTACATAATCCCCTGTAAATGTTGACCTGGCGCCAGTTGGCGCAGTGTATAGATTTCTGTGATTATCTTGTGTTTTACACAATACAAAAGCTATTTTTACATCACCTGGTGCGGAGTCTGTTTGTAATGTGCCAGATGTGGTGTTGTGTGTGGGTGCTGCGCAGATGCTTTACACATTGCTCCTGAGTTTAGCCTATCCACTCTGCGCAAAGCTACCCAGTTTCTAACATAAACCATATGTTTTCCAATGTTTTTAGAACCACAGTCAAATTTTTAGAACATCAAATTTGTGCGCCCCACCTAACTTTAATGGACATGAGGCTGGCAATTTTTTTAATGCAAATAAAGTATTTTGTGGGAGTGCACTGTCATTTACAGGGAGTACATTTGTCATTGAAATAGCCACTAAATGTGTACAGACATACTGTTTTATGGATAAAACTATGTTGTGCAGCAACGATAATGTGTAGAGATTGGGTTTGAGTAAATGTGGTATCAATTGTGCATCACCAAATAAAGTGTCTTGCTTTGTTTTGATCCTATTAAAATCTATGCTTCTTTTGCACTTCAGAATTACCAAAATTGTACTGTAATCCACTTTACTTTTCTTTCTTTGAATGCAAAATGAGAGGAATTTGGACATTCCAATCCCCATGTTAAAAAAATAAGCGTAATTTCTGAGAAGACATGGCCTGGCACCTGATCAATGGGCCGTGCCCACAGTTTGAGCATTACTGATCTAGGTAGCTCAGATCGGAAAACAATGCTCTTTTCCAGGTCCTCCATTCCAGACCTGCAAAATGGGGTGATAAAGCGGTTAGAATCTAGGGAACCCATTTAAGGAACAACATTTCTTTGATAATACACCATATTACTACCATGCTAAATTTTAGGAAAGCTATGAAGACCTAGTTATGATCTCAGTAACAAAACCACCAGCATCCCGTTCTCTTGTTCTGTTTAACTTCTATAGTGCTAAGAAACTCCGTTGGATTGTGAGTTATGCTTAATAAATATCTATAAAGAAATAAAAATATTATCAACCTCAGTGTAGCGTCATGGCACCTTCTTGGTGTCAGTGACTTGGACTATACCAACCAGGATAAGGGAAACAGGCCCAGGAAAGGTGATGATGGAAAATTTATTCAGAATTCTTTAAACGCAAACTCGTATGCAGACAATGGAAGAGGCAGAGGGGGTCTGCCTTTGTGTTTTTCAGAGGCAAGAAATCTGGCAGCTTGGCCATACAAAAATACTCAAGTCTCTGTAGCAATTGCATAAAAAGTTGAATGATGAGGAATAGGGGTTGATGGCTGTTGAAATGAAATTGGAGACAATGGCCTGTACACTAGATGGAGAAGAGAAAGGGACCTGAGGTTGGAAGACCGGGTGGAAAGGTCATACATGGGCACAGGGACTGCACAGGAAAACGCCATTAGATTCCAGGTCTGTGCAGCTATCTTAATGGTTCAGCTTTAGGGTAAAATGAAACTTTTGGCAAAGATGGCACGTAGGGAAAATATATATGGATTTGGGAATACCCCCATGGCTGCCTCATGGTAGTCGGAGTCCTTTATGTAAAGCGTTGTTTACTCTGAGCTTGGATTCTAGAATTGTAGATGGATGGTAGACATGTTTCCGGCATTTCACATTGAGACAAGAGTTAGATAGTGCACCCAAACAAGGCGGGACTGTTGTGGCCATAATGAAAGAACCGGGATGAGTGAAGCTATTGACAGCTATGAGAAAGATAAAGAACATAACTTAAATTGAAAAGGAAATCTTTCTGGACATTAGAATGGTGCTTTTCCTCATGAATCTACATATGACTGTGGTGAACCCATCACAGTTTAACATTTACAATACAAAAATAAATAGCTGTTTCTTTAAGTATGCGCAGCTCAGAAGTTCTTCAAGAAGGAATACAAAGGTCCTGAACACAGGTGACAGGTCGTAGGGCGGGGAGGTAATTACATTTTGCACCCTGAATTACCCCAAGCCATGTGGTATCTCATTGTCATTACTAATTGAGGACTCCATAATGGGAAATGCAGAGTACACATCTCTTCCCCATCACTGGGCCATTTTTCCACCCTCTGTTCCAACTAGTTTGCACAAGTGGAACAACCTCTTTTCAGTGGCCGAGTTATTTTCGGTCTGGTAAAAGCGGGCATTGGGCGAAGTAGTTTATCAAGTGGAGATAACACCGCTCTCAACTTGGGATCGGCCCGACGACACTGAAAATATGAGACCTCGAATTTGGACTGTGTTCTGGTTATTTTATGGACTTTGCCTTTGGGTGCCCATTCTGTGAATACTAAGCGGCAGGAAGGGCACCAGAACCTGCTGGAAGAATCATGTGGGAGAAGCTAGGGGTAGAGAAAATTGAGTGGATGAATCCTGAAAACACACAAGGACATTGGACCCTGTCGGCTTCCTTTTCCCATCCCCTTGCCTCGCTCACCCTCTGTGGTAAGAGAAATACTGAGTTTAAACGGCTGTGGTCGTGCTCTAATGGATCTGATAAGAACTTCAATTATGCACTTTTTTAAAGTGATTTTGGGAAGGTAAAGACTTATTTTAGATGACTTTGCTATGAATGGTACTGCTCCTCTGGTACTTTAATATAAAGATTTGAACAGAACGCCACACGATATCAAACATATCAATAGCAATAAGGCAGTTGAAAAGAAATAAATTAAAATACATCTCAATCGAGAATTGGGAGGGTCTTTTTAAACGCTTACGTTACAGCTCTGTTACAAAAGCAATGTCTGGGCGCTCGCTGCCCTCGAGAGATGAAAATCCACCAAGGTCGAGCGGCACAACTTGTGTTATGAGTCAGGAAAGGCTGAGCAGAGAACTGAATGACAAACCTGCCCTTGGGAGTTCCAAACCCCAGCCCAGTCACCCAGCCTGCTGCCAACTGATAGCCCGAGATTAAAATGTCTTTATTTGCCCGTGTCACGGTTGAACCCTTTAGACAAACATTGCACTGTGCTGAACAGTATGTTCATAAACAGTTCTCCTCTGCTGCTGCGAATGTGCCACTGTTGTTTATTGGCTGCTCTGATAATCATAATAACTCCAGTAGTATACCCAGTGCGGAACTACAAGCTAGCTCCTGTTTAGCTGCTTTGAAAATGTGCTGGAGGTGTGGTACACAGACCCCACAAGTCTCTAGGCACCCCTGCGTCTGCTGCTGCCAGGGTGGTGGGTGATGTGGGGATGAACATTATGTAGTTATTTTATTGAATGGTCTCCACTGATGGGTCAGCATTAGTGCCTCTCAGCAGTTTAAATGGGTAATAGGCAGTGCTTAAAATGGAAAAACAGAAGTGCAGGCACTCCGTACCAGAGTACCTGATTGTTTCTGAGAAGTGCCGGTACTCTCCAATTAAAAGTATTGTACATCTCTTGAGAAGTGCTTGTACTCTCCCTCTCAAAATAAAAAAGTGCCGGTACTCCATCCCTGGCAATAGGTTAGTGGCGCTCTAACTGCACTAGCTAAGAAGACTCTCGAGCTGCGGCCCTACTCAGCATTGGTACTATATGCCACTCCAGGAATGTGTTAAATGTGTGTATGTCTATGTGCAAAAGTAAAGTGTGTTCAGAGCTGCCAATGCACCCTCTGTATGTGGAGGAAGCTTGCCCTGCAGCTACCCGCACTGAATGTGAAGAAATGTTGTTCTACTACTGCACTTACCAAGCCTAGATGAAGCATGGTCTGCTGTTGTTTCTGAAGGAAACTTGGGCTACTGTTGTTCAACCATGACTCTTGCCCTACTACTGGTAGCACAACATGTGTAGGAAATATGTTCTACTGCTACTTATGCTGTGTGGAATTGCTTTCCCTGCTCCTACTTATGTTACGTGTGTTGTGCTTCCCCTGCTGCTACTAATGCTCTATGTGGAGGAAGCGTGCTTACTTCTGATCATACTATGACTGGAGGACTGTCCTCTGTTGTGTGTTTGTATGGAGTTTACCTTTCGGGTTGTATTACACAAAGGGCTTACTTTCCCAGTCTGCGCTGCTGCGCACCTTGAATGGGTGCAGACCGGAGCAGTGTGCCCTATTACAGTAAATGTGCAATTTAACGTGCAGCTGCTCACCCCCACCTGCACTGGTAACAGCGCATTCGCGAAAGGTGAATAGGCTGTTTGAAGCCGCCGGTCCAACTTTCATTGCAGGCAGTGGATCCAGCTTCCCATGTAAGGGGATTGCAGATATCACCCAGAGGTAGGTGTGTAGTATGTGACTGCACCAGTCTGTGGGAGATGCTTAGTGGGTCTCTTGGACTCCTCTTTCCCTCGCCCAACTTCCACCCTTGGCGATCGGAGAACACTACGTGCCATCTCAGATGTGGGCATGGTCAGGGCACCTCCTGACACGCTTAGTGCCTCTGAGCATGTCCGTGCCACACCCCCATGCAAATCAGAGGCACGCCTCTTTGTGATTGCGCCTGGCACATCGTTCACATTGATGCGATCCATATTACCGAATGGGTTGCACAGGCATCTACACTCTCTTTTGTAATATCTATATTCCCAGAAGGCACAAAAAGCAGCTGTGAACGCCCCGGGGACACTTTGTATGATATATGGCCCCTGTGTTCATTCTATGGACGGAAACTTGCCCCTGCTGCATTATTTTAGCGTGTGTTCACTCTGCTTCTCCTGATATTCCTTGTGAAGAACGATATCCCATCTGCTACTGGTATTGTGTGTGAGGGATGCTTTCCCTATTGCGGCTCATAATGTTTCTTTCCCCACTAACACTTCTGAACTGGTGTGTAGCACACTTGCTAATGCTCATGTGAAGAAACAATGTCCTAAAGCTTCTTGCTCTGTGTGTATGGAGGAAGATGATTGTCCTGGTGATCAGAAAATTATTTTTCAACATCAACGCTTAAAGGTGAGTGGAGGTGATTGACTTCCAAATACATTTTCGTGTGCAAAAGAGTGCATTTAAAACACATTGGGCCACCAAAAATCCAGTAATAAGCAAATCTTTCTGAAATATTTAAGACCGTTTTTGAAAAGTTGGGGCTGTTTCCCATTAACTTTCCGTAAAGGGGTGCAAAAGAGGCCAAAATAAGTCACATTGGCCCAAGAGCGTTAAGGCAACCATGATATTTTAAAGACCAATTTTCAAGGGGCTTGCCACCAATGATGTGCAGAAAAATAGATCTAAATAGGGCATTTTGAAGAACCTCACTCAGTAGGACAATACTACTAAGTTAAATCTAGAAGGCTCTACAGGAGGAGAGGTTTTTGGAGGAAAAATATAGGTGGGATTGTTTTTTTTCTTCTCTGTGTCCTCTTCCTCTGTGTGTCAGTCTCTTTTTAGTCTCTACTCTTTACTTGTCTTTGCTGATACTATGGCATGTACTCAAGAGCAAACCCCTCATGACCTTTCCAACTCTTGGGAGTTAGATGTCCTGCATGACCTTACTCCCCAGTATGGTGTCCTTTTTTGCTCTGGACATGCTACCTTAATTTTCCTTATGAACAGGTCTTTGTTCTGTGGTGTGTTCCAGTTACTGGTCTGATGGATCCTGCCATTCGTTCTCCTGTAATGATATTGTCCCTTACCCTGTACCACCACCTACTCTACGCTCACTAGTATATTATCTTCCCGTTTGCTCTGGTATCGGTGCTGATGCACACAAAGTGGCCACCTTCCATTTGCAGTGTTCAACTTAGGCTAGTCAGTGATTTAGCGACCAGTTTGTGTTTCTCAACACCATCGTAGGAAAATGATTACAGCGCTTCTTGGGGGAGGGTCAATGCCTGTAGACAGAATCAATAGAACCTAAGATGGCCACTGGTAGCAGATGCAACTCACAGATCTTTAACAACAGTAGTTGCTTGGTGTTACTGTGGTGTTTATGCCAAATTTACATCATGAATGTTCTCCTTGCATTTGAACTTAGTCTTACTACTGCTCTCCTTCACTTTTGCTGTTTCGGCTGCAGTGGCGTCACTAGGGTTGGTGTCACCCGGTGCGGGTAACTCATGGTGTCACCCCCTCACGAATTACCGCATGGACCTCCTCCGCTCCGAGTCCGCCAGTGGACACAGTTGGCAAATAACGGGACCACAGGACAACACAACACAACGCTAGACAACATGGCAGCATACCACCGAGGTCAACACCAGAGATCCACATTTTAGCATTGCTTTGGACAACTTAAAACATGGAGCCTCAACGCACAACACAACATGGACATCACACTAGAAAGTATGAAGCCACAGTGGAAAATGTGATGGCACCATTTTAAACAACATGGCACAACTTTGGTTAACATGACATCACAATGAACAGCACAGCATCACACTAGAGAGAAGGACAACACAATAGACAAAACGTCACCACACAAAACGCAATGGCCCAGCAATGGATGATATGACACCAGCTTAGCAACAGGACACCACACTAGACAAAATGGCACCACTCTGGATACCCTGATTGCGCAACACTGGTCAATATGGCACCAGACTAAACAGTGTGGTACAAAACTAAGTAATACGGACCCACAGTAGGCCTCAAGAACCATCAAAAAACCATAACACTAGACTGCACCCCATGTTATGCGGCACTAGTCAAGAAAAACAGCACCACACTGCAAAGGCAGGCGCGAGACTAGACTGAAAGACACTGCACTGAACAACACGGCAGCAAACCCACACTTGACAATATGATGACACAGTCTGGCTTGACAACACGGCACACTCTGGGCGATACTAACTGCCACGTTAAAATGTTGAGAAAGCTCCTAATACAGTACCTCGAGACTGACAAAGCAAATAGGTACATAGCTGTTCTTAGTACAGCAGGTGCAGTGGCACCAGGGCTCTGGGGTGTAGAGTGCCCAATCTCACGTCAATTGCCACTATTTTTTGCTCTCGCACACGGAGGTGGTGGTCACATTTCCTCCTGCTTGCACTAGGGCCTATAGTGCCCCACGGAAAGCAACAAAAAAAAAACAGTAAATAGCCATTGCAAAAAAGTCCTGAGTTTCAAAGCACAGCCCTTCCTGCGGGCAGAACTCACACTTGTTAACCGCTGTTTGTGGAAACCAATATCCATCTAAAACTGTTTCTTTTTTAATCATACTGCTAATAGTCTAATCGCACGGCGTGCTGCAAAAACTGCAAGATAATGGGTGCCCTGTCTGAGTGTATTTGCGTGCAGAAAAAACCACACACATCACGGAGGGCAAAGAGAGAGCGATGAGTGGGGAATTGTGCAATATATATGGTGATTTAGCCAGCAAGTGAGGCAACTCCCAGCAGTCATGGAATTGCACAATTCCAGTGGCCCTGCCTATAGGCACTAGTGAAAGTGTTGACTGGTTATTTTCTCCTTTTGACTCTTGTAGACGAGTGCAACAACAGCAGTACCCCTTAGCTTTCTACCTGAGATTGTGTACGCCAGTTTTCCTGTTGCACCTATATTATCTCATTTTAGGACACTGGCCTGTAGGAAACCCTTTGATACAGACTTCAAGGTCTTCCCTAGAATTGGAAATGAAGCCATGTTGCATTGTTTTTCTATGAGCTAAACTATGTCTGAATACAGTGCGTCCTTTATCATATCGTACTACATACACAAACCCTTGGGAACCTATGTTGTCAAGACAGGGCAGCACAGACGAGGGACAGTGGAAGCCAGTATGGCCTGGGCCCTAGGGCAAGGAAGACGATTGGCCCTCTGGCCACTGACTGAACTATGAAATACATCGATAGTCGGGGTTCAGTTGGCTCCTCAGGCCTCTGAGCTCCGGTGTCACTGCACCTGCTGCACCAATGGAAGCTACGCCCCTGACTAGGGGCAGAAAGACGCACACAAGGGATGGAGGCTAAGGGTCACATGGCCTAGATCCTGATGGGCGCACTTTCTTCTTTGGGACAATACATCACTAGACTATTGCAATCCAAACTGTCAGTCCGTAGCTACTGATAGTGCATCAGGTGTAGTGACATCGGGGAACTGAGGAGCTCACTACACCCCAATTACATATGTTATCATACCAAGCCAGGGGATGGGTGCCCTATTCCTTTTGCTTTAGTTTTTATTTTATAAATAAAGTTTTATATAGCGCGAACTTGACCCTAGAGGGTATCAGAGCGCTTTACAGATTAGTTAAATAAGTAGAAAATAGATTACCAAGAAACATAAACGATGACGATGTCAGTTTGCAAAGTGTTTGAAAAAATATTGCTCTTAATTAACCCTTTTCTAGTTTCACATAGTAATAAAATGTGCTTGAAGTCTGCGAGAGTTGCATCAAGAACGAACCTGGCTCGCCTTGAAAGCTGAACACCAAATACATCTGCTAGCCTATACATACATCACTCTTCAATATTACCAAATGTTTGCTTTTTTGAAGTCGCACAAAGATGGCCCCTGCCCTCCTTTTAAAACTTAACAAGAATGCGAAGAATAAGGTTTCTGCAGGACTCGCAGAAAGATATTTGCTGGTGTTCGGACTGGCTTTGCAGATATCGTGAAAGAAACCTCTGTCCTTTTGTGCGTTCTGGTCTGCACTACAAGCGGCCTCATAATACTGATTTTGGCGGAAAGAGGAGATGCGACAAAATTAGTATCACTGAACATGCAGAAATGTTGAATCTGGCATTACTGCACGCGTTGTTACTGTGGATGACTCCAGGGACGTACTTAAATCAGGTGACATTTGGCAGAACAGCCCCCACAAAAAAGACCATGTTTCAGAAATGACACTTGGATATCAGTGCATTAACATAGATTTCCTATGTTAACTCATCATGTAGGAACAACTTGGAACGGGCCGGTGCGAGGGTTATTCCGCAACATGGATTTACTGACGCTGAGGGCACTAGTACTTATGGATGCAAAATTAAAGCATTAGTAATTTCAAGAGGGCCTTTTCTGTACCTGCTGGAGGGGAGAACCCTAATCCCTTGTAAACAACGAAAATGTGCTATTGGAAATAGTAGTCTGTTACTATGACCCAGTGGGGCTAATTTTATCCAACCTGATGAAAGGCTGAGCCAGCACTGGTGGGATTTCAACTGAACTCTGAGCTTTCACCAAGAGCTATGCAGCAGGCACACCGGGCCACTCACTGAGCTACAAAATCACCCACTTACGAACAGACCTCAGTCTAAACCTGCGTAGGATGTAGTCTGTGGCCATTTGCCAGTCAGGGATTGCCATTTACAAACGAGCTCAAGCAGATCACGAAACGCAACTTGCAACTTACTCATCTTCGCGCCGCGGCGTCAGACTGCCTTGAGGTGGAAATCCCCAGTCCCGGGCAGCCTGAGGGACATCTTCAGGACACCCTTAGGGAGGATCGTATCAGACATGGGGCAGCAAACTCCAGGATCCCCCTTGCTGCGGTGCTCCTCTATGCACGGGCGGACAGCACCAAAACACGAGGCTCGCCCTTGCACGGTCCCTAGCGATGTATGAAGCGCATTAAACATCCAATGTACAGTGTACCCGATAGACTGCTCCCTCGCACGCTTAGGCCTCTGCTTCCTCGCCCATACATCTGCAGGCCCTGCCGGGAGCTCCTCCGGCTATATGGACCCAGAAAGGTGCTATCACCCCACCGTAGGAGCCGGCCTCAAAGCCCGCTGCCCGCCCTCACCTCAGCAGGAGGCAGCCTTTCCCTCAGCACTCTTCCGCGCTTCAGCGAGGAAGTGGGTGTGTCGATAAAAACTATACTTTCGGCGGGCGGGCTCGTGTCGCAGCTTTTCTTGCTGAGACAATACCGTTTCCAGAAGGATTTCCCAGCCAGGTACAGCGGGTTCCTCCTGATTATAAAGCAGAGCAGAGCACAAGGTTGCAGAGCTGTGTTACACAGCGTAACCAGATTGGTGTCACCCCATGTGAGGGTGTCACCCGGTGCGGTCCGCACCCCCCGCACCCCCCTAGTGACGCCACTGTTCGGCTGTGACCCACCGAGGAGATCGCTCACCCAGTCAGCAAACTTAAGGACTGATGTTGATTTCCATAAAATGGAATTCCTACTTTTTGCGAGCTGGGGTGCTGAGTCTCTGAATCTGCACTTCTGCTGCACACCCATCATAGGAGCTAGGTTTCCCATTCTGGCACACCTTTGACCAGATCAGATTCATTCTGCCCCTTGGGGTCAAGACTGAAGCTACCACTGCTACCACTATTGGCTAAAGCTTCGAATATCCCACACCATATAGAAACAAGCTTTGGAAAAGTTAAAAGGTTTCGACTATGTAAAATCTATTGGCTTTGTCAATGTTTTTTAGCATGTTGCACTTCAGTTGAGCTGCTCTGCAACATGGCCTCAAGTAAAAAAAAAAAAATAACGCTATGATGCTGTCCATGTCATAGTTCTATTTTTTTTTCATAACCAATTTTATTATGAGTTCAGGCAAAGTTCAGCACAGCCCTCCACAGTCAGGAGGAGACTGCCAACAACAGATAGAAAGAGATACATCATCAATATAGCATCGAACTCAGCGTTATATAGAAAATGACATCAAACTACCCCCCCCCCCCCAACCCCACAACTACCCACCCCTTATCCCACCCTAACCCAGTGCACGTGATCACAGTCTAGCAACATGAAAAAGCCTACCAAGGTGGAGCCAGCCATTGGCCTAGGGTGCGGGATCCCCATCCAGCCGTAATGCATCATCAATGTCCATAGGGGGGTCAAGGAGCAGGCCCCGGTAATCCGCCCACCGTTTCCAGATTTTGTAGTGTTTGCGGGGACATCCCCGGGCTTCAAAAACAGGTTGCTCTAGACCCATGAGGAAATCCAGGCCCGCCCTCCAAGCCCCGAGTGGGGGGGCGCGCCCGCTCTTCCAGGCCTGTGCCAGGTCCCTCTTCGCCACCACTAGCCCCAACAACAGCAAATGGCGTTTGTAAATATTGCCCCCAACGTTCTCGAGAACATGGAGAAGGCCCAGCTTGGGGGTACGGGGCAGGTCCCAGCCCAACACTTCTGACAGGCAGTCCCAAACCCCAGCCCAGAATCGAGTCAGTCTCTCACAGGACCATATCGTGTGAAACAGGGTACCCTCTTCAGAACCACACCTCAGGCATTCCGGGGACGCAATAAGGCCTGCCCGCCATAGGCGGCGTCTAGTATAATACGCCCGGTGGAGGTATTTGAACTGGATGAAGCGAAGGCGGACAGCGATAGCAGCACCTCGGGGAGATTCCAACGCCTCACGCCAGTCATCATCATCCAATGGACCAATATCACCCTCCCAGGAGGCCCTCAGCGCTGCGAGTGAAGGGGAACAGTGTGTGACCAGAGTGCGATATATCTGCGAGACCTTCTTGTCACCCAGGTCTCCCATAAACAGTTTAGCCTCGATAGGACTAAAGTCAGGGAGCTGGTCCAGGCCCACCAGACTAGGGGTAAGGGCGTGGCGAAACTGAAGATAGCGGAAAAATTGTGTCTTGGGCATGCTAAATTCGGAGCTAAGTTCCTGAAAGGACTTTAGGGTAACACCAGAGAGGACATGGCCTAGGGACGAGATCCCAATCGCATCCCAACCGTCAAATCCGGATAGAGATGCCAGCGCCGGTAACAAGCCATTGCGCCACAGCGGGGTCTCAGCTGTAAGCCGACCCCACCAGCCCACCCGATGCAGAGCCCGCCGCCAGACAGCGAAAACCACCTGGGTGACCTGCGGAAGCAGTCGTCTCCGCCTAACCGAATACAGCAGGGTGTGAAGGGAGGCACCACCCATCAGTGAATGCTCAAGAGCATAAGCCGGATCACTACGGTCTCCATACCACCACTCGTTGAGCACAAGGAGATGAGAGGCCTGATAGTAGGATAAAATATCCGCGGCCGCCAAACCGCCGCAGTAGGTTGAGAGGAAGCACGTGCGCAGCGCTACCCTGGCGGCACCGCCAGCCCACAGAAACCGGCCCAGCACAGAATTAACCGTACGGAACCACTGCGGGTCAATCTGGAAGGGATGGTTCTGCAGTTGATATAGCAGACGGGGCAAAGCCACCATCTTGAAGATGGCCGATCGGCCGTAGATATTAAGTGGCATGCGTGTCCAAGTCTTAACGTCCAGCTGGACCCGGTCCCACACCGGCAGGATGTTCCGGTCCCAAGCCACTACAGACGAGGTGGAGAGGTAGACACCCAGGTACCTCACACCCTCTACAGCCATCCGAAGGGATGCAGCCCAAGGGCAGTCCACCGTGGCACTCCCCAGCACCCACAGGGTCGATTTGCGCGGGTTGAGGAAGAGTCCCGATGCCCGGCCAAACTCGTGCATCAACTCCAGGACACGAGGACCCGTACGCTGCAGGTCAGTCATGAAAAACAGCACATCATCCGCGTATAATGCTATGCGGTCGGAGTGATCCGCACCCCAGACGAAGCCACGGTAGAGCTCATCGCGGCGCACCCTGGCGGCCAGCGGCTCCATGGCCAGCGCAAAAAGGTAGGGGGAAAGTGGACACCCCTGACGCGTGCCCCTGGACACCGGAAAGCGAGCAGATGCCGTTCCCGAAATACGTACCGAGGCCGTGATCTCAGTGTAGAGCAGCCTGACATAGGATAGGAATACCGGGCCAAGATTCAGCAGCGGCAACAGAGCAAAAAGAAAGGTCCAGCTGACCGAATCGAAGGCACTATCAATATCAGCCAGCAGGAGCGCCGCCGGGTCCTCCGAAGACTCGATCGCTTGTATCGCAGCCTGCGCCCGTCGTATATTGTGTCTCGTTGCCCTGCGCGGCATAAAACCGGCCTGATCCGGGTGGACAAGGGCCGAAATGTGCGGAAGTAAGCGGTTCGCTAGCGCCTTTGCCAGGAGCTTGGCCTCGAAGTTGATGAGGGATATGGGGCGATAAGAGTCATGGCGATCGGGGGGCCTACCCGGCTTCGAAAACACTACTATTTCGGCATGACGCCAGTCCGGTGGAAGGTGACCACACTCTCGTGCCTGTTCCAGAGCCCGCAAGTAATGCGGTCCGAGCTGTAGAAAGTACTTCTTATAAAATTCGTTGGGGAAACCACTTGGCCCCGGCGCCTTGCCTACATTCAACTGACCCAGTGTATCCCCTAACTCCTCAACCGACATGGGGAGGTCCAGGGCCTCGCGCACCTCATCGGACACAGCCGATGGGGGAACCGATGCAATATAATCTGTGATAGTGGCAGGGGAGAGAGTCTCCCGTGAGGCATACTGGCGCTCATAGTAGCGCGCAAAACTCGTTGCGAGAGTTGCCGGGTCTGTAATCGCCACTCCGGCACCATCAACAAGGCCCGGCAGAGTAAGAGGCTGTAGGTTCTGTTGACACAGCCTATGGAGCATGGCGCAGGACTTATCGCCCCACTGGTAGACCCGACTACGAGTGGCCAGCCACGCCTGACGAGCCTCATCCAGCAGGACCGAGGAATAAGATTGTTGCGCCTGCAGGAGTAGGCGCAGTGCCACATCATCGGGTGCCTCGCTGTGCCGAGCCTCGAGCTCCTCCACCCGCTCCGCGGCCGCAGCAATGCCTCCCAGCCTAGTCCGGCGAGCAGACGCACACCAAGCAATATCAATGCCCCGCAGAGTGGGTTTCATAGCCTCCCAGACTGTCACTACATCCATCCCCCCGGTAAGGTTGTCCTGCCAATAATGGGCGATCGCGCTACGCAGATGCTGGGAATAGTCAGGGCGCTGCAGATGCCACGCTGACATTCGCCATCGGAAGGGGGATCGTGCCCTGCACAGGTCTATTTGTACCGCCACTGGGGAATGATCAGAAAGCCCGCGAGGCCGAATCGCGGCCCCCGTCACCCTGGCCAGGAAGGCCCTCGGGACAAACACATAATCCAAACGGGACAGGGAGCCATGGACCGCTGAGACAAAGGTGTACTCTCGCCGTTCCGCATGCATATGTCTCCACACATCCACCCAGTCCAGCCCATCAGCCATAGCCCCCAACCGTGTAGGGGAGGATACAAGTGCCACTCCCGGCCTCCTCTGCCGGTCCAAAGCCACATCCATCACATCATTCCAGTCTCCGCCAATCACAGCCATGGAGCGGGGGAACTCAGCCCATAGGGCAAACAAACGTTCAGCTAAGGCCCACTGCAAGGGGGGGGGGGCATACACACAGCCAAACACAACCGGCTCCACCCCGACCTTCCCTTGCACAAAAACAAAACGTCCCTGGGGGTCAAGCCACTGACGCTCATGTACATATGCCAGCCGTCTATGAATAAGAATGGCCACACCCCTGGAACCCCTGGTAAAACCGGCATGGAACACTTGATGGAAGCCAAAGCGCTGCAAACTCAGGGCTTTCGTACCTAGCATGTGTGTCTCTTGAAGGAGGAGCACATCTGCCAAGTCCCTCTTAGCCCAGCGAAGCACTGCCCCCCGTTTAATCTTGTCCAATAGTCCCCGTACATTCCAGCTAAGGACACGTATGGAAGCGCCATTAGGCGCCAAGTGAGGAACATCAACCATGATCATAATTCTCCCAGTCCCACTCACCCCGGCCCCCGGCCCATGTCTCAGACCCCACAGTTGCAAAAACCCCCCAGACCACGTGCACCCCCAGAACCAGAACCCCAGACCCCACAAACCCAATGACCCCAACCCCTACTACCCCTCCGACCCTTACCCAACCCTCAAGCAACCAAACACCCAGGTCCCCCCCTCCCCCACCCCTATACCTCAAGGAACAATGAAGTATCTGTCGCGGCATACGGTACTTCAGGCCCAAAACACAGCGCCTAAAGCCAGCCATACCAATGGATCCCAACTAGTCCCCCCCCGAACTAATCAGACACACTACCAGAACCACCCCCCGGTCCCAACAGAAGGAGGCAGCCCAAAGTACGTGTCCTGAACCCCAACAAACATACAGTAGAGTTATAGGCAGAGTACCACAAGAAGGTTATAGCCCATAAAGGCCACGGCAGTTGCCAAAAAGGAGTCAATACTGCACCAGCCAAAGTACATCCCACCAACCACGGTTCAGCTTCTGCCAGGTGTAGTCCCATATAGAAGGCAACCAGCAGGCAGCTCCCACGATAGGCGATCAGGAGCCTCCATCAGATCCATCCGCCTCAGGCTGTGTGTCCCCCAAGAGGGGGTCCCGGGACAGGGACCTCCTCCGGGAGCGGGATTTGCGATGACGTTTCCCCTTGCCAGACGAGCTGCTCCTGTCCTGAGACGAGCTGCGCGATGATTCAGAGTGCAGCCCCGGTTGGACGTGAGGTCGGATTCTGACTGTTTCATCGGTCCAGGTGAAGACGGCCTCCGGTGTATCAAAGAAGAGGGTCTTGGAGTTGAAGATCACTCGGAGGCGGGCCGGATAGAGCAGCGAGTACTGAATTTTCAGACCACGTAGCTTGGCCTTGGCATCCAGGAAGGAGTGTCTCTGTTGGTGGACCAGCTTGGTATAGTCCGGGAAGATCATTATTTTATGATTGTCATACAACAGAGTGTCCTTCATCCGCGCCTCTCGGAGAATGACGTCCCTGTCGTGGAAATTAAGGAGCCTGGCGATGATCGGGCGGGGCCGCTCCCCGACTGGCGGCTTCTGAGTTAGGGCGCGATGGGCACGCTCCACTATGAAGCATCGCGACAGGGAGTCCGGTGGTAGCCAGCTCTCCAGCCACTGGGACAGAAAAGCCTCCATAGGCCCCTTCTCGCAGTCCTCCGGAAAGCCAACGAAGCGCAGGTTGTTCCGCCTCGCCCGCCCCTCGGCATCCTCCACACGTAGCGCCAGGCCCCGTTGTACCTGCTCCATATCGGCAATCTTCTTCTTGAGGGTGCCAACATCTCCCTCCACCGTCGTGACCCTGGTCTCAGTCTCAGCAATGCGGGCGACTGCATTGCGAAGATCTTGACGCAGCAGCATCACATCGGCCCCCACCGCGCCAATTTTCGCATCCAGCATGTCGCGGGACTGTGTAATGGCCGCCATCAAAGCCGCATTGTCAGGTCCAGCAGGATGACTACCCCCAGCCCCACCGGCTCCTCCACCGTGGCCCGTGTACTTGTCAATGGGTCCTGTCTTAGCGGCGGCCGAGCCCCTCGTCATGGCGGCCGCCCAGAGGGTAGAACGATGACACGCACCTGCAGTTGGGCCGCTTCTTGCAATAGTCCCCCAGCTAGGCCCCGATCGAGGCGTCCCGAACACACCAGGTCGCGTGAGAGTCCCTCGCCACCGGTCCACAGATCAGGTACACCCCAGGCAAAGCCGCTCCGCAAATGTGTAGGATACGTCGACGTGCCCACCGGTACTCCTGGCACGGCGCGGTTATGGGCCAACCCAGCGCAAACCACAAGTTCTCCAGCCGCCGCCCCAGGCACCACAGGAGCAGGATAGGGCAATTCTCCGGGTCAGGCGCCCGCCTGACCCCTCAGTACCCGGGGGGCCCCCTGCCGTGTCCACCCACCGGGGCAATGGATCTGGGCCGGGATCGCCAACTCAGAGGTCCGACTGCACCAGGGCCCGGTAGGCCGTAGATCTTCCAATATCCCTTCCAGTCGCGGGCCCCGCCGCTCACACGGTGAGGAAAGCAGGGGATCCCACCGCAGAGTGTCAGGAGCAGGCAGCCCCGGAACGTGGCCAGTCCCGGCCGTAAGGATCAATGTCCCGGCCGCGCTCGGACACACCAGGCCGCCCCGGCCGCTCCGGCCCCTTCGCCGCCTCCACACCACCTGCAGGTCCAGCCAGGCCCTGGGGGGGACAATCGGTATTCAGATGTCCAATGTCCGCAGCGACCCCCTCCAGCACATCACTCCACAGCGCCGGTCAACAAGAGCGGAGGATGCAGCCCTCACCAGCAATGGAGCCGCCGCCAGTCCCAGCAGAGGGCACCGCGTCCGCCGGCGGCGAGGGGCGCCGCGCCCCCGGAAGGCGGAGGGCGGCGCAGACAGCCACAGCAGAGCGAATGCCCTCGGGCGGGGGCCGCCAAACTCGAGGCCCCGGCTCCGGCAAGTCCAGGTAGGCCGCAGCCCCCCAAGGGCCTCCCTACTGGCCCAGGCCCCCACCGCCGGCAACGCAAGGACAGACAGGGCACCCCGCTGTGAGTCGCCGACAGCAGGGAGCCCCAGAGCACGGCCAGGGAGCGGCAGCGCCGGCTCCGGGTCAGGTCCCCGGTCGGGGACGTCAAAATCGAGGCCCCTGCTCGGCCGGCGGGCACCAGGCCGCTCGCTGCACCAACTCGTCTCACAGCCTCCGATGGTCTCGGCGCGGCAGCTCCAGCACCGGACGGCTCCCGGTGTCCTCCGCTAACACTCCCGTAAGTGTGGTGCACTTTGCAGGGTTCAGGGCCAGGATAAACGCAGGATAATCGGCGGGCCGGCGGGAGCTCTTAGGCAGCCACGTCCGCCATGCTCGCCAGCTAAGCCACGCCCCCGTATAGTTCTATTTTTTAACTTCAGGCCACTTTGTGCAGCACCTCAAGAGCTGTGCAACATGTAAGAAAATATTGACAACGCCTATAGATACCATATAAGCGAATTTCATACAAAAAAAAACCTGGTTATAGAGACATGGGTATAGAGAGCACATTGTAGTCTTTGAAAAATGTGTTAGATTGGTATAATTTACTTCGTTAGATTGGTATAATTTACTTCTAGGTATGGCTCTGCTAAATTATCTAGTCATGCTCACCTATAAGTGTTCCTCATTGTTAAAAATTGATCAACCATCCACAGCAATTTTCACACCCACCAAAGAAACATTTGTGAGAAAAGTAAGCACCATCCATGGAGCTTCTGGTTGGTACTCACCAGTTTGCTTGTTCTGTCATCATCGGCAACTTTGTTGACAGAAAAGAAAAACATGTGACCTAACTCTTAAGCTCATGTGAAGTGTTGAAAAAATAAAGTGTAAATGATGGCGTCATCTATCAACCGTCTAAGCCACGTAATTTGAAAAGAAGTGAACATTTCCCTTCAAGTGTGGTGATTTGGCTGTCAAAGGAAAGTTTTTTGTCGTACCAGATGCCCAGGTGTTTGTGCTTGGGCAGAGGTAATGAAGCAAGGCTATTGGGCCACAAGACAGTAGAGCAAATATTGTGCTGTTTACCTACGATATGCACCTCAGTCTTCCCTGCGTTCAGAGGAGGCCATGTGATTACTGTTCTGCAAAAGAGTGATAATTAGCTGAGTGTTACCCACATATGAGATGACAGTAAACCCATAGCATTTAATGACCTCAGGGAGAAGGTGTACATAAACATTTGTATTGTATTGTATTGTAATTGCATTTATATAGCGCTTACTACCCCTGATGAGGTGTCGAAGCGCTTTTCGGTGAGTAGCACTCTACTCCGGAACCCAAGAAGGATTATTGTTAAATTAGTATAGTCATAGTGAAATATGAAAGTAATTTGAGTTGTGGATAGGTTAGTCAGTTATTTGGATTCAGAAGGATAGCGAAGGCATAGAAGAGGGAAAAAGGTTTGCATTTATGCATTTATATAGCACTTGTTACCCCTGTTGTTGTGTTGAAGTGCTTTTTAGTCGAGTAGCACGCTCCTCCTGAACCCGTTAAAGGATTAGTGCTGAATTATTATAGTGAAATATGAAAGTAATTTGAGTGGTGCATTAAAAAGATCTGGACTCTGGTAAGATCCCTGAGGCACTCCTTGCCATAGAGAAGCAACCCTCTCCTCTGAGAAGATGTAGCATAGTAGCCAGAGCTGTCAACTGTGAACCAAGTTCGAGTCTCGGCGGCGGTTCAACATCTTCTGATTCTGGGCAGGTCACTTAATATCCTCGAGCCTAAGAAACAAAGATTACTGTGTCCTTATGTAATGTAATTGGTGCTCATTTAAAGCGCTCCAATACCTTCTCGTTGAGTTTGCGCGATATAATCCTTCAAGAAAAAATTTGTGGATTAAAGGAAAGCGCCGAAAAGTAAAATATAAACCTGCAAGAAAAAGCAGGGGTGAAGGAGAGGAAAACATCTCCATTTTTAGATATGCCAAACTGTGTTTTGTGATGGGGTGTACCAACTCCTAAACAGTCATTCCACACCACCCAGGGGTCAAATCCATTGGTAGTGGAGACTGGGAGAACCTTGTTCTTCTGGAGATGAAAAGCTGGTAGCATTGTCAGTTTGTGTTAAAAAACTTGTGGTTTCTAGGTGATGTCTTTAAAAAGGCAATCATACTTGTGAACGGCAAAGACTTTGCAGTTATTTCTAGTGAATTTGACATACAAAGAGGTAGTTATGGAGGACGTGCTCTCTATAATTGACTATACCTTACATATGTATTCGCATAATGTGCTCCAATATGTACCTCTGTACCTTCACTTCCCTCTTGCAGGGGCTTAGTTCATTCATATAATTCGCCCTTTACAATTACATTTTTGACAGCACGTACAATTTTCGTACTGTGATGAATGGGCTTGAAATCCCCACGCCAGAAACTGTTCTAGCACCACTGTGTGCAGATGGAATAGCCAGTGCTTAATTTGTAAAATATGAAGTGCAGGTGCTGAATATTTGTCGAAGGCCACACCCACTTTTCTCTGGCCCCACCCACTTCCTCCACTGGCTCCGCCCACTTACTATATTAGCTTCACCCACATCTTCAACTGGCACTGTTAAAAGTCAGATGTAATATATCTGTATTTCAGCAAGGGAGCCTTCCTCATAGTAAGGTTTTGATAGGAGGTTCCCCTGCCTGTGAACATTTTGAAAACGATTAATTCAAAATTGCATTTTGGCACCCCCCAATGACCGCCCCTCACACACATTCCCTCAGTACCACCCTTTAACACTGCCCTTGGCTTCAAGTCTCCATAACCACTGTCATCAATTAATTTAATTTTATATCGCCTCTCATACCAATGTAAGGTGTCAGAGCACTTTGCATCATTCACACATTGCATAGATATAATACTACGTGTGTAAATCAGTATAAATGGAATGTTACATCAGAGAGGACTACAAGGTAAAGGAGTCACATGTCATCCATGATTGTCTTGTAGGCAATATATTTTAAGAGTTTGAAGTCTGGAAAAGCGCAAATTCATAATTTAAAACATAACAGCATTGGTCGGGTTCTCTTCAATAAGAATTGATTTATTTTCTACCATTTTTGAAAGATTAGGATAATGAAAGATTGGGCCCAAAAAATATAACTCTAATATATAAATTGCTGTTTGCATGCAGCTCTTTGATGACAGACATGTTAATAGCTTGCTGTTCTCTGATAGGATTTTAACTTACAAACTGCAAATAACAACAAGCATTGGAAATGCAATAGGTCTCGCAGCATTAGAGTTAGTGCTTTTAGAATTGTTTATGGTTTTTTTTGTAAATCTTTAGCATTTTTGTTTCCTGTAGCCAATGCTAAAGAATTAAAAAAAAAAAGCCATAAACATTTCTAAAAGCTCTAACTCAAATGCTTCGAGACCTATTGCACTCTGTGAGGGTGAGGGGTTGAGGGTGAGTGAGGGTGAGTGAGGGTGGGTGAGGGTGGATGAGGGTGGGTGAGGGTGGGTGAGGGTGGGTGAGGGTGAGTGAGGGGTTGAGGGTGAGTGAGGGTGAGGGGTTGAGGGTGAGTGAGAGTGAGGGAGGGTGAGAGTGAGGGTGAGTGAGGGTGAGGGTGAGTGAGGGTGAGGGTGAGTGAGGGTGAGGGTGAGTGAGGGTGAGGTATTGAGGGTGAGTGAGGGTAGAGGGTGAGTGAGGGTAGAGGGTGAGAGAGGGTGAGGGTGAGTGAGTGTGAGGTGTTGAGGGTGAGTGAGGGTGAGGCGTTGAGGGTGAGTGAGGGTGAGGGTGAGTGAGGGTGAGGTGTTGAAGGTGAGGGACGGACCCATATCATATTGTTTAGTACCTTGTGTATTTCCGGAAGCCATTCATATGCCCTATGTGTTTATTGAATGATCTGACGGAGGGAAGAGAGGGGAGGGGGGAGGAGAAATGCGACACGGCGGGAAGGGGAGGGGGCGGAGCGGGTAAACCAAGACGGACGTGCACGCGCTTTTAAGCTCAATGCGCATGCGCATTGAGCTTAAAAGTCACGGGCACTGCAAGGAATCGCTTTGAGGAGTGGTAAGTGTGTTCTCCACATAAAATCACATCAAATGTTCAGGATTAATATCCATTCTTTCCAAGTCGTAGTATGGAGGACAGAGACATTTTAGTTGCAGTGGAATGTCTTTATTTTTTGTGCATAGGACAAGGACAGCCGACACGTGTTTCGCCCCCTATTGGCGATTTGCGCCGGGGCTTTCTCAAGGCTGTTAAGGAGGATAAAAGAGAATGTTTTAGTTGTGTGATATAGTAGCAGTTGACCCCAAGAGAAGCAGAGAAGTCACCTAGTGTAAAGAATGGTTAGAGTGATTAAGTGATAGCGTGAAAGCCTAGTCAACCGGCTTGAAAGAAAGATGAATCTTAAGTCAAATACAGTGATATAGATTGTGCCATGGCCGCGCAGAGAGAGAATTTTGAAAAAGAGCGATGACAGTGTGTTTTTTATTCTTTTGGAGGAACGACAGGATCTAGTAAGTGTTGAGAAAAGTGTCTCAATATTCAGGTTTTATTTAGCAAGGCAGAGCAGAGTCCCAAGGTACCAGAACAAAGAGTGGTAACTGGATAGAAGGAAAATCACAGTGTGGTAGCACAAATACAATAATACCTAGTTAAGCTTTATGACGTAAATGGTTAAGGTTTCAGATAGTTGTTATAATGTCCCAGATGCAAAAGTATGATTCTTCAGAAGTAAAAACATATTTCTGTCAAATAGAAATTTTTTTTTGTAAATGCAAGTGTTTTCATAATTGGATCTTCAGCATAGCATATCAGATAAAACATTGTAGCAAATATAATATAGGCTTGCGATATTGTCAAAACATCTATCTTACGAAAAAAATTGATAGTCGGGTTCACATCTTCTTACAAACTTTGTGCTGGCCTGTTATATTTTGGCTATAAATCATTTTCTCAAAATTAATCTTGCCCATTTGGGGGGAGTATCATGTGTTCAAGAAAGTTAAACCTCGCTATTGTGCATGCATCATGAGCAACAAGATCATATATTAATGAAAAGTCATTGCTGGTGGCAGTCCTAGTAACTAGCATTAAATTCAAACGTGCATGTAACATGATCGAGAATAACCTCCATTAGAAAGGGCTTTGCTTCGTTCCTATATTCAAGGGCCACATAATTAAAAGAGTTTTTTTGTGTGTCCGACCTGCACACATTTATTGCATCTTATAAACATTTTTTTAAAAAGGACGGAAAAAATGGTGAAAGGTAAATCCTGTATTAGGTAAGTTATCAAAAAACGGACAATATTTACATGAAGGTACCAATATTGTTTAATTTATGTTGGCTGACTATTGATTTCACATAGACAGAAAGGCGTATGGTTGGTACTGCGCCACATTTCTGTCTGAACAGTGAGTTTATTTTTAGAAAGGCAGTGTTATCCAGAAATACATCTAAATTAACAGGTTAGTATACGGTTAGAAGACGAAAATGCAGCTCGTAGGATTTAAGTTATACAAAAGTGAGCAGAGAACGCAAGCAATTAAAAGGGACTGTCATCACGAAGAAAAACGGAACGTGCATATAGCTTTAAGTTATGAGACGATTACACGCGCCAAATGGATCGGCGTCAAAGTTAGGGTAAGGGGTGCTTTGAAGGCTTATGCCCCTGCAAAGGGGGACGGCAAGCATCCGTAGTTGCGGAGATTGCACGCCAGTTTAAAACGGCGTCCGCAAGAAAACTTACTCGTTAGGCTGATGCCCCTGCTTCTAGTCTCCCTTCGACGTCATGGTTCTCGGGTTGAATCCCAGTGGTAACCACAGCCGCGGGAACCCGGTAGTTAAAGAAACCAACCCGGAAGTGGGAACAAAAGAAATCAAGTGTTCATTAGCTATCCCGCGTTTAAGATTTTTATTGTTATGAAGTAAGCAAAACACAGGTAAAAAAGGGAAAATACTGATTTAAAATGGCTAAAGCAGTTGGACAGGGTTGTATGGTTTAGAAGGTCCTGCGGGAGGGAAAGGAGAGGTCAGGGAGGCAAGCGCAGTGCGAAGCACAAGGTGTAACAGAGAAAGTTGGTCTAAGAACTCAAGGGCTCATGATTCCTAAGTGAGATCTAAGGTAAGCAGCTGGTGGGTAGTCTACGGGAAGGACTGACCAACCGGGGTGGTCGCAGTTGGGATGGTAAAGGATGTGTAGTGGCGATTGGAACCGAGGTACATAAATGTAGGAGCTCGTATCCTGCTCTACCTGGGTACTATGGTACGTAAAGGTACTTGTGTAAATGTTTGGTCTAGTGCCCCCATAGTTATCTGGGGGTATTCAGATCGTGTGACAAATTGAGTGAAAAAAGGGGAGGGGGGGAGCGCTTGAATGGTGCGAAATGATCTGGGACGGCCAGCTCGAGTGACATGCCCAGAGGCACAACAGTGTAATACGGGTGGGCACGTGTTATTTGCTTGAGGCGGGCTGGGGGGGCGCGTGCACTTGAAGGTGCTGGACAGACAGTCAAGGGCTGGATTGTAGCGAACGCCAGCTGTAGGGGCGCAAGCTGGGAAAGGAGGCGGGGGGGTTGGAAGAACCCTGCTCAAAGCACTACGGTTGGCAGGAATTGCACAATTACAGGAGGTCACGGCTGGTCACACCTGAAGGATTGAAGGTTTTCTGAATTATTAGGAGCAATCATGCGCGGTAGGGGTAGGGGTGTCTTCGAGTCAATCTGGAGGAAAAAGGAAAGGGTTGTAAGAGAGTGCCGGGGTACTCGGGTGGTTGCAAAGGGTATACCGGTAACAATACTAACTTGCCGAATGCACAAGACGTGGTCGGTGAATCGAGCACTGTCTTAGTACGTTTCCTGTAGTGGCATTTGAGGCGTCCGGGGGTTGGGGCCAGAACCTGCGGGAGGAAGGGACGAATTAGCAGAGGACGGAGAGCAGTGGGCCGTAGTCAAGGACTTACAGGGGCCTGTGACCGGAGCACATACCTGATCGGATTGTGGCTCGGGTACAGAGTGAATCCGGCAGCCGATCAGGTTTGGATGGCTTTCTGAAGGGTGGGCCGTCAGTGATACAGAACCAGGAAATAGCTGATCACAGGGGCTGTGACGTGTATGGAGGGAGCCAATCGTAGCGCGGAAGGGGGCGGGAACAAGGACCTGCCGGGGCAGACTTAAACAGACAGTCGTAAAGGAAAAGGTGAACCATGATGTGACTTTGTACAGTGAAACACATATTGCAAATATATATATCCACAATATCCACAACGGGCGCCGTTAGTAAGTGTTGTGAGTATCTAATTGGCACGTTGTTAACAAATGACGACTTTCACAGTATAGGCGAGTATAATATATACGCCCGTTTATTTCTTAGTCTTTCATTAAAATTATATAAGGGGTAGTGTTTTGGTGATTATTTATTTATCAGAAACGTAAACTTATAACTGTGAAATGTATTGGCAACACATGTCAAGTAACCTAGGTTCTTAACCTCAGGACCTACAGAGGCAGAGATGGAAGAGAGGGGAGGGGGAGGAGAAATGCGACACGGCGGGAAGGGGAGGGGGCGGAGCGGGTAAAATAACAAACAAGACTGAGGGAAGAGAGGGGAGGGGGGGAGGAGAAATGCGACACGGCGGGAAGGGGAGGGGGCGGAGCGGGTAAACCAAGACGGACGTGCACGCGCTTTTAAGCTCAATGCGCATGCGCATTGAGCTTAAAAGTCACGGGCACTGCAAGGAATCGCCACGATTCCTTGCAAGTTCGGAAAAGAGTGGATAAGTCCCAATACTCTCGCTTGCTCGATGCGCATGCGCATCGACAGGCGAGACCTAAAAAGGATCTCTCTGACAGAAGCAGTAACACACACTGACCTATTTTACATTATATGCACTTTTTGATTTGCATGGTAAACGTTCTTTGCAGCAGGTAGGTATATAATAACGCTGTACCACCTTTCAAGCAGTCACAACTTCCCCAGACAAAACTCCTGTCTCTCTCAAGGAAGACGATTTATCACCATAGTTCTCTTATCTTGAAATTTTAATTTATGCCTGAATATTACTGGAGCCCAGGAACTCGGCAGCAGCAGCTTTTAAAATAAGAATATACTGCAAACTGACTCAGATTCACTGCGGTGCTAGTGCAGACAAAGCCTGCAGCCTTAATTAGGCTGCTGCGCAGCTTTATTTTTTTTAACAGATGAAGCCTGCTCAGTACTGGGCCCTGTTGCCAGGCCCTGTCTGCCACTTCACACCCTGAAGGCCTGAACATGAATGGTCAATGGCCACGATTCCGAATGCAACCCCCCAGATTTGCGTAACCGACACTGAATCCATCATCCAGGCAGCTTGGGCCGGCCCGCTGCCTCAACTGCGTAACATGAGTCAGACATCATCAAACTTAAGGGCCGCGGGCCCGCAGCCACTCATCATGATCAGAGGCAGTAACTACTGCATCAATAAGTATTAAAAAAACATAATCATGGCGCCTGCCAGAACCTGCCTGACCTGCGCAGCGCCAGCTTTATTTTTAAGTTAACTCATTATGATTAGGCCGCCCTTTGCAGCCGGACTACTACCCCAGGGCCATGCTTCACCTGGTGGCGCTTAACTCTATGTACCCTCCACTGAGTCCACTGCACTGACTGACCTTAATGCGGCAAACGCAGTCCGTCCAGGACAGGTCCTGCTACTTGGAACGGCGGCTGGCTGCGGTGAATTGGACGGTGGTGGTGGTGAGCCTGAGGCATGCGTGTATCCTGGGGTGGGGTGTGGCAAAGCAGCGAATGCGCGCGCAGCAATGTGAAAAAATGTGCGCACGCTGCTTGCCGCGCACAGCCACAACCCCCGCAGATTTGCTGAGCCTGGCCCTGGCTGAAGAACCAAAACTGATTCGGGGACGAGTCAGTCACTGCACCAGTCACGTCAAGGTTACCATTCAGTGAGTGAAGTTTTTGATATGACGGTAAAGTGACAGCAGCACTTACGTACGGACGTTTACAGCAGCACACCACACGCTCTCTGTGCCAGTGGCAGTGCTAATTATCAATTACTGGCGACATGCGGTGCTTGAGTGACTTCACTGTACTGTAGACCCGGCCCTAATAATTAAGTGCCAGTGCTAAGCACCGGCAAGCCCCAGCACAAAATAAGCACTGGGAATAGCTGACACCTAGCGTCAATGTGAATGTAACAGGCAAAAATAAATACTGTTAACCAATTAATTAATCCCAAAAAGCAAATCTAACTGCGAGTCATTCACAATGAAGGCACTGACAGGTTTGCTGGTTCAGTCTTCTCTCCGATTTGCTCTTCAGTACACTGTGTGCAAGCCTCTCGCTTTTGCCACGCCCTGTACACTAGTCACACTGAAACTCGGAAAGGTGAATGAATGAGTTCCATTGGGGGCCACAGCAGAAGAACATTTCCACGCCGTGAGGGCAACGGCTTCACTTACCTGCTTTTCCCGCCGTGAGGGCAACGGCATTCCCACCTTGTGCTTCGCGCCGTGGGGGAAACGGCTGCAGGGTCATCACGCCGGACCCACCGGCAGCGGGGAAACAACAACTCCCAACTGCCCCTGTCGTCCGGCGCAGCAGTAGTGACGCTACCGACACGCCCGGAGGCGCATTAAGAGCAAGGAACGCCTCCCGACTCGCGGAACGACACAGGCAGCACCGGGAGAAGCCCGGGACAAGGGCAGGACCGTCTGTGGCCGTCGGGGGCCGGGTCGGGCCACCCCACCAACATCTACCTCATATCAAGGTACGGTAACAAACTATCCTCTTTGCCGAACTATCATGGGGAAAAGGAGAACTGACGGCTGTAAACCTAACGGTGGGGGAGGAGCGACTCTGGACTCATACTTGGTAAAAGTATCAAGCATATTAAATGAGGAAATCGAAAGAACAGAAAGATCCAGATCGCACTATTACTGCCATGATACATGACATTCCTGTAATACAGACTGAATCCCCAGGTCTACCTCAGGACCTAATAGATTTGGTTGATCCGCTTTCTATGTCAAAAAGTAGTTATGTCCAGTCCCTAAATGCCTCCCCTTTGGGTATTACTGAAGATGTGTCACCTTGCATCTCCCCGTCACCTACACCTGTCGTGAGACGATGTACTAGGGCTGGTGGGTTGGTACCTTCCGGAAAGGCAAAACAGAAGGGGACAAGGTATTCAAAAGCAAGACCAAAACTATCTAAACAACTACCTCCGACTCCCCAGCCTTCATTAGAGGACTTATCCAATACTATCTGGGTCATACTCAAAGAAAATTAGATCTTACTTTGACCCCTATCATGTCCAGATTATCCGCCATTGAAGATAGGATGATTGTTTTAGAGCAAAATGGGGGTTTGATATCTCAGCCTAATGCCCCCATAGTAGGATCAGCATCACATCAGGTGCCGGATGGCCAGTCAGTTATCATTAGGGGGCAGGTACATCCATCCCCTTTAACTCAGGCCATAGAGGGGGTAGCATCTAAAGATCAAGACCTCACAACTACTGCCGTAAAACATACTAGTGGACCAACAAACCAGGAGAAAGAGACCACGCACACTACTACTGTAGCTATTGGTGTAGGTGCCTCCTCAGATACATATACTGAACCCCCACACATGAGAGAGTCATTTCAATTCATCCCTGAGGCTCTACCCCTAGTACTTGTCTTGGCTAATGCTCCCCCTCTGGGACCTGGCCAAGTGGAAACAGCAGCCTCTTTAGTTGACAAAGCCTCGCATTGGTTGACTAACAATATGAGGATATCCCCTTGGGGCAAACAACAACTTGCAGGGGAAATCATAATGGCTAGAAGGGTGACATGGCTAGGCAATCGCAAGAAAAAATTCAGGGGCAATTGCATAGCTATGAATTTTTCGAGTCCTCTAGTGCTGATTGATGTGTTGGCCAATTTACTCCCTCCACAATTAAGGAACTCATCAATAATTCCACTAACTTTAGAGTTCTTTCATGATAGGAGTTGGTGTGTAATGAATTTAAGTCGATTTAGGTCAAGACGTTTACATCCACCTAGGACATTAAGAAGAGGTACCCCACTTATGATTGGTGGAATCTGTTTGAGAAATCGGTTTGGGGTTTTGACTGACATGGAGGAATGCGATTGACTGTATTGTGATCATAACTACTTTCAGGGAGAAAAACCATTGCATAGTAGAATGTACGACCCTCTGGATCAGGGTCAGGTAGTTACTAGTAAAGACTTGCAACCATTGTTAAAATCATTGGAAGCACCACAAGTGAATGTTGTGTCTACCTATATCAGTGACCCCTGCCTGCGACAGGTTTAAACTCTACCAGGGAGCGTGATTTTTGTATAACAGGTAGTGATCTGCCGGAGTCCAATTCCCCAAAACTCATAGAGCAACCAACAGAGACAGAGGGTGACATTCCAGGAGTGGAGTATTCTTTGAACCTATCTACTATGCCCCAAAACAAGGAAAGGTTGTCCCTGCTCACAAGGAATATAGCGGGAATTGGCAATAAGATATTATCTCCTGAATTGGGCAGTCTTATTGGCCAGCATGATACCAACCTTTTCCAGGAGACTTGGTCAACAGCTCCAGTCTTTCGCCTGGGGTTTCTTAACTTTCATGTTCCCGCTATCAAAAAATCAAAATGTCGGCCAGTTGGTGGGTTTATAATCTGGGTCCGTCAGAACCTAAGATGTAAGGCGCATCAAAATATATCCCCAATGCATGACATTATGACACTTATACTTGAATGGACAAATGGTATTAGGGTGGCTATTTTTAACGTCTATGCTAGGGGGCTAGCAGGGGGACATAAATCTGAGGTAACAGCCGCTCTTGACTCCCAGCTCGAGGTCCTCCCTGAGCCGTTAATTTTTATAGTGGGTGGTGATTTTAATACAACCTTTGAACCACTCGGCCAAGAGGACCAGATTCTCACTGCAGATGAGGATAACAGATGGGGAATTCCACAACTCGAAGTACCCACTGTAAAGAGATGGACAGCTGCAGCCATACAACTAAAGGCTATGTGCCTAGAAAGAGGGCTTAGAGCAGCTAATGGAAGAATCCCCTCTGATCGACAGGGAGCAAACACCTTTGATAATGGAAGGTATAGTAGTCAAATAGATTATTTGTCGGTGGACATAAGATCATGGCACTACTTGGTAGATATGGCCGTTAAACCTAGGCTGGAAGGCGACCACAATCCCCTTTGTTCAATATTTCAAGCACATTTGGGGGCTAGAGATAACACCCCAAGGGGAGGGATGGGCACATTAGACATAGTTGCCTCAAATAATATGCGCCACTTTAAATGGGGTAAATTCATTGAGAACCCTGAGAAATTTGAGGCGCTTAAAACCGAGGTGGTCAGTGAATTAGCCCTTCTGAATCCACAAACCTTTAGCCTGGATTTCCCCAAAATAATGCTAGAGGCACACAAAAATATTTTTTCTAGACTCAAATTTTTTTTTTAGTAAGGCCACACATTTGGAAAAGGGAGGTAAAAAGTCGCACATGGCCAGGTGGTACAACGACTCATGTAAATTAGCCCGCCAAAATCTGAGCGTGGAACTAAGGTCAAAGAATCCCTGTAAAGTAAGAGAGGCAAGGGATTCATATAGATGCGCACAGAGAGCTGCCAAAAGACAGTGGGACAAGGATAGGTGGTGGGATTTGAAATCAGCTTGTGCAGCAAAAGACTCCAAGCGATTTTGGAATATCATAAAATGGGATAGGGGAGGTTTAGCAGAACCCCCACAAAATAATGTTGCTAAATCCCAGTGGTTGGATTTCTTCAAACCACAATATGCCTGTAGTTTTGCAGAGACAGAGTCCCCGCTACCACCCACCATCTTTTATCAAAGCCAGCTTTTTACTACAAAGGATGTGAGCATAGCTTTAGATTGTGTGACTAACGGTAGAGCTCCAGGCATGGACGGCATCCCTGCAGATGTCTTTTTAAGTGATAGACCGTCTTGGTGCCAGTATTTTTCATTTCTAGCTAATGCAGTGGCTATGGGTGCTCCGATTCCTTTCTCGTGGAAAGGAGCTGAAATAATTCCGGTCTTCAAGAAGGGTGACAAATCCCTCCCAAGTAACTATAGACCTATTAGTCTTATAGGCTCAGCTCAAAAACTCATTGGTCGACTAGTTCAAAACAAAATACAAACATGGGTAGAGGAATACAATATTTTATCCCCATTTCAAGACGGTTTTCGCCCCAGCACTAGTTCTATTGATCAAGTCTTTTATTTTATTGCACTTTATTGGGGGAATGCTGTTTTAACTAAAGGGACACTTTATGCAGTCTTTGTAGACCTGAAATCAGCTTTCGATTTAGTCCCCTGCTCTAAACTGTGGAAGGTTTTGGCTGAATTAGGGATGTCCCCTGAGCTATTGACCTTTATCGTCCGCCTACATGAGAACAACTTCGCTAGAATTAGATGGGGAGCACAGGGTGAGGTTACCGACGCATTCCCTGTCGAGCGAGGCGTTCGGCAGGGATGTGTCTTGGCACCCACACTGTTCTCACTATACATAAATGGTATAGTGGACCACCTACGTAGTTCCCCCACAGATGCTCCAGTCCTGGCGGGGATCCGGGTAGCTGTCCTCATGTTCGCGGACGATACGTTGATTATCTTGCGGACTCCGAGTGGGCTGCAGAAGGCTGTCAATGCATTTGGGGAATTTTGCCAACTGCGTGGACTTGAGATTAACACCTCAAAAACCAAGTTCATGTCCCTGAACCAGCGGAAAAGCTTCAAAGGCAAAATCATCCTGAATGATATTCCCTTAGAGCATGGGTACTCACAAACTTTCTCTCGGGGGCCAAATTTACAGTTTGGTTTGTGTCCGAGGGCCGCATCGGTGGGGGGGCAGGGTCAGTGGGAGAGGGGGAGGGGCTAGAGCAACAACATAAAACTGACCATGAGGTTGATCATAGGTCCCTGCAGCGGACGCCTTCGTCCACTGAGCCGTCCCGGCATACACACATCTCTCTCGGTCTAGCTCTCTCTCCCTCTCACCCTCCCTCTCTCCTGTCTTCCTCTGTCTCACTCCGACTGTCTCACTCCCTCTCTCTCACTCCCTCTCTCTCACTCCCTCTCCGTCCCCCTCCCTTTCCCTCCCTCTCACTCACTCTCTGTCTCACCCCCTTTCACTCCCTTTCCCTCCCTCTCCCTCCATTTCCCTTCCTTTCCCTCCCTCGCCGTCTCCTTCCCTTTCCCTCCCTCTCACTCCCTCCCTTTCCCTCCCTCTCTTTCTTCATCTCACTCCCTCTCCCTCCCTGTCCGTCTCACTCCCTCTCCGTCTCACTCACTCCCTCTCCCTCCCCCACTCACTCATTCACTCTCACTCCCTCCCTCTCACTCTCACTCCCTCCCTCCCTCTCACTCCCTCTCACTCCCTCCCTCCCTCTCACTCCCTCCCTCTCACTCCCTCCCTCTCACTCCCTCCCACTCACTCCATCCCTCTCACTCCCTCCCTCCCTCCCACTCACTCCATCCCTCTCACTCACTCCATCCCTCTCACTCACTCCATCCCTCTCACTCACCCCATCCCTCTCACTCACTCCATCCCTCTCACTCCCTCCCTCTCACTCACTCACTCCCTCTCACTCACTCACTCCCACTCATTTACTCATTCTCTCTCACTCACTCCCTCTCACTCTCACTCTCACTCACTCCCTCTCCCTCACTCCCTCTCCCTCACTCCCTCTCCCTCACTCCCTCTCCCTCACTCCGTCTCCCTCACTCCGTCTCACTCCCTCTCACTCACTCCCACTCATTTACTCATTCTCTCACTCACTCCCTCTCACTCTCACTCTCAGTCACTCCCTCTCACTCACTCACTCCCTCTCACTCATTCTCACTCACTCTCACTCTCTCAGTCACTCTCACACTCCCTCCCTCTCTCCCTTCCCCCCCTCTCTCTCTCTCTCCCTCCCTCTCTCTCCCTCTCTCTCCCTCCCTCTCTCTCCCTCCCTCCCTCTCCCTTCCTCCCTCTCACTCACTCACTCTCACTCACTCCCTCTCACTCACTCAACTCATTTACTCACTCACTCCCACTAACTCCCTCTCCCTCACTACTCCCTCTCCCTCACTCCCTCACTCCCTCTCCCTCACTCCCTCTCTCCCCCTCTCTCTCTCCCTCTCACACTCTCCCTCTCACTCCCACTCACTCACATCCACTCACTCACTCCCACTCATTTACTCATTCTCTCTCACTCCCGCTCAGTCACTCACTCCCTCTCTCTCACTCCCTCTCTCTCACTCACTCCCTCTCACTCACTCCCTCTCACTCACTCACTCCCTCTCACTCACTCCCTCTCCCTCACTCCCTCTCCCTCACTCCCTCTCCCTCACTCCCTCTCACTCACTCACTCACTCACTCACTCACTCCGTCCCTCTCACTCCTTCCCTCCCTCCCTCTCACTCACTCACTCACTCCCTCTCTCTCTCTCTCTCTCTCTCTCTCTCTCTCTCTCTCTCTCCTACTCCGTCCCCCTCCCCCTCCCTTTCCCTCCCACTCCCTCTGTCACCTCACCCTGCCTGTGCGCCAGCCGGGGCACGCACACACACACAGCCTCACCCGAGCACTTCACAGGTCATTAAAAGACCATTTGCATGTTAATGTGGCCTTTGTATTTCACCTCTCCTTAGGCCCCTGCAGCTTTACTCTGCCATTCCTAGGATCGCCCGCCGGCAGCCCCCACAAAGCAGCAAGAGTCTCTCTCGCTTCTGCAGACACTTAAAAAAAAAAAACTCGGGAAACACAGGTCTGATGTCTCGGGGGTCCGCGGGCCGCCAGGGAAGGCTTGCCGGGCCGCCACTGGCCCGCGGGCCGTACTATGAGTACCCCTGCCTTAGAGGAAGTGGATGCCTTCACCTATTTAGGTATCTTACTTCAGAGCAATATGGGTTGGAAAGGTCACACAGACTTGGCTATTTTAAAATTCCATCAACTTGCAGTTGCCCTATCCTCCAAACATAAATCCTCTCTTACAAAGCCAATAACACCTGCTTTGGAGATTTATCATACAAAAGTATTAAGTGCTAACGTGTATGGATCAGAGCTTTGGGGATTTTTAAACTTGAGCCAACTGGCAACATCGGAGAGAAAATTTTTACATAGTTTGGTTGGCGTTCCCCAAAGCACCCCTACTGCTCCGTTGTTTCTTGACTTAGGTAGAAGAAATGTGGTGGACATAGCGAGTTTACGGCCATTATTGTATTGGAGACGAATCTGTACCACTCCAGAATTGGCTCATTACGCCACAGCATTGAGGGATGTGATCAAGGCAGATCGTTTTCATGCAATCCTGTGGCTTAAAGAGCTAAGGACACTCTTAAAAGACCTGGAACTCAACCAGCTATGGGAAGAACCTGACATGTCAACTTTCCCATCAAAAAAGCAACTGAAAGATAAATATTGGGAAATGGTCTGGGTAAAAGTTCATAGAGGTAGAATTAATACCAACCTAACTGGCCGTTTTCTAGATTATAAATCATGTCCCCTTTGTGAGGCATACTGGGACATCATAGAGAGCCCTCTAGACAGCAAATTGTATTTACAATTCAGGGCCGGGACACTTTCTGTAAAAGCTTTTACTGCCATAGTGTGAGAATGCATTTCATGAAAAGAAATATAAAGTAGGGTTGCCAAAAGCAAAATACCACCCATTTGTTGTTTAAAGAGCCTGCACTTGACACTAAATAGGGTTATAAATAAAATCATATGTTTTCATTTGTAATGTGACTTCTGTCTTTGTTCCCTTTAATTATCAGTCATGGATCATTCAGGTAGCCCGACAACACAATTGAAAATGCTTTCTATTTATATTTGCTCTTCCAAGTATGCACAGATAAGTGCTGAAAATAGGCTATAGGTGACTGCTTATTTTTGTAATCATGGGTTGCCATATAATGAGCTGGCAACCCTAATCACAAGACTGGAAGTTTGTTTCAGGATGAGCTCAATATTTATTTCCTCCACCCTCGATCCCTGAACAGGGCCGGACTGGGAACTCACACCGGCCTTGGCATTTGAGTCGCACTAGCCACGGAGGAGGAAGGTGGGTTCTGGGAGGGGGTGCGTGTGGAAAACACTGCAGCTGCTTTTGGTACAGGAGGCCGATATTGCACCACTGCTGCAAAAGTGGCCACCTGTACCAAAAACATCCCCCACTGGTCCAAAGCCAGCCCCCACCCTTCTGGCCCACCGAGTAAACGCCTGGTGCCCGCTACGGCCAGTCCGGCCCTGTCCCTGAATAATGCCATAATAGCAATAGTTCAACTTAAATCTGAAATCCTATGCCGGCCCTCAATAACATGGTAAATTTCTTTCAAGTGTGTGGGAATGCACTGTGCATTCAGACAACTCACTCCTCATTCTTGCCCTTCACTTTCACATTCACCCTGCACTCACAGCGATAACAATGCACTCACACTGGTCACCATACACTCAGACTAATCACCCTGCACTCACTGCTCTTATGTAACTCGCCATGAACTCACAACGTTCTCCCTCCACTTATCCTGTAGTCACAGGAGCACACCGCTCACTCAGCAGTCACAGTTCACTTGCGCTGATCACCCTCTACCTCACCCTGCAGTCACACGAGCACAATACTCACCCTGCACTTATGAGACACTTCACTCACCTGTCCTCCTTACTGCTCACTATGCAATCTCACTCAAACAAGCCCATATCTAACCATGCATTTATTCATCCCACTCTGCACTTACATCCACACCCAAATTCATATGGTATCCTCACTCGCCCTGCAGTCACTCCTCTCACCCTACTCTCACACTGTTGCATCTCTCACTCTGCACTCACATGGGCACTCCTGTCACTCACACAGCGCAGAGTTAATGTGCCTACTACAAAGAACATGTACCATGCAAATCACAGAACCAAGTGTGATTAAACTACGAGTAGCCATAAAAAAATGAAATGTATTTATTTATTTTGAAAGTTTTGTATAGCGCGAACAAGATCTTTGCAGATATCAGAGCGCTGTTTGTCAGATAGAGGCTATAGATAGATAAGGTGCATCTTTGGCGAGTAGGGTGCCAAAAAAGACTTGCACCGTGCACGACCAGTGCTAGGGCCGGAAAGGGCCCTGGCTGGGAGTCTTCGATCCCCCCCCCCCCCCCCCCCCCCCACCCCCCACCAGAAGTTCGGGTCTAGTTGCGGCCCTGCGTGCAAGCATACAGTTCTTTGCACCACTAGAGTAGTGGAACCAGCCTTTTGACTGGAATGCATGTTTTAATATTTTTAAACAAACGTTTTTGCATCCACTATTCCGGTGTGACCTCCGTTGCCCTGTGTGGGCAACTGGGGAGTCTCAAATGCTTATTTATTCCCTTTCTGACCAGAGTACATTTCCTTTGTGCCACTCAGACTCAAGGCAGCTACTCATTACTCGTCCTTTGATCCACATTTTGATATGTTTCTTCTCCCCCTGCTCTTCTTCAGGAAGAGAAGCTGCCGGAGTGCCGGATAACACCTACGTCACGCATTGTGGTGGCACGCGGGCTGGTATTTACGTGCCCGAGGCTGGCGCGCGGCGTGGCATTCTACGCCGTTCCAGAGGACGCGGCCTCCTGTGGTCCTTCTCGACACTGAGAGGACAGTAAATACGTTCCAGTAAAACGCAGCCACAATAGTTATTTATGGAGGATAGGGTAGTCAGTGGCGCAGTGACAGAGACCGTCTGGCACGGGCTGCCTCTACCGAATTTCATACGGATGATAAAACGTTATTTATAACGTGTGAGAGAGAATCTACGCACACTGACGAATTATAGTTATATGGCAATCAGTCTCACCATAAATCCTTATTAACACATCTCTGCAACGTGCATCAATAAACGTGACGGGGCGCGCGTCTCTCCGTGCCTGCAGCGCTGCTCACAAGCGAGCCCTGCTTCCGTTGTGTCTGTGAAGTTCATTCCATGATTCACTTCCTCTTGGAGCATATATTTCGCAGCCTTCTGTCAATAATGGTGACATTATATGGAGTGGATGACGTTTTTCGTTTTATGACAAAATAACTTTCTAATTATCATGTTGCCTGATTGAGTCACCCTTTAAATCCAAACTCGAATTAAAAATATGTTTGATAAATCCTGTTGTCGAGCAAAACCTTAGGCCAAATTAATGTATAATGAGCTTCTTCACATTTGTATAGTATTTTTCCTTATTTTATTTTCTCACCATACCATCAAAAAAGATTAACCTTTGTCATCACGCCAACATTTATTTACCTGAGCATCAATCTGTGGAGTCTCGTGATGACAACATGTCTGAATGATGAAAAGCTTTTAAAGATGGCTGTCCTTAACGTACAGGGTCACTTTTGAAATGACTTTGCCTTTAGTTAATAAACTTGTTCCAAGATATCTAGTGGAATATTTTAAGTCACATGTCAATTGTTCAGTGTATCATAGTGCAAACACCTTTCGATGAAAAGCTGTGGTGTATAGATTGTCACAGGGCATGGTTCTTTTCTATTGCGCAGGGTCTCCACTGTTTTCAAACTCCATAACTCTGAAGCAAATTAACAACTGTTACATACCATTGTGTGCATACCTCATGCCGATACTGCGTTAGGATCTAAGGTACATGGCACAAAGAAATTCACAAATGAAAATCCCAGAAGTGCAACAGAAGGATTTTTCTGTTGGATTAAACAGATTTCAAACCAGGAAATTAAATGTCTGAGATATAGGAAACTTGCAAGAACATGGGGTTGCAATTTGTGGTTGTTGCAGAGGCTCATGAAAGTAACTAAACATTTCATATACTGAAAAAAGTGGGAGACAACTGTTAATGGTTGTAGGTTGTCCCAGTGGTCTGAGTGCCCGTCCATAGACCTGAGAGTGAAATGTTTAAACCCCCCTCCAGTAGAAATCAGTCTTTAACTTGTCAATTGCCCTTAAAATAAGTACCTCTGAATTGCACAATAATTTACCCTTAAACCCCAACTGCCTAGGTACAATCCAGTCTGTTGTGTGCATTAATAGTTGTTTTGTTATTATTTTAATACTAACAACAATAATAATAATAATTATTATTATTATTATTATAATACCCATTACTGGACTAGGTCTGCAAAAATGTGACCATGACAATCTTAGTGAGTTATATGTATGTATGTATGTATTTTACACATACAAAGCGCGCTGTAACCCTAAGGGCATCCCGGCGCTGAGTAAAAAGCATCAGAAGTAATAACTCAAGTTTCAAGTTTGTTTATTTATGATAACGGAACTCAATTGAGGTCCACATAATAATTCAATAAAAAGACAACAAGATTTCTTAAAAAAGTAAGAAAAGAAATTTACATCATATTAAATTATCAATATAATGGTAAGAAACATTTAAAGAAATGAAACAATTTAAAACAAAACATTTCGTTCGGAGGTTTAAGCATTGCTTCAATAAAATCAAAAGCAGTAAAAATACCCAATTGAAGGCACATAGGTCTTAACCATTTGCGTCTAAATGCCATAAGGACCGGACAAACAAAAATAACATGGTACATATCCTGGGAATTAGAATTACAAAAATCACATATATCTGAACCACCATACCATTTGGACAAAAGACAGTTCAGAGGAAGTAAATTATACCTTAACAAAAGGGTAAATCGCCTAACTCCATGGGGGAGATTCCAGCATATGTATGGCTGGGGTTTTTTTATTTCACAAAATTTACCAGTAGGGAACATTCCGCTCTTAGCTTTACTTGTCCCACTATCTACTCTAAAACTCAACTCCCAAGAGGCAGACTTTAAGGATAACTTTAATTGGGCAGCAGATAATGAAAAAAGGCCTTGTTCATCTAGCTGTAATAGTGTAACAGCCTGTCGGAAATTCCTTACAATTGAAGAATAAGCATTAAAGGAACCCAACAGCTCATTTTTTATTAGGTACCTAAATGTGCCAGGCATTCCTCCAGCAATATTGAAAACCCAACGCACCACACTCGCAGCTGCCTGAGCCCAAGAGCTACGCAGACCGAATTCTCGTCTTAACGAAGACGTAGAATTTGCAGTATTTACAGAAGCTAGGTTACGTAATATTTTTCCTTCGGTAGAATCCAAAAAATTCCAACATGTCATATCTACTATTTCTAGTCCGTAGATTAGGGATGCGGGGATTTTTGTTCGGAAAACCTCGAGCAATATGGAGAAATGCCTTCTACCTGTCGCTTTGTAAAGAGAGATAAGACTCATCCCTTGAGCAAGAGCTTTCCTGCTATTGTTCTCAGTGTGGGTTTTTTCACTTAAATTGCTCGTGACAATCTTTCCAAGAAAGGGATAGGATTTGACTACTTCTAGTCTTTCACCCCCAATGGACCAATAATAATTTTCATATTTGGATTTTCTCCTTCCCCGGAAGCACATTATTTTGCTTTTTAAAATATTTATTTTTAAGAAATGAGCCTCAGCGTAGGAGAACAGAGCTTGTAAACGGCCATTCAAACCTTTTGGGGTGAGGTCCAAAATTAAAATATCATCTGCGTACATTAAGCACACTATTGGAGATCTCCCCAAAACTGGTGCAATACCATTACTAGATGATAATAGAGCCTTAGGGAGGTCAGCAATATATAAAGAGAACAACAGGGGAGCCAATAGGCAGCCCTGTTTAAGTCCATTATTTGTGGGTATAACCCTGGATATTCCTCTCTCACCACCCATTAATACTCTGCACCAGGTGTCTGTGTGCAGTGCAATGACTAACTTTAATAAACTAGGGGGCATCTCTAATTTAGTTAACTTACTCCACAGCAGAGATCTGTCCACCTTATCAAAGGCCGTAGAGAAGTCAATGAAAGCCCCATATACACCTCCTCTACGAACTGTAACATATTTTTCTACCAGGATTTGAAGAGCAGTAAGGTTGTCTAGGGTACCATGTTGTTTCCTGAAGCCAGTCTGTTCTAACGGAAGTATTGCAGACGCTGATACCCAGTCATTTAAAGAATTCAATAAACATTTAGCAAAAACCTTACCTATGGCATCTAAGAGGGCTATTTGTCTGTAATTTTGGGGTAAATCTCTAGCCCCTTTTTTATAGAGAGGAATTAATAAACTCCCTTTCCAGGAATGCGGGACGATGCCATTGGTAAAGCAAAATTTAAAGACTGGGTATAAAATTTTCCCCCATAACGTACTATGTGATTTTAGCACTGAAATCGGAATTTCATCTGGGCCTAATGCACCAGAAGAGCGCAGAGCTTTAATTGCAGCAACTATTTCCAATTCAGAGGGAGGATCGTATGGGAACAAGTCCTCCTGCAGCTTACCGGAATCAAACTTCTCACCATTACTGCTATATAGTTGCTGGATAAAGTCAACCCATGTCTGCTCATTAATAGGTATTGGTGAGGGTCTGGATCTTACCCCACAACCTTCTCCAATTAATGACCAGAAGGTCTTTGCCTGCCCGCTCTTAGTTGCCTCGCGAAGTTTAATCCAGAGGGCATCTTCTTTCTCCCGTTTTAATCTAGCCTTTATCCTTTTTCTCCTTCTTCTCAAAAGGGATATTCTTTGTCTACGTTTGGGAATAAAGGAGAGGTACTGGGCCCTAACCAATTTATTTATTTCTGTATTTAGATGACGAAGATCAGAGGGGATTTTAGGAATTATCTTTCCTGATGGAGGCTTTTGAACTTTAGATTTTAAGGTATGTAGAAGGGACACAAAACAAAGTAGCTCTCTACCTTCCCATAGAATTAAGTTCTCTGCTGTGTATTCTAATATATTGGTCAAATTTTTAATGGACCCTGAATTCCAATAACATTTCCCTTTTTTATTATTAAAGTTCAATAAGTCATCCCCAATATTCCTTAGGTCCCTTTGAGATGATGTTACATTTAATTTTACAAGCAAAACATTATGATCACTAAGATCAGTAACAAATACAGATAAATCCTTCAGAGAACCAAGGAAGGTACTATCAACTATCATATAATCCAGGATCGAACCACCATTCCCTGACTTATGTGTAAAATGAGCGGGACTATCAGAGGGAAGCCTTCCATTGATTATAATACAATCTGCTTCGGCTAAACTCTCCAAGATTAGTTTCCCTCTTTTATTTGTTTTAATGTTCTCTGGGAATATGGCTTTAGGTATCAGGAACGTTTCCTCCTTTACCTTATTCCTGAATAACTCCAAGGCACTATTAGTTATTTTACCATTTAGGTCACCTAATAGTAAAATATGAGGGGGGAAAGTAGATTCCTGAAGATTTAATATAAAAGAACAAATCGTCTTAATACCTGAATTATAATTTATATCTGGAGGTAAATAGGCATTTATTATTACGAGTGATTTCTGAGGGGCATCCTTAGCAAAATTTATTAAGGTTATTGCCTGAAATAATTTGTTCGAATCTAGATAATGGGTATAATTCCATTTGACTTTATTTGACAAAAGACAGGCTAGCCCTCCCTTCGCACGGCCTCTCGTAGAGGGAGTAGCATTACTCTCCAATACATAATAATCTTTTACAACCGGGAAATTCCCTACCAGCCATGTTTCCTGCAAACAGATGATGTCTGCTTCTAAAGTAATAACTCAATTTTGATAATTTAATTATAGGTAAAGCAAGGCACAAGGGTTTGAATTGTAGGTAGGTAGTCATAAGTTCTTCTGAAGGTAAGAAGTTGGAACCAAGTAGCTGTTGTGGTGGAGGTGATGAGATTTCTACCCCATTCTGTTCTTAAATAATGTACATAATTGTAGATAGGTTTCTGTCAATTACAAGTTGTTTTCAACTTGGCGATTCCAAGTGACATCAAATAGACTAGAGCAAAGCTTAAGTTGTCTAGGATGCCGTTTTGAACCCAGGGGTGGAAGCACATTAGTGACAACTATCAATCTACAGTTTTGTGTTAAATATGGGGCAGAAGAGTTATGGTGGAGTCATACCATATCTTCTGCTCTCTTTCCCGAATTGTAATTGAAAAGTGACATATACCTTGTGCCCTGCCACCAACCCCCATCACCCTTATCAGTACTCTATCGAAAAAACACAAATTATGCCAGATTTTCTGCCACCCTCCCATACCAGTCTTGGTACCCCTCTCCTCCATCAGTTCTAACATTTAAAAACAAAAATGCCTAACATCTTGCCACCCACACGGTAACTCACCCCAACCTTATTTTTTTTTTACGGAACTTGCAGCATTTCACCACCCTCCCTCCTCTGCCTCTGCACTGTGCTGCCCTCTCCTTGCCTGAAGCTGTGTACAGAAAGCCTGAGCCTCCCTGACAGCGGCTCTCAGAGGTCTGTGTTGGTAGTTGGCCGTCCGCATAGTCTGCTCATATTGCAGTTCACAGGAGTGATGGCCATTGTCCATGCAAGAGCGCTACCTGCCTTCCCTAATGCTTGAGGTCTCTGAAGACACAATTGAAGGTCGTGAGAGGCCTTGGAACACCAGCCACACTTTCACTGCGTCCTTTGGGTCTTTGGTCACCCAGGAGAGGCATGTGAGCTGCGTTTTCCAGAGCATGGCTGAACATTGAACAGTAAGGCATCAGAACATCGTTCAAAGTCAAGCAGGCATTAAGTAGTCAGAGATTTTTGTTTGCATGAGAACAGATCAGAATGTCATTTCCCTACGTCGGTACATGACCTATCTTGCAGGTACATCACTGTTGCTGAATAACGGTTGTGTACTTTTCTTCGTCATAGTTATATTAATATATTCAACGTGAGTACATATTTAAAGAGCTACAAAGAGATGTCTAAATATTAAAAGTCATTTCAATTAATCAAATCCATACAAATATAATATTGTAGAACATGGTTTGTACAACTGTCCAAACAGTCTAATTCTGTTAACTTTGGTTAGAAAGCCCTGTGCGGTTTATCTGTTGAGATGATTCAACATCCATCTCTTCTCTCAAGTAGACATGCAGTTCTCCACTGTTCTCAAGATTGTCATGCTTACTACGGTAGGTGATAGCTTGCCCTGCTACATTGTGTATCAAAGATTCTGCAGTGCTTTCTTTTTCCATCATTTTAAGTAATTCAAGGATGTGGTTTCTAGGTCGTGAAGGTCACAGCTGGCTTGGGCTTAAATTGGATATTCTTCTAAGAATCGTTGTATGATTTCTAGGACTTGCTCTGCAAGCGTCGCAGTGGCATATACCTTTGCCCGTACCTCACCTCCCCTAGTCTCTTGCCTTGACCACCCAAAGCATAGCTCTCAAGTCGAATACAAACTGCAAGGAGTTGCACACTGGTCTCCATAGTACATTGTCCAAAGGAGCTGAATGGTCTGGTTTGTTCTCAGCTCGGACAAATACACGAACTGCCACAGCCCACTTACTGTCTGGGCAGCAGAGGTGTTACAGGATTTTCGAGGGATGGGTTAGTGATGCCGTCAGGGCATTGCACCCAATGGCTGCCTCATGTATGGTTGTTGAATGCTAGGTTTGGCCTCGCAGTCTCATTGTAGTTCCCTCTTTGCACTTGAAGCTGTCTAGATCAGTAGGTTGAATTGCATTCATACCTAAAGTAGATATACTACTAGTCAATTGCCAGATAGACAGCCGTAATTCTGGCTTTGTCATACTGCTACCCTGGTGGAATTAGTGGTTGCATTTTGTCTTTTATAGCCTCGTAAATACATGGAATCATTTGCAGACGGACCAAATTAAAGAACTGTAGACTTACAGTCAAGTCTTAACATTGCAGCCATTATGCCTGCAAAAGACCTCCCGAGGTGTTTGGATGGCATCATTCATTCTTGGAACAAGAAGCGATTAAACCAGCAGCCAAGAGGGGTGTTGGATCTTTTTCTGTCTTTTAATGTTCACTTCCCACATTTCATTAAGGAAGGAGATCTATGCTCTTTTATCTTGGCTCCTAAGCAGTGCCCAATAATAATTTGGTACACAAGTGCCTTTACTGGGCAAGGGAAATTATTTTTACATGTGACGTTTATGATTTTAGGTACAGCGCAGCTCTTTGTGAGACCTATCATTTAGTATATGCACAGTGTGCTTTGAGTAAACCCAATTTAACCATTAACTTGTTTGCGTCATCTCCTTTAAAATATTGCTTTTAGATTGCATCAATCACATAATTGATCAGCCCTCAGGATTATATATCTGTCTCCTACTACTACTACTACTGGCTGTTTGATTTATCCTAAGGTGGAACGTCTTTGCAGGACATGGGGCTTTCCCCCACACCTCCTTTTTTCAAAGCATGATTTGATTTGATTTGGGATTTATAAAGCGCACGAATGCCCATGAGCGCCTTGGCCATATGTGACATAGAAGACCAGCTAGCTTCTGTTTGAGGTTACTAACTTGCAGAGAACAATCATGTTTTTATCTCCTTTCTAAAAGAGAGCAAAGAGGGGCTGTTTTTGATTGACATTGGGAGCAAGTTCCAGATCCTGGCTGCATGCAGTCTGAAACTTCTTCCACCCCATCGAACCTGATTGAATCTAGGTACCTGAATCATTTTCTGATGGCTGGATCTCAAGCATCTGGAGGGCTCATGCCATTTCAAATGATTTTTCAGGAACTGATGAGAGACAGAGAAAAGGGTCAGCTTGACAGATACGACAGACACTCACCCTGTCAGGGTTAGGCAGCCAGTGCTTTCCATAAGCTAACGTGCAGGCGCCTGGCAGCCTGAGCCAAGATTTTCCAGGCTAGAAATCCTCACAGTCCCGCAGGCAGTAACATACCCAGCCTTGCATAGCACTGTGAGGATCCTCCCCTTCATGATGAGGTGGACAATCACTGATAGGCTCAGCCCTGGGCGCTTGAGGTTTAAGACCTGAAGTGACCGGGCCTACTGTCTATCAGTGACCCCTCACACCACCCTTCCCCAATTTATCACAGAGTGGTGTGGGATTGGCAAGTCTTACTGACTGCACCCCACTCTGTAACAAGTTAGAGAAGGTCCTCCTCTCATTGGCTAACCCTTGACAGGCTACATTACCCAATATGAAGAGGTGGTGGGATCTTCTGTTGCTTGCTTTCCTGCCGAAGCCTCCAGCTCCTGTCCCGTTATCACCGCCATCGCCCTGTATGTGCTTTATTGAATGCCTGAGCACATGTGTGTGCATGTATGTTTGTTTTTGCATGTGTGCTTGTGAATGAGTGTGAGTGTGTGTGTGTGCTTGTGAATAAATGAGTGTGTGAATGGATAGGTATAAGTAAGTGCTACTGTACGCTTAAGAATGGATGGGTATGAGTGTGTGTGCTCTTGTATGGGTGAAAGTGAGTGTGCATGTGTGTGCCCACCCCACTACAGCGGTGGCTTGTGAGATTTGAAATTGGTGGGCATAAACGTTTTGGAAGAGTGTTGCATCTTGAGTGAGTGAGCACGTCTGTCATATCGAGGTCTGGTGGTGGGGGGAGTTCTCCCCTGAGAACTTTAAAAAAAAAGAGTAGGCAATGGCGTATTTTAAAGCAAATCTTTAAAAATTCAAGACTGTTTACAAAGCAATTATGAAAGTGCAAAGACTTGAAATATTCAAACAGTCCCTGGTGCCTTGCCTAAAGCAGGGCAGCAGCATCCTCTCTCTCAATGGTACCAACATCAAAGCAGGACAGGCTTGGTGAGGTAGCAGTGCTGCCATTCTGTAAGTCATGTGATATCTGACTAGTGCCACTGCTACTGCTGAAGTGCGCACTAAGTAATGGGTGTCCTAGTGTTCATTTGATTTGAACACGCCGTGATCGGGAAGCTTCAGCGATGTCACACAGATAAGAAGCAACATAGTTAAGCACATACCTACCACAATTAAAAGTGGCAAAAGAATATATTGCCACAATCTCTACAATAGTAGTCCTCGTATGTTCCCACTTGCCAGCCACGCACAGTTAGGGTTGCTGCCTGACTCTTTTTCAAGCAGCACCATCGGTATTCACTATTCTACTGTCCCAGCCTGTACGGAAATAAGCAAAATCCCTCAAAGCTGGTATTTTTAGCTCTCATCTTTAAATACTTCAAACAGCAAACAAATATAAATAGAAAGCACTTTTAAATGTGTTCTTCAGCTGTGCAACCATCCCTGACTAAGATTAAAAGTGAACAAAAGCAGAAAAGTAAAGTTGCATATACATAAAATTCTATTTGCGGTCCTATCATGTCCAGGCTTTTGCAGACTCTTCAAACGACAAAAAAAGGCCAGTATTTTATTTTTCTCCAGGAAAGGTGGCAACCCTACACTTAAATGTAAACTTTTCGTATCGTGAGATGGCAGTATTTTAGCGTTTGTGCCAGCCCGGCCGTGCCACCGTTTTGTAACTCGTGTGGCATCAGCAACAGCAAGTAATAGGTTAAGTCAATGACGGTGTACATAATACAGTTGGTTTTTAAACACAGCATACCGTCGGACTCGGGAAAGCTGCAGTAATCTAGTCTCATATGAATCCACCATAGTTATAAGAGAGCACATTTTTACAATTAACATTCCCACAAAGAAACCAACTACAATAGTTTGTAATTATACTGTTTCACTCACTTGCCACAACAATGCCATGCGCTGACTGACACACTGTGCCTGATCATGTAAGTCACAGAGGAAGCCTAGAAAACAATGACACTTATTTTATTTACGCGTCTGTTAGCTTGAAAGCGCGAGTCACAGCTTATTTTTGAATAGGCGCTCAGCACAAATTGCCAACCATGAGGACTATGAAATGGTCGAATTTGCTTTGAATTCGGGTCCTGAGCTTCACACTGCAGGATGATGTAAGTCAGACTGTTACATTCATCAACAGAAACACATTTATTGCCCGATGGTGACCACGAATTATTAAAAGTCGCTCACTCTCAGTCTTTTCCAAACAGAAAGAGTAGTACCTGTATAACTTCTTGGGTTTCACTTTCACTTACGAACCTACGCCTTGCTTTCCAGCTAAGTATTCAAACAGGAAGCGTCTTGGCTGTTTGTAAATCAAATCAAATAACATGTTTTTGCAATTTGCTAGTTTGATTCAGTAAAATGCAAAAACATTTTCTTGAATTTACATATATCTAAAACACTTTAATCCAACTTCTGATACTTAACAGTTTTTTTCTTCTAACTATCGGATTTCCTTTGGCAGAGGAAGAATAATAAGGATAGCACTCACTGCACCACCATGTTTAGTTGTTTTCAACATTAGGGATTTTACGAAGTGGACCTTAAAACACACCTAGTAGTTAAACAATAAGTCCAAATATTTCAAATGGATCACTGACATAATATAGATTACACAAATATAGACTTACCAAAATATCGAGTAAAAAATATAGAATGCAAAAATATCTACTCCCTATCTACAAACAGGTAAGTACAAAAATATCGAATCAAAAATATTGTTGTAAAAAATATAGTTAGTCAAAATATCGAATTTTTTAAATGTCTTAAAAGTAATTGAAAATTATGGAAATAATAAATATAATTAACTTAAACAAACTAAAAATACTTAACCTTAAAATTAATAAATAATGAATGTAACTTTTAAAAAAAACAATTGAATTTTTTAATACATATATATATATATATATATATATATATATATATATATATATACATATAAACAATATTAATAAAAAAAATACAATATTTTTACCGTAGGATAGTGAGAGGGCTAAATTTACAATTACCACTCCAGTGAGTGCAACAGTAGAGAAAACATTGGATAGCGTAGCAGTAAAAATTACTATTCCCACTCCAGTGAGGGCAACAGTAGGGAAAGCGTTGGATAGCGGGAGGGTAAAAATTACTATTCCTACTGCAGAGAGTACAACAGTAGGGAAAACGTTGGATAGCGTAGGGGTAAAAATTACTATTTCCACTCCAGTGAGTGCAACAGTAGGGAAAGCATTGGATAGTGTAGGGGTAAAAATTACTATTCCCACTCCAGAGAGTGCAACAGTAGGTAAAGCGTTGGATAGCGTAGGCGTAAAATTTACTATTCCCACTCCAGCGAGTACAACAGTAGGGAAAGCATTGGATAGCGGGAGGGTAAAAATTACTATTCCCACTCCAGAGAGTCCAACAGTAGGGAAAGCGTTGGATAGAGTAGAGGTAAAAATTACTATTCCCACTCCAGCGAGTGCAACAGTAGGAAAAGCGTTGGATAGAGTACGGGTAAAAATGACTATTCACACTCCACTGAGTGCAACAGTAGGGAAAGTAAATGCTCCATATATGAATAAAAATAAATTAAATATTAATACCAATTACAAATTAATTAAAAGTAATTACCAATTGTACATGATATAATAATTAATTAATTAAAAATACAAATAAAAAATTATTAAAAATAATTACCTATTAATACAAATTATTTACCAATTAACAATTAATTAACAATTAAAAAAAAAATTAAACATAAAAAACCCAATAAATAAATTAGAATATTTAATTAATTACATTTAAATTACTTCCCACCCTATTCCCCTACAAACCCACAACCCGCTACAGAAAATAAATTAATAAAATTAACATATTTATCAATTAATCAATAAATGAAAATTAATTACCAATTATATTTTACTTAATTACCAATTAATAATTATTTAACAATTAATTCAAAATAAATACCAATAAATAAATTAACATATTTAATTATAATTACATTACTTCCCACCCTATTCCCCTATAAACCCATAACCCGCTACAGAATTATACTATGCAAAAATTAAATACCATAAATTTAATTAATTAAAATAAATTATAAAATAAATATACACTTTTCACACATATACTAACATAAAAAACACTTTAAAAAATTGGATATTATTAAAAAATTAATATTAACTTACTTACCTCAAATTCGATATTTTGTTGTCTATATTCTGTCCATTCTATATTTTTGTTGTCTATATTCTGTCCGTTCGATAGTTTGTCCATTCTATATTTTGAATTCGATATTACTGCTATTCTATTCGATATTTTTGAAGTCTATATTCTGTCCATTCGATATTGTGTCCATTCTATATTTTGTATTCAATATTAATGCAAATCGATATTAAAACTCGATATTTTGAGTGTATACCATTTCAAATCTCACCACAGTGACATGCAATTGAGCAACTATTGCACAAAATAAACAGACATTCAATGTTTACCTTGCTCTAATTTTTATTTTGAACACCGTATAGTGTCGCCGACTCAGTGACTCCGAGTGTGGAACTGCAGCCTTTCAGTAAGGTGAGGTCAGAAGCTGGAAAGCTTAATGACTCATCTCCCACACTCTCTTGTGCACAATGCCATTACTGATGTTGCACACAACGGAGGAAGAGAGCAAGGAACAGAAGTGGCCAGTCACTGCATGTTTTCATAATAAAGCCATGCTGTGATTGACCATTGTTCCATGGACCTGATTCTCCACACCTCAGCGCTGCAGCTTGTGCAGGCCTAATTGTGTGACTTAAGCCAATCCAAATGCTGCTCTCTTTTTGTTATGCTTACCAAAATAACATGAGACCAGCACCAGGATTCGCTTGGTCAGAATAACTCCGCGCTCATCAGTAGTCCCTTGTGCTGCAGGTATGATCCCCCGGCTTACTAAATTACGCATGTGGTGAGAGGCTAAGAGGCCTCTAATGCGCGTGTCGGGCTGGTCACTAGGAGGCAGCCAGCCAACCTGACATGTGCACTGAGTGTGTGTTGGCACAACCCAGGTGAGTAGCACCGGTGCCTGCTGACATCTCTTATAAGCCCCACCCAGGCCTGCACGCTCTACCTCACTCATCCTGCTGCAGCCTGAGCTACAGCTGAAAAAAAGCAATGCGGCCCGAAAAAAAATATATAAATGTATATTTATTTGCATGAATACTAGTTGAAACTAAGTGGGGGCACTATGAGGGCTTCAGGGGGCAACTCCCCGGTGTTCCAGTATAGCAGCTGCCGCTGGTGGAAGTACTTGAAGAAAGGATGAGTGTTGTGCCCTCCCTAATCACCAGGTACTTAAAGGCATGATTCTTGAGGAGCTAGTCTGTACACAAATAGGAATTATCGCAGTGAAAGTGGACTTCGTAGCAGCTGCCAGGATGTCCTCCTCAAGAGCTTAATAAGTAAGTAATTTGCTGAAGTTCTAGTACTGGGCAGTAGTGTAGAGCATCAGCCTTCTCAGTAGATAAGTGCTTTCTGTGTCCTTTAGCTGAGACAGTTGTGCACGTCGGCATCTGCAAGGGTTATTTTTCATCCATTTCTGCCTACACCTAGGAGTTCTATATGACCATTGAGATATTTTCTAAGTCAGATTCATCTGCTCCCCTTGGTCAGAGAACCCATGATTTCTTGGGACCTTAACCTATCCCTTAGACATTGATCTAGTGGCCTCAAGAGAATTGAAGCCTTCCTCGTGACAGTGGCCATAAGATTGTCCGGGTGCATAAGTAAGCTGGCAAGTGTTTTGCACTTCAGAACCATTTATGGTATTTCATCGGGACAGAGTGATTATGAGGACATGTACCATTTTGTTTCAAAACTTGCATTTGAACAAGGAGTTCAGTTTGTTTAAATGTTCTTTGCATGTCTCTATTCTTGCTTGGCTCCAGCGCCTGCACGCACAACTTTTAAGTCTTTCACTTTAAACTTGAGGACTTTGGTTCTACCATTTGTGACTTGTGGAAGCAGTGATGCCCCCTCGTGGTAGCTAAAGCTAGCATTGCCAGATGCATTATGCCATGGATGCACCCATTGCGGCGCTGTACAGAAGCCCATCTTCTGTTGTAGCAGTCTCCACCAGGACGAAAACTGGTGGTGGTAGTGGCAAGTGTTTATTTGTATGAGATGGAAGACAGACAGCCAGTTGGGTTGACCCACTGCCGACATTATGCTCACAGGACTTCTTTCCAGAATACCGGTAATTTGAGCAGGGAGTTCTGTGGAACCTGTTTGCCTCTGCTGTCTGATAGTGTCTTTTCCATCCTCCTTTGTCATTCTGAATTGCTGTGAAGTCTGCTCACTAAAACTAAAGTGGGAAAGACTCTTGAGTAAGGTTGCATTTATTTAGCTCTTTTTAGACGGCCGCTCTGCACAAAGTACATATAACATTTTAATCAGTTTGAATTCTATTAGATGGTAGCCTGAGGCAGTGAGACATTCAGATGAGCTTCCTCAGGATAAAAAATTTAATATTATATATGAATCGAGCAAACTAAAAATGTGGAATAATGTTACTGCAGGGTGAGAAATGCATATGTCTTACAGAATGGGGTAGTTTTCTGAGTGCATAAAATGCCTTCAGTGACAATAAGCACAAAGCTTAAGTTACCTGTAGATCCTCAAATAGGCACCTCTGTTATCCATACTAAATGTACTGCTGATATTTCTGTTGCTGATGGTGAGTGAACAATTAAAGGCAAACACGTTTAAAGACCAGGACTGTTGCCCAGCTCGTGCAAAAAATACAATTTTGGCCTGTTATGTCTTCTTCAGCCCTCACTTCCCATTGCCTCGCACTTTCTTTATTTGCCGCCTACACAGCCGCTCCCTCTCTTGAATTGTCTGTCTCTACCTGTAGCTCTCCCACACGGTGTGTCGGCACGTCCCAGTTGTGAGAAGAGTGTCATACAGGCGTCAGTGCTAAACAAAGGCCTTCCCCCTAATTAGAAAACGAGCTGTTCCGTGGGAATGGCAGTGAAAAGTTCTTTAAGAAATATTCAGGGGATATGTATCAAGCCTTTTTCCCGTTTGCAAACGGGCCGATTCTCAGAATCGGCCCGTTTGCGAATTGGAATAAGCCTTTTGGGATCTATCATTCCAAAAAGCCATTGGAAAATAGAGAATTGCAAAATGTGCACTTCCCTATTTTGCAAATGCAATTAAGATTTGCAATTCCTTAAATGCAATTCTGGAAGCACCAGAAATTTGCTATTTGGCCTTAAGGAATTGCAAATTACCACCAACTTCAAGTTGGTGGCAATTTGCAATTTAAAAAACACTTTTTTGACTTTTTTTTAAGTGCCATATGTTGCACATACATGCCCGTAGGCAATATGTACACATACATATTTCAGGGGTGCAACAGGGTGTCTTTTTGGCACGCTTGCAACCTTGAAATTGCATTCTCAATTTGTGATTTTCTAATTGGTATTCGCAAATTGAGAATGTCTTCCCATTCATTCCTATGGGCCTCCTAGCCCATAGGAATGAATGGGAAGGTATTCCTTTATTGTGAATCTCAATTTGCGATTCGCAAATAAGGAAGAAGTAGGATTCGCAAATTTTTTTGCAAATCCTACGTATATTGCATTTCGCGATTCTCAATTTGGGATTCGCTAAAAATCGTGATTTGAGATTCGCAAAACTCTTTTTTGATACAAATGGCCCTTAAAAACTAACATGAAAAGCATCTGAGATATGTGAGAAATATTCAGGGGACTTGGAAACTAACATGAAAAATATGCAAGATATGTGTGCAGGGCTTTAAGTGGGTCGGGTCCCACCGGTGCTCAGCCCCGGCAGTTCTTAAATGCAGGCGGTGAGACGGGTCCCAATCGGGTTCTCCATTTTCTTGCCATCACCCTCGGGGTGAAAAAAAACTATCTTGACTCTGCAGCAGTACCACCCTTCCCTCCTTTGCTGTAACTCCGAAGGGACTTGTTAAAGTTCTTTCATAGCCACTCTCATCTTTTCCGAACTGAAGGATTGTCGTAGTTTATACAAAGAAGTCATAGTTGTTGCTTATGCAACTAACAACCATTGACAAAGCCAATAGTTCTGCCTTGTTGTAGATGTAATGTTACTTTTTGTACGTGTAATGTTACTTGTGTTATATATCTGGATGAATGGACAGGAGCAGCAAAATACCAGTGGGGCGCACACCATGCTAAGCGCAGATTTTTAGCTTAAGTGTTTTAAGCCTTGTCATTAATTACATTGGCCATGCTCCGTTGAGAGAGCCCCTAGTTTTTTCTTCCCACTTAAAGTCCTGTATGAGTAGATGCTGCAGAAAAATGCGGCCTGTGAGACCATGTAAGGACACGAGTTCTTTTTACTATATTAAACGTGTAAATAGGGACACCACTCGCTCTGCCGTGCTAGAGACTCAAGTTGCTGCAGTGAGATTTTACATTTAGTTTTTGTGCCAGATTGTGGCTTCTCAGCTGGAAATTGCCGAAATTTAATTCCCTCAAATTTGGAATGCAGTTTGACACTATTTTTTTAACTTTGAAATTCTTTTGGCCACATTTTGATATGTGCGCCACCAAAAGACTTTGCTCCTGGGCATGCCTAGGTTAGTTGTATGTTAGCTGTTTGTTCAGGGATCGATTTGGTCAAGAGGTTTGGAACATGTTTTAAATGCTGAGAAGTTGGAATTCATATTCCTGCACCGCCTTTCAAATAGCAGGTAAATATATATGGCTGCAAGCGTTGTGTGACTTAAAGTTGTGTGTTTTGACACAAGACTCTACAATAACATGAAAAATAGATGGCAATCAGAGTGTTATTTTGCAGGCATTGCAATCGTTGTCCTTGACGGTCCGTGGTTATTAGAAGCCTCTTGCAGTTGCTATCTTCGTCTCCTCAAGGCCCTGTATTCAGATCAAGTGGAAACTTTGCCTGGGAGCCTTGCAAGCCCTCTTTCCTCTGTTTCGTTTTCTGATTCACTTGCATCTTAAGGATTATGGGGGCCATAAGCAAGACCTATTTTGGGGCCCTATCTTCAGAAAAGCTTTCAATTGATTGGTCCGTTTTCAACTAATTCAAGTCCCCATGATGCCATACAGTATTGAATTGCATGTTAAATTTTCAGTAGTGCGGCCACACAGGAACAGCCAAAAGCTCAAGCTGTCCCGCACCCACCAGACAAACAGTACTTTATTTTCTTGAAATTGAAATATTCTACGTGGAATTCAGTGTTTTAACAAACCTGTTCTATTGTAGCAAAGGCCGGGTAAAGGGAGACTTGGTGGAAGCTTAAAATGAATTAATCTGCGCATAGCACTTGAAATTGTATCTTTAATTGCCTGATTTGTGTAATTGCAAATAAAGCCCCTTCACAATTGGCGTTCCTGCGCAACTGAGGACATCAGAGCTCTGCTCTGAAGATTTTCCCCATTCTATCAGGTGAAATCTGATAACTTTAGATAACTTTCTGCTTAATTCTTTCTCTGCCTCTGCTCGCCTCTCCACTATCTATGCACAGACTTCTCTGACTAGACTGTGACCCCCAGCAATGCTGAGTAAGATAAATAGGAGGAGACAAGAAGACAGAGAGATAAAGAAAATATTCCAGTGAGATAGGTTGAATAGACATAGAAGGGGTGAAGACTGGGATAACGGAGAGGAATAAATGATGCAGGGGAGATTGAATGTAAAGAGCGAAAGATGAGGTAGCCAAAAAGAAAGATACAGAGAGGTAGGAAGAGGCCGATAGAGAATGGAGGCAAGATTCTAAGAAGGTAGCGAGACATGGTGGAGAGGTGTGGCGCAGCAACCACGGTGGCTGACTCCGGAGCCCAGGGCTCATGGTTCAATCCCTGGCGCTGGCGGCAGCTCAGCTCAGCCCCATCTGACTCTGGACAATAGCTCACTTAATCTACCCGACTGCCCCCAGCTCCTTGAGACCCTCAAGGGGGAGTAGTTTGCACTTTACAAATAGGGGATTTAGATTTTAGATTTAGGCATATATTGTGTTTATAGATGGGAATACCGAAATGTAAAAAGAAAGAGAGTGGAGGGATAGTCAGAGGTGTGAGGCAGACCAAAATGAATTAGAGCAGTGAGGTAGGTAGTAGTATAGTAAAGAAAGATGAGGTATGGAGGGATGAGAGAAAGACAGGTGACTTAAAGAGAGATGAAGTTGAAGGAGAGGTTAGATAGATGAAGAAAGATACATGCAGTTGAGATGAAAATAACATTTGGGTGCAGAGAAGGATCGGTAGAGAGGAGGAGTAGATAAGTTTAAATATAGTAGACATTAGAGACCAAGACATGTGGTTGATACATAGAGATGTAGAGGTAGGTAGAGAGAAAGGCCGAGAGTGGTATGGTAGATGAGGCAAGATGAATTAAGGAGAGAGGCATTCAACTTACAGATACTTGAGGCAGAGAAACAGAAACACATGGTGATAGAGGTGATCTAGAGGTTGTCGGAGAGAGGGAGGTTGAAAAGGACGAGAGTCCAAGGAAATGGCAGAGGAGATTTAGCGATGGGCAAAGTAGATGGGGAGATGAGCTACAACAATATAGGAAAAGAGCAAGAGGGAAATGAGCTAGAGAAAGGGAGGTTGAAAGAGGGAGAGGCAGGAAGAAGCGGCATGTTAGATACATGAGCCAAGACTAAGTAGGATAGAGGTAGAAGTAGAGAGATGTAAAGAGCAGTGCACTAGGTAGGCACAAAGAGGTGATGGAATGAGAGATAAGTTAGATATCGAAAGAGGTAAATAGAAAGGGAGAAAGCAGTGATATAGGGATAGGCAGAGAGACAGATTAAGTGGTACAGGCCGGTAAGCGAAGGAATGAGGTTGAGCTATAGAAAGATACGGAAGAAAGACTTTAAGCCCTATTCATAAAGGTACATTTGTTCATAAACATTGGTTTCCAACCAAATGTAAAAATGTTTACTCCTGTCAGGAACTCAAAAAGAGATTCCTGGTAGACGTAAGTCCATTTAGGTCTGTGGAGAACTTTACCGTGAGTGTGAAGAGTTCCTCTTCTGTAAATTCTACTCCAGTAGCTGGAAATGGGCGTTGCAGTGTGGTTAACCTTGGAACTTTGTGAACGTCCACAAACTTTTATATGTTTTTGGGATTCACAAAATCTTCTCAATCCTCTTTCGACTCTGGAGACTATTGTATTTTTACTCAATCAATGGCTGGTTTGTAGCCTTTTCCTGGGTGGGAAGGGAAATGGATCACCCCCAGATTTGGTGGGGAATCCTATTCACCTGGCACCGTGTCACCTTGTTCCTCTCATGAAAAACTTCCACAGGGAGAAAAGGACCCTGCTGGTAAAGTCACATGCCCTTGCCAAGAGTAAGTTTCGAAACCTTCACTTGGCACAGCTTGTCAGGTTTATTGTTGGGAGTGTTTGTTAATACCATAAAGTCAGAAAGTATGTGTTGGCACTGGCAGAAAGCTCTGTAATTTTCCAGCTTTATTGGCGAATAGACCTTACTGGGAGATGTACTTCAATTAGTAGTTTTGTAAATTAAAAGCCACATGCTTTGCCGTTCGGACCTTTAAAAGCCACTGCTTTTCTTTTCCTGGTTTGTTTGTTTATTATACTTTGTAATGCTTACATTTGTAATTCCAGCATATTACAAAGTCAATAAATAGGCCTTAAATACCATAGTACGTTAAATTCATCTGTTCTTATTAGTAGTTACCAACTTCAGTGTACCAACATCATAGGGTATTGACTTTGTGATGTGTACGCTGAACCACCTAAATTTACCTTTCCGAGTGCCTAGAGGTGCATGACTTTGTTGTTCTGAGCACATTTGCACTTATTTTTGTCATCCCAAGTGCTAACAAGCATTGGCAAATCCATTAGGTCTCGGCAATCTGGAAGTTATAGGCGTTGGCAATTTTTATGTGTTTATTTATATTAATAAAAACACTCCCAGAGCCATTCACAAATGCATTTACCTTGCCAACGCGCCTGTAGCTCTCGAATTGCCGAGACCTATTGACTTTGCCAGTGCGTGTTCCCTAGGCCTGCATGTTTTCTGCTGGTTCGTTTATACTATTGTACCTTATTTGAACCATGTTCTGTAGGGCACTGTTGTACATGCAAGAAAACAAAGGTGTGAAACTGCGAGGCTGAGCGCGCGCAGGGTGTTTTTCCCACATAGCAGCGCCGAACCACGTGCCTGCAGCGATCTGCTCTGAAGGGTTAATGGAGCTGGTATTTGCAGGGCAGCAGCAGTGAAAAGCGCTCCCCCGGGGCAGCTACGTGCCCGCGATGATGTCGCCCGCTCTGGCATGGTGGCTGCCCCGTCCTCCTCTCGTAAACACGGTTTACTTGCGCTGCGGGCGCGAGGGGATACAAAATAACCTCGCTGGATTGTATATGCAGGGCGTGTGCTTTCAATCGGCATGTTGGTGAAAGGGTAACAGCAGCATAAATATGTATTTGGGGCGGGAAGAAGAGGGTGGGGTATTCCTGAAGGAGCGTTGACTCCCAGCTGCCTTGTTTTCTTCACTGTCAACTCGATTTCCTTCCTGGATTCTTGGGTTCGCCACAGGCCATGTCGTGTGTTTCGATTGGCTGTCGCTCCTGATAGGCATCCCCCGCCGCTTATGAGCGAGGACTGAGTAGCTTGGTCGTGGAGGGGCGGGAGCGTGTGGTGCTTCTCGCCTCTCTGACAGGCTGACGGCTGACAGCAGCGGGGTGAAGGAGGCCAGGCTTGCCTCGGCTGCTGCATGGGGAGCTGCTCACACTGCTCGAGGAGGCGAGGAGCTGCACAGCTGGACTGCTGGTCTGGGACGTTTCTGTTCTCGGACCGTGTTCTGCATTCTGCTTTGATTCCCCACGGAGCCTCTAGTCTGGGGTTTCTCTTGAACATTTGAAGTGGTCTGGGAGTCTCTTCGGGAGACAGAAGCGTCTTCTGCTATTCCTGTGAGCTCTTGGTATGGCTTGTGAAATCATGGCTCTGCAAAGGTACACATGGAATTCAATTTTATTTTTTTATTTACGTCTTTCGTAGCACGGTTTGGCATTACTATCTATCCGATTCTTTATTTCCGTGCTGCCTCCAGCCCACAATCATTTAATATTGTGACTGTTCTCAGGAAGATTTTAAAAGTCCTTATTGCACGCATTCAAGTTATCATAGCTCAGTAATGGAAAGGAAATGTTAGTGGCTCCCAATGCAGAATTACTGACTTACCCAATCGCGCAATTCAAAATATGTACTTTCTAAAGCGTTAAGACTTTTATGAAGTATTTCCACTCATACCGAGCTTCAAATGCGTGTTGCAAGTACCGCTGCTTTATAGTACACATCGACTTTTTACCGCTTGCTTGAAACCTCCTAATGTGACGTATGAGTCCGAGGGGGTCCTTTGTCCTGTTCCACTTTATGCCTCCCTGATCAACAACTTTGTACAGATTGTTGCGTGAAACCGAAGTGCTATGGTTTTGGTGTGCTACACGAGAGAACATTTAATAACCTATATTTACATTAAAAAATAAGTACATACATCATTGCACCTTCTCATAAGGGCAGTAGAAAAAAAGTATTTTAAAAATGAATGCGAAAAACAACTGGAATTACTCCGTATCCGTTTGATGTGGTATTGTCAAAAGCTTGTGCTTGTAGATGCAAAAGCTTGCCACAGGCACCCTTGTAGGAAAAGTGACCACTCTTGAAAGCTTCAGGTGTATCAGTGGTTTGCAAAGGTGCTATAGAAATGAATAAATATCAAATATCAGTCCCTTGGGTCTGGCCGTAGTACACCGTCCTAAGCGCAGAGATACCCTTTTGTGGTGATTCAGGGCTATAGAAATTAATAATAAATATCAAAGGTGTTTTTCAGAGCAGCAGTGCCATCTGGTCTCTCTCCAACAAACTTAGGTAATTGAGGGTTTAAACACTATTCAAATATGGAACCAGAATAAGTTGCACCCATTATCTTGCCTCCTAAAGCACCACATATTATGCCACCCCATAACTCTCGCAGCTCTCCCCATCCCCGTGGCGGTCACAGGCCTGCAGTCGGACAGTTCCATACGCAGCTTTTAGGAAGTTCTTGATTTTGTTTTGTTAATGCCTCCGTGACTGGTTTTACATAATCATTTTCTTTCTGCCCTGGGCCTCCATTGCACTTATATCTTTGAGGTATTTAAGTACCACTGTATCTTTACTCCCATTATTTGCACCCTTGGTACATGTCTTTCTTTGCACCCAGTAATCATTCATCATGGTAGGTAGATCTGAAGACGCCATTTCACAGCATCCAGTATCACTTGGATTAATTATCATGCTCAGGACTTCAGGAATTGACCTGGCCAGCGTTGGAGCCTATGAATTCACACATGTCCATTCACAAATAGCCTCTTTTTGAATGGCGGAGGATGGAATACCTCCACAGGAACACAATCATGGCTTTTCCACGTTGAGGCCAGAGCTATAAAGTAGGATGTTGGCATCTTAAGTTGCAAGAAGATTTTGGATGCATTTTCATTGGTTGTCAATGCTAATTAACACTAGTTTAGGACACATTCTGCCGCTAGTGTGGTACCACTGCACCTTGAGCATGTCAGATTATTGAGCTGTGAAGTTTTTGTTGTTGTGGGTAAAGGAGCACAGCATTATGGAATTGCTTTTATTTTTCCTAAAGTATGTACTGGTGCCCATTGCCTGACAAGTCAGGTACGTGGGTGTTAAGTATCTGATGGAAAAAAATGCTGCCGAGTACCTTAATAGGCAATTAATTGCATATTCAACTGAGCTGGGCTTACACAATATGTTTACTGTTGTAAGGCGGTGTGGGATAGATAGATCTTTGCGGGTAGGGCTCCTGGATGTTGACACCAAACTATATGTCATGTTGTTGCTGTGTTGTCTGAAGAGGGGTTTGTGTAATGCACTCTCTTTAATAAAGTGGAAGGTGCAGATGACTTAGATAAATGTTTTGATGACCGCCCTTGCACCAGTGAATATACAGAAGCAACCAGTAGCAAGGTGGAGTTGGTCTCTGTGCTTGAATCCGTGTGTCAACAGCTGGAGAGGAGCAGGAAGTCTTACGTTGCGCCGTGTCCTCAGGAGCCAGTGCTCCAACCCTGAGCTTTATTTGAACAACATAGTGCATTGTGAGTTTTCTAATTTTGCCTCATTTCAATTGAACGAATTGAGCAGAATTTCCAGATTACAGTGTTTTGTTACAGGAAAACCTAGGTCTGCTGTATAATCTTTCTTGTTACTGAAAGCCGCCAAATAACTGAAAAAAGGAACATGCAACATTTCCCCCTGGCTCAGTGTTATTTTTTTCTTTGTAGGAATGGATTAATGGACTCAGTTACTCATTGTTTTCACAGTTGAGGCATTTTTTATAGGCCGTGCTTTTAGCTAATTCATTTGTTTCAGAGATCTTGTGCAAGCTGTGCGTCAAAGACTTGAATACCTCTTGCTGTTTTACACGTCTAAACCTTGCTAAAATTAGCAAGTCAATCCAGTGATCACGGTTCTAGTTTCACTTCCTGAAACAACCTCCAGTTGTGTGGTGCGATGGTTGGATGTCGTCACCGTTAAATATTGCATGACATCAAGCACACACCAGGATCGCCTTCTGTTTGGCATTCTTTACATCTTCTAGTAGAATCCCTTGTTGATGAAGTTGGTATTTTCTCTTTTATATTGGTTCTAGAAACTTTTAGATCATTATCTTCAATTTAGACCGTTGCAAACTGTGATTCTGTTTAAAAGTATTTCATTTAACACCCATCCATCTCGCCGACTAACATCACTTTTTACAGTCTGCATGACTAGCCCCTTCGAAACTTTACCTTCCGTTTATGTCATTTGGACTTTCTGTTGGTTTGCAGTATGCATGCCAACAGTTTATCCAAAAGTTTGAGTAATAGAACGGGAATTGTAGCTTCTCAGCGTTTGGCAGTGTGATCTGTAAAAGCTTCCTTTGTTAAGTAAGCTAGATGGATGTTAAAAGAAGCACCATAAACAAGCATTGGCAAAGCCAATATCCTATACAGGAGCTGTTGGCTGCGGAAATGTTTTTTTGCCATGTTCTACACCAGTGTGGCTGCTGTTCATCATGGCTAAAAGTTAGTGGCGTGGAGTGTCCTGGAGTTGAGTGCGGGTAGTAGAGTGTCGTAGACTGGATTTGTTGGAGTAGAGTGTTGTAGAGTGGAGTAGGCGGGAGTAGAGTGTCTTAGAGGGGAGTAGAGTTCAGTGGCAGAGTGTGTCATAAAGGGCAGTGTCATAAAGGGCAGTGTCCTAGTGTGGAGTGGCGTGGAGGAGGGGGATAGGCTGGAATTAAATGAAGTAGGTTGGAGGGGATTCAGATAATGGGGTGGATTGGAGTAGATTGGGACGGATTGGCTTGAAGTAGAGTTGGTTGTATTGAGTGGGGTGAATTGGAGTGGGTGGACTAGATGGGGTGGATTGGAGTGAGATATGTGGATTGGAGTGATATGACTGGGGTGGAGTGGATTGGAACAGAGTGGGGTGAATTAGGGTAGAGTGGGGTGGATTAGACTGGAGTGGCGTGGATTAGACTGGACTGGATTAGGTGAATTGGAGTGGGGTGGATTGGACTAGAGTGGAGTTGGCAGGAGTGGGGTGAATTGGGGTGGGGTGGATAAGAGTGTGGTGGACTGGTTGGATTGGATTGAGTGGGGTGGACTGAGCTTGGGTTAGGGGATTGAATTGCGGTAGAGTGGGATGGATTGGACTGCAGTGGAGTGGGTTGAATTGAAATGAATTGGGTGGGTTGAATTGGATTGTTGTGCATTGGATTGGAGTGGGGTGCATTGGATTGGTGTGGGGTGGATTGTATTGAGGGTGGATTGGCGTGGTTTGGAGTTGAGTATATTGGAGTGAGGTGGATTTGATTTGAGTGAGGTGCATTGGGTTGAGTGTGGTGATTGGATTGGGGTGGGCGGATTGGATTGGGGTAGATTGAATTGATGTGGATTGGAGTGGGGTGGATTGGGGTGAGGTGGATTGGGTTGGAGTGATGTGGACTGGAGTGGAGCAAATACTTGGGTTGGAGTGGGGAGGATTGGTTTGGATTGGAGTGGGAAGGGTTACGTGGAGCAGATTGGATTGGGGCAGATTGTTTTGGATTGGAGTAGGGTTGATTGTGGTGGATTAAAGTGGGGTCGTTTGGGAAAAGAGTGGGGTGGATTGTATTCGAAGGATTTGATTTGATTGGGGTGGAGTGAATTGGTGTGGGTTGGCTTGGATTGTGGTGTGGTGGATTGTGTAGGATTGGGAGTAAGGTGAATTGTGATGAGTGGGTGGTTTGAATTTGAGTGGAGCAGTTTGTTTTGGATGGGAGTGGGGCCGATTGTTTTGGACAAGAGGGAGATCGATAGTAGTGGGATGGATTGGAGTGAAACGGATTGGAGTGGGCAGATTGTATTGCAGTGGAGCAGTTTAGAGTGGAGCAGTTTAGAGTGGAGCGGTTTAGAGTGGAGCGGTTTAGAGTGGAGCGGTTTAGAGTGGAGCGGTTTAGAGTGGGGCAGATTGGAGTGGGGCAGATTGGAGTGGGGCAGATTGGAGTGGGGCAGATTGGAGTGGGGCAGATTGGAGTGGGGCAGATTGGAGTGGGGCAGATTGGAGTAGGCAGATTGTTTTGCATTGGAGTGGGGCAGATTGTTTTGGAGTGGAGTAAGGCAGATTGCTTTGGATTGGAGTGGGAAAGATTGTTTTGGATTGGAGTGGGGCAGGTTGTTTTGGATTGTTGGATTGGAGTGGGGCTGATTGCTTTGTATTGGAGTGAGGCCTGTTGTTTTGCATTGGAGTGGGGCAGGTTACTTTGCATTGGAGTGGGGCCGATTGCTTTGCATTGGAGTGGGGCCGATTGCTTTGCATTGGAGTGGGGCCGATTGCTTTGCATTGGAGTGGGGCCGATTGCTTTGCATTGGAGTGGGGCTGATTGCTTTGCATTGGAGTGGGGCCGATTGCTTTGCATTGGAATGGAGTGGGGCCGATTGTTTTGGAATGGAATGGAGTGGGGCCGGTTGTTTTGGAATGGAATGGAGTGGGGCCGGTTGTTTTGGAATGGAATGGAGTGGGGCCGGTTGTTTTGGAATGGAATGGAGTGGGGCCGGTTGTTTTGGAATGGAATGGAGTGGGGCAGATTGTTTTGGAATGGAATGGAGTGGGGCAGATTGTTTTGGAATGGAAGGGGGCAGATTGGAGTGGGACAGATTGTTTTGGAGTGGAGTAAGGCAGATTGCTTTGGATTGGAGTGGGAAAGATTGTTTTGGATTGGAGTGGGGCAGGTTGTTTTGGATTGTTGGATTGGAGTGGGGCTGATTGCTTTGCATTGGAGTGAGGCCTGTTGTTTTGCATTGGAGTGGGGCAGATTGCTTTGCATTGGAGTGGGGCAGATTGCTTTGCATTGGAGTGGGGCAGATTGCTTTGCATTGGAGTGGGGCAGATTGCTTTGCATTGGAGTGGGGCAGATTGCTTTGCATTGGAGTGGGGCAGATTGCTTTGCATTGGAGTGGGGCCGATTGCTTTGCATTGGAGTGGGGCCGATTGCTTTGCATTGGAGTGGGGCCGATTGCTTTGCATTGGAGTGGGGCCGATTGCTTTGCATTGGAGTGGGGCTGATTGTTTTGGAATGGAATGGAGTGGGACCGGTTGTTTTGGAATGGAATGAAGTGGGGCCGGTTGTTTTGGAATGGAATGGAGTGGGGCCGGTTGTTTTGGAATGGAATGGAGTGGGGCAGATTGTTTTGGAATAGAAGGGGGCAGTTTGGAGTGGGGCAGAGCCTTTTGGACTGGAGTGGGGCAGAGCCTTTTGGACTGGAGTGGGGCAGAGCCTTTTGGACTGGAGTGGGGCAGAGCCTTTTGGACTGGAGTGGGGCAGGGAGTTTTGGACTGGAGTGGGGCGGAGCCTTTTGGACTGGATTGGGGCGGAGCCTTTTGGACTGGAGTGGGGCAGGGGGGTTTGGACTGGAGTGGGGCAGGGGGGTTTGGACTGGAGTGGGGCAGGGGGTTTTGGACTGGAGTGGGGCAGGGGGTTTTGGACTGGAGTGGGGCAGGGGGTTTTGGACTGGAGTGGGGCAGGGCGTTTTGGACTGGAGTGGGGCAGGGCGTTTTGGACTGGAGTGAGTGAGTGGGATGGACTGGAGTGGGCAGATTGTATTGGAGTGGAGCTGTTTAGAGTGGGCGGATTGGAGTGGACAGATTGTTTTGAATTGGAATGGGGCAGATTGTTTTGGATTGCAACAGGCTGATTGGAGTGGGGCAAATTGTTTTGGATTGGAGTGGGGCAGATTGGAGTGGGCAGATATTTTTGATTTGGACTGGAGCAGATTGTTCTGGATTAGAGTGGGGCAGATTGTTTTGGATTAGAGTGGGATGGGCTGGAGTTGGGTGGATTGGAGTGGACAGGTTGTTTTGATTTGGAATGGGGCAGATTGGAGTGGGACAGATTGTTTTGGTTTGGAGTGGGCAGATTATTTTGCACTGGAGCAGATTGTTTTGGATTGGAGTGGGACAATGCTTTGGATTAGAGTGGGATGGGCTGGAGTGGGGCTGATTGGAGTGGACAGATTGTTTTGATTTGGAATGGGGCAGATTGGAGTTGGACAGATAGTTTTGGATTGGAGAGGGGCAGATTGTTTTGGATTGGAACGGGCTGATTGTAGTGGGGCAAATTGTTTTGGATTGGAGTGGGGCAGATTGTTTTGGATTAGCGTGGGATGGACTGGAGTGGGGCAGATTGGAGTGGGACAGATTGTTTTGGATTGGAGTGGGGCAGATTGATTTGGATTGGAAGAGGTCCGATTGAAGTAGGGTGAATTGTTTTGGATTGCAGTGGGGCAGATTGGAGTGGGCAGAATGTTTTGGACTGAAATAGGGCAGATTGTTTTGGACTGGAGTGGGGCACGATTTTTTGGACTGGAGTGGGCAGATGGTTTTGGATTGAAGTGAAACAGATTGGAGTGCTGTGGATTTGAGTAGGTAGATGGATTTGGAATTGGAGTGGGGAAGATTGGAGCAGGCCTGTTTGGGAGGGTTGGAGCTGAATTGGATTGGGGTGAGTGGTTATGATTGGGGTGGTTTGGATTGGATTGAGTGGTGAGGATTGGTGTGGGGTAAGGTGGGGTTGATTAGTTTAGAGTTGAGCGGGCGCATTGGATTAGGGTGTACTGCACAATAATGTGTTAAATCCTCTTTTCAGAATTTACACATATGGAACAAACAGTTCGAGGCATGTGGGCTGCTGAATTCATATCTGTGCATAGTCCGCCACCTAGTGTTGGGTCCGGATGATTGCACATTGTTGTCCTGGAAGAGTCTTCGAAGTATCACGAGATAGGTGGCTCCACCCTGGACTACAGTGCGCATGGGCATCGCCTCCATCCCCAGATTGTTTTTTTCCGCCATCGGGTTCGGATGTGTTTTCGGTTCCCTCTATCGGAACCGATAGTTGTTCGACTTTTACTCGAGGCCAAAAGGTCTTTAGGCTGGGCGTCGGTATAGTTGCGTTCGGGTTTCTTACTGACTCTCAGCTCCGATCTCCTACAACCCTTCCACGTGCTTTCGACGCGGACGGGCCTACACTACACCCTTTGCTATGGAGCGGACTCCATTCAAGAAGTGTCCGCTGTGTCACTCTAAATACTCGCACCTCGACGTGCACCCCGTGTGCAATACATGCTTGTCACCGGATCACCGTGAAGACACCTGCATGGCGTGTTCCAAATTTAGGAGTAAGAAGACTCTGAAGATTCGCCGGGCTAATCGGCTCCAGGCTCAATTGTCGGCTTCGGCGCCCCCGCCTGATGACATCTTTCAGGAATCTGTCGAGGAAGCGGACGACGTACAAGGATCGGACTCTTGTCCCGCGTCTGAGGAAGAGACCTATGACGCGGATGAGGAGGCCTACGACGAAGTCTCCGGTGAGGTAGGGGACGACGAACTGATTTGTGCCACGATGGGTGATAGCTCGGAGGAAGAGCATCCCCAACCAGACTCCGGGGTTACTCCCCGTCATACGGCCCAGGTCGAGGGATCGCCTTCGGGCCTTACCCAAGATCTAACTTTAAGTCCTACGTCCCCGCCCCCGGGCCCGGTCACGGACATTTCTGCCAAGAAACCGAAAGTGAAGCCAACTGGTCTCGCCCCTTCGGATGCGAAACCGAAACCGAAAGTGCCGCTAGTGAAGAAGGTTCTGGAGGCGTCAACTTCCACGAAACCCAAAATGGCCGACTTGCAGAGCCACGCCAAGATGGCCGACCACAAGAGCCGCGCCAAAATGGCCGACCCGAAGCCTTTGGGGTCGGCGCCGAAGGTGAAGGCACCCGACGCGGCTGCGTCGGCACCGAAAAAGGTCGCGGACCCGAAGACGGCTTCGAAGAAGCGTCACGCCGACGGTGCGCCAGGCCATGGGGCGTCGGCACCGAAGAAGAGGCCTACCGACAACCGGGCTCTCGGAGACGAAGAGTCGCTCGAGACGGTTCAGCCCTCGGCATCCCTTACAAAGAAGGTGGGAGAATCCTTAAGGCGGATCCAACAGTCTACTGTGGTTCCCAGCCAGGACACTGTAGTGCCTAAGCCCACGCCAAAGCCTGCCAAGGAACAAACGCCCATTCGTTTTACCCTTCCTCCCAAGTCGGCGCCGAAGGCTTTCGCGCCTAAGCAGAGCGGACACTCTCAAGAAGTGTTGACGCCGAAGGCTGCATTGGTGGTATCGAAGCTTCGGCTCCAACCGCTGGCGGTGGAGGAACGTCGTGAGGTGATCATCGACGCCAACACCGGGAAATTATCGCTCCTCAAGCGAAAGATTACATCGGAGCCGGCCTTGGAACCTTTTAGGATTCCACTCATGAACAAGAGAGACTCTTCGGCTCTGATGGAACCTCTGTCTCCACAGGCCCCGGTACACTCGCCGGCACACTCCCCCGTGCCCGAGGTGGACGAGGAAGAGGATGAGTACAACTATCCTGCGTACTCGGATCCGGAAGAGGAGCATGTGCCCTGGACAGCAGGAGGCGACGCAGACGACCCGCAGTCGGGCCAGGACACTCAACTTTTCGCCGCGAAGACGTCCCCGACGGAGGACTCGGCGGCATTCAATGCATTAATAGAGAGAGCTGCAGCGAACCATGACGTCGAACTGCACTCCGACCCCGTGGATGCCGATTTCTTGGTCGACACCTTCTCGGTAGCCGAAAAACAAGTCAAGACACTGCCGATGCTTAAAGGGGTGCTGAAGCATGCACAGGAGGTGTTCAAGGAACCCACCCGGGCGCGGGTGGTCAACCCTCGCATCGACAGGAAGTATAAGGCGGCGCCCACGGACCCCACGTGCATTAAGGGACATTTGCCATTGGACTCCCTGGTGGTGTCCAACGCTCGAAAAAGGGCGAATTCGCAGACTACTGGTGATGCTCCTCCCCCAGATAAGGAATCCAAAATATTTGAGGCATCAGGCAAACGCATTGCTGCGCAGGCAGCAAACATATGGAGGATCTCTAACACCCAAGCCCTGCTTGCACGTTATGATAGGGCCCATTACGACACATTAGAGGCCATCCTGCAACACTTGCCTGACCAATACAAGGAGGCGGGGGAGATGCTCATTCAGGAGGGTAAACTTATAACAAATGCATCCATCAAATGTGCCCTTGACGTGGCAGACACTGCCTCCAGGGCTATCAATACTAGCGTTTTACTTAGACGCCATGCCTGGCTTCGAATTTCTGGGTTCAAACCCGACATACAAACCACTATATTGGGTCAAACAGTGAATCCTGACCATCTGTTCGGCCCTGAGGTGGATGCCTCCCTAGAAAAGATGAAGAAAGATACCGAAACTGCCAAGTCTATGGGGGCTTTGCAAAGCCAGCAGTTTCGGGGGAGTTCTTTTCGCCGCTCCAATTCAAGAGGCACCTCAAGGGGCCAGGCATCCCAGTCAACTCAATACTACAAGGGTAACACCCAGTCCTCGTATAACAACAACAAGGGCAGGGGTGGCTACAGAGGCAATAATATCAAAGGCAGGGGACGTGGAAACAATGCCTCCAGGTCCACCGCCTCCAACAAGCAGTGACGTCTTGTCACTCCCCCCCGATCACACGACACCTGTCGGGGGGAGACTCCAGCAGTTCCTGCCGGCGTGGAGGTCCATCACCACGGACAGGTGGGTGAGGTCTATTATCCAGTGCGGGTACTGTCTAGAACTTACGTCCATTCCACCGGACATACCGCCAAGAGGCCGTGCTATGTCCGACGAGCATTTGACCTTGTTGCAGCAAGAAGTACTGGTCATGCTGCAAAAAGGGGCAATAGAGCTCGTTCCATTGCAAGAACGGGGAACAGGAGTTTACTCCCTGTATTTTCTAATCCCCAAAAAGGACGGATCACTCAGGCCGATCCTGGACCTCAGGCCCCTGAACTGGTACATCAACTCGGAGCACTTCCATATGCTCACATTGCAGCAGGTGCTTCCCCTGCTTCAGCAAGGGGACTTCCTAGCAACGCTGGATCTGAAGGATGCCTATTTCCATATTCCCCTGCATCCTTCACACAGAAAGTATCTCAGATTCAAGATCTTAGACCAGCATTACCAGTTCAGAGTCCTGCCGTTCGGGGTCACCACGGCACCGAGAGTATTTACAAAGTGCCTAGCGACTGTGGCGGCGCATCTCCGTCGCCAGCACATCCATGTCTTTCCGTATCTAGACGACTGGCTTATTCAGGCAAAGACGGAGCAGCAGTGCGTGGACCACGTGTCACGCACCATTCATCTCCTGCACGATCTGGGATTCTCTCTGAACTACCCAAAGTCCCATCTCCAGCCCGCCCACGTGCGACAGTATCTGGGCGCGACGATCGATACTCTGGCAGCCACTGCGCAGCCGAATTCAGTGAGAATCGCCAGTATCCAGGCGCTGATCCAACGGTTCAGACCCCAGCACTCGCTTCCGGCGAAGGTGTTCATGCAGTTGATAGGCATGATGGCCTCCTGCATCTCCATTGTCCCGCACGCGAGACTACATATGCGTCCGCTTCAGGAGTGCCTAGCACGTCAGTGGACTCAGGCTCATGGGCAACTAACAGACCTAGTGTTGGTGAGCGGTCGGGCATACAACTCTGCATTGGTGGAATCCACAAAACCTTTGCAAGGGCCGACCATTCCAAGAGCCTGTCCCACAGATCATCCTGACAACGGACGCCTCTCTCCAGGGATGGGGAGCGCATGTACTCCACTACACTGTGCAGGGACTATGGACACTTCAGCAAAGGAAGATGCACATCAATGTGTTGGAACTGATGGCAATCTTCATGGCCTTAAAGGCGTTCAAAGTACATCTGTGCAACAAGGTCGTGTTGATCCGGACGGACAACATGACGGCCATGTACTACATCCAGAAGCAGGGAGGCACACACTCTCCACAGCTGTCTCATCTGGCTCAGAGCATGTGGAAGTGGGCCATTCAGAGGAACATCTTTCTCATGGCAGAACATCTCCCAGGCAAGGACAATCAAATGGCGGATCTGCTCAGCAGACACAGCCATCAGATGCACGAGTGGGAGTTACATCCATCAGTACTCCAACCGTACTTCCAAAGGTGGGGTCATCCAGAGATAGACCTGTTCGCCACAAAGGAGAACGCAAAATGCCAAAGCTTCGCCGCCAGATTCCCACACCCCCAATCACAGGGCAATGCGATGTGGATGAACTGGTCAGGCAGATTTGCGTACGCTTTTCCCCCAGCACCTCTGATACCGCTGGTGGCACGCAAGCTCAGGCAACACTGGATGACGCTCATCCTGGTTGCTCCAACGTGGGCTCGCCAACCGTGGTACACCACGTTTCTGGAACTCTCCGTGGTACCGCATCAAAGGCTTCATCTCACTCCCAGCCTTCTGACGCAGAGCCATGGCGACATTCAGCACCCAGATCCGCAACAGCTCAACCTGGCGATCTGGCTCCTGAAGTCCTAGAGTTTGGCTACCTTAATCTTCCTCCCGATTGCATGGACATTATTCGGGAGGCAAGAAAGCCCACTACTAGAGCTTGTTATGCGGCTAAATGGAAGAGGTTTGTCGTCTACTGCGTGGAGCACAGCATTGACCCGCTAGACGCTTCCATTCAAAACATCATATGCTACCTCTTTCACCTGTATCGTTGTAATCTAGCTTACTCTTCCATCCGCATTCACCTGTCGGCTATGGCAGCATACCTCCAGAATAGGCAGCACCTGTCACTCTTCAAGGTCCCTGCTATCAAGGCTTTTCTGGAAGGACTCAAAAGAGTCATTCCACCAAGGACTCCACCAGCTCCGGAATGGAACCTCAATGTGGTTCTTACAAAGCTGATGGGTCCTCCCTTTGAGCCACTACACTCTTGCGAGCTGCAATTTTTAACCTGGAAGGTTGCGTTCCTAGTAGCAATCACATCGCTACGGAGGGTCAGCGAACTGCAGGCGCTCACCATCCAAGAACCTTTCTTCCAGGTACATGCTAACAGGGTGGTGCTCCGCACTAACCCTAAGTTCTTACCAAAAGTGGTCTCACACTTTCACATAAACCAAACCATTGAATTGCCGGTGTTTTTCCAAAACCCAGAGACGCTGGCGGAGCGGATGCTCCACACCCTTGATGTAAAAAGGGCTTTGATGTATTATGTGGACAGGACAAAAGATTTCCGCAAAACCCAACAACTTTTTGTTGCTTTTGCCACACAACACAAGGGAAATGCAATCTCCAAAGCAGGAATAGCTAGATGGATAGTAAAGTGCATTCAGATCTGCTACGCTAAAGCAAAGCGCACTCTCACTATACCACCGAGGGCCCACTCCACTAGGAAGTTGGGGGCCTCTATGGCTTTCTTAGGTAACATTCCCTTAGAAGACATCTGTAGAGCAGCCACATGGTCTACCACTCATACTTTCACTAAGCACTACTGTGTAGACGTGCATTCAAAACAACAGGCAGCTGTTGGTCAGGCTGTTCTAAAAACACTTTTTCAGACTGCTGCAGCTGGCACGGGCGGCCGCCGCTAATGGAGGGACTGCTATGTATTCTATGCACAGATATGAATTCAGCAGCCCACATGCCTCGAACTGCAAATGCTACTTACCAGTATGCATCTGTTCTTGGCATGTAGGGCTGCTGACATTCATATCGCCCACCCTCCTCCCCGGCGCCTGTAGCAGCTGCAGTATGTATTCATATACACATATATGCTCATAGCATGGTCATCACTCACTTCTCACTCCATCTCTGCCAATGGCTAAAAACAATCTGGGGATGGAGGCGATGCCCATGCGCACTGTAGTCCAGGGGAGGAGCCACCTATCTCGTGATACTTCGAAGACTCTTCCAGGACAACAATGTGCAATCATCCGGACCCAACACTAGGTGGCGGACTATGCACAGATATGAATGTCAGCAGCCCTACATGCCAAGAACAGATGCATACTGGTAAGTAGCATTTGCAATATCACTTGCAATACTTAGAACAACAGTATCTCAAGCGAGCGAGGGCATGCTCTGGCAGGTTCAAACCTAATACAGACAGCAGTTTTGGAACAAGGTGTGTGGGTGTTTGTTTTAATGTAGTTCCTCTACATACTCTATGATTACATACTTCATGATGACGCTATAAACTCTATGATGGAAACATTGTTGCGTGTTAGAATTTGCCAGCCTGGATGTGTGGATTGGAACAAATGAGAACATGTTGCCATAAGTGAACAACTTACTTTCATACCTTGTAGTATCTCATGGTATGTTGGTGAATAAACACATTCATGAATGTCTGTATCGCATCTCTGTGCACTGTATCTGCCAGCTGCTCGGTGTTCCTGGTTGAGTGTGCATATAGAGTGCAGAAGAGGTGAGTTTGGATGGTGGGTGGGGTTGTTAATCTGAAGGAGACCCGGTTAGACTTCTTGTGGATGTTCACGGGAAGCTCATTCAGAAGTCTGTTTAACTTCGTTGGAGTTGTGCTTTGTTCAGGAGCCATGGAACAGATTGTGGTAGCAAGGGCCTAGGGCGACTCAAGGTTGGCATTATTTTTCTTCTAAGGTATTCCGTACTTTCACTTTGAGTCTGGCTGACCGCATTAAAGAGAAATGTGGCATACTTAGAGACCTGATGTCAGACCTTGGTTCTGATTCACATAGCTTTGTGTGGAGCGGCAAGTTACTCCAGGAAATTGAGTATTACGTTCTGCTTATTTACAAGGCGATCTTAGGTAATTGAATTGACATGAGTGGCATGGAATTCCAGGCCCTGCCAACACTGTTAACTTTTTTAAAGTTCCAAGTTATACAAAGGTGATCGATCACAGGACTAGATGTATGGGAAGAGTTATCTGATCTTCACTCACTGTGTCCCTCCCCGCCTTGCCTATTTCTAGGCTGTTCTAGTTCTGACCTTGACTTAAAAAAATAAAATCTGGTCACCTTGCTTCACAGTGATATCTCAAACTGCCTGGTGATGGCTCCAGTGTTTGCCCAGACTCAAGTTGGAAGGTGTCTCATCAACAAGACGGACATTTTCCACGAAGTTGTCTGTACTACAAATGTCTCCACAGATGTGTTGGCCTTGTAGGATCTCACAAGATGACACAGGAGAGTTTGCTGTTTCCAGCGAATTATTGCTTGTCTTACGTAATAATTCACTATTCTTTCTCAACTTCAAAAACAAAACGTAGCTTCAACAAATTTAGTCCTGTGCAGATGCTTGAATGTCTTTTTGACATAAACCCATCAGCCCCACCTTTGCAAGGGAATTGTCATTGCACACCTATTAAGTAATATTCCTGTCTTTTTGACATAACCCCATCAGCCCCACCTTTGCAAGGGAATTGTCATTGCACACCTATTACGTAATATTCCTGTTCGGCTTGATGTTACACCTTTGTTTATTATCCCTATGAGGTTGACATGCTTGCACCATCAAGCAAAACACGGCTGAAGGCCAACACATCCTCCGTTCAATTTACCACTGCAAAATCCACAACTTTAAAACCTCATTACATCCACTTGTTTCTTGTTTATATTGGTGGAATTGACTTGTCCTGATCCAGGAGGGTCATGCCTGTCGAGGTGCAGGGTATTTTCTCAGGTACCACTTTAGGAATAGTCACATGAAGAGAGTTGGTGTAGTTAAAACTAAAGTTCATGATTGTTCTCAGAAATACACTTTTGCTCTCTAGAGTGACGAAGGGTAGTATGTGTTCAAGAGACACTGAGAGAGCAATGAACGGCCCACTGCCCAGAACTGTACATAGAGAGTAATTTTTTGAGTTGGAGGTGACTGGAGATTGGAGTGCTGTGGACTTGAGTATGCATTTGACCTTGGTGCTTAAGGCGATGTTATTTACTATGGTGACTAGCTAGGCAAGTTTTAGGGGGAGATAGGTGTTGCTTCAAGTGTGTATATTTTATTATGGTATACACAAATGAAGCTCAGGTGTGTCCTGTCCAAAGCTTCAGAATCTACGTTCTTGTCTTCTGTCTTGCGGCACAATTCCTTGTCCACTTGTAAAAGTGTCCTTTATTCTTTCCCTTTCCCTGAAATGGTGTTCTCAGTCAAAAACTGAAGTGTAAATGTCTGTGAGGAAGTGAAGGATTGAGCTATGCCTTTTAAAACAAGGATTTTTACAATGCAAACGGTCTTGCATTTACGCCATACCTATTGCATTGCAAATGGTAGGAATCGCAGACAACGGGAGAGCGGGCAAGGGAGCGGGAGAAGGCACGGACCACAGGCGTGCCAGGGTGGGGGAGAAGGCCTGGACAACAGAAGGGCTGGCGGGGGAAAGAAGGCACAACAACCGGAGGTGGGGTGGGTGGGGAGTAAAGAAGACACCCAAGCATGTCGTGCCTGCTGGAGAAGACCCTCATTAAAGAAAATAGTGCTCACAGTCTAAATAACACGTACCGTGTAACAACCGAGGTAAAGGAGCCAGTCGCCATGGGCGGTGACAAATGAAGAGGAGGCGGTACTAGGAGGGACTAACAAGCCTATTGACGAATCAGAAGCCAGCATTTAGAACGGAAAATGGCACAAGCCAATGGCAAATATGGGCAGAGAGTGGGCGGGGCTTCCATTCCCTACTCCTCTACAATAATTCTCGCAGAGCAGTGCATGCGCACTGACTCTAAACTCGACCTAAAACATTTTTTTTAAGGTATGTAGAAAGATTAACACTAAGATGAAAATGTCAAAGGGTGGTCAAATGCATGCTTAATGGTACTTGTACTGTTTTTTGTTTGTTTTGTGTATATATGTGTATATATATATATATATATATTTTTTTTTTTTTATATATTGTAGCACACACCATGTACAGATGGGGAGGTTACATAAAGATGTATTGAGGATATGAGTAGGGGGGCATTGGTACAGAAAGCCTGTTTTTTCTTGGGGTAGGGGCCTACCATCTATATGTTCTAGTCTCACTGTTGTAGCTGCAGTGTACCTGCCAGCTGAGATTTGGTCAACAGGGCAGTACTCAGCTCCCGTTTACCAGGTCATAGGAAGTCCTCATACTGGAGCCGGAGCACCAATCCTGCTGATATGATTTTCTTGGCCTGGCAGTCCAGTGCAAAATCTGTGCTTTAGGACGTTGCATAGTGTCTGCCCTCTTCACAAACTGCTCCGTTTGTTCCTCTCTGGTAAACGTGCAACGCTTTGATGCACTTTTGGCTAGATCGGCACTCCATAGATATCCTAAATATGAACGAGGAAAATGAAAACTTTAAGGCCGCACTATTCCTCCAGAGAGGTATTTTTCATTTTAGCAGTATTGCAGGATTTGTCTTGTTAATGCTGTTTGACAAATCTTGAGTTTTTAGCGTCTGATCTATGCAACTCCCGATGTGCCCGGCTTGCACGAGTAGTCGTTATAACCGTAAGCATGCTCGTGTTCCTGGTCAGCTGTTCGCTTGTTTTGGGAAAACGCTTGCCTGATATTAGAGGCTTGCTACCAACCGTTGGCTCTCGTTTTGTTGTTTCCACGAGGTTTAGGATGAGGCATACCGTTGGGAATATATAGGTAAAGCATACAAACCATGGGAGCTTATATTATTCCTGGAACCTCTTGACGTTGCTAAAGTATAGCTGGCTCTAGGGAGTACAGGTGTCTGGCAAGACGTCTGCGGAGGCCCAGTTTCTTCGCCATCTTGTTCAGTGCAAGTTGAGGTGCGCATGCTGCATGTGATTGAACGGCGAGCTGGTGGATAATCACATTTTTGCCTTATTTTAAAAAATGAATCTACTGTTGCTGTACTCACAGAATCGAGAAGAGGGAGAAGAAAACGTTAGGGATGCAATAAAAATAAAGAAAGAACATGCAGTACGTGAGCAAACTAATATTAATCTATTAATTTCCATGAACCTGAACGCAAGAATGTGAGAAGCGTGCACACGCCTTGTGACTGCTGTGCATCGCCTGAGGTGCAGGATGCATCCATCATAAAACGGTTGCGTATTTGGTGGCAGTATGTTTCTTTCTCCCTTAGTAACACTTTACAATGTAACAATGAACATGTTTAAACGCCTGGCAAGATTACAAGGAAGCTGTTATTTGGCGACTGATACAGATTGCCATACATTTCCACTCCACCCCTTCTCTATCTGTTCTTGCGTTGGAAAGAGGGCATAGTCTAAACTTTAAAGTACCTATCATTCATTATTGCATCAATTGCTCCACATAGGGCCTTTCCGGGAATGTGAGCAGTAACACAGCGTCGTTTTTAGCCTTGGTTTAGAGGCTCCTTTAGCTGGGCAAACCGCATCAAGTAATACAAAAACACAAATAAAAACACATGCTTAGTTAGATACATAAAGAGGATTTGGGAAGCCCTGTCCATCCATTGGTCTGGTTAGCTGTTACTCACATTTAACTTCCACCCACCACAGAATACAGCATAGGACAGTGGGTCAGGCTACTTCTGCCACTAGCCCTGTGCATTGTAATTGCATTTTGCCTCATCACGTGCGCATTTGCCTAAGAAGTGCACTTAAGTGCCAATACTTTTCATTTACCAGTGTTTTTTTCACATTCGTTATACATCTTTATTTATGTTACATTAGCCTTGTATATTTGCATTGTTTTAAGATTAAAGTTAAACCCACTAGTACATGTTCTTTTCACCAATAATATATTTATTACTTTACTTCTAATTCAGCATCTCCAGTGCACTACCCTATTACTCGCCCTATACATTTCTCAATATAAACTTTCCCTCCACTCTCTTACTCATCCCAAACCCCATTCTACTTCTATCACCCTCAAAACAACCCTTTCTAGACTCTTCCCACCTCTACCCCTCCTTGTATCATCTCATACCTCTTTTACCATTCAGATCTCTCAAACAAGCCTTTCTAAACCTTTCCTTCTGACTCGTCCACCTCCGCCTCCACTTTACTCATCCCAAACCTCCTCCTACAGCTATGAGCTCCAAATACCCCCCCACTTTCTAGACTATTTCCTAGACTCTTTCCTCTTCTATCCCTCAGCTATCCTTTTCAATCCGACTACCATATCCACAGCTCAAATTAATTTCAAATTTCCCTTTACAAATTCCCCACTTATCCTGCTTTTGGGTTCCGGAGTAGTGAGCTACCTGCCGAAAAGCCCTTCAATATCTCATCAGGGGTGGCAAGTGTTATATAAATGCAAACCCTTACCTCTTCAATCCCTCCACTATCCTTTTTCAATCCAAATAACAAACTCGCATGTCCACCACTCACATTAATTTAATATCTCCCTATACTAATTCACCATTAATCCTTTTTGGGTTTCAGAGTAGTGTGCTACTCGCCGAAAAATCACTTCAACTGCTTTTCAGGGGTAGTAAGCGCTATATAAATTCAATTACAATTGTTCTGTGATGTGCTGTAAAACTAAAAATGAATTGTAATCTTTAGATTAATATTGCAAATGTGTGGCTGCCCCGTTTAGGTAGTAGCATGTTTTTAACGTTTTTATTTTTGTGGTATTTGCTTCCAATATTTTTTTTTTAAACTAGCACCAACTTGGAAATCCCAGTCATATTAGCTTTTTCATTGCTGCCTCTGTTTGACAGAAAGACTTGTCAGATTGTGTAGGTGCCTAGAAGGCGTCAAACACGCAACCCCTAGTATCTTTCTTTGGTTGGTTTGGTTTCGAACATCATCATTTTTAATTCTCTTCTGTTGCAGAGGGTTTTGAGAGCCATAGAGCATCACTTTTAGTGAATTAGTCACTGATCCTGGAAAGTGCACTGCATAAACTATTGGTCTCAAGGCGCTAGTCACAGCCATCATAGACCTTCATTCCCTCTTAAATGGCATCTAGTCCAGATGTTACTGATTGCGCCAAATACTACTGCTCCATCGGACAGATTAACATTAGGCCGGATAATTGCCATTTTCAGGTAGCTGTGCCTTTTCTTCATCAACATAATTTGTATCTTCAGCCAATCAGAGATCCTGGTGGTAGCTCTCCTGTTCATCTGGTGTTCTTCAAGGCAGGCTTAATGTATCAGTGCTCTTGACCAAGAGTCATCCAGCTGCTTCTAAACCTGGTTTGCTACCCTGACCCCCATCCCACAAATGCTCATCTGGTCATTGTCGTCACATTTCTGTAAGGTTTATCTGAAGTGTAGATCCAATCCGCTGCTCGGTCAGTTATGGTGTAATCTAAAAGTGGGTTGTGCTGGGTTGAAATGTTCAATTGTTTCAGCTCCATGAAGCTCTCTGTTGTGCTGTTTATGATAACATTGATGGTGTTTGAATTTGGTGAATATGTGTTTTGTTGTTGTTCCTCGATTGTATTTTGTAGGCATGCCTTGGAAGGGTGTGATTACCTGATGAGTTGCAGTATTAACTTCTCCAGTTGGTTTTCTTCCAAATAAATCTTTTTTTTTTTGTGGTTCCCCGTAGCTTCGGATAACCCAGATGAATAGCTCCTTGGTAGCTGGGTTGTTTGATTTTGCAGTCACTTATTCACTCGCGGTAATGTGTATCTTCGTGTGTTTTAGTGATTTGCTGGCCCAATGTGCGTTTTCAAGAAACTGAACTTACAGTTGTACTTCTTAGATGAAATATTTAGTGATTGCAACAGCTGTAGTAAACATCTCCCCCAAAGGTAATCGTTTGCTATCAGGAGCATGCTGGTTGACCCACTAGTCGTCACAAGAGCTGAACAGCTGGGAGAAGATTTTGATCTTTAGAGGTTATAACCAATGATTTGTGACAGTTCCTCATTGTCCTAAGAGGTTTCCGCTGGCTCCAGTGTTAGTGAATGCTCTCAGTGTGCTGGATGCACTCCAAGTCCTTGCCGTGCAGGACGATGGAGCAGGTGGAGTGAGTAGGATTGGATGAAACACAGGCTAATAGATCTGCTCCTTGGGCGACTTTCATGGCAATATTTGTTTGAATGGCAGAGCCAAAAAAACAGGAAGGGCAAAGGGAACAGTAAATTTAGGCTCTCAGTGTGTAGGCGTTTACTCATGTAAGCCAGGAAAAAATATGTTAGGTCTTGCTTGCAAGAGCTCATGCACTCTCCTTTTCAAGACATATTATGTACAACAAGGGGCTTGCCGCCTGCCCATTGTTTGCCACTAGTTGACTTCTTTGTCATTCTTATTTGTTGCCTAATAATTGGGCAAGGTGTGCCGGCGGCCCCTCCTCTTCGGCTAGAGCATGGACCAAGTACAGATTGCTGTCTTTCGACTGATCGAGGTACTTTTATTATTTTTTTATAATTTCTTCTTCGTGTTGGTTTTTCTCCCTCCCAACCCCTAGGCGAGACCTAAAAGGTGCTATTGTGAGTCCAGCGCTGTCCGCGTCGTATCACTTTTTTTTAACTTTCCCGTTTCCCATTCCTTCCCACCCTCCCCCTCTTGCCTTGTTGCCCACTCCCACCCGCCATAGGAAAAGAAAAAGTGCTCCCCGTACCGATCTAAGGGAAATATGCCCACCTTTTTGTTTTTTTGTTTTATTGTCTTTTTGTGCCCATTCTAGGTTTCATTTTCTTCTGTGTTCACATGTAATGGTTGTGAGTCTACTTTGGGTTGGTATCTGTTTGCTTATTTTTTACAACTGCTTAAGTGACGCTTGGTCAAATTTTCTTGTATTATATGTAGTGATGCATTGGCCAATGTGACTTGATTCCATAAAAGGCGCTACACGGGTCCGCTTTTCTAGATGCACCCACACAAGTATTTTTTTGCGTCGTATAGAAATGCTATGTTTAGTGTAGGAGTGTAGGATCTGCTTACTATGGTTACCCCCACTATTCGCTGGTGTTTCACTGTTTCTCGACTTAAGTCTGGCTGGGACCCTGCTAACGAGGACCCCAGCCTAGCTGCTTCCTCTCTAAATTGATTGCATGTACATTAGGTACACTCCAGATTGGTTACTTGGTTACCCTTGTGAGTCCCTAGTATATGGTACCTTAGGTAGTAAGGGCATAGGTATCCCAGAGGCCTACCAGGGGCTGAAGCATGTATTATGCCACCCCTGGGAAGTCTTCCAAAATGGCATCACAGGTCTGCTACTGCAACCTGGGTAAGGTGGTGCAGGCACCCCTTACTAATAAATAGATTACCTATATCTACCTTTAATCACTGATGCACATACACTTATCAGTCACTCCTATGGCAGGCCTTATCAATCCTGAAGGCAGAGTGCTTGGTTTTGTGTGAGAGAGTGCCCATGCATGAGCTGGGCCCCTCTGCAGCTTTCGGAGCCTATTCTCTGAGGCTGTTCTGTGATGCAGCCAGACCATATACTCTTAAGTGCATTATAACCACGTGGTAAATGCTAACTTTGGAATGGCTGCATGGAAACATGTTGTGTTTGGAATCCTACCCTAGAATTCCACCCTTCTAGAGGGAGAGACATGTACACACTGACCTAACCAGTAATAGTTTAAAAGAACCCTAGCATCACAAAATGGATGCTGCAGCCACAGACATGGGTCTTACCTCCTGCTGCTGGACGAAACTCCATCAGGGGAGGCCTGGACAATAGATTTCCTGTCACAGGGAGGTGTAGCCACCTCCCAGACAGGCTTTATTGTATTAGGGCTGGGTGGCGGCACTCTGAGATTGCTTTTCAGACAGTGCTAGGGGCACAGTAGGTGTCCCTGTGCATACCCCAGTTCAAACCGGTTGCAGGGGCGCTCAGCCCCCGACCTCTGGCACGAAATTGGACAAAGGGAAAGGGGTGTAGCCGCCCCTCCTCCTAGATCCTCCCATAGGTGGGTCCACAGAGTATGTCCAACCCCTTTCTTCAGTATAAGTAAGGGACCCCTGGCAACAGGACTTTAGATTATACCTGGACAAAACTCTGAAGCTGAATCCTGAATCTTCGAAGCTCTACTCCAGACTAGAGGACGGAAGAATGTCCTTTGGGGTCAAGGAGTGACTCTCCTGTTCAAACAGGCACCAAAGAAGCATCTTGCCGGTCTGCATTTTCAAGGCTCCTGCCAGATCCCAAAGTATTTGCGACTCAGGACACAGACTTCTAGACTTCTCAGAGGCCGACACGAGATCCCAGCAAAGCTGAGACCCGCAGCCCTCACGAGTGACGTGGGACCGTGACTCCTGGACACTGTGCGCATTTGCTAGTGCATCGACTTCCCGAGCTTTCCCGAAGTTGTGCATTGGACTACTTGTAGTCCAAGCCCCGAGCACCATCTGCACCGAAGATTGTGGGTCTACACTCAACGAGTGTTGCGTGAGCCCGTTTCTAGCATTTGTGCTCAAGGCCCCTTCGCTATCCCTGGTCAGTCTACTGGTAGGTCCCCACAAAGGTAACTCTACTTTCCTTTGGGTTTCCCTGGTTGCTCCAGACGTGCCCTGACTCCCCACCAAGGGGCGAGTCGCTCACACGTTGCTGGTCTGCACCAAAGCCAATCTTTGTTTCCTGCGTGGGCTGCTGTTGCCAAGGCTTTTTGGGTCCAATTCGGAAACCGACACCACAGCACTCGACATCCTTGGTGGGACAGCTTGAATCCAGCACCTGGTCGTCGTTGACGCCTCCTGGTCCTCGTGGCTGAAGAATCAAGCTTCGCCTTCTTCACCTGCAAGCACCCGACATCGGTGGGCATCCACTCATCGCCTTCCTGGTCACTGGCTAGTGACCCAGACTCTGTCCCCTCTGCTTTCAGGTTCTTCTCATCTTCGATCCAGGCTTGGATCTCTCCGGACACTTTCCGCTTGGTCGGCAGCAGCACTTTTGCAGCAACTTGCCATTGAAATCAACGACAAAAGACACCTATGCACCCGGCTTCCCTGGGTGAGGTAACTCAAGTACTACGGTACTCACGTGGGTGTTGACTCTAGAACCTCCTAGTTCTAAAGGGGTTTGCTTTAAGTCCTCTTCTAAGTGTCCTTTAACCTTAAAATTCCAACAGCGACTTTCCCCTTAGAAGTTAATGGTGATTCGAGGCTTTGTTCAGACGCTGCACGCGTCCCTCCGTGGGTCGCCTGTGTCACTACTTTGGGTGGTTCCTGGTGGCCCCAGCGGTTCTACAGGCTCTAGGCCTGGTCTCTGTCAGTTGTGGTTCTTATACCACTTTCTTAATATATGGTTTGGTACGCCCCTAGGGCTCAACGTATATTGTGCTAATTTACTGGGTGCTCATTAAGTTTACTGAATGTACTTTTGCCTCTAGCCTCATAAAGAGACTAGAGAAAAGTGTTTAGAATAAATACGTATATTTTATATATATACCTAGTGTGGTTCTCCTTTCATTTGGTCATTCACTGGATTATAGACTGGTAAAACAAGCTGCTTTACATTCCTCAAAGACTTAGCCTGAAAGCTGCTCTCCACAGCTACTACTAGGATAGCTTTCTATAAATGTTGTCTTTAACCTACCATCAATAAGGGTCGTTTGGACTGGTGCAAGGTGCCAACTAGAATAGTGGACAGCATATGCCGGGCCAACTTCTCACACTCAGGCATTTCTATCTTCATGCCTCAATTGCTCTTGAGGTTTTGTGAAGTGAGGCAAAGTGCGGATGAAACACCGAGAGAGGGCGGCCAGTTTTAGAGTGCCGGGTTGATCTACCAGTGGTGCTCTTTTTTTTTTTTTTTTTTTTTTTTTAAGGTGTGGTACGTTCGAGATAATAGCCATGTTTCAAGTTACCAAACTTTAAACCTTAACTGTGAAAAGTAGAATAAATATACCTGATTATGGGACAAGGTTTGTTTTTTTAAAAACGTGCTATGACACGCCCATCGCTTTTTAAAAACTTTTATCCATGCTGCACAGCAGCTGCACTGTTATAAAACATGATTAAAAAACATTGACAAAGTCAATTGCTCTCGCATAGACGAGATCTATTGATTTTACCAATGCTTGTTTTTCTCTTACCTCTACAAAATCTGACCTCCCCGGCTTCTGTCTACTGTATATTATATTCCCAATTCTCCCTAACGTGGTTGAAGTATTGATGTCTGATCTGGCAGTGGAAATGATTTTGAAAAGGTTTAACAAAAAAAAGCTTTAAATAATTTAGTAAATCTGAGTGAAAAAAGTTGTTTTTAAATATAAATCATTTGGCACAATAGTTATTTTTCTCCTAAAGTACATAAAAACGTGTTTAATTTATTAACTTGGAGTTGGGCACAGACATTGGCACAAGCCTTAGCGTGATTAGGAGAGTAACGTTGCAGTGACCCATAGTCGTTCAGTTGCACGCCTTACATGTGTCCTTTATCGTTGATTCGCATTAACAGCGTGTGAGTCACAATGTGGACAAAACAAGTCAAAATGCGGCGGTGACATCTAATTTAGAAAATGTTTAGTAGTCAACAGGCGCGGTGCGCGTCCATTGGGGCGTGGGGGCGTAGCCCCCACGCCCGCAGCTCCCTCGGCGTTTTAATTAGTTTACTTAAGTTTAAAGACGCTGAGGGAGAACTGACAATCATGTCAGTCAGAATGACGGCGGACTGCCCACCCCCTTCAGAGACTGAAGGAGGTGGGCGGTCTGGCATCATGTTGACTGACATGCATTGTCAGACATGGGGCAGCAGGCAGCAGCACAACACAAGTGCGCATGAGTGGGGACGGAGAGCGAATTTTTAGCCTGTGCCCACTCATGCACACTTGTGTTTGCACTGGCTTGCGCATGCCCATTAGGAGACCCTCGGTCTCCTAATGGGCAGGCGGCGGGCGAGGACTAACCGTGCCCCTGCAGCGCCAGGATTGGTTATGGGGGTTGCCACTCCAGTGCTTCTGTGCCTGTTTGAAGAGGCGCCAACGCGGACCAGGAGCAGAGGCGGTCAGGTAGTTTTCAAAATTGTTTTCTCCCTCGGACCCCCACCCCTGCGCGATCCCCCCCTGCGACTACTGCGAACCGTGACTGACACTAACTCCTCCTTTCACCCACCTGGGGGTAGTAAAACTGAAATCACTTTAAATGGGGGAAATTATTTACTGTATGTGGTTTGTCTATCTCAAATATCTCGCGTAAAAACGCTGTACAGCATTGTGTCTAGAAGCAGCGCAGCGCCCTCTAACAGGCCCTTTGAATCAAGGCGCTACCTCCGTCTTCAGACTCACCGGGTGTCTTCAGCAGTGTGTCGCCCTTCGACGTGTCATAGTCCTCTGGCTCGGGTTCCTCGTTTAGCGGCTCAAGGTCCCTGTCTGAGGGCTCCTCGTTCTCATTGAGTCTTTCGGGGTCCTCCTCAGCAGTCTCGCTGTTGCCCCCTCGTGAGCTGATGGAATCTAGGTGGGACTGGACGATGCACTGGACAGCTTCAAACAAAGCATCATTAAATGAGGAGGTGGCCAAACATTGGATAAAAGAATAACTGTAGGCCCCCTGCCGAATTACCTGGAGATGCAGGAGAATATATAGAAGCAAAGTGGCAGAACACGCTCTTCCCTGGGCTCGTTAATACACAAGGCTGCGCTTTGCCCGAAATTTATACTGCGCACATGGTGCCTCTGCGAATGTCCCTAATGATTCATAAGAAATCGTTCCTCACAGTCACTCACATTGTTTCAGGCTTTCCAGGTTTTCGTGCCTTCCATTTAGACGAGTAAGTATATATTTCATTGTTGATATTATTTTGTTACCAATACTATATATAATTTTGATGGTGATGTTGACTATTATTATTAGCTAAGTCAATGTGTGGGTAGAATAGAATGGGACGGAAAAAGGTGAAGCATAAGCAGCGAGACCCCGTAGCATCAAAAGTGAAAAGGTATATTTAGATTTTGGTCCTACAGCTCATGTTATGTTATGTTTACTGTGTCTTTTATAGCGCTCGGCTACTCAGAGGAGTGTCCCGGCGCTTTTATTTATAACCTGTAACAGAAAACACAACGGGGCAAATAAAAAAGAGACCAGAAATCATAAGAAAGAGCAAATCTAGAGAACAAAAAGCCAAGTTTTAAGGCCCTTCCTAAATGCTAGCAGGTTGGAAGTGCTGCGCAGTGACACGGGCATCATTAAACTTGGAAAGCAGTCAGCTTTAATTCTCCGAGACCGCTGAACTTTGCCTATCTCCTTGATGTCGGTAATAAGCTGCGTGACTCATGAAGCCCTTGGGTCAAAGATCTTTCAGGGAGAGTGACAGTTCTAAATTTCACCCAGCCTTACTTTACGGCTTGCAAGTCGATGCTCTGCACTTTTTCATTATGGATTTTTAAATATACCTAGCATTGGCACGCTACCTCAGAAACCTTTAATTTGCTCTTAGGAGAGAGTTAAAATGGCAAGGTAAACCATAAATCCTCTAAATCCGTGACCCTCCGTAGTTGTGAGGTTCTCAAGGCCAGATCGGGCTTTCTATTTTATTCACAGACAGCAGTGGGCTCGGTTTCCCTTTCTGGCAATCAGAGGGCGTGAGCAGCAGCATTTGTTATCGACACGCAGGTACACCGTTCACTCTACTGTTTCTTCCATAGTCCCCTGTTCGTGTCGTGCCTCCATTCTTACTGTATCCACAGGCTGCATTGATCTCAGACTCTGGTTTGTGAGTAGGCACCCGTTTCTGTGACGTTTTGCTTCTATCGAGGGCCAGTTTTGACCTCTGTAAGCTATAAATTCGGCCCAACCACATGGAATTACAGCACAGGTGAGATGTTATCTTTTGGAAGATACCTTGAACAACTTAGAAGAAAACTCTTTGAGTGAATAAATATGTGAGAGATGTCTGTGTTTAGGGTGAATGGTGTAAACAACCAAACTTCCTTTCCAAAATGGTACCTACATAGATTTGTGTAGCCCAGTTGCATGTGTTTGGGAAGACTATGCTATAGCTGTTGTATATTTGTGTGTGTGAGAGAGAGCGAGAGAGGCTTGCACTACCGCATCTGCTTGGGCAGTTCCTTGCTGTTGGTGTTTTGTCTGCTGCTGTGCCCCCTGTTAGTGAATCTAGTTAAAACCCTTTGACTGAAATGGGGTGTTTGCAAACGTTTCGTTTTGATAACTTTATTGCGGTCATAGACCATAAAAGCACAGATAAAATATGTACATACACGGAATAGAATACATAAATAATTAAAAAGATACATGGTTAAAAAGTTATTAAACAGTAAGTTATCAAAATAATGGTATCAAACATCGCAATTGATCACAGTTTATTGCAATTCATTAGAGTGAGCCTTCTGCGCCACATACCATATAAAAAACGGGATACCGCAAACACAATAGAAGGGGAGGTGTCATATCTTAAAATTCTAACAGCTTGTACACATTGCCTTAAACCAAGACTTCTGCATAACGGTGCCAACCAGCATCTCCTTATTGTACTATAAGCTGGGCAGAGGAATAAAACGTGAACAATATCCTCTTTAGTGTTGTTACAGACTGGGCAAATTCCCTCTTCTCGTCCATTCCATTTGCAAGTAAATGCCCCAATAGGTAGGCAACCATGTCTTAATTGTGTATAAAGTTTTCTTGCAAGGAGAGGCTGTATTAAGTCCAAAAACTCCTCCCTCTTAGACACGAGTTTTACCTGCAAAAATTCTGTAGACAAACTGCCCAAAGTTGTCGAGCTATGCAGAAGGCTTAGGTTGTAATGTCTCAAGGAGGCCAAGAGCTCTATTCTCTTCACTCCCGGGCAGCTCACCTCAGGGGTCTCCCATAATTGGGGCATACCAATTTGATGTGCAAGGGCTTTGATATGGGCTAACCAAGGGATATTCTTGATCTTTAACTGCCCCCAGACTGCAGTGAATTCAGCTCTATAATCCTCGAGCTCAGGTACTGTCCAAAGCCTTCTCCAATACAGGAGAGGTCGAGCAGCTAGCAATTCTGAGATGGACTCTAGGCCTAGATCTAGTCTCAGGGGTGTGAGCGGGGTGCTCTGGGGGAGGACTATCGGGTTCCTCATAAAGGCCTGTTCCACCTTAAGAAGGCTTGGTGTACTCTTATGGCCCCAGAGTTCTGCACCATACATCACAGCTGGTCTAGCTTGTGCCCCATAAATCTCAAGGGCTGGGGCAACTGGCTTAAACAGGGTTGTTCTCTGAAACTTGCCAATGCCCCCTCCGATCTGCGCCAACCTCAAAGCAGATTTGGATACCTGTGGGCCCCAACTGAAATCTTCAGTCAGGGTGACCCCCAAGTATACAAAGGTTCTCACCCTTTCCAGCGGGACACCATTTAATACAGGGTTAGGGCGAGTGCGCTTTGGGGGATGAAAGATCATAAACTTCGTCTTTGCTAGGTTTATCTCCAATCCCCTCAGAGCATAGAAAGATACAAAACCGTCCAGGACCCTCTGGATACCTGATGATGTTCGAGACAACAGCAAGGTGTCGTCTGCGAACATCAGAGCAGGTACCCGGCCAGTGGCCAACCATGGAGCGTCACTGTCCCTGACCTTGTCCAGTTCACCCACCAGGCCATTTATATAAAGACTAAAGCGCGTGGGAGCCAGGGCACAGCCTTGGCGTACGCCTCTGGTCACGGGGAAGCGGGCTGATAATTCCCCGTTCTTCCCGCATCTCACCCTGGCGTAGTTCCCTGCATGGAAGCGCTTCAGGACGTCTAGCAGATAGGGCGGGAGGTCTAGTTCTTTCAGTACCCTCCATAAGCTCTCCCTGGGGACAAGGTCGAAAGCAGCCCGCAGGTCTACGAAGACAAGGTAGAGGCTGCCACCCTCTACTCTTACTGTCTTCCAAAAAAGGACCTGCAACCTAAAAATTTGGTCCAGGGTCGAGATTCCAGCTCTAAAGCCGGCCTTTAGGGTAGTCAATCATTTTTGCTCTTCCATCCACCCCAGCAATCTGTCCAGGAGGACTCGGCCCATTAGCTTCTGCGAAGTATCCAAGAGACTAATCGGCCGGTAATTTGATGGCACTAAGGGGCAGCCCTTCTTGAAGATTGGGACAATCTCGGCTCCTGCCCAGGTGTCTGGTAACTTGGCTCCTCAAAGGACAGCATTAAATAGAACAGCCAAGTACGGCGCCCAGATTTTTGGCTGGGAGCGGAAAAGATCTCCTGGTAATCTGTTGAGGCCTGGGGCTTTGTTAGGTAGCGGCCTGATGATCGCCGATTCCACCTCCTTAACTGAGATACTCTCGGTGTCTCCAGGGCCCACCCTCGCCCTGGCGTCCCACTGACCTATCGGATAGCCCAAGTCCTAGGCCCCCCACAGTCGATACTCATGCGGGGGGTCTGGGGCTCGGGACATCCAAACTTCCTTTCCAAAATGGTACCTACATAGATTTGTGTATCCCAGTTCCATGTGTTTGGGAAGACTATGCTATAGCTGTTGTATATTTGTGTGTGTGAGAGAGAGCGAGAGAGGCTTGCACTACCGCATCTGCTTGCGCAGTTCCTTGCTGTTGGTGTTTTGTCTGCTGCTGTGCCCCCTGTTAGTGAATCTAGTTAAAACCCTTTGACTGAAATGGGGTGTTTGCAAACACCTTGCCTGCCATAATTTTTGCCTTGCTCGTTATCCTTCCTCGCCATAAGGCATACTTCCCGAACCTTTACGCCCTACCACTTTCAAATGTCACCTGCCGCACCTGGTAACCAGTGTTTTAATTTGGCCTTGCAGTTAGCTATGAAAGTCTTCTGCAGCCTTTGAACCTTTAAACACCTATGGCAATTGATTGCGCTATATAAATCGGTTTCACCTGTAGATTTCCATGATGTGGTGCCAGTCCTCGGTTTATGTCTGCCCTTGTTTTATCTTTTAGCTGTCTCATTACATTATGAATGATATTCTTAGTTTGTGTGTATGCGCACACATGCAATGCTGACCTCTGGCCTTGGCTAATGGGCTGTCTGTTCAGAAGGCCTCCTCCAGCATACTTTACTGCTTGGGCACGAGGTTGCAGAGCTGTCTGGAATCTGTCTATGTAGGTCGGGACGAGCCTTTTTGCTTCCTCATTCTCTCAAGGTGTGTGTATGTGCTAAAGTATTTAATGCTGCATTCCGAATGTTGTGATGTGTCTTCCCGAGCTAACTCTTCACGGTAGTGCAAGTGTTGATTACATACAGGGTCACTGGAATTATGCGTTGCCGAGGCGTTTTTCTCATAATTATGGATCTGCCGCATGTGCCACATAATCTGCAGATTTTAACAAACAAATTGTTTCTGGCTCAACTGGTTCAAAAGATAATAAAAGCCAAGTGGCAGGTGTTGCCGCACAGTGGATGGGTCTTTTTACAGGCTGACTGGTCACTTTTCTATTGCTTATGCTATACTTTGGTAGTCAACTGGTACTATTGAAGTGCACCCTATGCCAGACAGGGCTAACAAGTGTAAAAATGAGAAAATAATTAAGTAATATTATCACCAAAGTGCCACATAAAGCTGCATAATCTGCCTATTCTTGCTGCATAATTTAGTCAACCATGACACATTATTTGGCCCTCCCTTCTACACAATTTCAGTCACATTTATAAAATAATCCCTTTAGCGGGTTTATATTGGGTGCAATCTCTTTAAAATAACTCCCAATGAAAACCTCACGAATATTTCTCACCCTGGATTTTTCAGACTTTTTTTGGGCAACGTGGTCTGGCACCATGCCCACCCCTTTACAACAGCAGGCAAATCCCCTGAGTTGTCTCGCATCCATTTAATATGAATATAAAAAAGTGATATGATTACCCTCTCTTGTCCTTTTTGGGAGCTTCTCTCCGCATTTCTATATAGTGCTATTAATTCGCAGTTTAGCTAGGAGCTGTGTGTGTTTGCACCGGTGAAAAGAGATCCTTTGTATGTTTGTGGGGTGATAATACAATTGGGTATGCACTACAGGATTGTTTATGCCTCCACCCACTCCACTCCCAAGCTTGCAAAATTCGGAATCATAACAAAATTATGGAATGTTTTGTTTTCATGGAAATGTGTGAAAAAAATGCATGCTTCAGCATGTTTAGGGACTTCCAGGGACCAGTAAATTGCACCCTTGCACTAAATTGGGTATTTTCAAACCAAAAAAGAAACAGGGTGACAGACACGTTGGATATCACCTCACTATGATACTGCAAATTATTTTCTAGAAATTGTGCACACTGCTGCAGCACCTGTCACCCTTTGGTGCCACTGACTACAGATTACAATACAAAGTAAACAAAAGGAGCTGCACCGAAGAAAATGAATTTAGTCTGTTATGATGTCTCCAAATTCTTTCTTTATTCCAAAATTCATATTCATTCATAAAAACAGCCAACACGTTTCGTTCCCAAATTAAAGCTTGTGGAACTTCATCAGGGCGTTTTTAAGTTGTAATCAATCGCGCCATGAGGATATATTTCGTAATACAATTTCTCCTTATGGTAGAGGTAAGCTCTAAAGGATAAAGCTTGACACCTTGATACTCATCATGACTCTCCTTCCCTGACGCCATGCGAGTAGCTCCTTAGTGTATGGTGAAAAGGAAATGGATTGTGCTTTTATTCTAAGATTAAAAGGCACAACTTTTAAATTAAACAGAGAAATCTATACAAAATTGTATATTTTATTGCTGATAACGGGACATGACGAAATAGTCAAAGCCCATTTTTTGCTTGGCCCGCCAGACATATTTTGGAAAGCTGCAGTTTGGGATTATTAATGGTGGTTGAGTCGAATTTAGCACTGGGCGTCTTGACCACTTTACATTGATTGCTGTGCTGCACAAACTGCGTAACGTCCAGCAATTTATATTCCACATGAAACTGTGTACAGCCGGTGCACTGAACCATACCTTGGATACAGCGCCAATGTCTGTGCTTTAAGTTGTTTCTCGCTGGCTTGGCCATTGTCTCTGGGTTTCCCGCCGTGGTTTTGTTTTTCTTGTATGCATTTACCATAACCCCAGCCTGTCACATAGTGATCTCAGAGCTCTGGTTTGGCAGGACGGGCTGGTGCGGATTCCAGCACACAAGGATGTCTTCATAACATCCAGGTGGCGCCTTGCCTTATATTCTGCTCGCTCTCCTGATCCCCACTGCTAATAGTGCTACTGCTCATGCGCCTCTGGGCTGATGTACTGACCCGGTCTGATGCTTACCAAGGATTCAACACGTTTTTCTTATCAAACAAAGAACGTTTTGCACATTCAAACTGCAGGAACATGAGGCCCCATGTGAATAGTAGGTACTCAGTTGAGAGTTACTGCAACTTATTTGTGTCTGGACTAGTATATTCAGTTTTTGTGTGTAACTTAGCATAAACCTTGTACTTCAATGGAAAGGTTGAGTTTCACTTTTGTATACCATGAATAAAACGAGCATTGGCATATCCAATAGGTCTCGCCTTTGGGACCTTATAAGTGTGCTACTGGTAGCTGGCCAGTATCTACAATACCAGCTCACATGACTGTGGAATTATTTATTTACTCTTCTTAGGTCAAATCATATCTCCATTTATAAATTCTCTTAGACCAGCATCTTGTTTCTGAACACAACCAGCCGACCAATGAGACTCCAAGAGATTACTGAATTGAATTACATACTGTCAGATCTCCCATCTTTATGATCTCCCCCAGTTGTGTGTCCTTTTTCTCCTCTTCTCAGGAGTACAAGGGCCTTCAGAATCGTTAACACCAATGCTGCAGCTTGCATGGGAAATTCTTTGGGAAAGCACAACAATGAAACCATATACAAAATTCATGACTACAGAGTAAACCATAATCGCTGGCTAGCTACAAAATCGTCTTTGCATGGCTATCCATCACACTTCTTGGGCTTAGAAATGCATCTTTCTCTAATTTCCTTGTATGCATGCTGAAAAAAAATGTTGAAAAATTGTCTGTTTTCCAAACACTTGCTAAAGCTGTCTGTGATTCGCCGCATCTCTTGTCTGAGTTTTTATTATTATAAGAATTAGTATGCTTTAACCCGGTATTGATTGAAGACTCAATTGGGAAATGGGGTTCGAACCCTGCGTTCCGCAGTAATCACCGGAGTAGGTGGGAAGACAAGAAAACGGTATTTTTAGAAATTGTGAATATTTGTTTTGTGTTTAAGCATAGATTATCGCCGTCAAAATAATAGCGGCCATTTGTGTTCTATGCGTTAATGGCCTGCAATTTACCCCCACCCTTGTTATATTATTATTATTTTTTTCTCGTGTCCATTTGGGTTGGGCAGAGATACGCGTGTGTGTGTAGGGGCAGCATGTAGGTGTGAAACTTATGAACTTTGCCTCTTTAATGTTATAGAAGCTGTGGATTGCATGATCTATTGTATCCCTTCCCTGTCACAAACTCATGCCAGCCCATAACATTCAATGTCTTTAAAACTTGAGTCTAGCTTCTGCTTTTTGGTGCATGGCTATTACGGGTGGAGGAAGATGGAAAATATACACACCCGAGCCTATAGGACTTCCCGCTGTGCCGATTAATGCTTTATGAATCATTTGAGACGTTTTTCGTTTATTTCAGCTTTTCTGCTTGCATCAGTGTGTTCCTACGAAAGAGGAACGAACGAGTGTGTGATCATGCCTTGAATTTATAAAAAACGATCTCTCACTTTCAAGCAACAAGCCCGCGAGTGGTGCGCGTGCCACAGCAAGCAATCTGTTTTCAATTATCGCGCCCATGTCTGGGCACGATAATTCAAAACAGATGTGGCCTGTGCGGGTAACCGCACGCAATAAGCAGTGGGCGGAGCAAAGATGGGACATGCGCCTGCCTTTGCCCAATTGCGTGCTGTCTCTGTTAAAAAGATGCACGCAAAGGCCTATAGCCTGGGACAAAACCAAAAGCAAACGCACAAATGTGTGCGAGCATATGGTGAGATTTCTAAAGCCCTTACATAAAGTCGAGCAGAGCAGCGCATATGCGCTGCGCTAGGCTCGACCTAAAAAGTATACTAAGCCACAAATATAGTTCAGCTAGCTAAGAGCTCGCTGATTTATGTTATAGTTAGTTTTGAATTCCTGCAGAGCAGATTTGTCTTTACTTTTGAGGATGGTAAATCGAGGGTCTCTAAGTTGAATGATACTTTATGTACAATGCTACGAAGCTACAATATACTGTGTGGAAAGCGCTACATAAAATGCGATTACTATGTGTTCTCCCGGCCCACAGCACTTGCTTCCTTGATGTGTTTTAAAAAGCTGGTTGAGAATCTGGTGACGAGAAAACAGTAAGGGCATGAATTTAGCTGTTTCTGCTTCTGTCAGTATCTTGAATACAAGTTTTGAAGTCTCACGCTTTACTGTTAAGCCCCTCCCCCCCTCCTCCCCCCTTGCCTCAGCCTGATGGGTTTACAAATTAACACGCGAAGCACAGAGCACTGTTCCTCTGTGCCGGAAGCATTGCACACTCAAATGATGGCACCTGTTGAGGAAGCAGTACTAACATTTTATTTTATTTATTTTTACACCGCAGTTGTCGAATTTGATAAAAAGCATGAATTCACATATTCAAGAATCTCCCAGCTGTTCTCCTTTTACTTCTGGAAAACTGTTTATGAACATGAACTAAACGGAGGGTTGGGTCTTTTAGGACCTTTACCCTCCATGCTCCCCTTAAGACTGTGGACAGTGGACTTTGGTGGTTCCCCGGTACTAGCATCCTATCCATTCCCTATGTCAGATCGCCCCAAAGCGCTATGCGTTGTAATGGCATGCGTTGTAAAAGATGCGTGGTAATGGTAGTGCGTTGTAAAAAATGCGTGCTGAAGGTTGTATACCTCCTATGCCAAATCAACTACATTGGACCTGGGCCCTGTACTGGGATCTCTCGCATGTTGTTGCAATGGGTCCTGATATGAACCCAAGAAGATAAGCAAGGCTGGTGTCGAGAACCTTCCACTTTACTGTCTGTCAGCAACATCCAGATTTCCAAGAAACTAAGGTACTTCAGGGGACACCTTGGACCATATTATACAAAGTCCTATGTGTGCTCCTGTTTGCACCAGAGGTACTCCAGCACAATCGCAAGGGGTCCTTCGTGAATAGCATGGCGATGTGGCCCTTGTGGATAAGGGAACCCTTTGCCATTGAGCAAGTGCCATACTACAGGCACTGGCACAATGTAACAGGAGCAGTCGGGAAGTGCTCTGGTTGTTCGCCGATGAGGTGGTACAAAGTCATTATTCACCCCAATACCCCCGCCCCCATGGGGATTCTTTTTCCCTCCTCAGACAGAGTCGGGTCTCAAACCACTGCGGACTCTTTCTTGCACTAATGCACTCTCATCAGCGCAGGAGTAAAATGTCAAGAGTTTGCGCTTCAGCTAATGACACTGTGTGCAACTGGAGCTTATCTAGGCAGTGTAACCAATATATAATTAGGGCTCTAATGTGAATGTCTCAATTTCCAAACCAGCCTCGCCCCAGGCGCACCATTCTCCAGAGACACATCATACTCAGACAAAGAGTTAAAGGATGTTCACATAATAAGACAACAGATCTTCTGTTATCTTTCCTAGGCACTTAGTTTTTTGTTTGCTCTGATGCAGAGTAATAAAGCTTAGTAGGTGAGTGCTGGAGAGATGGTTATCTTCGAAGTTGAGTCAGTTATCCCCTTAATACATGCTCACTACTGCCCTGTAAGTGGCACATGCCATACCTACTCAGTAGAAAAACAAAATGTGACAAGTGGAGTACTTGAATTATTCTCATCCACTACTAATCACCCTGGGATGCTTTCTAACTACACCCGGGACCAACTACATCAAAATCAGCCTGGGCCTCTCAAAGAGAACATTAAAACCGTGTGCTTGGTACCTGTAATCCACTATTGGAGCTGCCCGAAGCTCTTCGGCTCTGCTTTGGGATTTGATTTGCTTTTAGCAATTAAGCAAACATTTCTGCAGATTTGAGGGCGACGGTGGAATGTCTAACTATTTGGAAATGCTGAGGCACATCTGAGAGTGTTTGACTTTTAAGTGAAATACCTACTTTTATCATATTCCGAGGGCGGCTCTGCTCTTCTTGAATAATCAATGCTGCTTCACTGTATTCCAGTTGTCCTCGCCTCATCAATGGTTCTGAAATGTAGTCAAAGCAACAAGTACTTCTCGTTCCCATACTACGAGTATGAAGTACTCTTTCTGTGATAATCCAGGTATCCACATGCTTGGAGGCACACATGTTTGAGGAGATTAGCCTTTATTTTCTTTTTTGTATAGATATTTTTGTCCAGAGAGACTCTGAAGCAGTGGTGGTGGTGATTTCTTGCCCACATTCCAGTGACATCGATCCAATTCCCTCTGTTCTTGGTTCTTAAAAAAACAGAAAGCAAGATTTTTTTCCCCCCATCTGTTGTGTCTTTTTCAGTCTACTCACTGAAAGATGAGCATGGCTTTACCGCACAAATACTCAAATTTGTATATAGTAAATGTGATAAGGCTCTAGGGTCAACTTAACGCGAAACTGAGTTTAGGGAGTGATGGTACCACAGGCTTGTCAGGGGATGGGCGAGAGGCAGATGCATCTACGCTGTGCAGCTATTGGCCAAAACTGAGAGATATTAACTGGTTCCTTGCAGATGCAGGGTGATTTTAAAAGATCAGTATCATGGATACATTAGCTGGTGTCGGGGTTGACTATAAATGTACATTGTTCTCAGGCTATACCCCCACGATCTGGAAAGAACTCCAACACCCTCTCCCAATATTCAACTGGACCACCTCAGTCCTGCTCCAGTTTAGAGCTGAAGGCCCATCTCTTTAAAGAACAGTACAACGTTACAAAGTAACTTCCCACTTCCAGTCTCTGAACCAAGCTACCCCTGCATTCATTTGTTACTGTGTGCTTACATATGATCTCATTGCCTGCACGTTGCAAATTGGAGCATTAATAACTCAACCTAGTGGACATGTTCAGGCAGTTTCCTTCTGCCATTGCAAAAGTAAGCAGCCTCTGATAGCACAAAAGGCTTTCATGGTAGCTGGGTGCAGGATGTGTCCGCGGTTGACTTTCACCCTTTCCTGTGCCAGCCCACAAGGCCAGGAAGAGACCACACAGTCTAATGGGTAATCCGAGTCTGTGGTTTTTAATGCATATGGGCTTCCTCTGAGGAGACGTGAAACCTGCCATGTGTGACACCATACTATGTATAATGGTGAGACGTGATTAGCCGTCCGTGGTCAGCAGTCTGGAGCTAATGCAGCACGTGTCGCCTCAGGCAGAATGGTGGTGAGTATAAGCTCTGCTAAGCTAAGCAGCTACATGTGAAACTGTTACTCAGCCCTGCTGCCATTCTAAGGTACACTGTTATTAACATGAATTGAAAGTGCCCAATCTGTCATTAGTAACTTAATGTAAGTGATGCAGCTGTATATACTATGCCATAGACTAATAGCCAGGAGACCATTAATTCTGTGTAGTGGTCATCTCTAGCAGTCCGTTTAGGGCAAGACGTATCTCCCTCAACGTTTTTACATATTTACTGTAGGAGTAAGGAACACAAAATATAACCTGTTCACTACTCCCCGTTTTCGTTCTCCTCTACCCTTCCTTGCTTTCCTGGCCTTTACTGCATTTTCTTATAGCACTCTGAAGCAACCTGATGGCCAGCTGGCTCGGTGGGTTCCTGTTCGTCACTGACTTCTGCTGTGATAGGAATTATGAGGTGAAATGCTGGCAATGCATACACAGCTTTTCATTTTGCTGAGGCCAAAAACGGAGTACTTAAAATGGGGAGTAGTAATACCTGTTATTTACAGCACGAAGAAACGGCAGAATTGTGGTATGGAGCGTTATTTAAGAAAAACATTAGAACAACCTTGTTAGGTACCATGCATGTCACCTACATGGTGTGATTCATGGTCTCTATTCCCTCTTATATTCTCCCTTTCTCTCTAAAGCTCCCTTTCTCTCCTGTGCGCCTCGGAGATTTGATACAGTCCGACGGCGATTCTAAAACAGTTCAGAGACTCGAAGGTAAATGAGTAGCAAGTAATGGGTGACGCTAATCTGTTTAGGATAGGAAGTTTGCTGCATCTCCCGGAGTATCACTCGAAGAGCATACCATGATTTCGAACTACTAGTGCTGGCCAGGCTAGATACTTCTCACTGCCACTACCCCAAAGTATGCTTCTTTTTCACTCCTTCTCTACATATTCCTCCCCAGCTTCCACATGCCTTTTGTAATCCCTGACCTACTCAATAAGACACCTAAGGATGGCAGACTTCAACACACTCCCTTCTGTGTGATCCAAGCTTAAATTATTATAGCATTTGTTGAGGGCGTGATTAGCTCATGGGATATCCTGGTGGTAAGCTTGTAGTTTAGTTTAGCCTGGCACCAGAACTCCCCATAAGAGAATCTAACAGTTAACACACTTGCATGGAGCAAAAGCGTGTTGTAGTTTACCCATAGCTGTCTTGTTCATGTTCGAAGGGTGAACATTTAATTCACAAGACGCCTTCCTTGCTACTTTTCCCTCCTTTGTGTCTCCTGTCTCACCTCAGTGGTACTGTGGCCTCATGCAACATAAAGGGCCACAAAAGCATCCACCGTGACCAGACCATTTATTGCAGAGAAATCTGCATCTTCGCTTTGTAGCTCATCTCGACAACACTTGCAGCATGTTGTCGTAAGCAAAGAAGTAAAGAAAAAAAAAAGCAGTCCATATTTTCTCACATCTGCCAGATAGTGTCCTTTCGTTTCTCCCAATCAACACCACTTCTTGGCAGTGCATCTCCGTTGCATCAGTGGGCCAATATGATATGTGAAGTAAATTTATTGATTTGGCCTGTCCATTAGCTCAATGTTTTCTATGGCTCAATGTTTTCTATGTACCATACTGAGAAGTCAGGCCAGGTCTCCCTATCTTTGGCCATAAAAGCTGAGCTGTACTGCTGAGTTTCAGTGAAGTTCTACCGCAGAGACGATTTCTCGTATCCGTTGCGGGAGTGTCTTGGGTGCAATGAAAGCAGTGAATCTTAAGGCCAGCACCAAATGTGGGCAGCTTGTTCGTCTTGTTCGTTAGGTTTTGGACTGTCTAATCCTGGTCTTTACAGCATTCCCTACAGACACACCACGAGCACTCTGTACTCCTGTAGAAAGTTCCTATCCCATTTAACTTCTTTAGGACGACCTGGCATTGTTGGCAGTTTCCAAAACACATCTCAACATTTAAGGCTTCTGGTAGCCACTTTCTTTAATGTGTGCATGGATGGTTTCTTGCGTCTGTCATTCCAGTTAAATATGAATTCTGCATGACCTTTTTAATATGAAATGCCCCTCATCCAGCTTTCAAATGCAAAGTATTTACGTACAGAGGCACAAGTGGGATTGTCCCAAGTTAACGGCCTGCTGGACACCTCTGCTTATCCCTAGCTTCTTATGTGGTGGTATGAAAGCATAAATCTTAAGTAACCAGAAGTGGGCATGATGAAATGGATAAACTCGAACCCTTTTCGGGATTAGACCAGAGTTTGAAGACAATTGTAGAATTTACAGAATGGGTTTAGATAGAAGACGCTGTGCTGTACAATTAAAATTTTCAGAGTATCTAAATAGCTATGGAAATATTGTATACTTTGTGCATTTGATCATTTTAAACTAAGCAGCTTTCATTTTAATATATGTTATGAATGATTGGTGATCGTTTGCAAGTGTGAAATTCACAATAATTCTTGTTGCCTGCACTGTTGTATGTTTCATTCTCTGTATTTGGTGTTCTAAAGGTTGATCTATGTTTAGTACCACGGTTACACATAAGAACTCAGTAAACTAATGTTGAGGCCTTTTCCGATTGAGACAGTGTGTTTTGCATGTTGCCAGTCTGTAATTTAATTTGCCTTATGACTCTTACACTTGCATACATTTAGAGCTTTTGGATTGGGCGCTCTAGAAGTTTAAATCTTCCCCAGGAGGCCACGTGTCTGTGTGCAGACTGACGCAAGGATTGCAGCTGATCCTCCCAGGTTAGTTGAAGGGATCTCAGCTTTGCCTCACCTATGTCCCTTCTTAAACTATTAGTCTGCGGCGAGCCATTCTGGGGTAGTGGTACTTTATTTAAGATCTGACTTGCAGTGCAGTTTTTTGCAAGTCATATTGTTTAAAGTTCTTTTAAATGTAATTAGAGTGGTCTTTTGCTCCACTCGGTGGAGTAGCACACCTCATGCTATTGGCCCTGGGTGTATCTATCATCTTCCATGGGAATGGATGAGGGACTATTTTAAATCTGTAAAGTACACTTGGTCATCATGCTGCTTATGTCGTTTAGCTCCTATATGCATTGCGTCTAGATTTGTTATCTGTGTTTTTCCCTCCCACATTGGCAAGACCAATAGGGCGTGCTTTAATGTGTTCAACAGTACTAGTGCAACGCATGTAAAACGCACTTGTCAATGCCTCAGTTTACATGCGGTGGCACATTAAAGTGAGGCCTGTGAGCTTAGCCAGTGCCTGTTCTGTGAAGTGGTTACCTGCCCATTTTGTATCACACTGTGACCCCTAACCTCAAATGGATGGCATCAGATTGTGACAGCTCAACTTGGTCTTGTTCATCCGTGTGTGTTAGTGGAGAACTATTACAGCAACGCTTTGTCAAGTCCGCCAGAAACTGGGACTGTCGGTCGGTACCATCCGACTGCGGGCAGAGCTCTGCTCTTTTGGGATTTACTTTGTTTTTATCAAGCTGGTCACTTACTTAACAGTGAGGTCTTCTTTTTTTTTTTTAGATTGTAAATCTGTTCAAAGGTCATATATAATTCAGTGAGTGTTGAACGGGTCCTGCAAGCAGGATCCGTTCCATTAAACCGAGTGCTGTTCTGAAAATTCTTTGCTTACGTGTACGGAGATTGATATGACCTTTCCTCTAGGAATGATGCTGGGAGCCATGTGCTCATGTACACCACATTCCCAGGCGTGTGTTCACGAGCAGCCATCTCGTCTGCAGCCCTCCACAGTCAGATGCCATTGTTCCCAGCTGAGTCACCCTCTGTGACAGCTCCCCTGCTGCCACCTCGTGCAGACCGTGCCTTCATAGGACTTTGCCTACAGGGCCTTTCTTCAGCAAATGTTTGTTTGTTCGTCTTTTCCTAGAAGTATATTGCGAATCCTTAAGTTTTTCCAATGCATTGCGGACTCTGGCACACCTTTACACTGGAAGTGCCAGCAATTGGAGGCTGGCTCGCCTGCTTGGAGATGGTGCCTCAGGAGCACACTGTGATCCAGGTCACAGGCTGGGTGCAGGTGAGCACTCAGTACACCTTGTTGCTGGGTGAGGCCATGTGGCCCTGACTACCTGAGACAAGTCATCCAGTTAGTCAGGTTAGACCTCTGATTTCTCTTTGCTGATAAGATGGGCGAAACGTAAAACAGCGTGCAGAAACTGATAGTGTGCGGGTTTATTAGAAGAGCTGTTAGGGAAAACGATGTATTCTTGTTGAGGGGAGAGCGGACAATTTTTATATTTCAAAGTGCAGGGTATAAGCAAGCAAGTTTTTCTTGATAGATGATACTGTGGATAAATGTCAAGGCACATTATGATTTCTTGAACTCTTGTTCTGATCTCTGCACCTGCTTTCCAAGTTAATGGATTCATTTTGTGTTCAGTTTTATCCTTGAGTATGTTTGCCAAGTTTACTCTTGTAGCATACGGCCTGTGTCAATGACTGTTAGAAATTGTGTTTCTGGTTGGCAGAGGTATGTACCCTGTCCAAGAAGGAAACACACAATCGTAGTTGGGATAAGTCAGTAATAAATGTTAAATTAACCTGTGCTCACCCTGAGGTAGCTTGGCACAGAGCAGTCAGGCTTAACATAAAAGGTAATTTGTAAAGTATTTGTGCAATACATCAAACAGTAATATGGTGAAAACACCACAAAAAGACTTCTCTACATTTTCTAAAAATAGATAATTTAAAAAATAAAACCAGACCAAAGCAGCAAAAATGTAATTGGAAGGCAAGCTATGAATTATTAAAGATTAAATGCAAAAATAGCGCGTAGAAGTAGAAAGCGCTTAGAGTTACTTGGTCGCGTGGACCGTGGCAAAGTCAAGAGTTCAGGCCAACTGCGATGGCGTGCGGGCCGGATACAGGGCCTGTTGAGCAAAAGTACATTCATCCTGGTTGCCAGCAATGAGATACATCGGTGTTCTAGGATTGGAGTGATGCGCTGGATTTCTCCACAGAACTGAGGTGATGCGTCGGTTCTGTGAACAATATGGTGGTTCCAGGTGCCAAGCACTGGGTTTCTCCACATTGTAGAAGTGATGCATCAGTCTTCTCCACGCAGTGGGGGTGATGCATCAGTACTGTTGCAGCCATTTCGGATGCAATGCAGCTGTTCCAATCGTGATGTGTCGATCTTGTTCCCGCAAAGGCAGAGATGCATCGGTTATGATCAACACAACAATGTTGATGCATGGGTTCTGGCAGATGCAGCACTTTATTCTCACTTCCAAGGGCCCAGGACTGGAATGGCACCACTTGGCATAGGAGGACTCACAGCAGACAAAGTCCAGGTCCTGTTTGCAGGTCAAATAGAGAAGTCCTTGATATCCCTGAGACTTCATAAAACAGGAGGTAAGCCAACTAGCCCTTGGAGATACTTTGGTTCTGGGATGTAGATTCAGGTTCAGCCCTTCTCACTCCAAGGCAAGAGGCAGCAGGCCATCACAGCAAAGCAGTTCAGCAAAGTGGCAGTCCTTCTTCCTGGTAGAATGTCCTCCATTCCAGAAGTGTTCTGATTTGGGGGTGTCAGAGGTGTCCCGTACTTATACCCAGTTGGGCCTTTGAAGTGGCGGAGACTTAAAAGAGAGTGCACAGAGTCCCTTTCTTTCCTTCCCTTGCTTCAAGTGCACTACAGGGGAGTATGCAACCCTTTGTGTGGGGACAGGACATCGCCCTTTCAGGTGCGTCCACTCTTCCCTCTCAACCTGCTCAGGATGACCCATCAACATACAGCTGGCCACACAGTCACACCTACCCTTCTTTGATGTGTGGCTGACTAGAGGGAATGCAGGAAGCCAGCTGCCACTCATCCCAGATGTGCATTCCAGAGACAGGCAGAAGGCACCAAATGGTTACAGTAAGAAAATGCCAACTTTCTAAAAGTGGCATTTCCGAAATTGTAGTTTGAAAACCAAAGTTCACCATAAGTTTTAAAATTGTGATTTCAGAGACCCCAAATTTGGGGTCCCATCTTTTTCCAATTGGAAATTACATTTATAAAATGTAATAAGGTAATCCCAATGTAATCCCTAGTACTTTCCCTGTCAACCTGTTGACAGACGCTGAGAGTGAGAGTGAGAGTTGAGCAGCACGAGGAGGACGCCGCGCTGTACCTCGCTGCTTTGCCTGCTTTCACCCACCTCTGCCCGTCCCCTACCCTGCCGAGCCCTGCCGCCTGCCGAGCCCTTAAAAAAGCTCTGCTGTGCTCTGCCGAGGTGCCCTCTCTCCAACATCGGTGCTTTCGGCGTGTGGTAGGCTGGTGTGCTAGCAGAGAGCCCTGTTGATGGATTGACGAGGATTGCGGCCCTAAACATCGGGATTCTACGCATCGCCTGGATTTTTGAATCGCGGCAGAATCCGCTTGTGAAACGTGGCTACCGCCGCTGGAATTGAACGTGGCAGAAGCCTGTTCCTGCCCCGAGGTGCGGAGCGCGTGAATGCAAGAGGCTGACTGAGTTTGCAGTCTCCTTAGTGGGCACTAAAAAACAAACAAACAAACAAACAAAAAACTGGAGCGGCCCGGGAGCGGCAGGAGCCGCTGCGAGGCTTTCTGCGAGGTTCTGCTCTGCCAGGCTCTTTGCAGGCTTTACTGCAACCAGACGGCTAGGGGCACAGGAGCTCCTGGAAAAACTTTGTGGCAGCTCTATAGGCAGTGGGGGATTGCAGGGAGGCAGTGACTCCAGCGAGGCTACATAGCAAAAGGAGCATTCTAGAAGCAGCATCTACAGTCCTTACCCGTCTCCAGTCCATGTTTTGCTTCTGGCGGCCAGTGCCAGTGCCAGTGGTCCGTTGAGCTGCGCAAGTAAGAAGTAAGGGCCTTGACCGTTCAACCCCCCCCCCCCCCCCCCCCCCCCCCCCTAGCTCTCCAGCGTCTCACCGCGAATGCGACCGCAACAGAAGCTATAGGAGCTACAGGAGCGGTGGCCCAGTGAAAGAGAGGAGAGTGGAGAATGCTGATCGCCTAAACGTTCAACACCACATGGCTCCACCAGCCTCCACTGCTTGACCCTGACGGCTGGTGCTCCAGGATCCTGCAGTTTGTTGGTTGCTTGTTAGTTCAAAAGGTACATTAATATCTTTACATCTTTAGATTCAAGTGACCTAATCTGTGGGGGAGAGGAGTACACAAGCTGGGGAGGTGGAGTAAGCTGATACGGGGACTGTATAGACCAGTAATTCTTCATTCCCTCATTCCTTCTGCCCCAACTTGGAGAATTAGTGAGGAATTGGAAAAGTTGGAGGAGAACAAAAGTGCCGCTCGAGGCTTGTCTATTGTGGAAGCTGTTTGTTTGTCTCCTGATTCCCGGACATTGACACGAGGGGCATTGAACTACCGGCGCTAACAGGACTGCAAGGGCCAGGCTGCCTAGCGGCGAGTCATCAGCCGCACCTGGCTCCTCTTCCCGCCCCGCCTCTCTCCAGTTCTTGGAGGGTGTGCCTTGCTGGATTTTCATTTTGACTGCCTGGACTGTTGCTGCACTCACCGGCAGATCTGTTCTCTGCTTGCTGCCCCTTACTGACTCTTGTGCTCCTTGTGCCGGTCACCAAGCCACATCTCGTGGCCCCCGCTTCGTGGGAGCCGCTCGTGCCGCTCAAGATGACTTTTGCCAGGAGTTTACCATTTTCGTCACAGGCGCTGCCTGCTCCGTATCCTATCTCCGCAGGAGCCAGGCGGGACTGCGAGGACCAGGATTCCGTGCGGCGCTGATCGCCTGCACCTGGTCATCTTCCCGCCTCCTCCTTATCTGGGTATTTAAGCAGAGTATAGAAATACCGCGCTAGCGGGACGCGTGCAGGACGAGGGCCGGACGAAGCCCGGACAAAGGGCGAACCCTCAGAGACCGAAGCAGGCCGGGCCGGGCCCATCTATATTCGTTTTATTTCCTAGTTACAAATGTGTCCCTACATATTTGTTTGGTACTCTGCCCTCTATTCGCACATTATTTGTTGTGCCATCGTTTGTTACCGCATAGATCTTATCTGTTTTTTATTTTCTTCTGTATGTGTTATATGCTTCACTAGTACCCTTTTGCACTTTGCCAATACCTTTTCCCTGCGCATACACTATTCCTCTCCTTAAATCTATTTATTTATACTCCTATATCTCGCTATGACTGCTAGGAAATTACGGTCAGGGAAAGTGTTGGTAGGAAGGACTTGTACCAAAACTAAATCCAACCCTCTGCGCAATAAGAACATTCATGCAACACAGCTGAAGGGAAAATACCAGCTATTTAATCTGTGGGAAAGGGTTAAGGAAAAAAATCCCGCTGTAGAGGGGCGTTTGGAATTTTCTTTGGAGAAAGACACTACGGTTGTACGCAAATCACTATTAATGGTCGATGACGATTTAGGAGAGGGAACTGCAGGGGGAAGTGGGGTTGTTGAGAATCTGATCCCTACTAAGATCCAAAGTAAATCTGTATTGCCTACTAGTGATGTTATTATAGAGCTGTGTCCTAAAACAGTGATTGCGGATTTACATAAATCTATTCTGACCCCTGGGGATAAAGGGTTTTATGATGCTAATGGATCCACTAAGATGAAGGTACCAAGGAGTGGGGATAATATATTGACGGATTCTGATATGGAGGTATGCAGGAGATACATGACGGAGGACTCTAGGCAGATCGGTGAGCCTCTTAAGACTCCGCTGGCTGCTGTCCCTTCTGGGCTCCATTTGTTTAGTAGCACACCCTCTATTCCATCTCAATGCATGACTTCTCATTCTAGTATCTCCATGAGTCCAGAGATGAACCTTACCGGTATTACCCCCATTCCCGTAACTAAACCAGATAAACCCGTCTCAGACACCCTACTCTCCTTAGAACGGCTACTTTCTTCAATTCTATCTCTATTAGAAAAATTTGTAGGGGGGTCTGGATGTTTCTTAGAAACGGTCAACGAGATATTGAAGGTTCTACTGATTAAAGCGTCTGTTAAGCAAACTGGAGGGATTGCTAATTTAGGGCTGCTTGGTGCTGGAATGAATGTAGATTACGCAGAGGGAAAAATGTCTCCAGTTAATGCTATAACCCCAGATCAAATCATTCCAGGTGGAAAAAATTCTCCCCATTGTTGAAAAGATGAAATCTTTGTTACCGTGCCCCCCTTTAGGAAACTGTGCAGCAATTCCTGACCTGCAAATAAAAGTAGTGGAGGTGCCTATGCTTAAGGTAAATGAAGTTTCCTCCTCTGCTCTGATACCTTTGGCCCCAGATAAGGAAATTGTAACTCTGCCCCAATCAAGGGTAGATAAAGAATTTTTCCCTATTTTTACCTTGTAGACGGAGGATAAGGAAAAAAATGGAAAATTGGGTGTTCCAAAAAAGATCAAAGGTAAAAAGAGGAAACCTACTCGTAGATTTGGAAGAAAGAGGCAGAGAAGGATTCATTTTGAGAAGCAGGATGTTGGAGGTGATATCTCCTTGACCAATTCGGAAGGGAATCATGAAGAAATTTTCTCACCCGAGGAAAAAATTCCCCCGGTGTTGGATAAGGAGATACCGGTAGGGCATGGCGATCTCTCATCTAGATATGCGGTTTCCAATGTGGGAGTCCCCACTTCTGATGAGGGGAAGCCTAGTATATTGGCGCCCATCTTGGAATTAATGAAACCGGCCTCTGGTGCCCCTACCGATTTTGTCCCTTGTATAAAAAAATGCTTTGGTATGGAGGGAAGGGAAGAAGCTCCTAAAAGCTCCCAAGCTGTAATTGAAGAGAAAAGCGTTGACACAGTTATTTTGGATTTTCTCCCGCTGTTTGATACTGATTTGATTTTAAATAGGGCCCGTCTACTCCAAAGTTTTGAAGAGCTAGAATGCCTGAAATGGATCAATTCAAATGACATTGACCTGGTAATAATCCGGAGATTGGAAATTGGAATATTGACTAGGGTGAAATTCCATTCTAAGCTCATTGCCAATCTCGTTGTAAAGCAGTCCAAATTTTTTCAAAGTCGTGGGATTGATGTTATTCCCATTTTAGGGGGCCCGCGGAATGGCTTATTAGCAGGGGAAAGCATTTTTCCTCCCCTTAGTCGACTGGTTCGACTGGGTGGTCTGGCTGGCTTTGATGACCTAAAAATCTGTGTCTCTAAAAATACACGTTTTTTCTCCAGTGTAAATTCTCCTCCTGTTCTTCCTCGTGGAGATATAGTCGAGGAGAGCACCCAATGGAATTGGCTACCTGGTATACTTTCTAGTAGGACAACAGACAATATGATCTCCCTTTCTCATCTTTAGTTGTAACTTAAAGATATTATCGTGGAATGCTTCAGGTATAAAAAACAGCCCAGAAAAACTACAGTTTCTCCATTCTTTTGATGCTAGTGTGATTTGTCTCCAAGAGACTTGGTGTGTGGATAGAACTCTTGCTGGAGGGGGCTATATTTCTTTGGAAGATGGTGCTATCCCTTCCAGGAGAGGTCATGCCAAAGGGGGCATTGGTTGTCTCTTGTCTAATCGGATTAAGTGGAACTTCACCCACTATTTGGACTCCAGTAACCTCTTTCAGGTGGTAACATTGTTTGGTCATGCAGAGGTTGGGGCGGCCAAACCTATCATGTTGGTAAATGTTTACATTCCCCCATATGCTTGTTACAATGTAATTGTGAAACAGGTCTTTTCTTACATAAAGAGTATTAAGGCCAAAGCACCTGCAACCCACATAATTTTAGTGGGCGACTTTAATTGTAAGGTCTCTAATACGAGTCTAGCTCTGTTCAGAAACCAATATAAAGAGGAATCACTACAGATTCCACAGGCTCTATTCCCTGGTAATAGCAAAACAGATAAGAGAGGGAAATTGTTTCTGGAAGATCTTGCGGAATTGGAGGGGATCATCGTAAATGGTAGGCTTCCTTCTGACATTCCAGCAAGTTTCACTCACAAAACCAATCAGGGTGAGTCTATTTTGGACTATGTGGCTGTGGATAATGATTCCTTTTATCTCCTAAAAGATCTGATAGTCACTAAAACCCTAAATAACAATCACAATGTGATAACCTTAACTGTTAATATAAATCCACCTACAACGGATCCATGGTCGCTTGATGGTGATCTGGTTGGTTTTAGTGGTAAAACAGGGAGATGTTTCTGGAATACAAGGGCCCTAAGGGGCTTGTCCATTTTACTAGATAAAACTGTAAAAGAACTTCCTAGTTGGAAAGGGTTGGAAATCTCGTATTTTGTGGGGTTTATGAAGGAGGTAGTTTTGGCCGCAAGAAAATCTAATTCGCACAGAAACATGCGTCCTGTCCCCAGTTCCTTACGCCTGCTTAATAAAGAAATAAACACACTGGTTAGGGAACAATACTTGAATAGGTCCACAGAAAGGTCTCGCAAAATAACCTTACTAAGGAGAAGGAGAAGGAGAGCAAGGTTAAAAATTAAAAAAGAGAGGGAAGATTCCCTATGGATAAAGTTAAGGGAGGCTGCAAATAGAGGGAATGTACGACTATTTTGGTCTCTCATTGGTGAGGGTTGTGGAACAAGAAGCAGGTCCCTTCCCCCTCCTATTTCTGAGAAAGTTTGGGTGGGTTATGTCATGCAATTATATGCTGGTAATGGGCCTGTTGAGAATGACAGAAGGGTGGGCGATATCGGACCATTGTTTGAGCCGCCCTTTGAAAAGATCATCGAATTAGCCATAAAGGACTTGCGTTCGTCCGGCGCCATGGGCCCTGATGAGCTCCCCGTTTCGGTATTAAAACAGGATGCCGAATCAAGGAGCAAAATCTTATTTCCAGTATTTAGATATTGCTTCCTACATAGAACTGTTCTTCCCTCTTGGAGGGGGAGTATTCTGGTACCCCTGTTTAAGAAGGGGGATAGGAATGCGCCCCAAAACTACCGACAAATAGCTTTGCTTGATGCCATAGGGAAAGTATTTGCGAAATGTCTAATAACATTAATATCTGACTGGGTAGATGGGGGTCAGTTGCTGCCCTTTGAGCAAACTGGTTTCCGTAAGCATCACAGCACAATGGATAATTTATCCGCCTTACAGATAATTTTGGGGAAATATATAGGGGCACGAGGCGGAAGAGTTTATGCTGCGTTTATAGATTTCTCCACAGCATTCGACAAAGTTGATTGCCCCTTGCTGTGGAGGAAGCTATCTTCTCTCGGAATGCCCTCACTGCTCCTAGATTTAGTTAGAGATCTCCATACTGACACCTGGTGCAGGGTTTTATTGGGTGGCGAAAGAGGGCTATCCCAGGCGATAACCACTGCAAATGGATTGAAACAAGGGTGTCTACTAGCGCCATTATTATTTTCTCTTTACATCTCGGACTTACCTTCGTTTTTGTCATCAAGTGATGGTAACGCCCCAGTACTAGGGGGCTCTCCAATTGTTTGTATGCTATATGCGGACGATATTCTGATATTGGATTTAACTCCGAAAGGTTTGAATAATCGTCTACAAGCACTTCACATATATGCAGAATATCATCACCTGAAAATAAACGTAGCAAAAAGTAAAATCATTTGCATGGCAGGTAGGAGAAAGATGAAATATGAGAACTTTAGGTGGATGGTGGGAGGAGACAGGTTGGAGGTGGTGAATTCCTATGTGTTCTTAGCGAAGATAATATCTGCCAATTCGAGCGATAAGGATCATGTTGCCAACAATTCTCAAAAGGCTCTGGCTCAGGGCAAAAGTCTGAGTGCTTTATATTGCGCGACGGGGAAAAGACACTTCCCGTATCTGCTAGAGGTCTTTCGCGCAAAGATTTCAGCATCCCTGCTCTATGGTGTTGAATTAATTGATCTGGGGCAATGGAGTTTTCTGCATATTGTAGAGGGAAAAATCCTCCGACAATTAGCCTCCGTTAATACTGCCTGTACAACGGCCGCACTTAGATTAGAGTTTGGAATCTGTAGTAGTTGGGTGCAGGCTTTAGCAGGGATTGTCCGCTGGGTGTCGTGCTTGGCTCGGGGGGAACCTGGGGCCATGCGGAGTCTTATGAAAAAAGAATTATTGGGATCCTTAAAAGAACACTCGAGAATTGTGAGGAATTTCAGAAAGGCGGTTGAATACCTTCAACTAGATGAATTAACTTTATTCACATTGTCCCCAGGTCAGTTGAAGGCTGTTTTAAAACTAGCCACCTGGAAATTGAGTTTTAGCCTAGACAGGGAGGCAATTCTTGCAAAAAAAAGGCCCTTCACCAACTATTGACTCCTGCCTATATAAGAAAATGCAACCATACGTGTCATGGAACATACCTCACGGTATACGGCGTTTTCGGTTTCTTCTGAGGCAGGACCTCCTTCCTCTAAATAATTTAACATCTAGATGGTATGGGTCCCCTGCAATTTGTCATCTTTGCAATATGTCCACCCTGGGTACTGTACATGTTCTCTTTATATGCCCAGCCTTGCGGACATTACGTAGAAAGTGGTTTAGACATATATGTTTAAAATTGGGTCTCTTGTCGGCGAGCTCTTTTTTTTTTTTTTGGGGGGAAAACCTTTATTTATCAAATGCACATTACACAGCGTCTGCCTATAACCCTTTTGGGCCGGCCGCTATGACAATCGGTCAAAAAGTATAACACATTATACTGCGGAGAAGGCCGCTTCGTGCTTCATTATGGTGTAGTGCATAGAGCAACAATTAGAGGATATCGAAGGTTCAATTTTGTGATTTTGTCGAAGTTAAACAAACAGAAGAACAAACACATGGTAAAGCAATAGCAAGTTCACAGGAGGGGAGGAAAAGCGGGAAACAATGTACAAGAATGGAAGCAAGTCTACTAGGGGATGGGAACGATGAAGGGAGTGAAGAATGGAAGATAATGGAAGGAACGTAAACTATGGGGAGGAGGGAATGGCCTCGGCATAATCAAGTGGTGGGGTACAAATGTCACCCCGGTATTCATTCCATTGCGCCCAGATTCTATTCCACTTCCTAGGACGACCCCGAGCCTCATACACCGTCTTCTCCCGAAACATGCACCAATCCATGTTATCTTTCCAGGCACTAAGTCCGGGCGGTCTGTTGGAGCCCCAAAGCTGTGCTATGTCCCTTTTGGCAACCATGTTGCCTAGGGTGACCCAGAAAGTCTGAGCAGCCGTACAGTCCGTAGGCTCCCACACATTAAGCAGGCAGCGCCTTGCCTCGGGAAGGAGGGGGACCCCAGTAACACGCCCCATCACATCATGGACCCTAGACCAGAAAACAGAGATAACCGGGCATTCCCACAAAATATGAAGAAAAGTATCATTCATACCACAGCCACGTCTACATAATCCATCTGTCGCAAGCCCCATTCGTACCAGACGCATACCAGTCACATAGACGCAATGGAGGATCTTTAGTTGCACAAAACGGAGCCGAGCCGGAATAGCCACCTCCTTAGGGGAAGAAATAGCCATTTGCCAGTCTTCGTCGTCCAGCTCGAGCCCATCCGCCACCCAGGAGGCTCGAAGCTTCTCCAGCAGGTCAGCCCTGTTGTTAATACGTTTTTTATAAATTAAGGAGATCGTACTGTCCGGGACATGGCCATCAAGAATACGATCTTCCAACGGAGACGACTGGGGGATGTCAGTCCCGGGGGAAAGGCGGAGGATAGGGCATGCCGCACCTGAAGATATCGAAAATACTCCTTATCATCCAATTGATATTCTACCTTTAGGGCCTCAAAGGATTTCACTGTTCCTCTGGCCCAGAGATCCTCCACCTTGCTAATCCCAATCATATCCCATCTATCAAACCCTTTCATCCGCCACAGGTTACCCAGCCGTTCAGAATCATACAGCGGGGTCATACGCGTCAATCTGCCGCCCCAACCTGTAGCACCATTCGTATCCTTCCAGGCACGCACAGCACATTTCGTAGGACCAGTCAAGAGACGGAGTGGTGACTTCGAGTATAAAGCTCTATTGAAGTTGCCGCCTGGCAACAGAAATTTATCCAGGGCCAAAGCGGGAGCGGGTTCCGGGGAATACGTCACATGGTTAATTGCACTTAGGTGTGAGGCTCAGTAATATCGTCTGATGTCGGGCAGAGCAATACCGCCATCATACCAGGGGAGCGTGAGTTTTGATAAGGTAATACGGGCACGTCCGTCCCAAATCAATTGCCTCTGTAGGCCTTCAATCTCCCGGAAATAGCGAGCGGGGACAGGATCGAAAAAGTTCTGAAAAGCATATAGGAACCTGGGGAGCGACATCATTTTAAAAAGTGCCGCTCGTCCCAATGGAGACAAGGGCAATTCACGCCACCGCCGCACATCCTGCTTGAGGCGACGAAGGGGAGCGTAAAGATTACGATCGTACCGCACCAAGGAGTCCATGGAAATAAAAATCCCCAAATATTTAAAACCATCCTCTACCACCTGGATAGGAAACCTGCGGGGCAGCGGAGGCAATACCCCCGCTATAACATAGACACATGACTTGGTCCAGTTGATAACAAGCCCAGAGTTATTACCAAAGGAGGTGAGAACGTCAAAGAGCACGTTTAAAGACTTCTGGGGTGAGGTAAAATAGAGTAGGATATCGTCCGCGTAAAGCGAGACGCGATCCTCCAGATCCGGTGCCCACCGGATCCCTTTAATCGAGGGCTCCCATCGAAGCCACGCTGCAAGGGGTTCCAGTGCCAATGCAAAAAGAAGTGGGGAGAGCGGGCACCCTTGACGGGTGCCACATCCCAATGGAAACGAATCGGAGCCTCTGCCGTTCACCACGACTTGGACTAACGTTTGTTCGTATAGGAGCCGCACCCATGCAATGAAACTAGGGCCGAAGCCGAACTTGGAAAGGGCCGCCCACGAATATGGCCACTCTATGGTGTCGAAGGGCATCGTAGCATCCAGGGAGGCCACCACTGCAGTCTCCGTGAGAGTTCCAGCTCTCGCGAGAACGCTGTGGAGTCTGCGAAGATTAAGAGCTGTGTTTCGATGGGGTATGAAACCGGACTGATCCAGATGGATCAAGTCGCAGATTACAGACAATAGACGATTAGCCAGGACTTTGGCCAGAATTTTGGGCTCGGCATTGAGCAATGAGATGGGGCGATAAGAGGTGCAACGGTCACGAGGCTTGCCTTCCTTGTAAATGACCACTATAGTCGCCAAGCACTGTTCTGACGGAAGGACGCCCGCCTCAAAAGCATCCAGAAACATTGTCCGCAAGTGAGCAGCCATTTTGTCCGGTCGAAGTTTATAGAGCTTGATAGGCAAACCATTGGGTCCCATCGCTTTACCCGATCGCAAGGACCTGATGGCAAGACCGAGCTCATCCACTGTAATAGGAGCCTCCAGGGCCAATCTATCCTCCTCTGAGACACAGGGTAGTGCAATGTCACGCAATAATAAACGGGAGTCGGCCTCGTCACGGTCACTCACTGAGCTGTAAACTGTTCGGAAATGATCCACGAAACATTCAACAATCTCACCGGGATCAGTCACACATTCACCAGTCTCACGGGTGATAACGGGCACCACGCGGTTCATCTTTTCAGCCTTGTCCAGCCACGCCAGGAGTTTGCTAGCCTTGTCACCCACATCATACAAACGGCCCAGCTGATTCACACGCATCACCTTAGCAGCATCAGTCACACAGGCTCTATAATCTGCCTGCTTCAGTTCTAAGGAGTGTAGAAGTGCAGGCGTATCATCTCCACCAACTCGAGTAACAAGGGGGAATGGTCAGAAATACCCCTGGGGAGATGTCGGACTTCACGCACCAAGGATAAATTAGCAGTCAGCATAAAAAAATAATCAATCCTTGAGAGGCTGCCATGGGCACCAGAGTGGAAAGTGTATTGAGTTTGTGAGGGGTGCAGCGACCGCCAAACATCTACCAACCCGAAGGTTTCCGTCAAGTCAGTCAGCCACATCTGTGACAATGGCAGAACTCTAGGGGGCAGCCGATCACACTCGCCCGACATCACTGAATTGAAATCCCCACCCATGATCAGGAGTCCATCTGGAAGCCCCAGGAGAGTCTTACCAAGGTCAGCATAGGTGGTAGCCTGCAGTCCCGGGGGAACATACACAGCAACAATTACAATCAACTTCCCCTCCCATCTCCCCGTCATTATGATGGTGCCCGAGGGGGGAGAAAGATTGGGCCCTTAGAGCAGTCTTGGAGGTAGACCAGAGAGGAACGTTTGTGGAGGCGGGTATTGACTGTCTTCCCATTACATTCTTGATTGATACTGATGCTACCCATTCTACTGTAAGGTCTGCAGTAGTACCAAACCTACCCCTTTCCCGGATGTAAAACCAGCGTGAGCGACAAGTCGGTAACCTCGGCGGTCAAGAGCTTTACAGGCATTACCAATCAAATGGGTTTCTTGGAGTAAAACAACATCAGGGAAATGACGTCTTATAAATTGCAACGCAATACCACGTTTGATCCTGTCCCCAAGCCATTAACGTTCCAGGATAGAACCTTCACGTCACCCCCCCCCCTCCCCCCCCCCCACCCCCAATCCCAGAAAGAGTCCCAGCCCACCCCCTCCCGGAACCTCAGATCAAGGATGCATACAAGCGATACAGTACCATGTGAAAAGAGAAACATAGAACACAAAACATAACCAAGTCCCCACCTCCCACCCCCCAACCAAGAACCCGTTACAACACCCCCCACATTGCACCCCTGCTGACTAAGAAGCCACCCCAAACTGCAGTGTGCCTGTCGCCCCATCTGAATCTACACAAAGAACCCCTGAGGAGGAAGGGAGAAACTACCCCAACCCGCCCCACCCCGGGTATAAAGGTGAAGGCACATGATATAAGTTACTCTGCAAAAGTTACGATCCAAAATCGGACCTCAGGACACCAAAGTCATTCCTGCGCCGTTGCGCCTCCGTCCGCGCCTCCGGGGCCCCCGCTCTCGGCATCGTCCTTTGGCAACGAGTCCAACCAGTCACTGGCACTGTCCGGTTGATCAAAGAAGTAAGCACGTTCCCTGTATTCGATACGAAGGCGAGCGGGGAACAGCATCGCATATTTAAGTCCCAAATCTCTCAGGCGACGTTTCACTTCCAGGAATCCGGAACGTTGCTGCTGTACTTGAGGAGTAAAGTCAGGGTAGATAGAGATGGAGCTGTTGTCGAACTTCAGTGGGCCGTGCTTGCGAGCGGCCTGAAGAATGGCGTCCCTGTCCCGAAAGTGAAACAGCCTAGCAATAATAGGCCTCGGGGGTCCCCCCGGCTTAACCTGTCCACCTGGGAAGCGGTATGCACGCTCGACCGCAAAAAACTTACTGAGGCCTGCGGGAGCAAGTTTAGCAACAATTAATTCCTCGACCAGTAAGTCGATCGAGGCAGCACCACTGTCCTCCGGCACCCCGACGAGGCGGATGTTGTTCCGTCGGGCCCTGTTGTCATACTCCTCCATACGTCTAGTTAGCAGGTCCTGCGACGACCGCAGATTCCCAATCTCAGACTGCGCTTCCGCCATATCCGTCACCAGACTGGTAGCTTTTAGGTCCAATGCCTTGACCCTCTCGTTAGTCTTAGCTAAATCGGCTCGAATAAGGGTAACATCGACCGCCACCGTGTCTATCTTGGACACGATGGCCTCATATTGCTGACCCATATCAGCCTTGAGTCCTGCAATGGCGGCCAGTAGGTCTTGAAGTGACACCTCCGATGAGGCTGTCATGTCCGTCTTTGGGTCCTCCAAACTGCGGCTGGTAGCACTGGGGGATCCTCTCGGCTGAGTATAGCGATCGATCACATTAGACTGGACCGATCCCCCACGATTGGTGACTTTCCTGCGCTTCTCCAGCTCAGGTTTCGTCGCCATGTTGGAATCAGCACCCCGCTGGGTCCTCCCGGGTGCGATAGAATGGCAGCGACCTTCCGGACCTCAAGAGTCTCAGCTTCACAAAAATCACAGACCACTGAGGCGGCGCTGCGATGGAGACGTGCAGCTGGTTAGACCACCAAAACCAGGAGTGTAGATTAGGTCATAGGCAGTCAGTGCAAGGATGGACAAGAAACCGAAAGTGAAAGTGACACACCATCGGTGGAGCAGATGCCAGGCAGCCGTTGTTGTTGCATTACTGCTCGGCCATCCGAAGCAGCAGAGACCCCGGTCCCGTCCGGGGCTGGGCCAGAAAGCTTAGGACGACGTAAATATGGTTCCCGAAGTCCGATCTCTGCCCCAAAAAATACAGCAGCATCAGCAAGAGTAGCACTTCGAAAGCCCGTCGAAGTGACCAGGATAGCAGGAGGATAGATCAATAAGGGCGGCACGGGTCTCGGGAGCTCTCTGCTCACGCGACCATCTTGGATGCCCGCGTAGCTCCTCCTCGACCGGCGAGCTCTTTTTTTAAATGCCTTGTACAATCCGCCCAATGAAATGTTCTGCTTTAATATATTCAACTTTTTAAAATGTTTTTTAGATATTTATTAGAGGGCTTGGGAATCAAATGTCTAATAGTATATGCTTTTTATCTTGTCATGTAAAGTATGTGTAAATATATGTTGTATTTCTTTTATGTGGATGTCTTACGAGTTCCAAAACATAAATAAAGAATTAATTGATTGATAATCCCAATGTTATCCTATGGGAGAGATAGGCCTTGCAGTAGTGAAAAACAAATTTAAGAGTATTTCACTACCAGGACATGTAAAACTTAAAAGCACATGTCCTACCGTTTAAACACATTGCACCTTGCCCATGGGTTGTCCAGGGCCTACCTTAGGGGCGACTAATGTAAAATATATAAAAAAAACGTTTGGGCCTGATAAGTAGGCTAACTTTCTGAGGCTGACATGGCTGTTTAAAACTGCACACACAGGCTCTGCAGTGACATGCATGAGACTTGTTTGAAGGGCTACGTAAGTGGGTGCCACAATCAGTGCTGCAAGCTCACTAGTAGCACATATTTACAGACCCTGGGCACATGTAGTGCACTTTACTGGGGACTTTTAAGTAAACCAAGTATGCCACTTGTGGATAACCCAGTGAAACCTTCTTTTAAGTAAAGAGCATATGTACTTAAGCACTAATTAGCAGTGGTAAAGGCCCCAGATTCCTAAAGCCCGCAAAAACAAAGTCAGCCCAAAGGTCAAAACCAGCAGGTTAAAAGTTAGGTGAAACCACTCCGTGGATGCTAGGTCTAACTCTGACATTTTCTTTTTGTATAAAGTGATTTTCATTAGAACATAATAATGGCTGGTACAGAATGTCTGCTCCAACATTCCAATGTTTGACTTTCTGTTTCTTCCTTTTTATTTTACAATTTTCTACCCTCAGTAAAGCTACTCTGCTACTTGTGACTCAGGCCTATTCCTTGGGTTCATGGTCTCTAACAACGGTTACAGGCCACAGCAGAATTCTGCAATTTTTTATTCTCTATACTACTATTATAAAGAGAGAACTGTGAACCTTTGAGGCGGGTAAACTCAGGAACCACAGCGCCAATCAAAACACCCAATATAGCGTTGGAAATGTAAGGGTAAGCAGATGGACATAGGCTATATAGCATCAAAAAATATACGTTGCAAGGGCAAAGTTCGTTCTTTGCCAAAGTAGTCCCTTGGAAGAAGCGCCATGTCTGAGATGGGCGTGTGCGTTAACGACGTTGAATGCAGTAGGCGTGCTGACATCACATAACAGTGACGGGACGGCCATTTTGGTAAAGTAAACCGGAGCGCAATGTGCGCTACAGCCACAGGGGCCCCTGACTCCTCCGTCACCTTGGGGGACATGGAAGCCCAGAGCAGCACCAGCCCCAGGTACGTGCCGAAGAAGCCCAGAGCAGCACCAGCCCCAGGTACGTGCCGCTCACCCCGGCTCTCAGCCGCGCTACCTCCTCCGTCCCTTCACTCCGCTCCTTCCCCGGCTCTGCTGCTTCCGCCGAAGAAGCCCAGAGCAGCACCAGCCCCAGGTATGTGATGCTACCCCGGCTCTCAGCCGCGCTACCTCCTCCGCACCTTCAGTCTGCTCCTTCCGAGGCTCTGCTGCTCCCGGGGTTGGCCGCTCTGCTACGCGTCTCCTGCAGCAGTGCTGCCCCTTAAAACCTTTTGCACACAGTTCTGCCCCGGACAACGTCGGGCGGGCTGCTTGTTTTAAAATATAGATACACAGACAGGCCATCATAATACAGCGTTGACATTATCAAAAGTGCCCCCCAGTAGTCCATCCACAGTAGCATTCAATAGATTACTCTGAATGTGTGTGTGTGTATTTATTTTTGCAACCTCCTCACATATAGATTCCCAGATCCCATATATTTGTTAACACACTTGTTTATGTAGTATCATGAGAGTAATGGACTTAAATCATCTGCTTCGGCAACATAGAACGAAACAGACCTCTCCATAGTGCATTGTCCTTCTCAGCTTTAGGATCTGTTTTCACCTTTACCTCATTCAACTCTTCTGCCACTGCCCATTTCAGGATGTCTTTGCGCCATATGTATGGGTGGTCCAGTTCTACCGTCTGCAAACCAATGTATAGCATTTCTGGCTAAATAATAAGCTTGGTGGCAAACATTTACTTTTCATTTTCCTTCATTTCGACTTCTTATATATTCCTTACCGATAGTAAATTGTCATTTATTCAGTCTACCTTCTACCCCCCTGCATTATCTTCACCTTCTCCTCTCAATAGTTCTGTTGTTTGGCATGACTATAGCATTTGTATGATATTTGTGTCCTCTCTGTCCCCCTTCTCTGAAGGAATATATCCTATGGAATGTTTTGGTTGCCATGTACTCTCCTCCCTTTCAATGGCTACCCGGACCTGCTCCTTCGTTGCTTCTTATCCACACTTAGCCACCGTACAAATTGACTTAATCGAGTCATTGTGCCTTTTGTCCCCATTTTGATCATCCTTAAAATCATCTGCATTCCTGACTATTGTACAACCCAATACAGAAATCCGGCTGGGAGGCTGCTGGGGCACTTCTCTCAGTTCCGCTTTTCTGCTGGCGCTTGCTAATAGGGACATCTCCCAATTACAGCCATCGTGCCACCATGATGCTAAATATTGCATGTTGGCTGCACGATTGTGTACCCCAAATCCAGGACTGCAAGTCCCACCTACTCATATGGGTATTTTAATGTAGCTAGTTAAATAACAGGGTGCCATCTGGCCCTTATTATTGTAATACATCTGTTTAGTTTATGAATAGTCACTGTGGTGCCGTCATTATTGTTTTCTGGAGATCATATTAACATCTGTGCTATACAAGCATTGTAACCAAGGACACCCTTCTCATCAATGAGAGGGACGATTTGATCTAGTTTCTCAGATCCTCTTAAGACAGTGGTCTTCCAACTTTTCAATGCCACGCCTCCCTTCCCCCGTCTTCCCCTCCAGCACATACAAAAAAATCGCCACCCATAAATCCCCTGGTGTGAAAAGATATATATTTTTTACAATTATTCTAGGAAAGTGTCAATGTTTAAATATGCCTAACCATATTTGAACATTGCAGTATGTCCTGTCATCCCTTTTAAAAATGCAATCAAATACATTGTTGCCAACATGCACAGGGAGACTAGACTGGTCTTACTAAAGTGTAAAACTGTTCACTGTGTGATTCTTTATCTGAAAGGTGTGAGGGGGAATGATTATTTGGATGTGCTCCCACTTTGACACCTACTCCCAGCAAGGCCATGAGTGAGAAAAGATGTTAGTGATGGCACAGTACTGAGTGGCTCATTGCATCTCTGTTTTTCAATTAGCATGATGATTCTCTTGGCCAGGGCCCACCCCCAGGGTGAGACCTCTGCTTTAAGACCCTACATCACAGTGTCCTAGTCACTATCTGTCACTGTAACTCCAAGATGTTTGATAATATGCAGTTGCCACAGCAACCCTGGGTCGGGCCTCTCTCCCCTACCATCTCTTCCAACAGGAACAACTTGACATTTGCAAAGTTTGATGTGGCCGATACTGAAGTAAGCGTTTTTATACCTGTGTGACTTACATAAAATCTGACAATGAATTGGTGGAGGTTGAGGGTTAGCAAGGTCTTGGATTTTCTCCACTGACACTCTGCTAAAGTTCACCTTTCCACAAGACCTGTGCAGCGAGGACTGAACTGTGGGTCTACTGGGCTCTGAGGAAGAAATGGACAGGTTACCAGTTTTCGCGGAACACATATATTTGCCCTAGATTGCCAGAGCACTACGTCTCTTGTAACTTCCTTCCTCTTACAGCTGCAGCCTAGTGCTGAAGGCAAATCAAATATTTATCCAACCTTTGTATGCTTTCATTTTCTTTAACTTATGACTGTTAAGTTTATCTTAACTGCCAGACAGAAAGAAGTGGAAGTCTTTGTCACTGCTCCTAGATTGGGTCAGTGAAGGTATGTCTTCTGTTTCTTATGATTGATCCACAAAGTGACACTAAGATTTGGTCTGTTAATTGGACCGAGGAGCCAACGGCCACATTCGTAATGCAGGGGAGTTTTACGTGCCTTCGTTCAAGCTTAATAGACAGACTAACCCACTCCATATTTTTATCTTCATGGTACAAGAGATGTTCACTATGGTTTCTGTAAGGGTGAGCCCGTAATTGCATAGCTCCTCCTCAAGTCACTTCCTGGTGTTCCTTCCTCAAGCCCTCAAATCCGGTATGCGCTCCAAAGCCAAATGTACCTTTCTGTTTACAAAGCAGTCATTTATTTTTGGTTGCTGGTACTGTAATTTTCATGTGGTTTAAGTACTCGTTACAAGAAACTTCTCTGGAATCAAAGAACCGCCCAAGACCCACCTCCAATTTGCAAGGGTCCCACCCTGGTTTGGTTGTGTTAAAATCTTAAATTCTGAGGCTGTGCATGCAAAGCCTCGTGTTTTGTGACTGGGCACAGTCATCTGAAGTGCACGGTGGCACCTGGATCCCTGCACAAATGATGCACAAGACGATTCAAGGTAAATATCTTGGAAAGCTCCCCTCGTGGTTGACAAATGTTTGATGCCACAGGTCTTTGGGGCCAGATTCTCGCCACAGCCAACAGCAAAACCATGATCAAGAGGGTGGTTAAGTGGTTCAGATGTGAACATTTCCAAACCTGCAGTGTTACTGGACTTGGGGCATTCTCCTGCAGCAACCTTCCTGAATCCCCAGGACTGGGACGAGGACACCAACCCTTCGTAAGAGTCACTGAAGTTAAATACTGCATAGTGAGGTGCTACTGGTGTTAGGATCATTTCCAAAACCACTGTCCCCGCTGTTTGAAATGTTGCTTAAAGACCATGTGGAGCAGGAGCCCGTGTTGTATTCAGCTAAGTCCAGTGACTGTCACTGACCACCAGGTCCCCAATAGTCCAACTGGACGCTGGAATGTTGACCCCTGACCAGTTAGTTATCTGATACAGTGAAGCAATTCACCTTCTGTGGGTGGGAAAACCAGTTGACTTTTGGCTGGTGGGTTTTTGAGAGTTAAAACAAATGTTGTACTTTATATTTTAGAAATGTTGGCAGATTCTCAAACTTGCAGATTTGTCCTATTCACACCAGGAACTGCTGAAAAACTAGGAAAGATGGGTACTATGGTTACTCGGCCGAGAAACAACTGACAGTCACATGACCTAAGTAAAAGGTTATACAAGTTACACACAGAAAGGGTCTGTGTTTAGCGTACGTGCCAACATTCAGGTTAGCATGAGTACATGCCTGTTAGCTTGGGATGTATAATACAGTAGTTTTGCGGACAATGGACCCCGTGATTTGGTCTTTGGAGAAACAAATGTTTTTAGAATCTAACTAAATGTAAAATAGGTTTTGTTCCTACTGTGCTTAAGAAAGCTGTTCAGGTTTTGTTGTTTGAGAAGCAGGTGACCCCACCTGAAGTGAGTGGAGTAAGAAAGCAAACAATGGTTTTAAAGAGAATTGTGTCAATAATTTTCAAAAATACAATAGGAGCTCACCCATAGTACCATCAAATGCAGTAACACGATTCTGCTAGTTGTGTGGATAGCAGAAACCATCCAGTTATTATCGTGGCAGACAGATCCAGAAACAAAATCAATTTATCCAGTTCATCTACATTTTCATACTTGACATATTAATAAATATCGGTGCATTGCAGACGTTATGATGCTGATGGTGCTGTGCATGCCGAATATTGAATAATGTTGTACATTGCAACGAGAAAAATATAGGTGGACAAAAATATTGTGTAAATCGGGGATCAGGAGCATATTGATGTAATCGATTCTTGTTTGGTGCAAATGCCAGGTTCTCATCAGGAGAACGTTAAAACAGCTGTCAGTCTGCACACTACAAAAATGACCAATGAAAGGGGGAAGGTTAAATGTGGGCCCCAATCAGTCAAAATAAATATGTCAGTCAGTTCTATTAGTTAACAAATGGCACTTCTCAAACACGAACAAGTATTGGTTCATATGAACTACAGCGAGTGTTAAAGTAAGTCCCAATATATGAAAACCAGTGCATTTATTTGCAGAAAATGTAGACAATATTCTGTTTGGTGCTTACTCGGTCGTAACAGTCCCACGGGAGAGACTGTGGTGCATGTGAATTACAAAATGAAAATGTCACATGTTTCAGTGCAGTATAATCCAACGCATCAAATTAAAAAGTCTGAAATTGCGAGACCACATGCCAAGTCCCAGGCTTACCCACAAGACTGTGCGTAGTTCAGAGAAACCGGGACATGGCTTTGTCGCTGTCTGCAGCTGTCCTAAGAATAGAATACGCACAGAGCTCCGTAAGATAAATGGTGCAAACCAGCAGGTTGTTAAAACGGAGAAGTGTTTGGAGATCTGGTAGCTGTGGCCGAAGAAGCGTTTCCTGATGGCCTAGAAGAGGAGGAACTTGTATTTAGAGAGCACCATTTTTCTTAATCTGCTGGCCAGATCTACAGCCACGTTTTGGATTTCCTCGACTCTGTCCAGTAGGTAAACCTGGATGCCTATGTCAAGCGAATTACCATTGTCAAATGTAGGCGCAAATAGACCTTTATAATTTGAATAGGCAGTGGTGTTTTCTTTGGTGGCTTACATGACAGCGACGTTTACGGGTTACACAATACGTATCTGCCTTTAAGGAAATAGCCAGTCGCACTGTCCAGACTGTATTCTTTTAATGCTTTATTAATTCTAAGAAAAGTTACTGAACTACTGTGCCTCAATAGGATGTTTGAGAAGCCATTTGCAGAGTAGCAACGTACACAGCCTTGGTATTGTTTTGTTTTAATTGCATGGATTTGCTATTATAACATACCATACCTGTGAGAGATGGACTGCGTTTGCCATACCCAGTCGCCATTCCACAGAGATGAACACATTTCCCAGAATGTATTTTGATGCATCTTTGTTGGCTATTCCAGAGATGTTGAATCGGCCTTGGAATAAAAATATGAGATTCTGTGTGTAGCAGCACATCAGGTGACATGAAATCAAGAACTTTAGGTCTGCACAACGTTTAGGAAAAGATGAAAAAAAAATTAATAATGGCTATATGAGATTGCATTTCAAGAGTTATAACTCTATGAGTCAAAGAGAGACGAGCGTTATCTATGTAACAAAGCAGACCATCACAGAATAGCACTGTCTCTGGATGTACGTTTCAAAAAGAAATTTTTTTTTTATAAGATGGGTGTCACCTCCTGATCCGCAGCATTTCAAAATCTAGTAGATCGAGCCAGCTATTGGTGGTCTCAGAGGCTTCACCTAAATGTGCTGCATGTGGCTCCAAGTGGGGGGTACCCTGGCTTGCAGCCAGGCGACACTGGCTCAAAGTTGTTGAACCTTTAGTTTGATGGTGTCAAAGCATCTGTGTGGAAGTCGTTGAACAAGCTACAGATAAACCATAATGCAGAGCCCATCCAGGCGAGCTTGAAGCTGAATTCTGGGTGGGACGGGAGATCGGGATTGGGTGGATGGGGTTAGAGGGGATAGAACAGCAATGGACCCGATCAGCCACATACTGGACTTTTTGTAATTGTGGTCATTTGATTCAAATGTGAAAGATGAACCTTTATAGTGATGTGATGGAATGTAGCACGTAGTTTGGCACCCGATGGCGCTGGTTTGTATTTGATGAGACCAATAAAATATTTCTTTACAAAAAAACTATTTGAAGTTGAATGTGCTTTGCCAAAACGCTCGGGCTCTCGTTATGGGTAGCCTGTTAAAAGCCTCCTTTTTACTTCACTCTGGATTTCAAGGGAACAAACTGTTTGTCTATGCCGACGTCCCTTTGTTTCCCCTGGAGTTTCACACAGAGATTTGGGCTCCCATTACCCGGGCCCTTTGGATTTTACTGGCCACTTGTAACAAGGCCTCCGTCTGTAGCGCTAAATTCAAACATGGTGAACTTGAAGCTTGAGGTTCTGTGAGCGGCCAGTATGTCTGTGGTAGGACAACTAAGTGAAGATGCTTTTCTGAGACTGAAGCATAATGCTGGCTCAACAGGAGTTTCAGATTTATCCTGGGCTTGGTGTGGATGTTAATGCTGATTCCAAAGGGTTCCAGCAATTTAACCAAAACCCGGCTTAGGTGCTTATTCTTAACAACTAGTTCTACCAAGCTCGGTCTTCTTAGTGGAAGGATTTTCTGATGAGCACATTTGTCTGCTACCAGAGACTTTTCGGTCCCTGAAGGCGGCCTGTCCAGTAAGCAGCCTTCCTAACATATGCATGGCCAAGTATTCCTGGGATGCGGGCCACAAAACTGGCTCTCGTAGTTCTGTATTCAAGCCCTGGAAGCCCAGTTTCAATCCAGGGGTGGTACAAACTCTGAGTTCCCATGTCAAACGTTAGAAGGACTCTTTGCAACTGATAGTAGGTGTGTCCAGCAAATGTTTTTAAAAAGGAAACTGGTATACATTGGAAGGTGATCCAAAATTAGTCCCACACATCTCATTGCAACGTAAACTTTATGCCTACTGACAAATCTCCCATAGTCTCTAGTGGACAAACATCCAAGATGGCTAGGGGCATCTTTGTACATGGCATTCCCTCCAATTGCATTCAAACTAGTTCAGCCTAGTCCCATTTAGAGTGTTTCAAGCCCATGTTCCTGGCACTACTTCTAGTAGACAGTAAATGAGATGCCTTCTACCGAAAGGAACAGGTCTAGCCAGTCACAAATGGAAAGGGCTTTCGGCTCGGGTCTCCAGCCTCCTTCCTTTTTGTGGCATGCTGTATGTGTCTTTTGAAGCTTGAGCCACTAATGGCCATTCACAGAGGTTGTAGCATAATATAAATACTGTGATGGCCTTTTGTTACAAAGTAACCAGAAGACAAAAATGGGTAATGCAGATCACGCTTCACATTTCAGCCCAAGTAAAAGCATGCTGTAATTTTGGAGTTGATCACATTTATCAAGCTCAATATCAACATTGACAGTGATGTTGCATTTATTTGAAAGTTGTCCAAATTCAGCACAACCCGAGCTGTCTGTCATAATCAGATGATTTGTCCTGCTCTACAGTTTTCATAACTAACTTCAGTGCAACAAGACACCTTGCCTTATTACTTGGGCACCAGCCGTTAAGATTTTAAGCAGGCCTCCTAGACAGCCTAATGCCTTGACAAGGAGTAAGGTAGTCCTAGAATACTTGGGCTGCACCGAAAAGACAAAGACATGGTCTTTTATAGCGCAATTAGGGAAGTTGTCTGTTGAGCAAAAATACTAAATCAGAGCCCAAATAGAAACCAGCATTGGGGAGGCCAAAAGGTCTCCCCTTTGGGACACATTGGCTTTGCCAATGATTTTTACCAAGCTGTAATGCATCCCCAAAACAGTGCAGCATAAGGCACTAAACCTAAAAAAAAAAAAAATGTTCAGTGGGGGGCAGCAGCACAGCGGTACAGAAACAACATGGAGGTTGGCGTGGGGAGGAGAGGAGAGGAGAAGCAATGGGAAAGAGAGCAACTTGGAGTGTGGGGAGAGCAAATGGCCAAAGAGAAAAGTGGAGCAGGGGCAAGATGCACACGAGTGAGAAAGCAACACAGGTGCGAAGCATGTGACAATGGGTACGTGGAGAGAGCGCAATACAACACTCGAGTGGGGGGCATGTCAAGAGAAGTAAATAAGGAAGACCGCTGGAAAATGCATGCACTCTCATGGAGTACTTAAATCAAAAGAAAAAAGTAGGTCCCTAAAGTGAGCAGTGGAAGAACACAATGCAAGGGACAATACTCCAATGGAGGGACAGGCACAAGATGGAAAAAGCAAGCTATTAAATAAGAAGAAGGCATATGAGTGACAGGAAAGTCAACCAATGGTAAGCAATGGTCGTTATCCAAGCTCCTGTATGTTCTTGGGAAGACCACAATATTGTCTCGCACCAGATACCGTCTGCCTCTACTATGCTTGATCTAAATAAAAATTCATACAAATAAAGATAGATGGATTTCTTCTCTGTCACATTAAAAAAGTTAAAAAGACGGGCAGTTTGGACCAGCGATGGGGGTCAAATGTCACTCCTAATTTAGAATTTTAGTTTGCCTGCCACAAAGTACCCAAATTATGTATGTGATTTGTGAATTTTGTATATTTTGTTGTGCTGCGAGAAGTTGGCACTCAAAAGCATTTGAGATTTTACAATGTTGGTGTATTCTCTCTTCATTTTTATGTTTTTTGAGGGATGGAATTTTTACATCAAATGAAATGACACACGCATCTTATATTCCTCTAAAAAACTAATAAGGGAATCCTACACATTTTATCTTAACTGCAAAAGTTAAGTGCTTCCTTACCTAGCATGTTACTTGCCTGTGTGTTGAAGGAGGCCATACAAAAGATACACGTAACTAACCTAAGCATATGTGTAAAAGAGTACTGAAATGTTGCAGACGATGTCGCTGGAAAGGGCTGACTGTTACATCAAGGTCGAACGGTACTGGTAAACGAGCAGACTTTACAAAAAGGGGAAAAACGGATTTTGAATGCAAAAAAGGGAAAAAAAGTGACTCACTTCAAAGTATGAGAATGGAGAAAGCTGCCATGGGTATCACGGGTTCCCTGCAATGGAAGAAAAATATGTCGCTATGCAACTTCTCCTGCAATCATGCGTGCGAGATGGTCCTAAACAGATTATTATAGGGAACAGTTATGTGCTATTGTGCTAAATAAACATGCACCACCATCTGAGTCATCAGGCACTGATCACGGTTGCGCGATTGGAGGCGACAGATGGTGTGCTTACTCGGACACGTCGCTCACGTAGGCATCAAGGCAAGGAGGATCCTCCGCTTTGAAGCAGCTGTGCACACTGGTACGGTTCTACATCCTAGGCTACCAGTACACATGTCGTAAAGAAAAAGCCCTTGCTTAACTCCTGTTTTTTCTCTGTTAAACCATCACAACTGAATATATATATATATATATATATATATATATATATATATATATATATATATATATATATATATATATATATATATATATATATATATATATATATATATATATATTGTTAATGGTTATATTAGATGTGGACGAGTTAACAAATTAACGGCGCCAGCCGATCCATAGCTCAGCCAAGTGTCTGGCTCGGATCCTAGAGCCCGTGCATGAGCCGAGCCCTAAACATATTTGCTATGTAGATTATGGACCAAACTTCACTTGAAATATGATTGTCTCCTCATAAGTAAAAACAACCATTTTTTTAACATGGAAGCTTTGACAATAATTCAGAAGTACGTTTTTGTAAGTGATTTTTTTAAAAACATCAATGATTAGTGAACTAAGAGGCTAGACAATTGTCATGTATACCCTGCGCGTGGTCCCAATTATTATAGAGCAACATTCCTTATGTTAAGGCTTTGTCTTTCTTCTTGTGCACCTTTCAGTAGTTTTTAAATAGCGCAAACCCAACCAAAGGTATTGGAGCGCTTTGCATAAGCATCCGGTACATTACACAAGGCCATCTTTCATTGTTTATAGGGATGGGGAAATGAAGGTATTTGCCCAGAATCAAAGAACGTTGAGCCAACGCCGAGACTCTAACCTCGTTCTCCATGCCCAAAGTCTCCAGCTCTGGCCCTAACGCCACACCCAGAGAATTGGGAAGGGGGTTGGAGGGGGAGGGGGGTCAGGCAGAATACACATGAAAGCTCAGGTTGCTGTTGGCTCGAGGTTACAACACGACCTCGAGAAGTGCGAGGCTTCAGGCTTGAGCTTTCCTAGGCTCGCCCACCTTTACTTTTTATAACAAGTTGGATAAAGTACCACCTGCTGAGAAGTTCCATGGCTATATAAAGGAAAGTCGAAAGCAAAGTTCCTTTATAAGGTCATGGAGCCACGAAGTAGATCACATCTCCAGGCTGCGTAGATATGATCTATGCCAGGGTGTGAATTTGCGTATCTTAACAGTAGTTGCGACCAAGTTTGATGCAAGAACTGTACTGTTGTCACATTCGGGCCTTTATACACACCAAGTTAACTGGGCATACATTATTTTTTACTCTTATTTCGTGTCTACCTCTGGAGTTCACTTTGCACCCGGTGCAGACAAAGGGTACGCCCATTTTTCCTCATATCAGTTCAATATCCCTCTGATGCAGTCTGAATATCCTGTGTGGTACACCTGCCCTCTACAGCTTTTCTGGGGTTTTAGACCTTCCCTGTCTGTAATATGCATTTCTTGCTAAAAGGCAATAGGAGCTCCTCTTCTTTTTAAACAACCAAGGATCTAGTAGGGTTTAACAAGGTTGACTGACATTCAAAGCGACTAGTGTGTGAGTAGCTCCTGTAGACTTGTTGTGAAGAACAGTTTAGTGGTTTTACCACTGCAGTCCTTTGGTATTGAGTGGACGTAGATTGTGTAGTTAGTAACAATATGTCTTCATGACGAACGTCCCTGTACTGGGTGATGTGACACCATGTCCAATCCTCTTCAATTGACAGTTATATTTTCAACTTTAACCTAGTAAGAAGAACTAATTAAGTGCATCAAGTTGTGGCATTAGACCCAGACCGCCAAACGCTGTAAAACAAAATTCTTTCAAGGTTAAAGAAGAGAATGTTGGGAGGGGGAGAGCCTAGGGCAACCATTCCATGTATTACTGAACGGTTCCTCAGGCCCATTGTGGCAGTTGAAGGGGAACCTCACTCCCTGGGACTTCTCCTCCAGTTGACCTTGTCATGTATTGTACTTTCAAGCACTATGGTTTATTTTATTAGACAACAAGTGCAAATCTGCTAAGTGGTGCCCCCTGGAATTTCGTCTTCCACTAGTAGTTGCGACCATGTTTGATGCGAGAGTAGTGCTGCTTATTTGTACTGGTGTCATTGATGTGTTTAGGTCCCACCACTGTACTGTTTTCGATACCACCATTCCAGAATCGAGGCTGGCAGTCGATAGAGCAACATTGTGGTCTCTTTTCTGTTGCAGTTCCGGATGTAAATTCAGTAAATTGTACATCTCTCCTGCTCTGTAAGTACCTATTTGGGATATTGTTGGCTTCCTGGGACTTAAGTGGCTCTTCTCTCCACTTCCACTGCTGGTTCCATCCTAAGCAACACCTAAAGAGGTGGGATTTTCCATCCGCAAACACTTTCCGCTTCTCTGTGAACAAAATGTACTTCAGAAAAGTTCTCACAGGATTCATGGCGGTCCCTTCCTGGAATGCTGCCGGGTCTTGCATGGCTCTCTCCTATATTCTGCACTTCTCCAGAGTATGCCCTGACCTACACCCAGTCTTTTCAGACATTGTTAAAGAAGTGGAATTTCCCATCCACAATCACTTCCAGCATAACTGTGAATAACAATATGTACTTCAGAACAAGGTCTTAAAGTTTCCTTTTCATGCCTTGATAAGAGTTTGGTTCATTTTGTACTGTTTTTTAATAGTCGGAGGAGGAGGGTGAATGTGTACAGTTGCATTCTCTTATCTTGTTGAGCTGAGGCGCCTGGCTCGCTGGACAATAAAGTAAAAGGTTCCTATAAACAGTACCTTTGTGATAATGGGCTGTTTTCTGGCACCTGGCTGGGAAGTGGGGAAGAAGGCTCTGGTCAGCTACGTGCCTTTTTAAGCCGTAAAGTATTTGAATAGACCTACGGGAGCGATCTCCTTCATGATCTAGCCCTTTAGAAATAGTTACATTGATGGTCCCTCGGATTTCTCTGGCATGCATTATTATGACTTTTTTCTGTTGTGACCATATTAAGGCATCTTCTGCTCTTTATTTTAGGAGCCTTACCCTTGCTTACCGTTTCTGTAACTGGTTGCAAAGTTCCACAATTCCTAGTTCCATTCCACTGGTTTATGCGTTTGGCACTTTGTCCGCAAGTTTATGGTGCTCTGTTCTTAGCACCTTCCAAGTTTTATCACTACTGAGTCTGTCTTGCCCTTCTGTGGTCCGTGCGTTGCGGTCTTTGGTGCAAACTTAGAACATGTGCCTTTTGGGTTCTCATGATCAGTGGAGCTTATGAAGTGTAGGGGATGCTTCCAAGAATAGAGTTTTGCAGAAACAAAATGGCAAGAACACCTGCATCGACCAAGGCAAAGAGCTGCCAATGCCTGACCTATTGACTTTGCCAGTGCTTTTTTTTTTACTTTTCACTGTAGACGTAGGAGTCATCATGCTACCAGCACTTTAAAAAAGTAAATATAATTCAGATTGAGGGTATTAGGGTCAGGCCATTTTATTCATTGGCTGTTGATGGATTTTCTATGGCTTGTGATTGCTTGTGTGGGCTGTCCCTCAAGGCTATGGCATTTTGGGGTTTACTTATTGTCCCATCTGTGATCTCATTGGTGATGATGCTCAAGAAGCTCTTCAGTAGCCATATTTGTAGCTAGTAATTGAGCACCAAATTGTGGTGTTTGATGTGTTTACTTTACTGGCATGATAACCTTATAATGGCTAGCTTGTGGTGTTTTTATTTAGGAAGGTTGTCCCGTGTGTCTTTATGGCAGGCTAAGGCTAGTCATTAATCACCCTTGCAAGGTCATTCACCTTTGCTGCCTTTATAATGTTCTTAGATTTTCAACTGTTTTTGTTCACAAAGTCAAGACATGCAGGCAATGTCAAGGGTTCAGTAGGCAGTAGTTTTTTGTTTTCACCACTTCAAACACAAATTTAATGTTCTTACTCTTTCCACATACAGGTTAATTCTGCTAAGGCAGTCTTTCGCTAAGGTGCCCACCTCCCAGCTTCCATGTAGTTGTTTCTAATGATATTGCTTATTTTATTTTCTTTTCTTTCTGGAGTAGCTGTTGGCAACCCACACATTCGCCCAACTATTTAAGAAACAGTTCTTATAACAAGAAGACAGACCTATTGACATTGGCAGTGCTTGTTTGTTTTGTGGTGGGTCCCTATTGTACATTGTGCTTGTTGCTTGAATATGAAATACCTTGAAAAAACAGGAGACAAGAGGTGTTTGGTAAAACAGGAATAGTTTGTTTAATTAAACATTGCCGGGAGATCAGTTACAGGTATAGATTTTGACTGAGGACTATCTTCATTTACAGTCTTATCTGTGGCTCTCTTAAATACAGTTTATCATAGGCGATTAAAATGTTTCAGGTGATCCTTGTATGGTGAGAAACGTAAGTTGCTGCATTTGGAGTCATAAATATTTGTCTAATGGATAATACAGATGGGCTGTAGCCTTGCGTGGACACAGTGCAACCAAGTAGGTAACTTGTCCAGATGTGCGGCATGGGGAGTGCATTATCACTGCATGTGCTGTGTTCTGATTGGCTATATGTTCTTAATTTATGTGGCATCTGACTTTATGGTGCTTTAGGAGCGTGTGTACTCTGTCCCCATCCCGCCTATTGAGGGCAATCTCCCTTTACAATTGTAGTGTTGCTGTGCCTATCTGTGGAATCAGGGTTGGTGTGGGTTCAAAATAGGCCCGGGCTCCCTTTAAAGTGTCCTACATTTGCGGAATGTGCTTTTCATAAAACACTGCTTCAGTGTTTTAAGTACTATGAAGGGGAGAGTTCTTTAAAAGATTCGCATTTTCCTAATTTCGCTGAGATAAAAAAAATGCTAATGTTGTCAGGACTGTTTGTGCACGCCTGAATATAAGCAAGGCCACTTCTGTTCAGATCCCCAGCCCTTGCTCAAGCCGCATACAGTCATGGACCGGCCCATCAAGAGACTGGGAGTGACACTTCTGCCCCCTTGGAAAATGAGAGGTCATAAAGGCTCATCTGCCTATGGAAAGGCCACTCATGCCCACTCTGGGCCTCTGGCGACCCCTGAAGAGCACAAAGACAGCCTTAATCAGCCTAGACACTAGCCAAAAAAAAGAGGCCCACAGCTGGAACCAGTCCATTGCCCGAGTGCCTGTCTTACCAGTCCGATCCTGTGTGGATTAATCTTAGGTTTCCTGTCCGTGTGTTTGTCTGCCGGCTACGTGCCACCCCACCTGTGACCGGTCAATCAATAACTTCGGGCCTAGGTCTCATTGCTGGCCTGACTACATATTTGCGAATCGGGTTGATGTGGAGTTCGCAACGGGCAAATTTGTTAATAAAGGCGCGATCTTGTTCGCATAAATCAATGTATCGTTTTTTAATCAGCATCGATTTCCATATTAACATTTGCTGAAGCAATTTGCAATAGGTACATTGATAACAATTTAAGGGACCGAATGAAAGCCATCTGAAAAAAAAGAAATCACATTTTTTTATGTAGAAGCTCTAAGACATGACAGACAAATGTGAACAGATAAAGAAACTTCTCAAATGTACTTAGTCATACTATCTTATAAAGATTTGATGCATCAGCTATTATTACCTGTCTTAAAAGGAAAATTAAAGTCAGATTTATTGAGATATAGTGAATTCAGAATATGCTTGATGATCGCCGATCAGTGAGATGCTTGAGAGAATATAAAAACAAGACTTGTAAATCTCAACTTTATATACATTGCTAGTGTGGGTTACAGCAGTAAAAGTATAGAAATTTTGAAGTAACAGGAAAAGAATTAAGCTGTGTGTGGCCAGCCAAGAGGCTCCGTAAATACGGGGTGTAATTTTGTGGCATATTTGCTGACTGCGGACGTATAAAGCATGGGATCTGATTGTTTACGCCCCCATTTCAACAAATGTTGTGATCCAAGCAGTGGTCGAAGTGGGCGGGATTGGCAGGGCACAGCATGTCCCTACTGCTTTAATTCAATAAATTCGGTTCTCCTACTTTTGAAATTTCAAATATGCGTCCCAGGACCGCAGAAATAGCCAAGGCCTACATACAGATGAGGCTTGGCGTTCGGGGCGGGGGAACAGAGAAGGAAAAGGAGACGGTCTTTTACTTCTTGCCCAGAGAAGACAAGGACAGTGTCCACTTCTGCTCTGCCACTAGCAGCTGCCCCTCCCTCTTTCTTTCTCTTATTCCCTTTTTCCTTTCTAGCTCCTCCTCCTTACTTAGTGAAAACCGTGACTTCAGGAAGCGTTTCTCACCCTCTTTCATTTATTTGTTCCCCTGGGAAATGGATCCAAAAAAGAAAAATCTTTTGCTGGAAATGTCGTCTTTTTCTGACATATTTCTTTCCCAAAGTGCAGCCTCGGGAATAAAAGGTTCAAAATATGAAACAAATAAATAACTAAATAAAGCAAGATAGAGAGGTCGCGAAGTGACGAGATTTATTTTATACACACCCAATCATCGTCATTTTACAGAGTTTGCACGTGAAGCACTACTTTGTTTTCTTGTCTTTCTTTGAACAGCATTGTTTTCCCCGGGTGGGGACGTGCACCAATCCTGGAGGTACTGCAGTGCCTGATTGATGGGTGGATTGGAAAACAAAATGTGTACCATGGCTTTGTATTCACTGATGCGATCTTTTTAAACCATATTGCTTACATTTTTAGGTCGAGCATTCGAGACCTCTTGTATATACTTTAGTAAATACTTATATGTGTATGTACTTTGTGGGCTCTGGAGATCAGCCCTAGGACTTGTCTGCTTGCTTAGGGACTTTTTTTCTGTTCAAATACTTCTATTTAACTTTCGTAGAAAACAACCAGTATAGGTCAGTAAAATACCAGAATTGCCTTCTGCTGAGGGACTTTCTTGTTTTCATTTTGTCTGGCAACTACATCTATTTAACTTTGTTGATAGAAAACGACAAGCAGAGGTCAGTAAAATACCAGAATCACTTTAGCATTCTCTAGATTATAGTCCATAGAAATTGTCTTCCACCAGCACCCGTAGACAAATTTTTTTTTTATCTTGAATTTTCAGTGATATGACCACAGAAGGCCCTGATTTATATTAAAAAACAGAGTTTTGGACTACACTTTTTCCGCTGAAAGGCATTATTTCTCTCCATGTGTTCCCATACGTGGCGACTCACGCAGTTTGGTGCTTACTTTCCCTCCATGTTAAAGAACATTAGATGTTTCAACACCCAGGCTAATGTGCTGTATGTATGTATATATATATATATATGTATATGTATATATATATATATATATATATATATATATATATATATATATATATATATATCACGCTCCCTGTCCCACTGGAAAGTCGGGGCACTCGCGGGCGGGTGCAGTTTGCGGTAATGGGTACCCGCAATAACACTTTGCTCAGCTTCAGAAATTGTAACTTCCAAAGAACCGCACTCGTGGGACCAAAGATTTTGCGGTGCTCACACCAAAGTTTTAATCACAGATGTTAACAGACGCCTTTCAGCATTACGCCTTCCTCAGTGTCAATTACATTGTGGAGACACGCCTAGGATATAGCGTCAAACGATCATAGACATGGTTGATGGACTACGATACTGTTTGGGTCGCGCCATCTTGGAACATGTTAAATACATTTCACATTACGGTGCGTATTACCCCATTGTTGGAAACAAGTTAAATACAGCCGTGTATCGGCGTGGTTCCCCGTATTTGCACATCCGGGGAAGATGTCGGGTGCTTTAAACTAAAGCCCCGTAAATCGAAGTTTCCAGAGTCCATCATGCCATGTATTGGCAAGAGCTATTCCTAGGTCCACCCCAGTGCAAATTATGTACAGTGCCCCAGCTCTCCCTCACCTTTCCATGGATCCATGATCCAAATAAATCAGATCAAACTTAACATTAACTCAGTCTTATCATTAAATCAAATTATGCAGGGTTTGATAGTGTCTCTCTCATTCAATTAGGGTTACTTTCCCAAGTGTACCGCCAATTTTTCCCCATGGTTCAATCCCCTTGGTGCCTTGGTCATGAGGTCAATTATGTATCTCGATTCTAAGCGTCTCAGTGTTTTCAACCTGTCGCCTCCTCTTGGGTTTTCTGGTACAAAGTCTAGGCCAAAATACTGCAATTTGGTTCTGTCCCGTCGGTGCACCAGATCAAAATGTCTTGCAACAGGGTATGCTGGGTCAGCTTTCTCTATTGCCCTTTGATGTTCAAGTACCCTGATTTTGAGTTGGTGGATCGTACTTCCGATATACTTTAACCCACATGGGCAGATAAGGCAATAAACTGCAAAGTTGGTAACGCAGCTCAAGTCCCATGTGAAAGACACCAAAGACTTCCTAACTAAAATATCTGACGTAACATGGGACCCCACCTACCTGAACCAAATTGCAGTATTTTTGCCTAGACTTTGTACCAGAAAACCCAAGAGGAGGCGACAGGTTGAAAACACTGAGACGCTTAGAATCGAGATACATAATTGACCTCATGACCAAGGCACCAAGGGGATTGAACCATGGGGAAGAATTGGCGGTACACTTGGGAAAGTAACCCTAATTGTATGAGAGAGACACTATCAAACCCTGCATAATTTGATTTAATGATAAGACTGAGTTAATGTTAAGTTTGATCTGATTTATTTGGATCATGGATCCATGGAAAGGTGATGGAGAGCTGGGGCACTGTACATAATTTGCACTGGGGTGGACCTAGGAATAGCTCTTGCCAATACATGGCATGATGGACTCTGGAAACTTCGATTTACGGGGCTTTAGTTTAAAGCACCCGACATCTTCCTCGGATGTGCAAATACGGGGAACCACGCCGATACACGGCTGTATTTAACTTGTTTCCAACAATGGGGTAATACGCACCGTAATGTGAAATGTATTTAACATGTTCCAAGATGGCGCGACCCAAACAGTATCGTAGTCCATCAACCATGTCTATGATCGTTTGACGCTATATCCTAGGCGTGTCTCCACAATGTAATTGACACTGAGGAAGGCGTAATGCTGAAACGCGTCTGTTAACATCTGTGATTAAAACTTTGGTGTGAGCACCGCAAAATCTTTGGTCCCACAAGTGCGGTTCTTTGGAAGTTACAATTTCTGAAGCTGAGCAAAATATATATATATATATATATATATATATATATATATATATATATATATATATATATATATATATATATATATATATATATATTCCCAAAGGCGAGACGGATTACATTGCAAATGCTTGTTTAATGATATACGCAATGGACATTAAATTGGTCCCTTCCGGGCCCTACAGTCATGTCCTTCACTTTTTAGGCAAAAGCACTCCCTGATTTCTGAATAGTGAGTGTAAAGTGTTAAGGTAACCATGTTGTTCCTGCTTACCTTTCACATGCTTTACTTAATCTTGCATTCCCTACGAGTGTTTGCTTTTTCCAGGATTTTATTTATTTTTTTAGACCGCATATTGCTTTTGTCTAGTGCATAATTTGAATTGAGTGGCATCCAAGTGTTTATAGAGGGCCACAATTGGGTTGTAGGTGAAGGCAGTACAAGTTTCTCTCAGTGGGGCAGTATGTTGTTCTGTAGGGGAGGGAATGTGGCACTATGGTCAGAACTACCGAATTTGGAACTGGGGTACCAGGTTCAGTCTTCATGGCCAGTCCTCCAAACCACTCTCCTGAGGGAGCACATTCCCATGCTAGACCTTAGTAGTTCCTACTAGACTGTAGAAGCCCTGGTGTCTTAGCACCAGCAGGTGGACCCTAGTGGTGGCATGTGTTGGTTAACCTTGAAGGCCTGTCCATCATAATCCATACTGAACCTCACCTCCTTTTCTTTTTAAACTTTATTTCAGCGTATAAGCCATACAAGCACATGAAATAAAACATACATAAAACATTTGACATGTACTATATAAATGTATAAAATTCAATACAATAATATTACCAGTGAACAGCGTTAAGGATTTAATGCAATTTGTTTTGGAGGTGCTTAATACCTCCCTAGCCTTAAATTAATTGTTAACATAATTGAAAATCCAGCTATCCTGAAGCTAAGCGAATGTGGCTTTTTATAGGCAATAAAATAGGCTATTCACCTGCTAAAAGGTTAAAAGAATATAAAACTCTAATCTTAATCCTTTTATACAACAAGAATTACCCTTCCTATTCTCCAACGATTGTACAGCTGCCATGTTACTGTTCGCCACTTATACAGGTTTTTTATAAGGGATGCTTAACTTGTAGCTTATTCTCCACACACTCATCAGAAAATGAGAGCGAGACCAAAGATTGACAACCTGCATGTGCCGTATGTCAGAATCCTTAGTGCTTTCTTATGTTCCCTAACTCCCAGTTTCTGACAGAGCGGAATAATCCAACACCTTCTTTGCGACACATAGATTGGGCAGAAAAAGATAATATGCTCAATGGTTTCTTTTTGATCCCCACAGGCCGGGCAATGCAACTCCTTTACCCATGGTACACACTCCCATATGCAGTGAAAGCCTGGACAGGTAAAGTTCCATACTGAAACTGCAAGTAGAGACCTGGCTGGAGGAGGTTCTATTTTGTCCAGGAAGTCCTCTAGCTTGAAGGAATTCTTGTCTGTGAGATAGCCATTTGTTAGGTTTTTCGTGGCTTGACTGGCTATACATACGATTATCTTTATATCGCCAGTATGCAGTTTTAATATGTGATTTGGAACTAGCCTCAGCCTGGACCGGGGTATTCCATAGACCCTCGAGGCCGATGGTTGTTAATGTACCCTACATGCTTTAGTCATGGAATTCTGCTAGAGCCCACTAGGGACAAGGTTTTCTCTAACCCCTGTCGATAAGCAGATAGCTCTGGGGTGACCCAGATCCTCCTCCAATAGAGTATGGGGCGCTGTGCCATTTTTTGTGAAATATTTCTTGCCCCATGGCACAGTCTACGTGAGGGCAAGGGAGTGCTTACTGGCAAACCGACCACCTGTCGAATAAATGGATTTTCCACCATTTCCAATGAGGTCGTACCCCGATGTCCCCATAGGTCAGCACCATAGGCAGCAGTCCCCAAGGGTTTAAGGATTGCTGGTAGAATACGTTGATGCTACGAACTGTGTGACGTTTTGAGAATGCCTCTCACCACTTGCTCGGTTTTTTTATTGTCGCTGTGTCATGTGAGCTTGCCACCCCAGGTGTTCTGTAAGTGTGAGCCTGAGGCACACAAATGTACGGACACGTTCTAATGGGACCCCTGCCACAGTGAGATGTGTTGTTGTCGAAGGCCCAGCATTAAGCCCCATATACTTGCTTTTGCTTACCTAATCTCCAATCCCCTCATCCTGGAGAAGCAATAAAATTGATCCAGAAGCCTCTGAAGTCCCATCGGGGTTTTGGAGATCAGTAAAGTATCTTCTGCAAACTTGATAGCAGGGAGCCTCATGTTTGCTAATCTAGGCGCGTTGTTGTCACATTGGTCCAAAAATTTAACAAGCTCACCTCCAGTCTTGTAGGCAGGCCTTTGAAGCAGCGCACCCTAGAGCAACATTAACTCTGCCACTGAGGTTACAGGACCCTTGAGAAGGGCCAGCTCTAGGGTGGTGCGACCGGTGTGACCGCAACAGGCTCTGACTTTGTTTGGGGGCGTTTTGCTTGCAAGTATATTATGGTTTTTAAAAGGGCTTGCTGCCTCCTTCCTGACCTCCAGCAATTTTCGGCAACAATAAAAATGTCTTGATAACTCCTGTGATTAATGTTCTTCCTGGAGAGAGAGCAGAGTTTTGTCTAGTGGAAGTTTTGACTCGTGGAAAGGTAGTGCAGAGGGTTAGTGTGCATGCTGCAAAGAACATGCACCATGCTGATCACAAAGTGCACATAATGTAAATAGGTATGTGGGTTACTGCTTTTGTCAGAGAGATCCTTTTGTTATTTGCAATTTATAAGTTAATATCCTAACGTAGAATAGTGAACTATGTATTATCTTTAATCTAAGAGCTGCATTCAAACTGCAAGGTATAAATTAGAGCGTTATGGTTTTTCCCCCAGTCTTTGATTATACTAATGTTGCAAAAAGTGTTCATTTGGATAGAAATCAATTGTGATTATTAAAAAGAACCCCCCCCCCCCCCAACCATGGTACTACATTTTAAATTCTGAGTCTGTGTTTCTCCAGACCAATCAGTATTAAACTATACTGCCTACAAGTATGGTTGTCATGTGACTCCTACACCTTGTAGTCCTTGGTCTTATGTAACATTTACTTTACAGTGATTTACACACGTATAATTGATTGCCTCTGTGTAATGTGTGTGATATAAAATGCTCTGACACCCTACACAGGTATAAGTGGCACTATAAATCAAATTAAATGCATATGAGCGAGAGTGTGGTTATGGAGACTTGGAGGGGGCTCTGTTATTGGGTGGTAGTGAGGGAATCCATGGCGAGGTGGTCATTGGGGGCACCAACAAACATTGTTGCACCGGGCACAACTAGCACTAAAGCCGGCCCTGCCCTGGACTCCAGTCTGCCTCACCCATTGGTACCTCCATTGACCTTGTTTCTGCAGTAGTAGCTGCAACTCACCAGGATGGGCAATGCAGGATTTTCAGGCACACCAAACTATGTTCGCAAACTTTACAGTCTCTCTGCTGCCTGCTTTAGTGCTGCTGGAATTATGCAGCAAAGGAGGACAAAATGATGCTGCGGTGTTGACTAAATTATGCACAAAAAAGCTGCAGCGTAATGCAGTATATTTCCTGACACTTTATTATTTTTACCCATGCTAACAGTCTCTGGAAAGATTTTGCCTTGTTAGTACCAGTGTAACATACAAATGCAGCAGTGAGAAAGGTGATCAGTTAAACTTTGCAAAGGGCCGTCCACTTCGCAGCAAGACAAGTCACATTTTTAGTAACTTTTTATCTGTTTGAGCTACAAACAATTTATTAGTTAAAATTGTCATATTATGCAGCAGGTGTATTATGTGGCAAATTGGGCAGAGCCATAATTATATAGAAAATCTGTGCAAACTAGGATATTTTGCTACTCCATGTTTAAACTGCTCTTATAGAAAAGGGGAAAAGCACTGATGACAAACTCCATGGTTCAGAGACAAATGGCTTGTGCTTTCACTTTTAAGCACATTTGGAACATGCTGTGATTGGAAACATCCCACTTTGTGAATGTATTTTAATGCCAATAACTCATATTAAACCTTAAATAATCATATATATCTATTGGTTGAATTAAATGAAAAAATAACTTGAAACTGTTCAGTTAAATGCAGGGCACAAGTCCTAAAAAAAAAAAGTGGGGGGACGCTCCAAGTTAGGTGGTCACCGGAAGTGACGTCACAACAGGAAGTGACTTCACAAAAGGTAGTCCCCTTATTACAGGGAGTCCTTCACTTTGACCCTCTGTCACACTGAGCCAGCCCGGCTGCCCTTTGTGACTTCTTAGCTTCACGGATTTCAACAGCGACAGGCACCTCTCTGCTCTATCCTATGTGTTTAAAATTGCTGAGGCCTTTAAACCACACTTAGCACGCGCAGCCTTATAACTCTTGTATAATTACAGGTCGCAATCTCACCAACTGTGGCATGGTCGCATTTGTTGGTGTCTCTCCATCTCACGGGTTGTCCTGAAAGAGCTCCTGAGCCTCAGGCATCCAGCTCTTCTTCCAGGAAAAAACAGTGAGGCAGGGGGGACGGCGTCCACCTGGTAAAATAAGTGGGGGGACGCCGTCCTGCCGTGTGGTACCCCGACTCGAGCCCTGGTTAAATGCCAAACAAATACTAAAAATTGGGAGGTTTTGCGCATTCGGGCCACACCTCTGACTCCACTCCCTGATCCAATCCTCTGGTTATTCCCGCCCTCTGATTCTCCTCCCACAGTTCCCCTACTATTTTTCCCCCCACTTCCACCACTGAATCCAAAGCTCATTTCAATCTCCTTGTGTCCCAGTTACCTGACAACATTTGGAACATGGCGAAACAACTGACTCCCGGAGTAGAGCTCTGTTAAATAAATTAAAGAAAAAGTATTTTCATTCAAGCGAGAACAGATACCACCGACGAAAACACGACAGCGTCTACACCTATGTGTGTGCACTGGGGCTCAGTGCTTATGCAATGCTGTGTGATGTCAGGCTCCCTTTATGCTCATACCCTGTGTACATCCGCTTGTCAGCACCCTGCCACCTTTACAGCCCTGGTCTTGCGCCCGAGAACAACAGGATTCATCTGCTTTTTGTTGGAGTCGCCCTATCACTGCCGCCGGGAGCCATCTTCTGTGACATCATCACTCATGCTGTCACTTACAACACCCTTTTTAACCATCGACCCAGTTCTTGTCTTGTTGGGCAGTTCATACTGGTTATTTTCAGTCCGTGGTAGCTTGGGCCAGCCGTCCCTGCTTGTGCAGCACGCGCCGCCCCTTCGTTCTTTTGGAGCCCCCAGGCTCGCGCACACCCGGGCGGCTCACTCTGCCTCCCGTCTGTTACTGTACCTCACATGCTGACTTTTGATTCTGCTGCGTTTCTTCAACACGCTCTTCGCTCCCCCGAGGCCCGGCAGCGCGACCATGCTCCTCACGGAACGCAGGCTGAGGTAAACTCTCGGCCGGCCTTTCCTCCTTTATTAGGTCTTTGTTAGCGTTGTGTGCCATGCCAGATTGATGCATAGAAGCGTGTCCCGTTAGAGCATTACCGGAAAAAACCTCTAACCCTGCTCTTGTTTTCTGTTGTTTCAGTGTCAAGGATGAAGAACGGCCCATGTCGCCTTTCTACATGAGGTAAGTCATTTTACCGCCCTTGGAGCCCCTTAAAATAAGATGGGTTAACCTGAAATGTGTGCAGGAGATTGAGTGACGCAGTGTGCGCGCTTGTGGTTTCGTGTCCCCCTTGCCTTTGAAATGTGTGTATATATATATATACATTTTCTTAAACTGACAGCGTATTTTATTGCGCACCACAACTTCGAATCGAGGGCGTTGTTAAGTAAAATTTACTTTAATATAGCCAAATGTTTTTTCTAGGTAATAGTTTAAAATTGTATTTGCATTTAATGCACATTTGAAATTGAAACTCATTTTACCGACCTCAGAGCAGTGAAAGGCCTTCAGCGTTCTCTGTTTAAAAACGGAGACCTGGAGATCCGGCAGATCGCATCGGTGGGTATTTAATCTAGTTATTATTAGCCATCTGCACAGATTACGCTTGAAGTGGTGAACAAAAGTGGATTGCGTCATAGCTTCGTGGTAAGGAACGAGACATCATTAGTGACAGCCGTGTTTTGAATCTGATTGAAAATAGGAACAACCTATTCTAAGTCTTAGTTCGAATCCCATCCGCCTCGTTTACCATGATGTTGTACTGCTGATGCGTCACGTGAATTGCATGTGTGTTGGGTGATAGTACGGGCCTGTTACTAAAGTACCAAGAGACTGTTCAGTATCTCGCGTGGATTATAAGGCCTGCCCTGCTCCTCCCACGGTGTGCTCATGTGGAGTTGGTATACTAGCCTCTGGAATCCACCTCGATAAGCAACAAAGTTACATAGGCGATAAAAGCATTGTGTTTTTTAATTGAAAGGGTAATGGAAAGGATGAGTCGGTGATGACATCCTCGAATTCATTCTGATCGAGGAGCCCATGGAACAACAACAACAAATCCGATAGTAGTAGCAGCAGTAGTTGTGTGTGTGTGTGTGTGTGTGTGTACAACAAACTAACGTGCTGAAAAATGAACACTTTTTACCACGCTTGTCTTGTACCAATCTTGTCTACTAAGAGATTTAATGATAACAATGTAGTTGTCCCTGCTTGGTAGGCTCGAAGTAATACAAGAAAAATGCGCAGGAGTACATCCATGAGAAATGAGTGGCCCAGTGGCATTTTGCAGCTGCTGGACCCTAAAATAAACGGAGGGCAGGTGTGGGGAAGGGGGTCCTGGAGCGGTACGGGCGGGGGAGCTTCAGTAAGCACCACTTGAATGGGGGAGCTTTAAGGGGTGGGTGGTGTAGCCAGACTAAGTGTGTGTGTGTGCACTACTTTTTTTTAACCTTTTAAGCACTGCGCCTATACCAGCGGCCGACGGCACTACTACCTCGGGAGTGCTGCCGTCGGCCGTTGGACGTTCCAACTGCACCTGCGCAATGGAACGTTCAGCACTGGAGCTGGACGTTCCAAAGCAGCTAAGGTGTTAAATGTTCGCAGCCGCAAAATGTTTTGGGCTGATATCAACACTGATATACCTGTGTGCCAGTGTCAGCTGAACGTCAGCTGAACGGCAGTAGCCAATGGCTCAAAAAGGCTGTTCAAAAGCCTCTGTCTATGTAGGCATGTTGTGTGATGACACTAAACCTCAGAATCTACAAGGGGAGACTGAAGGTCCAGCATACAAGCCTCCAATTGGGCTATGCAGTTCCTAACAGGAGCAGAAGAGGTTGGTAGAAGCCTGATGTGTCAGATCGGGAGATCTGATTCCCCAGGAACAAGAGCCCTTACACCCAAATGGGTGTCCTTCTTCATCAATGGCAGCTCCTCCTTGGGCCGACACTACAGTGCCCAACGGGCCCAAGGAGAGGGGGCTCTTTGCTGGAGTTCTTTTGTATTTTGCTTATGTGAAGAGTGAGGTACAGTATTGTGTGTGATAATGTGAGTAGAATGGTGTAATGTGGGATTAAAAAAGAACTTAGTCAGTTTAATGTGTGGGTCCCCTTGGTATCGTTTAAAAACAATGAATTGCTAGAACCTGATAAAATGGTCCAAACTAGCTCAGTAAGTGATAATTAAAAGAAAGTCAACATGTTTCTTGCCTATTTAATGTCAAAGCTGATCACAACAATTCATCAGGACAAAAATCCTAATCTATTTATGGTTGGGTCAGTAAAAGGTGCATATGTAAACCATACCTAACAGCTTTCACAATAGTATGTAGTAGACCTTCATGGTTTTAAAAACCGACCTGAAAAGAGAAAGTCAACAATGAATCAATATATTTACAATCAATGGCATACTGTGCAATAGGAGCTGTGCATTCCGGGGTCATCTACACCCTAATGGTGCAGATGTGGAATGACCAAAGTAAAAAATTAACCATAAAAGAAAGTAGTACACACACATTGACAAAAGACCTGTGACGCACAACAAAAGCCCAAATGTGCAGTTCGGGGCTGTGAAGAAGGCAAGAGCCTGTGTCCCAAAGAGAGAGACTTACCATATGAGGGAAAGCACTATACCCTAACAATAAGTGGCAGAGGAAAACGAGCAATTAAGTTAGAATATCAGAGGGGAGCCTCTCCATAGAAGTCCAACATCCTTGCCTCACTGAACGCAACATACTGGACTTATGTCTTTCCATCCCAAGTCCTTCACTGGCGAAACTTTTACCCACTGTTGTAGTCATTCTGAATGTTTTCTTTACTGAAATAGTCTTCCCTGCAACACTACAAATTAGTCAAATTCTCCCTCTCTGGGGATCACATAGTGGCAAAGCTTTTTAACTTTCTTTTCAAACAGTTGGACACACGTATCCTTATTTAATAGAAACATTTTTCTGTATAAGATGTAGTTGGCTGAAGCAATTATTCGTCTGTGCAGTAACGTTGTTCTTAGAAAAACGTCATCAAAGATAAACTTGCAGAGCAAAATTGTGCTTAGAAAAGCTCTGCAAATGGTAAACCTGCAGAGAAAACAACGTGTACACATTTTTCAGCTCGCATTTGATCGATTACAGTTCAAAATATATGTGCAACATAATAAAATGTATCCATCAATGCTTATAAAAATTGGGCACCATTGGAGGTAACATAGAAATCTTTGCAAACTGCTATAAATAACTTCTAATACTTTGATGTGATGGAAAAAACCTCCACATTACCCTACCCTCGACCCATGTCGTCTGAGCATCTACTCCATCACTCATCTCCCTATTGTCAGGAAAATTCTTGCCAGTGCAGTTTGGGCCCATAGTGACATACACACCAAACTGAATTCCTGACAGTTGTGCTTCACACCTGGTTTTATTACCTAGACGGCCACCATCCAAGTATTGGTTCTTGCCCTCCTCATTCTCGACTTTGTTGGCTTTGTCCCGATGGCGTTATTAGATCTTTTGGCTACCTTTGATCCTGCCACTCATTTGCTTTCATAAACACGCTTGGCTGATGATTGTCCATAAAAGATAACACTTTAGAGTGACATTACCTATTTCTGGGAGATAAAACACCTAGATTTTTAAATTGGGCTAACCAGATTCCAACTTGTGCCAGTCACAGTCCTCTGTGGTGCTTACGAGGACTTCTGTTCTCCCTGATGATCTTCAGTGTTGATATGGAACTTGAGTTGGTGGTGTTTTCATTGTCATCTACAGCTTCCACTGTTGCAATAATGATGCATAACGTAACCTAAAAATATTATTGGACAACATTGTCCATCTACACAGGACAAGCCTGTATCCATAATATACCTAAAACTCATAGACTGTGGGCCAGCAAGCCATGGGCAACTTGAAAAGAAACACTACCCAAATAATAATTTTAAGTATAGGTGGTATATTTTTTAAAATGGTTAACTTTCGCAGCCACATTGTACTTATTAAAATATTATCCTGATAAGAGAATTTAGGATTTACATAAAATTAGCAAATCACCTTACATTAATTCCATAAGAAATATATTTACATGTTGTATTGTAATTGCATTTATTTTATATGGCAGACAAATTCGAGGTCAGCACTGATCCAATCCAAAACCCATTTCATTTATTGACCAAGCAGAACTACTTGACAGGTCTAACCCACTTGCATGACCCGTAACATTATGCACTAAGATGACAACCTTTTCTTCATGCTCGAGTGCCCACTCTGCCCTTGATCCCAGCAATCATTATTAGATGACCCTTTCCTGACCCCATTCAACCTTTTTGCTGCATAGGCTTCTCCATATTGGTACACTGGTCAGAAGCAGGGACCCTGAGTTCTGTGTCACAGAAACTACCAACCCCTTAAGTGGTCCATGCTAGGTGCAACATTGTTCATACAAGGCCTTTACGTTTCAAATTGTGAGATGTAAAGTTCCTCAAAAGTACTGAGTAACACAGGAGCAGTGCTAACCCCACTAAGAGGGCTTCCACAGCCGCTGTTAATCGCCCATCTCCTCAGCTCTATTATGGAAGCAAACAGTGTCTCAACAAAGACTTCTGTTCCCTCATTCAACTACCTAACACCATCCATGTGGAACATGTTCTCGCCTCATATCAACCTTTAGTAATTAAGTATCACCTAGCAAGGCAGCAAAGCGAGAATTAAGCTCCTGACTGATACATTGAGGGCGTTGGGGTCTAATACTTCTTTGGGGTCGACCATGCCTCCACAGCAGTGGGAAATACGTTTTGTAAGACCCCACAATATTTTAATACTGCATTCATTACCTTTTGCCCAGAGGAACTCACTGTGTCGTTGCCACCCAAGTGAAGAATGACCACTGCTGGCAGCATGTGCTCCACATGATGTATAATTCTCATCACTGTTTTAGTGCCTATAGAATCTGAATCGTCCAACATCTAAGCACTGGTTTTATAAGCCTCATGTGGGCCTTTTTTAGTTTCTCACCCCCATCCCCTAGCTGCACACAAATAGATGACCAAATACCCAAACTGTCCACATCAGGAAAAACTAGACAGAAGAGATGACAGAAAATTGTCAGTAGCTGAACACAATCAAACCACAGCAAATTGAGCCAGATTTACCTCTTGAAATAATCTGACTCCCGCCTACTAATTCTTTACATCCCGTAGCTCTAATCCCATCCCTGCTGCTGTGGTTACTGCCTCTATCCTGAAGTATGTGGTGTAAACTGCCGAAAGTTGATCCCTGCTTTTTCCAATGATATTGAGCACACTCCTGCAATTTGAAAACCGGTCAAGGGACTGAGGTCTTCATTATTAAACAGAGATTGCACGTAGCGCTGTCTTCATGTAACTCTTAAGGGCTTCCATTGGGGCACAATGACTGGTAAGGGACTACCCCTAGCGTGCCCACATGCTCCTTCCTTCCTAATAGTTTTTAACCCTTCAAACTAGAGTCACCTGATCTGACCCTATTCTAAGCAGCCTTATATATTGCTTTTCACTTTTGTCACATTTCCTCAATGCAGATTACCCCATAAAAGGCCATTGTGAAGGCTGACTTAAAGACTGAACACCTAGTGTCAGAGGGGCATACTGCTGGCAGGTCTTCAACAGTGATAATTTCTGAAAATAAATAGGTCCCCTCTTCTCCTTCGGGCTCCCTCAATGTGGCCACACTCAAATAGAACTTTCCTCTCTATAAAATTGTTGTTTTAGAGCCTAGGCGTCCCTGCAGTTTAGTGAAGAGTGCCTTTGCTGCAAACTGTCTTATGTGTACAAGCAGCTGAGCGCCTACTTCCCTCAGATGCCCATGTATGCTATCCTTGGCTCTAAGGAAGGTAAATCCTTAATATTCTCACTTCTAACAAAGGCGGTGTCTGAACCCAAAGCACCTTTATAAGCTTTCTTGCTCTTGATGACTAGTGATGCTGCAGTAAGCCCCGGTTACTAAGGCTGCTGAAAAGTGGGGGTCCCAGTTAACACAAACAAAATTCATAGAACATCAAGAAAAATCAATTGACAATAATTAGCATACATTGTTTTTATTTTCAATGTAGCTACGGCTCTTAATCCAGCAGAGTTAATTGGAATAGCATATATAGTAATTGTATACAGTGCCCTGGACAGGGGGGGGGAAAGAAAGTGCAGTGAGTGTAGGGAGGGTAAGTGACATAAGAAAAAACAGCGCTAGTATGGCTGGAGTTGCCGGGATTCATTCCTATTCAACAGACGCCGGTTCATGATCATTTGTAAGGGAACTGATGGTGATCTCTCCGGATTTTTGAAGAGACGCTGATTCACTAGCATTCAAGTCGGAACTAGGCGGTGATTACACTGCAACTAGCAAACGGGAACACCATTAATTGTTGTTTACCGTACCAACCCCCCCCCACCATAACACGGTGGTTCCAATTGAGATTTATTTAACTGATACTTCCCTATCTAAACTGACGGTCCTTGATGCACGGACTTGATCCTTGTCCATTCATGGGTGTTGCCAAATAACGACGATCTTCAGTCTTAAGTGCTTCTTTAGACCAGAGCTGGGCACTCCTTGCCAGGCCGTACCAAGCCCTGTAGGAGCTCCTCATCTCTCCCCACCTTTGATAACAAGCATCTTTGGTTGTGCCCCTTCCCCCACCTTGTCCTGAAGAAGACCCCACCGCAAGGAACTTATCTCTGCCTGCCTTTACAACAGGGGTCGAAACGTCGACTGTCTTTCGTGTTTCGCAGTTTCATCTCAGCAATGATGATATTTAGTACACTGATGAAGCATGTTATGGTGTAATAACATTTTTGACCTTTTGATTATTTGACATTTTTAATTAGTCTAATAATCTTTGATTGATTGTAGTCGTTTGGCGCTGTTTTTTCTTATGTCACTTACCCTCCCTACACTCACTGCACTTTCTTTCCCCCCCTGTCCAGGGCACTGTATACAATTCTATATATGCTATTCCAATTAACTCTGCTGGATTAAGAGCCGTAGCTACATTGAAAATAAAAACAATGTATGCAAATTATTGTCAATTGATTTTTCTTGATGTTCTATGAATTTTGTTTGTGTTAACTGGGACCCCCACTTTTCAGCAGCATACATACCCAGGTCCCAGTGACTTATTGGGTGAACCCCCCCTCTTACAACCGGTTACTAAGGCAGCAAGATTCCAAAGGTGTTCTGGGAATGATATATAGTTTGCTAAGCTTTGTGAAAGGCCTGGAATTCCTTCATCTTGGAAGAAGACAACATATCAGCAGCATTATTCATTACCCTGTAACATACCGTGTTGTCTTTCAAACAAAGCAGCACCACTGCTTAAGCAACTTATTCACCATCTTACAAGTCCCTCCCCCCCCCCCCCCCCCACTCCCCAAACCTCCCCCTGTCAATTGATTGCGTCTAACACAGGCATCTGACCAAAATATAACACCGGGTTTACAGAGCTGCTTCCACCAAATGTGTATATCTACCAAAATTGGGAGCTCCAAGAAGGTGATGTTCCTTACCAAACCAGACTCGTATGTAGCAGCTGGCCAGTGACGCACCAATCTGACCTAAGTATTGTTCCAAAGCCTACACTGCCTGCGGCATCTGTATGCAGGCCAAACTGCTCTCTAAGAATAGGTTCAGAAGGGCGCATCATTATGCGATTGAAGTAACTCAAACTCTTCTAAATTCTCAAATCCTCACGCACTTCAGCAGATTAACAAGTACAATGATGCTTAGTTTCAAAGCAAGCCATTGCCGTACTATAGCCATGAAGCATGGGTAACCCCTGGGGATAACACACAATACGTCATTCAGTTGTCCTACCTTGGTCCTGGATCAGGTATAGGGTCACTTTCGTGTCATCTAAGCAGGCTTCAGTGGCAGGCCTGAAAGCCTCAACTTTGTCTAGGTAAAGCCTGCGTGGCCCAATACTGATCTAATCTCAGTCCCCAAAAATGAGAGGCTCAAAGTTGGCCATATTGTTTCCTTTGTAGCTAGGGGGACTCCCAGAATGCCCATCAAAGATATAAGTGTCCAGAACCTTCTTGCATGCCCCACTATCCGGGGTGAAGGGGACCATAAACAAGAAATTATCAAAGTATTAAATTAATTGTTTAAGCCAACAACCTTGTGAAAAACCCATTCTGAAAAGGTACTTAAGCGCTAGAAGCAAGCACAGGACTTTTGGAAGCATATAAACATGTGCTTTAGTAAAGGAAGCCCTGGAACTGACATCCTAGTAACCTGAAATATTGAGGATAAATAGGCAGGCAGTAGCTGAAAACAAATTCAGAATTACCATTTGCTAAACATGCCCCTTTCCTAACTGCTGCAAGATGAGTATAGCAGTGTCTACGGAAATGTATTTAACTGAACACAGCTCTGGTCAGTAGCATCATTAATTGATCAGCCTCTCTCGGATGAGAGGTTGTGGATCTACCGTATGTCTCCAGGGTCCATTTTGAGCACTTTACCCAGAGGATGGGTTCCATACAACTTTAATAAATAGAAGGGAGGGAAATGGGTCTGCAAATGTGCCTAGTGACGACTGGCTTAAGTATATTGTTGGTAGCTACATTAGGATTCGTTAAGAGTGTTGCTTCTTCTCTGCTACTCTACCTCTGACCTCATCTGCTGGTATTCTTAAACCATGTGTAGAACCTAGATAAACCTCCTTTGCATCGACACATCTGAGAACACTGAAAGTAAATAAACCATGTTATCAATCTTTACTGGGGGATAGCTTGTATAAAGAAGCCCCCCCATCTTTTCCAAACCATACATTTCTGGGTATTGTTTCCTATTGCTTTTTGCTACTTTAACCTCTGGTTTGTAAGCGAGAGCACAGAATAAGCAGGGATGTTTGAATTTATATGGTCCAGGAGGTCTGGTCCAGGCCTTCCCAATAAAGGCTCAGTATGAGCCTTGTTTGGCGGTCCAATCTCTAGACCCTTGCAAAGGGGTGCCCCTGTGGTGCATGTATCCAACCAATAATTAATTGATTTATGACCCCCATCTCAAACTACTTTTGTCAGCCTTTTCCAACTTGAAATCTGTCACACACCAGCCAGGCATACTCACCAAATTTGCCACTGGTCCTGATACGTTTTTTTCCATTTACATCACCAGTTATGCACCTGCAAGTAAGTCTTTCCTCCCAAGAATGAGGCGTCGAACAAACAGGCAATAGGGTGAACGCTCAATTCCCCAAGGCTTTATAGCCTCTCGGGTACCCTCAGAACCACAACTGATGTGGCCTTCATAGCTCATGTCTGGCTACCCATGCTCCAATCAGATGTGCTGAGATAAACCCCCACCAAAGGCGAAAGCAAAGGCTGAAAGATTAAACAATACACACGTTTCACTTTCAAGGGCCTAAGACCCCCTAAGGCCTACCCAGCCCATAAGACCCTTCACCATCCCATTCTTGTCAAGTTGTGGCTCCATCTGTGTGCTTCAAAGGCTTCACCTCACGCCTGATCACTTCTCCCAAATCGATCAGATTCAAAAGACAGCCATCAAGACCTAGTTTGCAAAGAAAACTAAAACAACATAATCGCAGTGTAATGTAATGTTTAAATACTGCACTATTGTACAGGTCCCAGTGTATGACTATCAAATGGCGGCAACCCTGTAGCTACAAGAAACCTGAATGAATCTATGGCATCCATCAGAATTGTTTTGCCTGCTGCAGCACAACTCATCAAACAGCAGAGAACTTGCTGCCACCCTTGCATGCCCATATCACCCTTAAATAGAGCTGCATCTACCTACTTGGCCATTGTGATAAAAGCCTCTGCCTATATGACAGAGAAACTCGTCAACTTTGGCAGCCCGAGCAACACCATGCATGGACTAAAAATATAAATCAGACAAGACACTGGAGCCACCATTCTTGGACATTACGGTAGGATTATTGAACCGAGTTCTACGCCGCCCCAGGTTTGCTTATGCACCACCTGCTGAAGGAGAACCCTTTCACTGCCCCTAAGCGTCAACCTTAATAATTAAATCCTCCAAAGACCCCGTGCTTATCACCTGCGTGTCACTGACAATAAAAACCTCTTATCCTGTTCTCCTAACCCGTCACCCACACTGCTCTTCAAACGACCTTGTGTTGTGCATCGCTGCCGAGATGCTTAGACTTACACTTCAGAGTATCGTCGGCTACGTTTAACTTCTCATTTGTGTTGTCTGTCGAAAAATAAGAAACCGGATGACTAAGGCCGAATAAGCCTGTGTCGCAATGAGTACGGTACTGAGCCAATGTATTTTTTTTTTTTTCACAACCAGTTTATTGATGAAGATGAGCATATGAAATAGAGTGGCAGCCCACAATCAGGACTACACCACCAGACATTACGATACAATCACAGCAGTTAACCAAGTGTCCAAGCAAGAAGATGATGCAATCAAGGATATCAGAAAACAGTTACCCCACCTTCACCTTATTCCGCTACCTACCTACCCAACTCCCCGATCCCACCCTGGAACCCACCCGAACCCCATGCATGTGTGCACTAACTGTATCGACGTAAGATTGTGACGTGGGTAATGTGTGTGGACATGGGCTTTGCCAGCCAGTACGGGGCTAAAGGTCTTCCTCTTGCTCCACTGGAGGGTCCAGTGTCAGACCTCTATAGTCTGCCCACCTCTTCCAAATCTTAAAGTGTTTGCGGGGGCATCCTCGCGCCTCAAATATAGGTCTCTCCAGGCCCATACAGAAGTCCATACCAGCCTTCCATGCAGTCAGGGGGGGGGGCCCTCACATTCTTCCACGCTCGGGCCAGGTCCCTTTTAGCCACCACCAGCCCCAGTAGGAGCAGGTGCCGCTTATAAATATTGCCACCAACCCCTTCCAGGACGTGCAACAGACCCAGACGGTGAGTACGGGGGAGGGTCCAGCCCAGCACCTCAGACAGACAGCCCCAAACACCCATCCAGAAGCCAACCAGCCTAGAGCACGACCACATTGTGTGAAGTAGCGTACCCACCTCAGCCCCACACCGCAGACATTCCGGGGACCCAATCAGGCCCGCCTTCCACAGACGCTCTCGGGTATAGTATGCTCTATGGAGAATCTTGAATTGGATGAGTCGGAATCGCATTGCGATAGCCGCCCCCTTCGGGGATTCCAAGGCCTCTCGCCAGTCGTCCTCGTCCAAGGGGCCGAGATCAGCCTCCCAAGTCGTCTTCAGTGAGAGAAGAGTAGGGGAGCAGTGGGTGACCATGGTCTGATAAATGCGCGATACTTTCTTGTCTCCAAGATCACCCATGAAGACCTTCGCCTCGATCGGGCTAAATTCAGGGAGTGAGTCAAGGTTGGCAATGCTGGGCGTCAGTGCATGTCGGAACTGTAGGTACCGGAAAAATTGAGATTGGGGCATATCAAATTCAGCACTGAGGGTCTGAAAGGATTTGAGCGACGTACCAGACATCACTTGGCCTAACTGCGAGATACCTATTGCATCCCAGCCATCGAAGCCTGACAATTTAGAGAGTTCAGGTAGCATGCCGTTCCGCCATAAAGGTGTTTCTGCGGTTAGTCGGCCCCACCAGCCCACGCGACGCAAGGCCTGTCGCCATATAGCAAACACGAGTTTAGTAACCCTTGGCAGCGAGTTACGCAGTCGGGGTGAGTATAGGATGGTATGGAGCGAGTTATCGCCCATCAAAGCACGCTCTAGGGCATAGGCCGGGTCCCCACCGTCACAGTACCACCATTCGTTCAGAATAAGGAGATGAGCGGCCTGGTAATACGACTGCAGATCCGAGGTGGCCAGGCCTCCACAGTAGGTGGACAAAAAGCATGTGCGCAGTGCCACCCGGGCAGAGCCTCCCGCCCAGAGAAAGCGGCCCAGCACTGAGTTAACCTGTTTAAACCACCGAGGTGGGATAGGATACGGATGGTTTTGTAGCTGGTAGAGTAGGCGCGGGAGCGCAACCATCTTGAAGATGGCAGAACGGCCAAAGATTGTCAGGGGCATTCGAGACCAAGTTTTGACGTCTGTCTGAACTCGTTCCCAGACGGGCTGCAGGTTACGGTCCCAGGCAGTGTCAGCCGAGTCTGAGAGAAACACCCCAAGGTATTTCAGCCCATTCGTGGCCATCCGTAATCCTGAAGCCCAGGGGTCTGTCACCGGGTCTCCTGATAGCACCCACAGGGTGGACTTGTGGAGGTTGAGATACAAGCCCGAGGCCTCTCCAAACTGGTGCATGATCTCCAAGACACGTGGACCCGAGCGTTGCAAATCAGTAAGGAAAAAGAGGACATCATCCGCGTACAACGCGATCTTGTCCGACAGGGTAGCATTCCATACAAAGCCCCGTATCTGTGCATCCTGGCGCACTCTTGCCGCCAGGGGCTCCATGGCCAGTGCAAAAAGATAGGGGGAGAGCGGGCAGCCCTGCCTGGTCCCTCGGCCTATGCGGAATGTCTCTGACACCGCCCCGGCGACCCGCACCGAGGCTGTAACATCAGTGTAGAGGAGCTTTATATAGGATAGGAAGACCGGGCCTAAGTTGAGCCAAGATAGTAAGGTAAATAGGTACGACCAGCCAACCGAATCGAAGGCCTTGTTGATATCGGCCAGCAACAACGCCGCCTGGTCCCCCAGGGCTCCAACAGCGTCGACCGCCGCCTGTGCGCGCCTGATATTGTGTCGCGTCGCCCTTTGGGGCATAAAGCCTGCCTGGTCCGAATGGACTAAAGCAGTAATGTGTGGAGCCAGACGGTTCGCCAGAGCCTTGGCCAGTATCTTAGCCTCAGTATTAATTAAGGAGATGGGCCTGTACGAATCATGGCTATCTGGGGGCCTGCCAGGCTTCTGAAAGACCACTATTTCTGCATGGCGCCAGTCTGGTGGCAGCAGACCCCGAGTACGGGCCGCTTCCAGCGCTCGGCGGTAGTGTGGTCCCAACTGCACATGGAATTTTTTTAAAAACTCACACGGGTAGCCGTTTGGTCCAGGGGCCTTACCGGCGTTGAGTTGCCCCAATGCGTCTCCCAGTTCCTCCGCCGTGAGGGGTGCATCCAGGGCCTCCCTGGTCTTGTCCGACACCGGCACCGGCGGGAACTCCGCGAAGAAGCGGGCCAAGTCGCCCTCAGGCAATTGGTCGCGTGGGGCATACTGGTCTGTAAAGTACGTGGCGAAGCTTGCCGCCAATTCGTTTGGGTCGGTTAGAACGTCTCCGTTATCGTTCGTGAGACCCGGTAGTACGAGGGGCTGGAAGTTGTGCTGGCACAATCTATGGAGCATGGAACACGACTTGTCCCCCCCATTGATATACCCTACTTCTGGTGGCGAGCCACGCCTGTTTGGCCTCATCTAGCAATAGGGACGCGTACGATTGCTGTGCCTGCAGGAGCAGCCGCAGATCCACCCCATCACCACCAGTACTGTGTTCTTGTTCGAGGGTCGCTACTCGGGCAGCTGCCTCCGCAGTATGTTCCCGCCGCTGCCGACGGGCCGCCGAGCACCATGCAATATCGACTCCCCGTATGGTAGGTTTCATAGCCTCCCACACCACACCTACGTCGGCACCCTCCACCAGGTTCTCCCGCCAATAATGGTCTATAGTTTCTCGTAAGTGCTTAGTGTACGCCGGTTTCAGGAGATGCCACGAGGACATCCTCCATCTAAACGGCTGCCGTTTCTGAAGGAGATCTATTTTAACCGAAACTGGGGAGTGGTCGGACAGGCCCCTCGGCAAGATGTCTGCACCCTTCACCCTACACAAGTATTCTCCAGGTAGAAACATATAATCCAACCGCGAGAACGAGCCATGTACTGCTGAGACATACGTATAGTCTCGGGTTACAGGGTGCATATGTCGCCAAGCATCCACCCAGCCTAGCCCCTCACTCATGGCATGCAATCTGGTGGGCGGAAGGGAGGGGGGGGTGGTGTTGTCGGTCACCTCCTGACGTCTCCGGCGATCCACACTCACGTCCATCACGTCATTCCAATCACCCCCAATCACTGCCAGTGATCCAGAGACATCTTCCCACACCGCAAACAGCCGCTCTGCCAGGGCCCACTGCAGGGGAGGGGGGGCGTATATACTCCCAAACACCACGGGCTCCGTGCCCACCATGCCCTTAACAAACAGGTAGCGACCCTGAGGATCCACCCACTGCTTCTCGTGCACATACGCCACCCTGCGGTGTATCAATATGGCCACACCCCTGGATCCTCTGGAGAACCCCGCGTGGAAAACCTGCTGATATCCAAATCTCTGTAGGCCCAGTGCCTTCGTGCCCATCATGTGAGTTTCTTGAAGCAGTAATACATCTGCCGCTTCCCTTTTCCCCCATCGCAACACCGCCCCCCGTTTAATCTTGTCTAACAATCCCCTGACATTCCACGTAACCACCCGCATAAAGTCCACAGGGAGTCGATCGGTCGATTCAGCCATAGTCAATCGGAGTCCACCATAAAAGCCCCCAAGGCCCGCACCACCCGCCACACACCACACAAAGCATCATCTTGGTACACACATGCAGTACACTAACTACCCCAAGAAAAACTATCAACCCCCTCGTCCCGTGATCTGCAACAGTTCCCATCCCCAACTCAGCAGTCGCATCCCCGACCGCCCGTATCCCGCCTCCCCCCACCCTATACCTCAATGAACCATGAAGTACCTGTCGCGGCATGGGTAGTCTCGAGCCCAAAACCGAGGGCCCGGGCCCACCCATACCAATGGATCCCAACATCCCAAACAGAAAAACCGTAAACACACCCCCCTCCCCTCGATGTCCCACTCACAACTAGGAGAGTGGTAGCCCTTATATCGTAGTCCCCAAGTCCCAAACCCCACCAAAAACTCTCCCCCCAATTAGGAGATCAAAACAGTACTATCTCAGAGCTGCAGAGTGGTCGGTAATTCACAGGTCTCAAGCGACTCAGCGCACCCAGCCCGGAGTCACAGCATTACTAGCAAAAAATTGGAGTCGAGGCTCTGGAGACTTCAGTGATCAGTTCCCGACTGCTCCGAGTCTTCTGTTCTACCAGTGCCTTGTGAGCCATCCACCGAGGCCGCACGCCTGCGTGATTTAGAGCGTTTGGACCGCCCATTCTTTGTCGTTTGATCTCTCTGCGCCCGCGGTGAACCCTCAGGGGTGCCTGGATGAAGTCCAGGCTGAGGATTCGGTCTGACCCGTACTGTTTCATCCGTCCACTTGAAAAGGTCCTCCGGGGTATCGAAAAACAGTGTCCGTGACTGGAATATCACCCTCAGGCGCGCCGGGTACAACAGGGAGTATTGTAGCTTAAGACCTCTCAGCTTAGCCTTAGCCGCCACGAAAGAATGGCGCTGTTGCTGCACGAGTCTAGTATAATCAGGGAAGATCATGATCTTTTGATTTTCAAACAGGAGGGTTTCCTTGGTCCTGGCTTCCCTCAGTATAGCGTCCCTGTCGTGGTAGTTTAACAGCCTAGCGATCACTGCCCTAGGCCGCTCGCCCTCAGGCGGCCTTTGCGTCAGGGCGCGGTGTGCTCTTTCGATAACAAAACAGGCAGATAGCGACCCCGGGGGCATCCATGATTCCAGCCACTGTGTGAGAAAGTGCTCCATATTGCCCTTGGCACAGCTCTCCGGAAATCCAAGAAAACGGAGGTTGTTACGCCGTGCCCGCCCTTCAGCATCCTCCACCCGGAGCGCTGTGGTTCGCTGCGCGTCCTCCACCGCCGCCATTCTCTTCTTAAGGGCACTTGCATCCTCCTCCATCACTGACACCCTGGACTCGGCTTCCGTGATTCGTGCCACTGCGTTTCTAAGATCCTGGCGCAACAGGGTTACGTCTGCGCCAACTGCCCCTATCTTTGCGTCCAGCATGTCTCGTGACTGGGTTATAGCCGCCATAAGGGCTGCATTGTCCGGCCCTCCTCCTGATGGACCACCCCCCGACGATCCAGGGCCCCCACCGGGGCCAGTAAATTTGTCGATGGTCACCTGCTTGGTGGATCCACCACCTCCCCTGGTCATGACTGTCCGGGTGGATGAGGGCCACTAGGGTCGCCGGACCACAGTCGGGGAGACCCGAAAGAAGTCTCTTCTGTAAGGACTAGTAGCAGTCGAGAAATAGGGGGCAGGCGTCAGCCACTTCCCCCAGGAACAGCCCCCCCAGCCGCCGCCGACCAGGGCCCCCCGTGGCCCACGTTGCCCCTCAGGAGGCGCGAGGACTCCCAGCGTCCTGCACTGCTGCGCCGTTAATGTCGCTGACTAGCGGGCCCGGGGGGTGGGGGGGGGGGGGGCCGGGGAGGGCCACTACTCACAGTTGCTGCTCGCCGGGCCACCGGTCGCCCTACGTCCGTCTGCCTCCGACCAGGGTCTCCAGGGGATGCCAGTCACTCCTCCAGGCCGCCGGCCCCGGCCCGACACGAGGCCGCGAAAATCGAGGTCCCGGCTGCGCCAGGCCACCAGGCCGCCTCCGCTGCCACTGTCCACTCGTGGCGCCTGTGCCTCTCTCCGGCCCAGCCTGGCCCCAGGTGAAGGATCGTCTGTAGTGTCGCGGCCTCTGGGACAGCCAACACCGCGGCCGCTCCCGGGCCAAGCAGCGCACTCTGCCGCTTCGCCAAAATCGAGGCCCCGGCTGCTCCGCGACCACCAGGCCGCACCTCGCCCCTCTCTGCTCGGTTCTGTCCGGGGGCACGAGATCACCTCCGAGCCCCCCGGATGGTTCCCGGCGCCTTCAGGAACATCAGCCGTGGTCCGGTAGTGGGTTTGTGGGTTTGGGGACAGGATAACTCGTCGGATAATCGGCGGGCCGGCGGGAGCTCTAGCAAGCTGCGACCGCCATCTCCGCTTGCGTAGCCACGCCCCCCGAGCCAATGTATTTTCTCTGACTTTTCCCTTTGCCCATTAACTGTTCCTTTGCGTTCATTTCTGGTCTCAGTAAAATTGCATAAAGCTTGGAGAACAAGATACAGCTCAGCGTTGTTCCTCTGCTAGGCTTATACGTGTTAAATCTCAAAATAAAAGCATGGTAAGAGCATCAAGGTGAGCGGTGCACCTCGAGGGCTCTTGTGCATAATTGCGCACACCCAAATAAGTTCAACTGAAATTGCGGCCTTTCGGCAGGCTGCACCTGATTTCTGCCGGCTTGGGACCAGCAGTAAATGCTTGTACCATAACTGCACGGTTCTGGAACACACAAACCGACCACTTAGGAAATACATGTTTCAAGTCTAAAATCCCTGCGCTTTAGGCTGGCTCGTTCAGAGTGTGTGTGTCTGAAGTAAGTGCGTGCAAACGGCGAAGTGACTGGAAACAGGACATAAAATGTTAACTAACTGTCCAGGTTTCAAAGCATGATTTTTCATTGTGCACCGACTATTTGCGACCCTCCCAGAATGCTGTGCCGCCTCTGATGTACTAACCAGTCATGTTGCCAGATGGATTATTTGTAGGTTCAGGTTGCGAAGTGTCCTGGGCATCGAGGCAGGTTACGTTTTGCGAAACTTTATGAAATGCTGCGAACACATTACTCCCTGCGAGTGACAGCAGACCTCCATCTACTCTACATGCGGTCGTGTGTTTTTTTAAAGCAGAACCTTTCCCTTTAAAGGACACGGGCTGCTTTAAAAAACAAAGAAAACAAGCATTTACTATGCAATGGTCTTAAAGTTAGAGCTATTGGCATTACTCATGACATTATTTATTTATGTTTTTGTTTTTAAAACATAAATAAATGGCATTGTCATTTACAATGCCAATAGCTTAATCTCTCGCAAATGCGAGACCTATGGCATTTGCACCCACACACAGAGCCACACACACAAAGCCACCCACACACACATACAGAGCCACCCACACAGTCATTCACATAGAGCCACCCACACACACACACAGAGCCACCCACACAGAGGCACCCACACAGAGCCAACCACACAGAGCCACCCACACAGTCATTCACATAGAGCCACCCACACACAGAGCCACCCACACAGTAATTCACATAGAGCCACCCACACACACAGAGCCACTCTCACACAGACAGAGCCACCCACATATAGAACCACCTACAAAAAAAGCTACCCACAAAGAGCCACACACACACAGACCGAGACACACATACACACACATACAGAGCCACACACATACAGAGCCACACACATACAGAGCTACACACACACACAGAGCCACACACACAGAACCACACACACACACACACACACACACACACACACACACACACACACACACACACACACACACACACACAGAGCCACACAGAGCCACAGACAGAGCCACTGGGGTACAAAGATGGCAGCTGCTGCTGGGTGCGACAGACTGGGGACAGCAACTGCTGGTTCAGAGGCTTGAGGGCGGCCCCTCAGAGATTCTCAATAGCTCGACAGCTTCAATGAGAGTGGACATTGCAGGCCCGCTCTGGATGTCACACACCTGCACCGCGCGCCTCTCCACGGACTTGTAAAGAACCCCGGAGCGCATTACCGGAGGTCCGCTCGCCGCAGCGGCCGTGACCGCGCTCGGGCCAGCCTCATTAATACAGAAGCATATATATTTTTTGACTGCCTTCACCACAGTTTGGCAAATCAAAGCCAGGCGCTGCTCCCTTCGCCCGTGGCCGGCGACTCGCAGCACACGAAGCGCTGGTAATGGCTTTTTAAATCAAGCGCCTTGTCACTTTCAGCACTGTCGCTCGATCGGCGCTTAATTAATTGAATTATTGTTCTGCCGCTCGACGTTAGTTTCTCCACCTATTACAGACTTTCTCCTTTTTTTGCTAAATAAAACCAGATGTCGCTGTCCTGCTAGATGAAATAATTAAATATTTTCCCAACATCAATTTAAGATAACTCAGTGGGCTAACGTGCCTGCAGCGAAGACCTACATGCAAGCTGCAAGTCACTGCCTGGACTCCCCGTGGGGCAAACTCTGTCCACTCTTCTCATGTTCGTAATCGGTGAGCTGGGCATTGACCTGATCTATAATTTACAGCGCCAAAAAGTGAGTATGTGGGACTGCAGGCGCTACATACAAAGTGGCTAATTTTCATGCCAGCTCCCATTTATTCCATTTAATCCATGTCAGGGATAGGCAGACTATGTTAAAACGGTACTATGATAAAACGGGCAGGAGTGAAACATGATTTAAAAACAAGCAATGCCCCCGGAGTGAAGACGCCCACACTCACCGGGTCTTCTGTGTCGGGGCTCTTCTCTGCTGCTGCGGCATGGAGCGGGGCTCTTCTTCACACAGGAGAGCCCCCGCTTGGTGCGGGCCTCCTCTCCGGTCCTCTCCTGGGACCGGAGCCGGGTAGGGCTGACGGCGAGTTTGGAGACCGCTTCCTCCCGCCTGGGGGAAGCAGAAACTGCGCCGGCTCACCTCTCTGCAGCACAGGGCTCTCCCTCACTCCTGGGAGCCCCGTGGAAGGGGCCGGCTGCAGGACTCTGCTACTGCACCCCGGGGCTCTCCTCTCGTCTCGGAGCCCCGGGGAAGGGAGGTCACTTCCGGGTGGCTTGTCGTCCCGCCCCCGGCCTGCCTGACTTCCAGGGTCGCGGCTGCGGCCAATAGCAGCGCGGCCCTGGGTTGGGGAGGCGGGACAGCGCCTTACAGAGGATCCCCGGGCTGGCGGCGGTGATCTTCACGGCGGAAAAAAGACACAGCGGGGATCAAGATGCGGGAGTGGGGCGAGAACAAAGACACGGACAGCGGGAGGGGGGGCGGGGAAAAAGACACAAGATGCGAATTTGTAATTGGAGTGGCTGTGCATGACGAAAAAAGGTGCGGGACTTAAAAAAAGAGACAAACGCCCACGGATCGCATCAAGGCGGGGGAAATAGTAATTGAGAGAACAAACAAGGGAGGTACCCTATGTACCAATACGGGACAGGGTGAAACAATCTTAAAAAAGGAAAAACAGTCCCTAAGTTTAAGGATATCCCTTATGTTGAGGTGTCCCTTGTCACAACTAATCCAGTGAGACACACCACGACTCAAAGAACAACCCTATGGTCAAAAGACAGCAATAAGACTCAGCTGACCAATAGCTGAGCATCAGTTTTGTTGGGTACTCACTGTCATATGCAAGTCCTGTAGCATTACAAAAACAATCCTATGTGCATATGTGGTAAAAATAACAGTTTATTAAAAAGAATTTTTAATTACAATACATAAAATTCAATATTGCACAATCATACAAACAAATACATTAAAAACCAAAAGGTCGACGCGGCGTTTCGGTGTCTTGAAAGGATAGGTACACCTTCTTCAGGACGGTTTTTAAAATCACTCAAATTATGAGCGAATCTGGTAGTTGCGAGCTACCTTTAATACCAACAATTTCTTATTCCATTTGTTGCATATTTTCTGCTTTGTTGATTATTACAAATAATTTCACCTGGATCCAAGTGAAATTATTTGTAAGGGGGGGGGGGGGTGTTAACATTGTAGTCAATGGTAAAAGTTGCCTAGTGACAAATGGTCACTTCTTGGTCAAGTTACTTTCTACTCTCACAGGGTAGAGGTCTTTGGGGTCTGGGGAACCAGGTTCAACCGCCGGTTCACTTTTACCGTGCTTGGTGAGTCCGGGTGCAGATTTAGCTTTGGGCTGTCCATCACCTTGAATCCGGTCACACCAAGGCTGCTTTTTCCATAAGGCCTCTGCCGGTAAGAAGAAGATGCAGGTACAGCAGAGCAAGGTCATAACTGACGCTGGTCGCTGTTCATGAGAGCTGCTCTCTTTATGCAGTCAACTTACTGGGTCAGTCACCAGCCTGGTGACCAACAAGCCTTGGTTGCATTAACAGTAATCCAAAGAAACTTCTGCAGCTGGAGGTCAACCGGAGTGAGGTACTGGCTCAAGACTTCAGGGAGAGCTGGGCTACAACTCCCAGAGTGCACTGCACCCCTTTTCTTTGGGCGATCTCTCAGCGGGCACAGTGGCCAGCACTTCTTTGGCTTCAGCACATTGTTTTACCTGCAACCTGCAGGGGACTAGTTCCACCAATCCAGGGGAGTCTGAAACTTCTTCTGGCTCCCATACAGGTGTCTCTGCCAGAGAGTGCAGAGTTTTAGCCACGGACAAAAGTTGCTGACGCAGTTCCAAACAGTGATGCCACAGGGATTCAGTATCCTTCTCTTCCTTTGTGGCAGAGGCAAGTCTTGTTGGTAAAAATGGTCTCCTTGCTGTCCTTTGAAATATGTCGATCAGATCTGGGGTTCTGGTTTCAGGGGTGTTCCTTAATTCCTGGATTTAGGGGAGTGGGAGCTAGTAGCCAACAGCCAGCTACTCCACCCCTGTGGTGACCCCATCCGGTGGTGTGGGTCACTTTTCTTACACAGAACCCATTATTTCTGCCCTCCTAAAGATAGCAGAAGTCCAATTTTGATGTGCAGATTGACTGCCAGCGCTTAGGGGTGTAACCAGCCTTTTTGGAGGTGCACACCGCATGCATACCTAATTTTCCACCTCGCCCAAGTCCAGCACGCTTAGGGATAAAGGGGGGGCTTTGTCTTCCACGGGGAGACAGCCTTCTTGCATATCTGAGGCGGTAAGAGCCTTTGAAGCTCGCCGCTCTAATGTCTCACTTCACTAACCTACTCAGGGGGAGGGAGGTGTGACCTTCTTGCCTAAGCCTTTGTTCTACCGCTTGGGAGTGTGCATACTACCTTGTAGGAGGTCAGAACTCTGTCTTGGTGGCACCTGGGTGGGAAAACCTAGGCCTGCCATCCAAAGTACATGTCAGCTCGGGTAACCAAGTCGGCAACCTCTGAGGTAGCCACCTGGGTGCATGCCAGCCTTCCCTTGACACAAGATTTTTTATGAGGGAAGAGAAGGCAAGATGTTAAACACCAAACTCGCCATATTTAGGTAGTACTAAAAGGGAGATACCAACCTAGGTATGCCTTGGTACAAGTTATCCTATGGACCACCTATCACTTATAGTGCACTTTAATGGTAAAGCCACTATAGAGACATGTAAGCTTGCACTCACATGTCAACACTCTTAATATACTGCACCCTGCCTCCTGAGCTCAAGAGGCCTTGTGTAGGGGTGACTAACATATCCTAAAAAGCATTTGCAATGCAATAGGTCTCGCATTTACGTGAATTTGAGCTATTGGCATTGTAAATTGGAATGCTTTTTATGTATATGTTGTTTTTAAAACAGATAAATAAAACGCGTTGGCATTTACAATGCCAATAGCTTAAACTCTTGCAAATGCAAGACCTATTGCATTGCAAATGCGTTCAGCGCCTGTGCTATAAAAAAAAATGTGAAAACGTTAAGAGGACTTGTCCTGCCTCAACAGCAGGCAGGACAAAGCTATTTGAGAAAATAGTGCTTGGATGCTGCAATAAAAGCCTACCCAGTAACAACAGACGTAACAGGGGTCGTTGCCATGGAAAGCGACAAAGTGAGACAAGGCGGTACAAAGGAGGGACTACTAAGCCTATTGACCAATCAACAGCCACAGTTTACAGTGGACAATGACACAAGCCAATGAAAAATATGGGTGGAGAGTGGGCAGAGCTTCAAGTCCCTACCCGAATATAGCATGCCTCGCCGAGCAGTGCATACGCTTACCAGGTTCGACCTAAAAACAGTGCTGGGACTTTGTCACACATGGTGAGGACATAGTTAGATTGGAGCAGTGACCATTGTTCCTATAGTCTGCAATGGCAGACCTTTTGTCATTAGTTTACCACTGTCACTCAGATTGGCACAACCAGAGCTGCAGGCCCTGATTACCCCTTCACCAACCATGCCCTGGGTACCACAGGTACCACTTACCAGGAACTTATAAGGGAGGTGAGCTCTTGCTTTTTGGGGATGCCAATTACACATCATTTTTGTGAAAAGAACGCTGGAGTCTGGTTAGCAAGCTTCAGTGCGCTGTTAGAGTAAAAAACCAGCATCTAGTAGTTTAAATGGGGGCAAAAAGTGGGGGGGACATCTGCAAGCAGACCCGTTTCCTATAGGGTGCTACTACGAAATGCTTTAGTAAATGTGGCCCCGAGTTAGGTCTCGCCTGTCGATGCGCATGCGCATCGAGCTTGCGAGACTATGGGGGCTTATCCACTCTTTAACCAACTTGCAAGGAATCGTGGCGATTCCTTGCAGTGCACGAGAAATTTAAGCTCAATGCGCATGCGCATTGAGCTTAAAAGCGCGTGCACATGCCCCCAGCCGCCTGCCTTGCCTACTCTCTCTCTCACAGCCTCCCCCAGCTCCGCCCCCTCACTTCTTGATTGCACGGCCGCTAGGCCGTGCCTCCCCTACTCTCCTCCCCCCTCCTCCTCCTACTCTCCTCCCCCCTCCTCCTCCTACTCTCCTCCCCTGCCTGCCGTGTCGCACCTCTCCCCGCTCCGCCCCCTCCCCTGCCCGCCGTGTCAGCTTTCGGGAAAACAGCATCTCAGGGGCTGCCTCCACTTCTATGCAAGTCAACAGAGAAAATAATAGGAAACAAAGCGTGTCAACAGTGGCGTTTCGTAATCCCTAAAAAAGGTTCAAAAACATTGGCCGCCTCTGCATTATCGCTAATCAGTCGCTAGGTCTTCATGCCCCGATCTTATCACTTCACAGATAAGAGAAATAACGTTCTGGGTTTTTGTCTAGTTTGGAGGGAGCTGTGCACTTGCCGCTGTAACTGGAGAGCACCATTGTTGGGCATGCGCGCTACTGACCCCTGCTGGTGGCGCGGAGGAACTTGTGTGTGCATACCGCTCTATTTGCCCGAGACCTCCCTTGCCCTGTCGGCGGCTGGGTTTAAATGGATTGCGTGACAAAACTGTAATTTTGGACACGGTTTACCCAGAGTTTTATGATTCGCTTTGGTTCGCATCTGTTGAGCCTACACGGTTTCATGGCTTTACCGTACACAAGTGCACCTTTTAAGGCCTAGACTTGAAACATGGCGTCTATTACACTGCCTCCCCCAGCTCCGCCCCCTCACTTCTTGATTGCACGGCCGCTAGGCCGTGCCTCCCCTACTCTCCTCCCCCCTCCTCCTCCTACTCTCCTCCCCTCTCCTCCTCCTACTCTCCTCCCCTGCCTGCCGTGTCGCACCTCTCCCCGCTCCGCCCCCTCCCCTGCCCGCCGTGTCAGCTTTCGGGAAAACAGCATCTCAGGGGCTGCCTCCACTTCTATGCAAGTCAACAGAGAAAATAATAGGAAACAAAGCGTGTCAACAGTGGCGTTTCGTAATCCCTAAAAAAGGTTCAAAAACATTGGCCGCCTCTGCATTATTGCTAATCAGTCGCTAGGTCTTCATGCCCCGATCTTATCACTTCACAGATAAGAGAAATAACGTTCTGGGTTTTTGTCTAGTTTGGAGGGAGCTGTGCACGTGCCGCTGTAACTGGAGAGCACCATTGTTGGGCATGCGCGCTACTGACCCCTGCTGGTGGCGCGGAGGAACTTGTGTGTGCATACCGCTCTATTTGCCCGAGACCTCCCTTGCCCTGTCGGCGGCTGGGTTTAAATGGATTGCGTGACAAAACTGTAATTTTGGACACGGTTTACCCAGAGTTTTATGATTCGCTTTGGTTCGCATCTGTTGAGCCTACACGGTTTCATGGCTTTACCGTACACGAGTGCACCTTTTAAGGCCTAGACTTGTTTGGTCGTTATTTCTCTTATCTGTGAAGTGATAAGATCGGGGCATGAAGACCTAGCGACTGATTAGCGATAATGCAGAGGTGATAAATGTGTATAGAAGCTGCCACTCCGTTGAGGACAAGGTCTGGAAGCTGTGCGGGAGAGTAATACTGTGCAGGCCAGGGCTAAGCTATAGGCCGCCGTCTGTGTAATCTCCTGCCATCGCCATCTGTTCCCCCTCCCCAGCCGCCAGCACCTCCCCTCTCTCACCCCGCACACAGCCTTACTCGCATTTCTCCTCCCCCTCCCCAGCCGCCACCACCTCCCCTCTCTCTCCCTGCACGATGCTTCTACCCACATGCTAGTCGGTTGCTGCCCATATAATTAAACCATCAGGAATACATTTTGCCCACACACATAATCCCACACACACACACACACACACACAACCCCACACACACACACACACTACCCCCCACACACACAACCCCACTCACCCCCCACATACCCACTCCACCCCCACACACACACACCCCACCCCCACTCCCACCCCCACACCCCCACCCCCATACCCCCATACCCCCACACACACACACACCAAAAACATCACTATGCGCTACCACAGCATCACTGAACGCCACAGCATCACTCGCCACCACAACAACTGGCACTTCTTGGATTGCCTTGTCCTACAGCTAAATTCGACCTGTTCTGAACTAGAGTCTCATAATTTTCACAATTTTGCAGTAAAACGATCAAAGAGGTACTAACTTAATTTCGACATCATTATTGAAGTGCAGTTTATCTTGTCTTCCTCAGTACTTCGTACATCTCCCTAGAGATGTGGCATAACGACCAGAGCTGCCATCTAAGTCACGTAAATACAATACATGTTGCATTACAAATGCTATAGGTGTCACATTCGCCAAAGTTATAACTATTGGCATTGTAAATGACAAAGCTATCAATTTAGCTATTTTAAAAACCAACACATACATAAAATATATTGTCATTTACAAGACCAATAGCTCCAACTTTTCTAATGCGAGACCTATTGCATTTCCAATGCTTGTTTTTGTTCTGTCCTCATCATTCACCCCTTCCATGTTTAGCGAGCAAAATGTTGAGGTGCCTTCTCCCAATATTGTTGTGGGAAAAACCTATGTTGAGCTTATAACCTGCTCGTGTATCTGCATGTAAGGAGCTGATTGCATTGCTGTGCTTGGTTATTGTATTGTAATTGCATTTATATAGCGCCTACTACCCCGACTAGGCGTCAAAGAGCTTTTTCGGCGAGTAGCAAGCTACTCTGGATCCCATAAAGGATTAGTGGTGAATTAGTATTTTGAAATATGACGGTGATTTGAGTGGTGGATATGTTAGTCAGTTATTTGGATTGAGATGGATACTGGAGGGATAGAAGAGGGGGAAACGGTTTGCAATTATATAACGCTTACTACCCCTGGTGAGGTGTTAAAGCACTTTTTCGGCGAGTAGCACGCTACTCTGGAACCTATTAGGGGTTAGTGGTGAATTAGTATAGTGAAATATGAACGTAATTGAAGTGGTGAATATATTAACCCGTTATTTGGATTGAGAAGGATAGTGGAGGGAAAGAAGAGAGAAAACGTTTTGTGTGTGTATATCACTTGCTAATCCAAGTCATTTAAGTGCTGGCTATGTTAGTTATTTAGATTGAGAAGGAAGAGGGAAGGGTCTAGAATTAATTTATAGCCGTAGGAGAGTGGGTGAGTAAAGACGGGTGAAGGGGATTTAGTATAGGGAAATATGTTATTTCGTTTTTTGGATTGAAAATGATATGACTGGGTTGATGCTGCTGTGGATTTTGTGAGAGTAATCTGAGCAGAGGTGTTTGTTTCACTTTGTGTCGAAGAGCTGATTCTTAGCCGTGTTTGCTTGGTTATTTGACTCAGGGTGCTACCGTGGTCTTGTGAGAATGTTCTCGGCATCCTCTGGTTGGTCTCTGCTTGTCATAGAGCTGTTTGACTAGCAGTGCTCAGTTATTTAACAGACTGAGTGCCTTTTGAGAATAGTCTGAGCATCAGTTGTTTGCTTGTCATGGAAGTGTTTGTTTCGCTGCGCTCGGTTATTTAAGCCCTTGGTGGCGTTCCTGGGATTCCAAGGCAGGCGTCAGGACACAACGTGAATGATCCCGAATAAGAAGCTGAGAGTGAAGCCCAGGCGGCCACCTTTACACAAGCATCAGTGATTGGGCAGATTTCGGCACCCTGTCTTTTATTGGCAGAGGGGGTGTTTTCATTGGATGTCAGCCAGTCCTTTACTTGCCACGAGACTTGGTTTGGTTTTTTGCCCGGTCCGCATTGTGATTCTCCACACCACCCCTTTGCTCAGTGTCACGTCCTTTGACTAATTTGTCGTCCCATTTACGGCGCATTAGTGTAATGAGAACGCTTCAATACAGACATTAGTTCCGATCCGAGAGCCGGCCGTGCTGTGCGAGTCTGCCTCTTCGGATCAGTGGCTCTGGGTTGGGAAGGAGGGCGGGCAAAGCTTCTCCAGGCATTGGGCTGCGTGATTTGCAAAGGATGGGTTCTCCCATGGAAGTATGCATACACCACACAATGCAGCATTTTATTGAGGAGTCTAATCCCGGAGTTACTCCCTGTGTCTACCTTATGCAGTAGTGTACTAAGTGTAGCTGTTCATGGGCAGAGTATGTCTTGTACTCAGGGCTTGATTTGTGAAGGAAAGAGTGCTGGTGCCTGAAGATCTGCCAAGAACATTGAGGCCTTGCACTTTAAACGTCGGCGTGCAGAATACCAAGCAGTGAAAACAGAACCGGACACTCTGTCTTTTTTCTCTCACTCTTGCAGGTTCCTGCATTCTCCCTTTGGGACTGTTTTGCCATCTTTCTCTTCCTCAGTCTTTCTGATCGGTGCTTTTGCACTCGGTAAATATCTGATATGTGGTAATTAAGTGCCGGTGGCCCCCCACCAGCAACCACCGGCTCAAATTAAGCACCGCATGTATGGCGCATTGTATTTGAGATTATTTCCTGCATGGTAGGTTCTTCTCACAGACCGCTAATATCTGTTGTGCTGTCTGCTTTTGATGCTTCCAACACTTGCACAATGAACTCATCCAAAGTGTCATTGACTGGCTTTCTTGCCAATCTTAAATGGTTGCTTCTTATTCAACCGCTTTCTATCTCCTTCTTGAGTTGCCCATACTTAGATCATAGCTTCATCACCACAGTTTTCGTTGGATGGCTTATGGCCTAGCATTTCTAATGTCTTGGAAACATTTTTTATTTGTTTTTGCTTTAAGCAGTCTTTAGGAATGGATGGGTTTCTTTCTCCCCCTGCCTGTTTCCTGTGGGCGGTTTCTCCCTTCACACCCCCATGTCCCCTGCTTTCCATATCTCTCTCCCACCGAGCTCATCTGTTGCTTCTCCCACTTCACCCAGTCCCACTCACCCACTCAGTTTTTTTTGTAACCCCTCTTCTGTTCCTCGCACACTCCTGCCGTCAGTGTTTTTGAATTGCTCACCCTCTCCTCCTCCCCGTCGCTCAGCTTTTGATTGCTGCGCATGGCTGGGGCAGGTGGTGTTGTGTGCCATGCACCTGAGGGTCAGCCAGGGGCGTCCATCGCTTACCTCTCTTCTTTTCTTCGTGCACTCACTCACTTTCAATACCCAGCAACTCTTGCAGAAGCATGACCGCAGAGGCCACAAGCTCAGCCCCTGCTGCTAGAAGTGGACTGACCAAAGGTTTCCGTTCTTTACATAGGCAGCTTCCATCTTGGAAGAATAGATTACTAATGTGTAGCCAATAGAGTTCCAGCAGAACTCGTAGTATTTCAAATGTCTTTTGTGCAATTTAGAGCTTGTAAATTTCAAATATTTTTTTTAATGTCCTTATAAATATAGTTGTTGTGATATTTTTTCAGCAACGTGGTGTTAGCCAAGGTAGCTGTGCAGGATGGGGGCTTGCTATGTATAAAGCGAAGCAATTAAAATCTGGTTTAGGAGTGGTGCAGATTGTTGAATTCCACTCATCAGACTCTCCACCTTTTGGGAAGTACTGCTCTAGTGAGGAATCTGCTGGTAGAACTATCCAGCGAGGACATCCAGAAAGTTTTGTACTTCTGCTACTCTCTTTCTGGTTGATCATATGCGACTATTAGCCATAACACTCCTACACGTGTGATAATTCGGCCTATTCCAGGTCCCCAAAGCAATAAGAATGCCCTGGGCGGCCGGAATTACTGTGTTTTAATGTATATATTGAATTAATAAACAGCTGTTGTTCTGCTTATCTCTAAATTACACAGACGGTGCCACCATGTGGCAGACTGCCATAAGTGCTGGTGTTCACAATTAAGTGCCAGTGCCGTGCACCAGAGACCACAGGCTCACATTAAGCACTGCTCACCACCCTCCTGTCTAATGTGTAGTGGGATTTTAGGATTCTAAAAAGTTACACGTTAGTTTTGGCACACTGTCATGTATGCAGTCTGTCACTGTTCATATGCACCTGTATTTTAGGTTGCTTTTGTTCCTCTATTCCCCCGTTCCCTGAAGCCATAGGACTTATGGGTGTAGTCTCTTAGCACCAGGACACATTTTCAGTAGTTTGCACTCAATACATTTGCTAATGTAACATATGAGGGCGTGGGGGGGTTGAAAAATAAAACTGGCCTTGGTGTGCAGAAGTGGTTCCTGTATGCAGCTCTGTTCTGTTTCTTCCAGAGATAGTGTGTAGCCTCCGCAGCATGTGTTGGCACCACCTATCATCGCATACAAGCAGTTGCTATAAAAGTTCTGGATTCGTCCTGGAGCCTGGGGTAGTTCCAAAGGTGAGAAATCTGTAGTTAGAGTATCCAGCAGAAAGTGTTACTAGTGGTGAGTAACTTAATCTTTAGCTCCTTCAGTGGTATAGTAGCACAAACCTAGCCATGCCCCTTATATCTCATTTTCAAAACTAAATGAAAAATTGATTCGATTTCAATAACTTTATTCCATCTAGTTAAGAACCATAGATCATAAAAGTACATACATTAAGATGAATCTTATTAAAAACAATAAACACTAGTACAAACTTTTTTATATACATATCTTATTGCCATTTTATACAAATCAGCACACTGGATACAGAAAGGAAAGAAGGAAATACAGTACATCAATGTTATTCAGACTATACAGTCAATAATTGCAGACTTCTATCCTCTGGGATCAAAAGTGTCGAACAGTTTCAGTGATTCATTATAATAATTTTTCTCTTCTTCCCGTACCCTTCTAATAACTAAGTAAACTATTAGCAGTAGTATAAGAAATTGCTTACATCTTCAGGTAGTGACCACATTATCCAGTACTTGCTCCACTATTGCTTTTATAGTACGTCGTTAAGGTGGGTGGCCTTCCATCATTAGTCCTATACCACTCATATTTGTATGTCTTCCATTATGGCTACTAAATGCAAACTGTGTAATAAACAGAAAATGAAAACAAAAAAAAAACTTGTGCAGAGGAGTTGTGTAGACGGATTTGTACTATAGAGCCCAGAGGGAGTCTCAGCATGGGTCCCGGAGGAGCCCCCCGCTGCAGATATTCCACTTTCTTCTGGCTAACAGGCCCCACATAGATCACAACCCATGTACTTTTCTTACTTGAGTCAGACCCCCGAATTCCCTAGAGATTGTGGAGGGAGTATCTCGATCACCGCTAACTGGTTGGGACCCTTGTCCTGGCTCAGCTTCCTCACTACTAGAACCCTCCGGCTTCTCCCACGCAGCTAGTGCCTCCCGCCACTGCTCAGCCATTGGGCGCTTTCTCATTCCTTTGGCTTCCTCCCAACTTAGTACTCTACTTTCTACCCCAGCCCACATAACAACATCTCGGTTCCAAGTTTCAAACTGTGGCCCTCTTGCAGACTTCCACTCCATCGCCATTCTGAGCATAGCGAGTCCCAGCTCGAGGTCTATCAGCCTGTTCCCAACTTTGCGCTTAGGCGGCCTAGGGAAGAGACCCAACAGGCACGTCTGCATCATGGGGGCCAACACCCTCCCTAATGCAACTCTGATCTTACCCAGCACAGCCTCCCAGAAAGGACGTAAGCATTGACAGTCCCAAGTCATGTGGCGAAAATCTGCATCCGGGTGTGTACATTGGGGTCATTGTCGGATTTTCCCCCCATGTCACATTAAGTCGGTGTGGTGTCATATAGGACTAAATTGGATGTATTTTAATCGTTTATTCTGGGAAATCTTTTTGGGATGTTGCAACATTTTGCGCCACTCCCCATCTGTAAGGTCTCTGCCCCCGACTCTGTCCCATTTTGCCCGTAGCCCACTCAGGGGGCCAACAGACTCTGCTATTAACGTGGCATATAACCATTTCACTATGTGCCCAGCTGTGCCACGGGTGAATGAGGCATGCAGTACAGGGTGCATTTCAGGTTCTTCCCTCCCACTGCCCCATAAATATGCAAACGTGCGTTTCAACGCCTCGTACTGCAGGAACTGACCTGGGGTGAGCCCACAGCTCAAACACTAGTACAAACTATAAGTTAAAAGAACCAATTACAAGTCCTGCTCAATAAAGGGCTTTGGGTTTAACAATTTTCTAGTAAACATGATTAGCAAGTATGCTATTAGTATTTAGTAAAGTGGACACAGTGCAAAATCAGATGACTTGATTATCTACAAAAACTCCAATAAATAAATAACCAAAAATGAGTTGGAAGTTAAACATCAATCTCGATCCTAAGAAGCATTAAAAAGTTGCGTAATTTATTTAAAACCCCTTACGTGTCAGTCTTGGTTCAAAAACATAATTTTCTCAATAATATAGGAACTCCGTTAAATAGATAATTAAAATGTACGCTGTTCTCCGTTATAGAAAATGTCTCCTTTGCTTTCAAGCCCAAAGAAATGACGCTACAGAAAAACATACATACGGGTCATTGAGCTTTTTCAAAAAGAACAAGGCAATACACAATTAAAAATCATTCTCGGCTCTAAAAAGAAGACTTCTCCCAAAGGAGTCACTGAAGTTTTTACAACTGCCTCTCCAGTATGTTACTCAAAAAATGACTAAGAAAAATATATGCACATATATACGTACATACAGAGGCTTTTGGTAAGCTCTTTTCAACCATTGGTCTGTTCAGGTATTATTCACATTTTACTTATGCCCTGCTCAGTGTTTACTCGTGAGTCAGTGGGTCCGCTAACTTCATTCATTCACTGTGCGTCACTGTGAGTGACATCATTCTGCCCGCTCACAAGTACAGCTCCTCATGTAAAGGAGTACACTGGTGTGTCTGGCTTCCCGGGCCACTCATTTGTTTTTTTTTATATTTTTGATAATTTCTTTTTGTAAACTTCGTTTGTTTGAAGGGTGAAAAAATCACATTTGTTGTGAGGCTAACCTTACTGACTTTGCCAATGCTCGTTGAAAGACTGTAGTTCGTACTGAAGGAGAATGTATTTCTCAAGTAAGCAGGAACACAGACGTCTTGACGCTCGCAGTTACTCATTCTCAAACTTGTCACGTTAGGGAGAATACTGTACTTCCTCAATCGCTGTGATTAAGCAAACGTCACAAGTGAGAGAGAAAAAATGAGTAAATAGTGTGTTCAAGGTACTAACAGGTGACTGGCTGAAATGTGTTAATTTGTGCACGTAACATCTCTTCGTAACTATATGCCTGAATGGCATTAAATAGTTAGCAGTTAAGAAATGACTTAACTTCAGAGACAACCTCGGTACTAGACGATACTCTTAAATATGGGGAAAAGCCTCCACCACAATCACCATCGGAAGCCGTTTGTTTTGGTAATCTCCAGTGGGACATTTTGTGTACCCTTTACTCGAATATCTGGCGGCCTCAGAACTTGCATCAACAGACAGTATTAGAAAAATAGCCGTGTGTCACAGGACCAACTGCAAGCTAAATCCTATTTTCTAGTCATTCTTTAACTGAAAGTGGAAAAAATGTTCATCCGGGTTTAAGAAGATTAAAATGAAACCACAATCTGGCTTTGGATACAGACATTTCCCATGTGTTCTGTTTGTCGTGAATGAATTGTATTCTGTGGCCTGCCTAGGGCTGGATGGGTGGGTCACTGTGCCCGAGATTTAGAAGGAAAACATCGAAGCAAAGCCAGGCAACCTTGGGGGCGAGCGGGACAGGGAGGGCTTACAACTTCCTGGTTAGTGTGAGCATCCAAGCACCATGATCGACATGCAGGCATTGTTCCTCTCAGACCCATCCTGCCCAGCGTGAGCCCCTCTGGTGTATTCCCCAGGGTGGCATCATGGGCCAGTGGACTGGGCATTGTAAGAGCTACCCCTGCCTGGAGCTGCCTATCCCTGACTTCACACAGAGACGTATGCCATTCGGGTTGTGAGAAATGGGCTTACTCGCTACATGTATTCCTGACCAAGGCAGGTAGTACTGAAGTCCAGCACGGACAGCCTTTTTTACTGAGACTGCTATTAGTGAACGCTTGGCTACAAACAAGAACATATCGGCCTCTTCTGTCTCTCCTCCTTCCCCCAAACCATCACCCCGTGAGCTTCTAGGGCAGGAAGGAACCACAGGTGGAAGAAAACTGCGAGCAGCAATAGTCACAAGGCGGCCGTTTGTGTGCCAGCTGGCCAAGGCCCTGGCACTCCTTACTTCCTTATGACAATAGTAAACATTTCTTACATAAGGCTTCATACTACACTTCTGCCATTTCTTAACCTGTAACTAACTGTTGCCAACATGCAACATCACTTACTTTAATGGCACGGATTGCGGGCCTCAGACATCCACTCATACTCACGGAACATTGTGAATAGTAAGTTGAAATGAGGAGAAAATGTCATCCCTTTAAATGTCTGAAAACACCAAACAACTGCTGGAGACCAGTTAAGCTTTGCAGTGTCAAGTGCGACGTTGCACCATGTGTACAACGATTTTAATGCTTATGAACTAGACGTTAAAAAAAAAACATCTGCCATTTATGCAGCTGGTGTTGGATCATGTGGCAAGTGCGGCGAATTAATATTTAAATGGAAAAAGCTTTGGCCTTGAAATCGCTTTTTTCCAGAGTGCCTGCTTAGTGATCGTTTGCTGCAGCAGTATTTGGGCAAGCTTTGAAAAGCAATTTTTTACTTGACCTGAGGCGGTAAGGGTTGTATGGAGCTACCTTGGGCTGTTGAACGCTATGTATCCTTCTTTCTCTGCGCCTTGACACATGTCGCTCTTTTTGTTGTTAAGCTTGCTGTCATGCAAAAACAGGCAGAGTTAACTAAATTATGCAGCAAGAGGAGGCAGAGAGTCACGTAAAGCAGCACTTCGTGTGGCAATATTGTTTCGCCATTTTAATGGCATTCCTACTGTCTGGACAGACGTTGAACGCCTAAATCAAGCATTCAGGAACGGAATGTGAGCAGTTATGTTTTGCAGTGGATCTGCCACCGCACCTCAGTACTTGGCACATTTTTTTTTACATTACAAACATTTCACAATGTGTGCTCAAAACTCATGTTTCGTTGAAATCTGCAAATTCTCCTAAAGATAGTGTATCATGTGACAAGGGAGGAAAACCCACAATTATACAGAAAATGCCACATCTGCAGACTCAAATAATTCCGTTGTTTGTGCCTTACTACAGTGACTACTTACCTTACCTCTTATGAAGCTACCTTTTTAAGCTGTGTATTGAAGTGTTATAAGCAGCAGTTAATTGCTTTTTTAAAATGATCCGTTACCTTTTCTTGCAAGCGGTAAGATGGGTGACCGACGGTCCCAGTCCGCATGGATGCGTATCAGATCCAGACTGGGGCTACAGCCTTTTCATGCTGCACTTGATCCATCTAGGGAAGCAGGGCAGTTGTTGATCCTTAGACCGCTGCTGGGGCATCTTGAGGTGCAGGGAGAGAGGCATGGCTTCCAGCACATACATGTGAATGGCAGTTGTTTGCCATTGAGCCCTTCTTTAATGGATTTGGGCCATCAAAGACAAAATAGGTTACCGGAGAAAGGAAAAATCTGAATTACCTACATCAATAGAAGGACCTCGAGGCCTGGAAGTTCATAACACAGCAGTGTTTAGGAACACAAAATGTATGATTCCGAGATGAGAGAATAAACAATGGATACTTCATTTAACTTTTGAGATATTTTTCTTGATGCAGCTTCTTCACTGCCAATCTTTTTAAGTGAATTGCAGGAGGAACAGCATCTGGGCCATAAGTTCTTTATACTATAGCTGCAACAAAAACACATATGATTAGACTGTTCAGTGAGTATTTCATGTAGTGTAATATTTATTTATGAACTTGTTTTGCTTTGGAATATCTTCCTTACTGAATTGCATGTTGAAATGCACATTAGAAAATCATAACTTAAATATATGAGCACGTTGCATAGATATTAAGGTTAAAATAGTATACATCCATTATGTTGCTTTTGCTCAATTTCAGACAAGTAGGCCAAATCATAGCCTCACTGAACTTTGTGAAACCTTCATAGATTTCCATTGAGGAAGTGTGAGAGATTCCTATTAGACTGATGGGTGAGTTAGTTATTGTAGACTAGATCAAATGTATGACCATGCGAGAGATCAGTAGATAGCAGTGCACGGCGAGGTGAAAATACCCAGATTGAAAACGTGGGAACATCAGAATAGGCCGGAGATCCTTGATCATGTAAGAGGATTCAGAGATTCAGGGTCAAGTGAGCTCTTCAGTAGCTGCTTGAGATATTTTGGCGAGATTCAATAAGCTGATGTAGACCAGGAGCTGGACTAGACTTTCAAAACCCCTTGCATGTGTCTGTCTAGAAAAAGAGCTAGAGCCTTTCCCATGGCCGCCTCAAACCGGTACCTCCTATTCTGATGGTGCTTCTGCGCCAATGGCTATAATCTGGAATCATTTTTACCACGTAGGTTGGAGCACATGGCGCTGCTGGGATTTATGAGTAGTCTAAAGTCCGATTTTATTCATTCCCTGCAAGGTTCTTCTGGCTGTGTGATGTCCGACTGTGTTAGTGTGGTACCTATGTGTCTGTTTGGCTAAATACATGTGAATGTGGGGCCGAGGGCATATCTGAAGTGACCAGATGCCACTGGGCACCCCTTTTGCAGTCCTCTGATCCATTTGACAAACTGTGTTCTAGGGGTCGTAGTCTCTTTGTACTTGAACTAAAAGGGCTAGCACGGCGATGAGGAGCCATGTTATCACCCTATGGATGCCAGGATATTGGATCTTAAGTCTGACTGTCTCTGAGGTCTTGTATTTAAAAGGTGTATATTTTATAAACAAGTGATCGTTTTTTCTGCTTGAGTATAGTGTCAAGCTGCTTTACATATAACTAGTAAAGGAGCACCAAGAGGTATTTCTTCCTGTTTGATTAGGTTTGTGTTCTATTATGTTGAAAACGTGCTGTTTTGTTACTGTTTTAGGTTGAAAATGAGGTTGTATCTTCCTCTAATTTGTGTATGGCTCATAATCTCATGCTTTGAGATTGTGCTTGCCAGTTTCGTGCCGCAATTCTTGTTTGTATGTGGGTGAGAACATTATGAGGGCTTAATACCTTTTTTGGAGAGATTAATGTGATGATTGTAAGTACATCATGATGACTTTATTCTCCTCTTGAGCATTGCCCTGTATCTCCTGAAGGTTCGGCTAACATCCGTTTTATCTGCTTTTCCACAGCACCCACCCAACTCAAGCCAGCAATGTCCCTGCTGCCAGCGGAGAGTAAGTGGTTCTATCCGTTTGTCGTATTAGAGTTTTTCTGTTTAGTGGAATACAAGAAGAATGATCTTGCCTCATATAGACAATACGTCTTGTATTAGAAATGGTGAATTTATCACAACCCTTGTGTTGTCAGGCGCACAGATTCTGAACCTTCACAATCTCCTCTGCAAAGGCATTTGGAGCCTGCGAGTCACTGTATTTATTCACTGCTTGTGTATATATATATATATATATATATATTTTTTTTTTTAAACTTTATTTTCCATTTTAGCATGAAGAAAAAAAACAGCAAAAGAACTGCAATATGACATAAAATGACATTTGTATGGGTTCTGAAAAACATTTCAATTGAAACATAAATACGAATCCTGATAACAAAAAAACAATGTGATACATAAGCACCGACAACGACTAATGTGATACACATAATGAAAAAATCAATCACGTGACATAACTGAAAACAATATATACTGTTGGGAACGAAAACAAAAAGCCAAATAAATGCAATATAATCATCTCCCGCTGCTCCTCTCCGGAGTCTGTAGGGAACTATCCCACTCCGGGAGGGGTAATGCCTGATTGTAACTGAGAATCATGCGCTAATTGACGCCGGGAGATGTAATCCCTATATGGGCCCCAAATATCGATTGGCCTGGAAGAATTGGGGAGTAAAGTCCTAAATTCCTCGCAATTCACATTACAGAACGTTAGGCTGTTCAACCAGGAGCGGAGGGTAGGAGCGCGTCTACTGCCCCACAGCAATGCAATCTCCCGTTTGGCCAAAAGGAAGCCAAGCGCAGCTAATCTACGAACCTTCTTAGGAAAGTTCACCACATAACCTAATAGTGCAATCTCAGGTGAAGGAAGGAGTAGCATGGACAATATATCACCCAAGGTGGAGTGGATTTCCAGCCAGTACTGGTGTATTTTAGGGCAAGTCCAGGTTAAGGGTGCGAAATCAGCAAAGTGGGCCAGACATTTCCGACAGCGATGTGGCCTGGAATTGTCAATTCTGTGTGTGTGGGCCGGAGTGAAATACATCCGGCAAAGGAATTTAAACTGAAGCAACTTATGACGACTGTTCAAAGAGACGTCCGTCGTGGTCCTACAGCAGTGTGCCCACTGATCATCTGAGATAGGTCCACCCAATTCCCCCTCCCACGCAGCCCTGAGCCTTGAGTCATCTATTGGTTTGAGTTTATACAATTTGGAAATCAGGTGTGCACTATTTGGGTTCTGAATCAACAAGGTGAGGTGAGAGGTCTCAACCGGGGCCAAAGGGAAGGAGGGAAATCCAGCCCCGAAAGCGGAGCGTATAATGTATGTGTCCATAAAGGAGCGATCACTAAATCGAGCCTCCTCCGACAAGGAGAATACATGCCCGTCCGTGAACAAGTCTCCGAGGGTACATATGTTGAATTTCGCCAAAGTGCGCTCTACCAAAGTTTCCCCGGTAATAGGAAAAAGGGAGGAATTGGGCAAGGGTAAGGCTGGGGAATATAAAAGATCTAATCCCAAAAGTCTTCGCAATCTGATCCAAGCCCAGCAGGTGGTGGAAACTGTTTGGATGTCTCGGGGGTCCGGGGGGAAGCCAGTGGGAAGAATTGTAAGAAGCCATCTCGGGAGAACCAGATCTTCCTCTGGCCTCAAATACGGGATGCGTGCGTCCGGGATAGAACCAGGCGTATGCGTAGCAGCACTGCGCGACTAAATAATACAAATAAAAATCTGGTGCACCCAACCCTCCTCTGTCCGGTGGCAAAGTTAAGATTTTCCAACTGTCCCGGGTGTCTTGTCTCCCCAGATCAAGCGAATCAAAATAGAGCGGAGTTGCGTGAAAAAGACCTTGGTTAAGGGAACAGGAATATTTTTAAAATAGTAAAAAAAACGGGGCAAAACTATCATTTTAATGATCGCTATTCTACCCGCCATGGACAGGGGCAAGCGGAGCCACCTGGTGACCTGCGATTCCAATGCGTCAATTGCGGAGCCATAGTTGAGACGGATCACAGATGCGGTGTCAAGATGAATGTGGATACCAAGATACTTAATAGAATCACCGCACCATTCCAGCGGAAACTCGCATGACCAAGGCACGGTGCTGGCTCTAAGCGGGAAAATGGCAGATTTGTGCCAATTGATATGGAGCCCGGACAAATTGCCAAATCGTATGATTTCCCGAATCAACTGTGACAGATTATCGTGAGGCAGTCGGACATACAGCACCATGTCGTCCGCGTACATGGAAAGCAACAAAGGGCCAGTGCGAAATTGCAAACCGCGCTGGAGATGGTTCTCCTGAAATTGTCGAGCTAAGGGATCCATGGCTAAAATAAAAAGGAGAGGGGATAGGGGGCAACCCTGCCTGGTGCCGTGCAACAGAGGGAAAGGGTCAGACAAAGTGTCGTTAAGACGCAACCGGGCAGTGGGTTTAGTGTATAAAAGAGTAACAGTGGCCACAAAACATTCCGGCATACCCATCCGACGCATGACTGAAAGGAAAAAGGGCCACTCAAGGGAGTCGAAGGCTTTCTCCGCATCAAGTAAAATTGCGGCGGCAGGCGTGGAGGGGTCAATACGGTGCAGCACGGTGAATAATGTCCGGAGGGACCTGTGTGGGACAAAGCCCGTCTTCACAGGGGAGATGACAAATTCCATCAATAGTGATAATCTAATGGCGATGACTTTGGCTAAGATCTTGTAGTTCAAATTTAATAAGGACAGTGGCCTGTACGAGCCGCACTGCATAGGATCTTTCCCGGGTTGGGCAATAAAATGATCACCGCTTCTCGAAACGTTGGTGGGAGGATACCCACCTCCAGGGCCTCGGCATAGACCTCAACCAAGCGCGGCACCAATAGGTCATCGTGGCAAGCAAGTTGAACCAGAATTGCGAGGAAGCGGACTAATTCTTAGACCCTCAAGTAGGACATGTGAGGCGGAACAAGAAGGTGCAGCCAGGCAAGAGGGCAGGTGCAGGAGCAAAAAACTGATCTTTGGGGATGAGCAGGGCCGCCCGCATGGGCAATGTTGCAGGCATAGTGAAAGTCACAGTGAAATCCGGGCTCTCAGGCAAACAGTAAACCAGGAGAAGAAGGAGCGCCACCAGTAAGGAGCAGCAGGAAGGCGGGACCACTATGGCACCAAAGGGAAGCGTCGCCGCAGTGTAGATATGGCAGGACGGCCAGGAGAGGATCATGCGGCAATCAGTAGTGGCAGGAAATGGTCAGCAGGTCCCTGGTAGCAGGATGGCCAAAGAGCGCAGCAACCAGCCAGGCAGGACAAGAAGCAAATGTAGGCCCATCTGGCAGGGACGGCCACGTATCAAGGAGCCCAGGTAGCCACGAACACAGCCGGGCGATCGCGGCCACAGGTGTATCCCAGAGGGGCCCCAAACCGGAAGGAAGGGGGGGGGGGCAGAGAAGGCCCTCAGCCCAGCCGGCTACAGAGCACCCCCCAGGTGCCTAGGGGGGGGGGGGGGGCTCGGGGGGGGGAGCCCAACCGCCCAACCGCCCACCACCACAAGTCCACCACCAATCCCCGACCCCCACCCTTACCCCGGATCACCTCCCCCGCAGCCGGCACTCAGGACAGGCCCACTCTCCTACTCGAGGCCCTGGCCAAGAGGTCCGCACTAGCAGCGGGGGCTGGGCAGGAGAGAGGCGATCGAGGTGCGGTCCGCGAGATTAGGCCACAGGGCAGGCGGGAGCGGGGAAAGCGATCGGGCAGGGGCAGTAAGGGGCGCAGACTCACCCAGTCTCCGGCGGCACCACGGTGAAGTATGGCAGGCCCAAGCCGGGGCACGGTGTCATCGGGCGTTGGCGGTGTCCCACGAAGTGCCCCAGCAGTTACGGCGGCATCGAGCACCGTCGGCCGCCCCGCGGTCACAGGGGGACGGTGCAGGCATGTGGAGAGGCTCCCTCAACGCAGGATCGGGACTGCTGACATCGCCCGACCGGCGGAGCTCTAATCGGATGCGGCCATCTTGGTCACCTCCGTAGCCACGCACCCCTGCTTGTGTATATTGAACGGTTTTTCATCTGTACTTTATTTTTGTATCGTTTTACAAGGTTTTCCGGGAGCATATTTGTTATTGTTTGATTGAAAGGGAATTAAGAGTTAGAACAAATCTATCAAAGTGTAGATCCCTCTGTTCTCAGGCAAAATTGCATCAATGATTAACATTATAACGACCAGAGTTACAGATTTGAGTGTTACATGGCTCCTCATTAACATGTGGGACACGCCGTTTTGGGGAAGAGGTTGTGAAATTCAACTTAGAAAGGATCAAGCCCTTCAGGGCAGCTGTGCGACAGGCGCAATGGCATCAGCAAATGATTGTAGTGACCGTAAAATTAAGGTAACCTATAACCTCTTTCCTACAAGCCAGAGCTATAAATATACCCAAATAAAAAAAAGACCATTTGGCCCTCACTGGTGTACCTGGAAACCACTTAAAATTTCCTCACTAAGAAGTATAAATGCCAAAAGAGGAAGGAGGGGAAGTGAACAGGGCTTTCCAAGACATGACATTCCTAAAGGATGATAAGTTTTTCACCTTCGAATGTCGAATAACTTTGGGAATTTCGTGCTTGCTCACTGGATCTCACGTGTGTTTTTCAAGCCTTTTTGCGCACTCATTTAATTGAATGTTTTCACTGCTAAAAATGTGCATGGAGAAAATTGAGCCAGCTATAGTGTTCTCCACGATTTATAATCTCTATTGGTCCAGTGCTTTTACGACATGGCAACATTAGAAATGCACCTGTAATCAGGGCCTTAGAATACCCGTTGTGTTGCCTCTAGTGGGCAATGTGAAGGCCCAAGTGTTCTCTGGCACAAAGGTGTAATATAAAAGTCAACTCTTCTCTGCATGTTTCAAGGTAGCATGTTATCCACTGGTTCTGCTATTATGTTATGAAGAACAATAACTGCACCAAGAAGGCTAAACCTAAACGCTCATTTTTAAGATAGGAAGTGCAAACGGTGCGAATCGGTAAATTCGGCCGTTTGCGATTCCTAAATAATGTTTTGGGGTGCATTATGCATTTTTGGGAAATTCGCTATTTTTAGCGATTTCCAAAAATGCGATTGCTTTTAAGGAATTGCAAATTTGCGATTCCTTAAAAGCAATGCAGGATTGTTTTTGAAATTGCGAATTCGCAATTAAGGGGTGCAAATTACCACGAGGGTGAACCTCGTGGTAATTTGCGAAAAAGTATTAAAATGCTCAAATTTGCATTTCAAACACTGTCATGTTACAGACACATGTCCTTAGGACATGTGTGTGTGAAACATGCACTTTAAAATACATTTCAGGGGTGCAGGGGAGGGTCCTTTGGACCCCCCCCCCCCCCGCACCCATGGAATGCATTAACATTTTGCGAATCGCTAATTGAAATTCGCAAAATGTCAATGCCTTCCCATTGATTCCTATGGGCCAAAAGGCCCATAGGAATCAATGGGAAATGCGAAATCGCAAATTAGAATTCGCATAATATTTGCGATTCGCTAAAAATTGTGATTTTTACCGTATCGCAAATATTATGTGATTAAAATCATGCATCCCATTTTGTGATTACTTATTTGCGATTCCCTAAAAATCGCAAATAAGGAATCGCAAAACCTTAGAATGATGCATGTGGCCGATAATTTTTTTTTCTACCTGTCTAACAATTTGTGTCTGTTTGCCAGAGGATGCCGTGCCGGCTATTTTTAAACTGTGATGAAGAGAGAAAAGGACCGTTGTACATTTCGGTCTAAAATGTAATAGCTAAATCAAAGAGGATAATTGTATTAATAGGTAACTAATGCATTCATGTGACATACATTATACCCTCTCTCCTATATCTGTCAGTGGACAGCATCAGAATGTGGGTTCGTTCATAGCAATAATCACTAATATTTATGCAAAATATATTTTTTTGAAAAGCCATCATAAATGCAAGCGCCATGGTTTCAGTACAAAAGTGTGCCATTGTTCTTCATATATTCACATAGAAGTTGTACGTATAACTTGTTTCCAGTATCATATATGTTGTTATTTTTGGAAGACAACCAATATGTGTTTTCGTTTGCCATGCCTCACCGCTGTGATTCACATAAACCAGCATGGACCACATTTTGTTAAGTATTTCTGAACCTTTTACCATACATATGTCGATTTTGTTTTTATATAACTTTTTTCAACTAGCATCTTTCATACCAATAAAAATTTTGAAAAAGCTCCAGGCCCCTGTGTCACAATGCGGTGAAAAACGGCCCGGACGAGTCTAAAAATGCCAATGCTATGATTCTGAAAACAACTTTTACATACAACTTCTATGGAGAAAGACAGTCAATATACTTCTAATTTGAGAACTATTAACCTTGAATTTATGACAGCTTGTCAAAATAGTTATTTTGCATGAATATTAGTGATTATTGCAATGAACGTTGGTACCCATGTTCTGATTTTGCTGCATTGGTTTGAAATTAAGGCAGTTATGGGAAAACTTGTAAGTAATTAACCAGAGGTGGAGGTAGAGAGCAGTATGAGTTGCTTGTTTTCCACTGTTTAACCTCGCTCTTTGTTCTCAGGTACCTGGAGAGGACCATCAGATCTGCAGTGGAACAGCATATTTTTGATGTGCATGGCTCTGGAAGTCACAGTTCAGAAGACTCTGAATCTGGAACGTCTTCAACCATTCCCACGTTGTCTGCCAGACAAAGGAGGAGGCATCTCAAGGAACAGGACGAAGCCTGGAGGAATAGAGATGTGTAAGACCAGAAGGAATATCATACACTTCCTTTGTCCTCGTGTGTAGATAGATGCAATGCTGACATGCACCACATTTTATTGGGAGTTCATTAGCTGCCAGGTGTAAACCTCTGACGCCACTGAGTAGTTGAATATTAAGCACTTACTACCACAATGCATGTGACTCTTGAAATGATTAGTCATTATTTATTTTGTATCGAGATTCAAATTCATCAATGTCTTGAAGAAGTGGTACTCTGTGTACTAATGAGATGTCAGGTGCACCTTTTGTGGTGGTAGGCCCCCCACCAATGTACTCAATCTATTCCCAACTTTAAAGTTCAACAATTTCAAAGCTGTAACGGCGTGCAAGCTTGATCGCGCTCCGCCCAGTGTGCTGAAAAGTTTATGCAGCAAAGGGGAAACTAATCTGGTCCCCCTGCAAGTTGCACAGCCACTTCTGAATAAATCAAAATCTCATTCCATCACTGTTTTAACACTGTTTAATCCATTTCTTTTCAATTTTGTTCAACTTTGTTTTCAATTCGTTTTATACATTCAAATTATCCTGCGAAGGGTTTTAGTAGGATAGGAGAGTAAACGATTCCACAACTCGCGGTAGTCAATTATCAATATTCACAAGGCATGTGCATAACAGTTTTCCTTCTTCTTAGACATGCCAATAAAAAAGAAGCTACTGAGAAGCATACAAATGAATCCTAGAGTTTCTTTAAAAGGTATAATGCCTGGCGACATTGATTCAAATTAATTTTCTTTCAAATTGGGCGTAAAAATCTAACATGTTCATTGTTCTAAAACCAACAAAAAAGTATATGAAGGTCCGACTGCTCTGAGCAACAGTCACAGGGGCAAGGTACCAAATCAGTATGTCTAAATCTCTTTGTAGGAAAACCCAGCATGAGTGGTATTCGGTTCAACCTAATCTAAGCCAGATAAATCTGTGCTGCGAGTTTCTTATAAGAAAATCATTGTGCACTCCGAGAAGGGAAGTATCCTTAGATAATACAAATGGTCCTGTGGCCATCAATGCACTATCAGTCGTAGACCTCGCCCTATGCAGTGGATCTTGGATCAGTGCTCAATGATTATGGTGTTTATCATGCTGAGGCTCAAGGTCCTCAAATTATCATCTTCAACGCAAATTGAATGGTGGTTGAAAACCTAACTGTTTACTGCAGAATCTTTGTTGATGCCATGGAAAAATAGTTTGATATATCCTATTAAAATGACACAAGAGACTTCCTGGCAGTGCCTCAAAAAGAAGTATATGAGAATAGATAAGTTATGAAATGATGACCATCGATCACCCGCGTAAGTAGGCTGGAGGAGGATGGGAAATTGAAGGCTGAAGCAGACTTGAGTCAACTTCTTATTCCATCGAGCCTTTGACTTATCAACCTTGCTCGCAGTTAAGTGGGGAACTTGGTGAACTAATCATCACCTCACCCTGCCTTGACAAGATTTACTCTTTGCAGCAAACACATATTGCTAGGTAACAGGTTATGCCACTTTCACTGTGTGGTTCGTTACATTTTTTCCTTGATTTGAGTTATTAGATCGGACCATTACCCCTGATAAGAGTCAGAGGGCCTGATTCACAGAACTAACTTAAGACAAAATCCTAAACTTACTACCATGTTGGTATTCACAGAAGGCACTTACTCATTTTGGTATTCACAGAAGTTAGGAGTCCTAACTTTAGGACTCCTAAATACCTTCTGTGAATATCGAAAGTCTTAAAGTTAGGTTTTTTCTCAGTTTAGGAGTAGTAAAGTTAGGACTCCTAACTTTAGGACTCCTCAACTGAGAAATTCCTAACTTTAAGACTTTCGGTATTCACAGAAGGCATTTAGAAGTCCTAAAATTTGGACTCCTAACTTCTGTGAATACCGAAATGGTAGTAAGTTTAGGATTTTGTCTTAAGTTAGGTCTGTGAATCGGGCCCAATATTTATAATTGGTTACTCTAAGTACAAGTTTCTTTGATCGAATAAAAAAATTTCAATTAAGAAAATAATTGTGAACATCTCATCACGAATATCACAAAACTGGCAACATAAGGAACAGACTCAGGCCTTAGACATTGAGGCCATTGATATGTTGGCTGCATTCACTAATACTCAGAAGCACTCCAGCATGGTTTTTCTTTTCCCTAGTAACAGTTAGTTAGAGGGTTTCTGAATAACCTATTTCAACAAGTAAGTCTAACAGCTTGGCACTATAACCTTGGCCAGTTTGCACACCATTGTAACTTCATTGTAGTTTGTCTGTAATCAAAGTCACTTCCCGATTGCTGAATGAATAGTCTACTTTTCTCTTTTGTCTTCATGTACCTTTTTGCATATTGAGAGATTTCTATAAAGTAGCAGTTAATGACAATGCCTAAACAGCCTGCCATTGGATTGCCCCCTTCAACCCAGATATGATGTCTTATGTTTAACTTACTTGGCCACCATTTTATGATCCTCTGCTTCAGGTCCGTGTCCACTAACATTCCTGAGCGAATGGGCTATCAAATCTCTGTATATCTCTTGAAAGCACTTCCTGAACAAAGGAGTGGGTTCAAGTACATATAAAAGATAGTGTGGTTTGATTTGACCTGTTTTTCCTGAAGGGGTGGCGATTAGTCTGAAGGAAAAGTGTTTACTTTGTAACCATCGCCTCCATCAGTGAAGACTGATTTATGGAGCCCATGACATTTTATTAGAAGAGTCTCTTCCTTGAATGTCTCCCTAGTCTGTCATTCCAATATTGTATTATTTTATCTTCATAATTCCAATAATGTACGCATGCCTGTATCATATTTTTCGTGTCCTGGAACAGTTTGTGATTGTAAGCCCTCATGTGTCCCTTAAACGGATTTGAGTCCAATTCCTCTGTTAATTGGGTCCCTCACCTCCGGATAACTTGTGCTCTGTGCCTGTGACGGACCAATCTCCCAAACTGGGCGCATTATTGTACATGAGGTCACACGATCCATTGATTGACAATGCATCATCATAACTTCCTCTTTGCAATCGGATGTTCCTCTTCTGCACTAGCATCCCTCTGCAGTGTCATGCAGCCATGAGCTTTGCCCATGTTGAGCCATTTCTTTTTTGGCGCTCATCAGTACTCAGGTGAACATGCTACATACCACTAATGCAATGAGTCCACATGGAATATCAAGCGCTAATAAAATGTAAACTTAAAGAACTAATGCATTGAGTGCATGAATTAGTCTGTGCCATTTTGTAATCCTGGCAGGATAGATTCAGCCTGTCATTCTTCTGCAGTTCATAAAACTGTGATCCTTTGAATTTTGTAGTAATAATATCTCCCTATTCGGTTGCCCATGGAGTGTGTTGCAGCATGTGCAAAGTAAATGGTCGTTATTAGCATTATACATTGTGCCCCTAAATATAGACCCACTCTGCCCTTTGCTTTTCTGTCCAATACTTCTGAGTAGAAGTCTTTCTAAACTACCATGTGAAATGTGTATGCAGGCTGGACCTTAGCTTGAACCGACAATCAGTTGAAAAACTAACCCATAAGCAAGCTTTCTTCAGTTCCCTCAATTAGGGAATCCTGGAACTTGAGGAGTAAAAAATGGTTTCCCACCCTCATCTACCATCTACTTGCCAACTTTTCTTACGTTTTCGGAATCCGCTAGATTTGGTTTAGATTTTACGATTGTTTCATATTTTCACTGATATGTAATCAATTATCTATGCAGTCTGATGGAGAGCTTAAAAACTCTTTTCATCGTGGCCTTGCGATTTCCCACGTTGCAGTTCTCACACGTTGACTCCAATCTAGGTTTCCTATTACACTATCCCTTACTTTTTCTACTGCATGTATGGCTTTTGGTTGTTCTTGTAAGGCTCATCGGGAGAAGGGAATAAACCACGAAAAAGCACACGTTGATCTCAATAAGGAAGTGGCCACAGTAGCTCAACAAATCATTATTGTGTACCCAGTCATCCGTGTGGAGGCTATTAAAGGAAAGTCCTCATTTCAAGGGAGCATTATTGCACTCTGAAAATAATGTCAAATTCATTCATGTTTATTCTGACAGGGATAGCACGAAAGAGACCTAGAGAAAGTGTGTGATTGAATTTGTTTTTTCTTTCTGTAAGTGGAGGCTTGCTAGGGTAGTTGAGCCCCAGACCGGCCGTAGGCAGCTTGTTTTAAATAACCAAGTTCTTACATTACCAAATGTGTGACCTAGCACAGGTGACATTGCAATACACTGAATGTAAGAGTAGGTCACAGAAAATGTATTTGAATTGTGACTCAGGCTTCGAATTATTTACACATGGGCAAATAATAGGTAGAAGGTGGCAACTGGCAGGTGTTTATCGCACTGTTACGCACATACGATTAATGTCCTTCTCCTTGTTGGCGACTCCAATAAAAATGTAGTACCCTGGACCTTATGAAATACTCATTCCTATTTTTATGCATTTATTTACCTTGGTACTGCGGTGGCGTGCACTCAAGAAGGTGTATTTTAAAGTGCAGCCTTCTGACTTTCAACTTGGTTTCCTATTTAGAGAGGTCATCAACAAAGAAAATATCCCTTCCAAGTTCGGAAGCCTAGATGAATGCATTTTGGCTGCTCAGGAGGCGGAGAAGCTGCAGGAGAAAAGCTCTGGGTATCTTGAGGAGAGGATCAAGCCCAAACGTCAGAAATCCAGCACAAAGCTCTCAGAGCGGAATGATAACCAAGACAGCCCCTTGGTAAGTGGAATGATATTGTTATCAGACTGTTGCATGTCGTGGTGCAAGCAAGTACAGACACCCAAAGAGAACTGTGCTGGATACCAAGCTTCAGATGAATCGATTGACAATATGCTACCCAAGCTGCCAAGACACATGCAGCATTTTATTTAATTTATTCAGCTTTAAGTATGCATTTGACAAAAATGCTGCACATAGCAACAGAACCGTCGTACAAAAGGTAGTAAACAAATAGCTGTTTGAGCTTTGTATGATTGATATAAAGGGAGTGAGAGACCAAATACGACAAAGTTCTAAAAATCGACCTAACAACTGTATACATATATGAACGTATTTACCTTACAGTATGTTAATTGGTAATGTTTAGTTGTGACTACTTTCTAGCATAACTGAGTCTTTTTTAGGCAGTTTTAAAAGTGGAAAGAAAGAGCAGAGTTAAACTGGAAGTCAGTTCCAGAGGCATAGTCAGAGTAGCTTGAATTATGTTTGTCGTAATCATTCTTACTCAGGACGTGTGTGTGTGTGTGTGTGCCGCTGTATGTTATCTGTTTTAAAGAAGATCTGGGGACTCGTTGTGCTGATGTTGAATACTTGGTATCTCGCAGAGGCTGTGAAAGTGATGAAGATTCTGGTTCTTAGATTGCCTGAAATACACACGTAGGTTTCTGGTTCAAGGTGTAGGTGTGAGAGTGTCAAGGAATTAGTAGGTGAGATGGTTCTGGTGTAGCAGGGAAGTAAATAGGTTCAGTCTTTGCGGTCTTTAGCATAAAAGAAAGGATAGCCATGTAGTCATGAACAGATGTGAAGTAGGAGCAGGCTGTGGATTCAAGCACAGAGGTAGGAGAAGAAGACAATTTGTGGAGACAATAGTGAAATGTTGTCTCCTGCGAATTTAATGTAAAAGGGAAAACCACTTAAGTATGTTTCATGATGATGTCCGCTTTAAATGCCCAAGCACACATCAGTATGTTTGTGCGCGCTGTCTGATGGTAAGATCATTTGTTGTCAATTTGCTTAGGAATTATGAATCTAACTGCCTTTTACAGTTTGGGCTTTTGACACAATTGTATTCAAACTTTATACGAGCAAAACTCACTGTTAATGAGTTTTGAACAATAGTGAAGGACCCCACCCTCTGTACCTCAAAGAATCATAATATTCATAACCCATCCCTGCCAGGTTTTCAAGTATCAAACAGGTCTGCAAAATGCGACTGAAAAATCATGGAAATTTGTTGTTTTTTGTGTCTGGTAGGGGCACGGGAAAAGGCATTTACGATTAGAAGCTAAATTCGCCCAAATACTTTTAAAAGTCTGATCTCTTCTCTTAGATTTCCAGCTTTTAAGGGTTTCATAAAAATAAAATGGAGTCGTCCTTATAATCACCCAGAGAGAGCTTCCCTTCGGTATGTTTATTACAACATTTTAATGGGACAGTCCCCATGAGTAGATGTTGTGTATGTGTGCATTTACACTTCTAGACCAACCACCTTGCCTTCTTTGAATATGAGGGCCATGCTGTCCCACACTGGAAACACACATGCTCCTTTTGCAGGAGAATTGTTCAGATCCTTTCTTAGGGTAAATTATATGTAATACCTAAATTTGTAGGTGTGGAAAAGCTGTTGACTCGTTTTTGCTCTCGTATTCTCTACCCTAATTCGGACTTACTGATAGGGAGAAGTCTGTCAAGTAGTTGCACATTTCTTATGCACAAATCTGGTTTCTGGTAGTCAAAATTGCCATTTTACAATCTCAAATCCAGCTTTTTGTGCACTCAAGTGACACTTAGGTGGTGCATTAAACATTTACTCACTCGGATCCCACTTGTTTTTTTTTTTGAGTAATTAAAGATTTGCAAGGTTTTCCAGAAATACAAATACTTTTTGCTCAAAGTGTGAAGGATGGTTTATGCCCTAGGAAATCCTAGCCACACCAAGGACACAAAAATATGTTTGTCTTTGGCTCCGTGGAACATGAAAAGATTCTTTATTTTTAGGTTCTTATGAATTTGGTTGTTAAATAGATTTATCCTCTAGATCTATTAAAAAAGGGAATACATTCAGACAGTAGACAGTGACAACAAACAATGCAGACAGGAAAGTTAGCTTATGGCTGTTCAAGGACAAATTCTGTTTACATATTTGCTGTACACCTAAAGTGCTACGGAAGTCAGAGTACTACAGTCTATGCTGAATTGGGACACAAAGGTTCCCAAATTTATAATGAAGAATGCACTAAAACCTGGACCAGGGAAGACCCTTTTTATGCTATGTTCCAAGTGTGGGTATATCAAGTGCCTCCCTTGCAGTCTGGTGGAACATATGGGGGACATTTCATGGCAAGGCTTAACTGTACAGGCAGATTCTACTACTTGATGTACTAGAACTTAGGCAATAGTTCTGCCAGAGAAAGACTTCCAGGCTCTCTTGTGTCTTGTAAGGTAGTGCTGATCCATATGTGCAATACAGCAATAATATGTTTATTATGGCAAAGATGCTCTTAATCTTTTCATCTATCGCATAAGGCACATGAGATTGGCACTGGATGTAACATATGAATATGTACTTGTAGATTGTGTACTAAGAATTAACAAAACATGGCACATTTATCACAGTGTTGGTAGTCCCTATCAATAAATATCTTGGCCGTCACTGTGCTTCTTGGTATATGGGGTGACCAGGCCTTACCACAATACCATAAGCTGCTTGCTAATCAGGGAATGAGAGCAGTGCCTAGAGACACAGCACCTCTTTGGGGGCACCCACGTAGTCCCAACAACAGTGGTGCTTTGCCACAGAACAAACGGTCTGTGGAAGAAGAGGTTGCTCTGAAAAGTTTGGTAAACTATGGACGCTATCGAAACTACATGGGGACTTTTATTTACCTCAGGGAGAGAACCTCCAGGACCTGCGAGTGAAATAGCTACATGCTATGGGGCTAGGAGCTCACAGAATGGAATTTATGTATGTGGCCTTTTGTATTGGTTGTTTCATAGCAAGAAATATAGTACTGGTAATAAAAGGCTGACTGATGAGACTTAGGCGAATAACAACACAGGTACATTGTATGTTTACCTTATTTATTTTACAAACTTGAAAAGTAATATATTTAACTAAAAAAACTGAATAAGCAACCCTCTCAGTTAGACTAGGACGAATTGGAGAAATCTATGAGAGGGAACTAAATCAGAATACAACAGAACGAGTTGTACAGGATTGGGGAGCAGCAATCACCGACTTAAATAGAGAATTAAAACATGTTGAGGTTCAAAGCTAAATTATTTGGAGATTACTTGATATGGACATTTGCATCTCCCTTTCCACCTGTTTTACTGACCCCCAAGTGATCAGTTAGAGTAGACTCTCACCAGAGACATTAAAGTGCATTGCAAGCCAGCCAAGATGGCGGACGCACTCTCCTAGTGCTCCGATCGGCTGCCCACAGGAATGTCATCAAACCACGCACAGAATGCCTATAACTCACCGGATCGCTTAGCAGGGCAGTGAGATACCCGAGAGGCTCTAGGAGCGGTTCAGGATTATTGCATACCCAACGCGGGAACGCGGCTTCTGGACAGGCCCGCCGACGCCCGAGCCCTCCTAAAATGGCGGCGCCCGTCACCCGTCGTTAGGGAGGCTGGAAAGGAGGAATCCGGCAGCCTCGAACACCATGCCGCCACCGGGGACCCACCAACGCCGTAGCTGCGCCCGCACTGCCCCAACATCACAGTGAGTACACCGGGTGGTATCCGGCGATTTGGCGGGCCTGCGGCGCGGGGGACCCTGGCCTGCTGAGTGGCCCGAGCAGTAGAGGAGACGGGTGCCCAGTGCCAGCAAATTGGGCCCCGAGTCACGGAGGGGGTGAGGGCTTGCAAAGCATCCCACAGCAACAGGCGGTAGTGGAGTGGGGGGCGAGACAGGAGCCCCCCCCCACCCACGGAGATCACCCCCTCTAGCCCCCCCCTACATCCATCCACCATCGGGGGGGGGGGGCAGGCGCCCTGCATACCTCGGGTCCCGCAGCAGTTCCACAGGGAGAAGACCACCCAGAGTTGGGGCCCTGGGAGCCCTGAAGATGCCTGCAAGGGAGTGGAGATAACAGGCGGAGGCCCATGCTGACAACAACCGAATAGACGGATGAGCAGCTGACCACGTGAGGTGGGCCCCACTGATTACCGCAACAGAGGCAGGGGGAGGGAGTCCCAACAGACTCGTATATCGCTGGCACAGAAGCGGAAACGCTGATACAGCAACCCAGCCGGCAAGAAGTCACTGAGGGAGCCGCGGGAGAGCGCCTACCTCCCTCACGCATAACAGGGGTCCCCGCGAGAGGTGAGCCCTCGTGGCCCCCCCACAGGTCTCCCTCTACAGAACAGCACTGAGGAACAGGATACTGAGACCCGGGGGTGTCGCGGGGACGATCTGCAGCGGCGATGGACCCTTAACGGCCGGGCCAACACAAAATGGCGGAGCACCTTGACTGCTCTTGAAGGGAATGTGGCAGACCAGGGGCCGGACCGCGTGGAGGGGGCCCACTGCGGTACTCCGCCGGCAACGATAGCAGACGAGCACGGGAATCCCACTCGAAGGAGGTCCACGCTAATCAGTTACCCCACTGCACGAGGGGTGGCGGGTGCCAGCGACGTGACAGGACAGCAAACACACAGGAACCCCGGGTGGAACTTTGAGTCCCTTCCTGACGCAGGATCCTGGTGACAGAGGGAGCCGGCAGCTACCGGATGATCGCAGGGACCCTTGCCATCCCGCGAGGCCAAGAAGATTGCTAGGTGGGGAGGAAGAGACTGAGTGTACACCCCCGCACAAGGCCCACACGTCCCGGCCACGCGGGGTTCGCCATCGGAGTCCATCACCTATCCGGGGTGAAAATGGGGAGACCACAGCGAACGATGCCCTCGACACCAACGACAACGGCGAAGAGACAGCCCTCCCCAGAGCCATCGGGGAGTAATCCGAATGGAGAACCACAATGAACGCTTACGATATGTCGGCCAAGTTGGACAGGGTATTAGCAGCAATAGAACAGTCCCGGGTGTCCATGGAGAACAAATTGGCCACAGACCTCAACCTACTGTGGGACGATCATCGGAAACTGGCTGAAAAAGTGGACCAAGGGTGAAAAACGCTGCAGGAGATGGGACCGCAGGTACAGACACATCAAGAGGCCATCAAAGACCCACAGAGCAAACTATTCCCAGGCAGTGCAAAGTCAACGGTCCACATTTCTGGCAGTGAAACACACCCTACGTCAACATAACGTGCAGTATACACTCCTCTTCCCAACCCGACTTAAAATTATCCATGGAGGATCTACGCACTTCTTCACAGACCCCGCAGAGGCAAGAAACTGGCTGGAGCGACACAGTGCTGACCTAGCCGAGTACAGAACCACGCCACGCCATGGACCCCCCCCCAGGACACGAAGACTGCACTCCAAACAAGTCAGTCTCGCACAGATGAATCGTCCGTCGGCCCCGGCACCAAGAGTTCCCCGGATCTGGAACAAATAATAGCAGACCGCAGAAGGGCTTTGCAAGCGGCGGCGGCAGCCTGGCACACAAGAGATAGATCGGAGGGAAAAACCGTCCCGCATCTCTTCACGTCCGAAGAGGAGGAACATAGCAACACTCGCAACTCCAGAGAGGGCTCGGTCACACCGCCACAAGTGACCCCACAAACCGCTGACACACGGATATGAAACACAATACGACGGCGACATGGTAAGCGTAGAATATTCCCTGTAGTTGGTCATCGACAAGCATCGCAAACCAAGATACAGGTAATGGCAAGTGCGAGCACACTTACAGATATATTATAAAGTGGGTAGCCAGAACACTGACTACCTGAGGCGGCACCAACGCACCCCCTACACAAAACGAACTAGAGACAGTACGGATCAGGTCTTTGTTCATGACCATGGGGAACACCTGCAGGTACACTTCACAGTAAAGGCGGGAACAGCATCCTCACGACTTCTAGAGTGGGATACACACAAGGTGGTGGCGAGGGGTCACTGCATACAGCAAGTGGTGGGTGTGCAAAAAACACTTGAAGGCGCTGCAATATACAGAACACACCCTAGCAACCCTACTGAAACAAGAGGACCGTGGTGAAGCCACCCCGGAAGGAGTAGAGTAGCCGAAGCCAAAACGAGATATGCGGAAACACTGCGGGACCTCCGCAAGTACAATTTTAGAATCTACGCTGCTAGGGTACACCGGGAGGGCAATAGGGGAGGGACACTTCTGGCTTGGCTTGCTAGGCAAGACCCCGACATGAAACCAGTCACGGAAGTAAGGGACCAGACGGGACCGATCCAGACCTCCCAACCTGCCATATTACACGTCTTTCACGCATATTACTCCAGCATCGATCAGGCCCCGCAACAGGGAGACCCCCGAGCCATCGACAGAATTTTCCATGCACTGACACTCCCCCAGGTCCCGCAAGCGGACCAGAAATTGCAAGAGAAGAGGATACGCCCTGAGGACGTCAAACAGGCGATGAGAGCACCCCAGGGTTGGATGGCTTCCCACTTGAATATTATAGCACCTTTTCGGCCCACTTGGTCCCACGTATGATCATCATGTATAATGATGCACTTGAAAAGAGGGAATTACCGGGATCCCTCAGGGAATCGATTATAGTTACCTTCCTAAAACCACACAGAGACCCTACACTCCTGTCGTCCTACAGACCGATCACGTTACTCAACACGGACTGCAAAATACTGGGCAAAATTCTGGCAGAGAGATATGCCCAAATCCTGACCCCATTGGTGCACACAGACCAATGTGGATTTGTTCCACGCCGTAACATGTCGCAAAATATACGCAGACTGTTCCACATTCAGGACACGACAGGGGGGCGGTTTCCCAATGCGGCATGCCTAATTTTTGATCTTGAAAAGGCATTTGACACCCCGTTATGGCCCTATTTATTCGAGGTCCTTCGCAGAAACAACATCGGCCCGGGTCTGCTAGCATATACAAGGCTCTTGTACACGCGTCTCACCTCCCTAGTCCGGATGGGCAAATATGTCTCCCCGGAGTTCGTAGTGGAGAGGGGAACCAGGCAGGGGTGTCCCTTTCGCGCCTCCTGTTCCCTCTGGCGGTTGAACCTCTGGCAACTCGTCCACGACGGGAGGGAACAGACTGGGGAATTCCTTTGGCAGATACAATACACTGTGTGTCCTTGTATGCAGACGACCTACTAATATACGTCCGAGATGCCATCTCAGATCTGACGGCCATATGGAGGACACTGGAAGACTTCGCGGAAGTCTCGGGTCTCAGGGTGAATTGGGAGAAATCCTCACTTTACCTGCTGAGCCCCCACTTGGCTCCTTTCGAAGCCCGGATCGGTGCCCAATCTCTCATATGGAACACTGACGCCCCTAGATATCATGGAGTGCGACTGTACCACACCCCGAGGATGAGGGGAACCATCGCAAAGCCCTGGCAGGACTCAGGTCGGCAGTAGGATTCTGGAAAATGCTACCTTTAGCCCCCATAGGCCGAGTGGCACTGGCAAAAATGATAATGGTCCCCCGTCTACTGTACCATTTCACCAACCTCCCAGTGGTCCCACCGAGGTCATTCTTCAAGGAGCTAGACAGTCTCCTTACCAAGCTTATATGGGGATGGGGGCGACGAAGGGTCGCGTTGTCAACGTTATACCCACCCGCGACGGAGGGGGGCTTGGGAGCGCCGGCATTTGAAGCATACTTCCTAGCGGCACAGCTCCAATGGCTCTCTTATTGGACGGCGGGGCGTCACACAGGGGAGACTATCACGGCAGAGGGCCTCCTGCCACAACCAGCAATCCATAGACTGCTTTTGCCGGGCACGAAACCCACACGCACGCGCCCACTAAAGGTGTCCATAGCCCGCACCTGTATGATGCGAATACATCGTCTGTCTAAGACACGGCCGCCATACTCTCCATTACTACCGTTGGTAGAATTTCCAAACGGAGACACGTACTACACACCGGGTGCCCTCCAGGCATGGACAGATCTGGCAGGAACAGAGGTAGAATCATTTTTTGAAGAGGGGCAATTGAAAACCTACGACCAGATGATGGAACAGTACGATCTCCCACCTGGGCAATTCTTAACACACAGACAGATTCTAGAGAGCAGCCGTAGGTACTGGAATCCTACCACAGGGGAACCCTCAACGCATCCAGTGATCCACACGATCTTACACATGGGAGTAGGGCGCCATTTGGTTACTTGGCTTTACAAGGCAGTGCGCGAGCTGATCCTACCATCTCTCCAGCCCCTGCGTCAAAAGTGGGAAACCGACATAGGAAGGGTAGTCCATGACAAGGAATGGAACACAGCTCTGTAGTACCCTAGAAAAGTCTCCAGGAATGTGCGTTTCCGAAACATACAGTTCAATATCCTTCATAGAGCCTATCTCATACCGCGCCGCCTCCACCAATTCTTTCCTGAAACGCACTTTACGTGCCCCCGCTGTCAAGCCCTGGCAACAGACTTCAAACACATGTTTTGGGACAGCCCCACACTCAATGCTTTTTGGGACAGGGTACATCGGACACTCACAGTAGTCACCAACATCACTACTATGTCCACATGGGAGGCATGTGAGCTCGGCATTTTCCGCAGGCGGAAAAGAGAGAAAGTAAAATATCGCTTTATGTCGCTCGCTATCTTATTGGCCAAAAGGGGAATAGCCATGCACTGGAGGTCCCCCACGGGACCTCCGGAAGCGGCCTGGACAGGTGCTGTGACCAAGTGGGGGAAAGCTGAGGAAGAGACACTCCGGGAGGAAGAATTGAAAGGAATCCGCAAACACCCTATTTCCTTAGAATGGGCACAATTGATGCACAAATTCACACAAGCAACAAACCCACCGGAGACACCTGCGGCCTCACAACCCCAGTTACAGCCGGCCGCTCCAGCCCCCTGTATCGTAGAAACGCCACAACATAGTCCGCCAACCCGAACCCAATCCGAAGTGGTACCCACATTGAACAATCACCCCATGGCATAGTAAAGTCCATCACCAAACCTTGAGCGCTCGACCCCCTCCGCCCAGCGTATCATGCCGCTTCTCCACACCTCACTGACACTGACATCCGGGGATAAGAAAAATCCCACCACTACACAGTTTAAAACTCCTGTTCCCCCTTTAGCTCCCCCTTCCTGTAGTTTGAATCCACGGTTTGATAAGTTAGCCAGCAAAACTGGCGGGCGCCCTCGCCAAGGTTTTTTAGGTCTCGTGGCGTTGAACCGCGGTCTCGCCAGAGACCTATTGTTAGGGATTCTTCTTTCCAGGAGAGGGGACAGGAGCTGGCCGCGTGCTCGGAATTGAGCGGGCCACGCGAACGCGCTCGCTGTGGCCAGCTCCTGTCTCCTCTCCTGGAAAGCTCCAACACGACACACGCATGCGCATGCACAGAGACACACACACACACACGAGCGCCCATGCACGCACGCACACATAAATACAGAGAACACCTCCCACCCCCGCCGTCGCACACATACGCGCGCACACATCCCCCTCACACCCCACTCACCAGGTTCATCTTGCGTGTCCCTCGGCAGCCAGCAGGTCATTCTGGGCAACAGGCGGGGGCCGCTGGGCTCTCCACGAGCACGGGAGCCCCGCTTGCTGAGACGCAAATCTTCCGGCGGGCACAGGAGCGCGGCGGGGTAGGCTCCCGTCTGTTTCCTGTATTTATCCGGCCCGCCCCAGTCCCAACAAAGGTTGCCTGGCTTCCTGTTGAAGCCGGGCTGCGACGGTGAGTTTGCTTGTTGTTTGTTTCTTGTTTTTAATGTTGCAGTTACACATTTGCTGTAAAATGAGGTACTGCTGCCGCTAAACTTAACAGGCTGTCATCACCGATTTTTATTTTGTTTAACTGGCGACATCTTAAAGCTGTTGCATGTGTGAAAAGAGTGGATCTAAACAAATTATGCTTCCCTGATGCCATGCGTTCGTAGCTTTTATTGTTTATGGTAAATATACGACAAACCTTTTCCTTGACAAAGAGCATTTGCAATTAGAGCTGCTCTAATATTTGTACAATTAAAGCAACGCTGTAATAATGGGTTTTGATTAAACGGATGACCCCCCACGTTCGTATTTTTCAGGGAGCTAACATTAATGGGACACCCCATCTTAAAACTGAGAGGGAGATTCCTAAATGACTACCTGCACTCACTTAGATGAATATATATAATGCATGTAGCATTGGAGAGATGAGATCTGTCGACGTGACAAATGCGTTTTAGGCAGCCATATATTCAGTTTTTGTTATATTACGTTTGTTTGAAGCAAACGCAGTTTAGATCTGTAATTACAAGTTTGTGAATCCTGGAACATTTGCCAGCGATCACTAATGGGAACTTTTCATACATACCAGTGTTACACTGTTAATGATTATATCATGGCGTTATTCGTAACTTTGCATATATAGCGATCATCCAGCAAAATATAGTATACAAACAATGCTAACACTTTTTGTAACATGACTGTTTGTGTATTATTTGAAAAACAATAAAACAGATTTAAACAAAAACAGGTTTGCCATAGGAGCAGGGGGCAATACCCACCCATGAAGTATTTCCTGGCAAGCTCAATAGTTAATATCATTTATTAGCAAAAATGCAAAGGGCCTAATAACAGATCTTGAGTGTAATACAACCAGGGTAGAGAGATGAGCATAAAGGAATACATAAGTAACACTTTTGGTAAAATAGTCTTGTTGTAGGCCCCAGAAGTGCATCATCAGAGCTGTGTGACTAATAACTGTGTCAGCCCCGTGCGTGAGGTGCATCATCAGAGCTGTGTGAATAATAACAGCTGTGAGCCAGTGCGTGAGGTGCATCATCAGAGCTGTGTGAATAATAACAGCTGTGAGCCTGTGTGTGAGGTGCATCACTTATTTGCCTCTCTTTCGAGTTTCAAGGGAGGCTCAGAAATACAGGCACTTTCAGGAGGTGTCAGCCCCGTGTGTGAGGTGCATCATCAAAGCTGTGTGAATAATAACAGCTGTGAGCCCGTGCGTGAGGTGCATCATCAGAGCTGTGTGAATAAGAACAGCTGTGAGCCCCGTGCTGAGGTGCATCATCAGAGCTGTGTGAATAATAACAGCTGTGAGCCTGTGCTTGAGGTGCATCATCAGAGCTGTGTGAATAATAACAGCTGTGAGCCAGTGCCGGAGGTGCATCATCAGAGGTGTGTGAATAATAACACAGCTGTGAGCCCGTGCCTGAGGTGCATCGTCAGAGCTGTGTGAATAATCATTGCGTCAGCCCAGTGCATGATGTGCATCATCCACATTGCTCAGGTCATCCAAATTCCTGCACTCTCTACCACACTGCTTTCACGAACAGCATACTCTTGCACACACTCTCACTGCTCACCAATTCAAAGTTTGCTAATAATGTTATGCAACGCATTGTCATACACAATGCCAATAACTCAAACTTTAATGCTGCGAGACCTATTGCATTGTAAAGGCTTGTTGTTGGGAATGCATCTAGACAAGACGGGCATGGTAGCACCGAGGGAGGTACATCACGGCGACCCTGTCAGGTACACCCAGAGCGCCAGATTCCACCTAACTGTGTCGCAGGGTAGTTATTGTGCTAAGAGGGATGGGTTACTTACCCCCGACAGGTCTCTATCATCGTGAGGTGGCCAACATTAATGTTACCGGAGTACGTTGTCAGTGATAATGGACTATGCAGTTCAAAAATGATAGGATAACACAATGTTCATGTATAGGAAAGTATACCTGTAAGATACTATAAGTGTGTATACCCAGGGCGACAGATCGCACCTAACTGAAAAGCAGGGTCAACACTGTGCTGAGAGGCGGGGTACTGTCCCCCGACAAGTCTTTTAATATCATATGGTGTATGACCATGATGTGGCAGGACTTTGAAGTATGTGACAACGGACCCAATAGTTCACGAACGGTTCAACAACACAATGACATGTATAAGAATGTATACCTGATCCTTCCTCTGTTGTTATGTTTTCACGAAATCACACGTATGTGCTTAACTATAACTGTCACAGTGAATGCAAAAACCCAATAAACAAATTTAAACCAAAAAAAAGTGCATTGCACCGACTTGAGTCAGGCAGAAATGATTCTCACTCCTTGCAGAGATGTTTGAAGCACCACACTGGAAGGTGGCAAAACATCAAAGGCTATTTACAAAGGCTATTACAATTCACCAGTCAACTGCATTTCATCCAAAACCGAGATTTTAAATTTTAGCATTTGGAATTTAGCTCTTTGGCAATATGGAAGTAGTTTATAGTTTGGCGGTTGCACAGATCTTCCTCTACTGCACACTGGTGTACCAGACACATAATAAAACCAGCTAGTAGTTGGGGGATTAACATCAGCTTCATTTGTGTGTTCCTGTTTTGCAAGCATGACACTTCGAAGATGGGTAAAGCCACCACTCATGTAGGGTCTAAAAACACTGTAAGCAAATGCACAATTGCTCAATAAATTTTAATTCAGGGTTATGTTGAATTACAGGCTCCTACCTTTGATGAACCCTTTATTCAAATTCACAAAGAGTTCTTCTAACATGCCCAATATTCTTGGCAAGTGTAATTTCCTTTCTTCGTGTAGGCCAAGCATTAGAGTTGACAACATTCTTTATAAACCCTCAACCAACAGCCAAGAGATACGGCACACTTGAGATGTCTGATGAGGACTAATGTGCTATTTGAACAGAACATGCACTATCAAAAACACAAATGAACTATTTGAAGATTTTGGACTACTGTCCCCTAGACTGATTGTCATAACTATGACTGACCATGCCGGAATAATAAAAAGCTGCATTCAGATATGTTCTAGATTGGCAGTCATGTCAAGTGAACTTCGTTTATCAAGATGGCTGAAAATGTACCTTTCTTGGGTCACGCATCTCTATAAAATGTGTGTATATGCAAATGAGTATAAAAATGTATGCAAACCATCGACATGGAGTTCTAGTATTATCCAGTATTTGGGTGTCTTTCATAGATTCACATGCCTGAATCATTCCCCGTCGTCGAGACGGGAGCCTCCGGTATATAAAAAAGTAATGTCCTAAGACATACATATAAAAGAATAGGCCTAAGGGTCTCACCTTAGTGTCCTATCTAGGTCCTTACGTAGGAAGGACCAAACAGAGTAGGCCCAAGGGTCCCACCTTGGTAGCCTATCTGTGTCCTTTTGTAAAAAGGACCAAAGTAAAGAGAAACAACCAATCAGCTACTACCTCCCTCCAGAACCTTCCTGTCAGGAGCCTCAGTCTCTCAGATTTTCTACCGCACGTGGTGCTAGGGAGTCTCCACCTGAGTTCTCCTCAGGAAACTTCTTTTTTCATCAAAACTCGATATTTTCTTGACTTCTTTGCTATGGCTGATAGTCAGAAGAAAGGACTCTTTCGAGCCTGTGTTTCATGTGGTGAAAAAAGGCTTCACGTGGAGGATAAACATGAGACCTGTTTATACTGCCTCTACCCACACCACCAGGCCAAGGACTGCAAAATATGTCGTACTTTCTCCCATAAAACTCAGAAGGACCGGGAAGGAAGACTTCTGATATGGCTGAACAGACTTAAAAACAAACCAGAGAGCGACTTGGTTTCTGAAGGTGAGAGCATGTCTGGCGTCTCGCAGTTCTCCTTGAAAAGGCCTAGGGTTTCCTCTCCTGGCCCCTCAGACACCCCTCCTAGGAAGGCCAGAAAGTCTTCAGAGGGCAAGCCACCTGTGTCTGGCAAGGACCTTCCTGTCCCCAGGAAGCAGTCGCTGATTACGACGACGACGACAACGTCGATGGCCTCCTCAGCGCTGAAAACCGTCTCTACGTCGACGACAACAGTGTCGACGACGACGGCCTCGTCGGCGTCTTCCTCGTCGACGAAAACGACACCTTCATCGTCGACGAGTAGACCGCTGTCATCTACTATTCCCTCGACGACTAGGACTACGTCGTCGTCGACGCCGAAGACATCGACGACGACACCGTCGACAAAAGCCACGTCGTCGACGAAGCCTCCTTCGTCGACGAGAAGCACCCCGTCGACGGCGACGAAACCGTCGACGACGGAAAAGTTGTCGTCGGCGAGAACGTCGACGAGGGCATCGACGGGAAGCTCTTTGGTGGCACCGTCGACACAGGCGTCGACGGCAACTAGTGCCTGGAAGGAGTCTGAGCTGCTCTCACATGCTATGGATGCCCAGACGTCCCATGTCACGATCAGGATTACTAAAAAGCCAATCACGCCGGACATGACATCACCTAGTAAGGTGCAACAACTAACACCATCCTGCTTCTTACAAGACCAGGAACTGGATGAGGAACCGTTTACCCAGGCCACTAGCCCTTCGGAACTGGTGCTTAAGTGCCAGAGTACAGATGAGGAGCAAGATGTTGAGGAACCTGTGGACCAAGCTGTCCATACTCCGGTACAGACACAAGTGACACCAATGGTGTGCCTGCCAGCATCCTTAGTTTCGGACCTACGATTCCTCATTCAAGACTATAAAGAGCGGTTTCCAGAAAAAGCCACTCCTGTTGCTCCTCCCGCTCCGCAGGTGCCTGCACCTGTACCACGACATAAGCCCCCTCCGCTGGTCCTTCCTACAACTCAGGATCCAGCACAAGACACCATCTCGTCCGATGACGATGAGAGGGACCATGAAGAAGTGGAAGTCCGCGATGATGACACAGACCCTGACGCAGACCAGGACTACGTCACTCACTCTCCGGCCTCTCCAGAGCCACAGTCTTCGGAGTCTCCACCCGCAGACATTGGCGGCTTCCATAACCTCATTGAAAGGGCAGCCAAAAGGTTCCATATGTCCATGGAAACACAGGAAACTGAATGTTTCCTCTATGATTTTAAGGAACCTGCGAAGAAAACAACAAGATCGATCCCGATTATTGACTACCTACTGAAACAGGGCAAACAACTCATGCAGACGCCAGCTTCTCTGCAGGTAATAGTGCCCAGGCTTGACAAAAAATACAGAGCTACGTCTTCGGCACCAGCATGCCTCACGGGTCACCCCAAGGCAGACTCCGTGGTTACTCAAGCAGCGCAAAAGAATTTGCGAAACCCTGCGTCTCCCTTATCAACACCACCTGATAAAGAAGGCAGGAAGCTGGATGCCATCGGAAAACGCTTTTCCACCACATCGGCGACGACGGTGAAGATCGCAAATTCTATTGCACTCCTGGGCCGCTACAACCGTCAACTCTGGGCGGACATCGCGCCCTACCTCGCTAACCTTCCAGAGGACCTGAAAGAGGAAGCACACTCGCTACTCCTAGAGGGCCAAACATCGGCTTCTGAATTGATTGACTCTGCCATCGACGTAGCCATGACTGGCTTCAGACAGCTGGCGGGCGCCGCTGTTCTAAGACGTCAAGGTTGGCTTAAGGCCACCTCTTCCGACAGGAGGTTTAAACTAAAATAATTGATATGCCGTATGATGGCGAACATCTTTTCGGCGAAAAGATCGATGAAGCCCTCACCACAATCAAAAAGGACACAGATACAGCCAGAGCTCTGGGAACTCTACAATCTAGGAATCAGTCCTTTCGTGGCAACAGAGGGAGAGGACAATCTACATACAGAGGTTCCTACCAAAATAGGTCCTCCTATTCGTACTCCCAGGGCAAGACGCAGTTCCATCAGCGTCAAAACCAGTGGGACGTCAAACTTCCTACAACAAATCATCCTACAAGGGAAAAAGTCAGAAGAGACCCGCAGGCAATCGCCAATGACTCTTTCCATTGACCAGCCCTTCCACCATCACATTCTTTACGACTTGGAGGAAAACTCTCCTTCTTCCTGCAGAATTGGCGTCAAATAACGACAGACCGGTGGGTTTTACAACTTCTCCAATTCGGTCACTCACTGGAATTTCTTTCAAATCCCCCAACGACACCACCAGCCAAGCGCCCTCACAGACACCTACGGCTGCTTCTTCAGGAAATAGCTTCCATGCTTCAAAAGGGCACAATAGAAAAAGTTCCACACGCCCAAAAGGGGGAAGGATTCTACTCCCACTTCTTCCTAATTCACAAAAAAGGCAAGAAATGGAGACCGATCCTCGACCTGAGAGCGCTCAATGTGTTCCTAAAGAAACAGTCGTTCCGTATGGTCACACTACAAGAGATCCTGGGACTCCTGGAAGAAGGCGACTACATGACGTCACTAGATCTTCAGGACGCCTACTATCACATCCCTATCCTCAAAGGACACAGGAAGTACCTCAGGTTCGCAGTAGCAGGAATCCACTACCAATTCCGTGTTCTCCCGTTCGGCCTCAAATCTGCTCCACGGATATTCACAAAATGCCTCTCTCCTGTCGCAGCCTTCCTTCGTCAACAGGGACACCAGGTTTTCCCATACCTGGACGACTGGCTGGTAAAGGCCCCGTCGGCAACAGCCGCAGCCGCGTCTTCCAGCGCCTGTCTGCATCTTTTCCGCCAACTAGGACTGACCCTCAACAGAGAGAAGTCATCATTGAAACCAAGCAAAGTCATCACTTTCCTTGGAGCGACCCTGGACACGGAACGCGCAAGAGCCTTCCCATCGCAGGAGAGAAAATCGAAACGTATCTCCTTAGCCACGTTTGTGGCATCCAAAAAGACTCTGACTGTCCGTATCTTCAAGTCGCTCCTCGGCATGATGTCTTCATGCATTCTGCTCATCCCACACTGCCGTCTAAAAATGCGCCCCCTTCAGGAAGCACTGACAAGACAGTGGACACAAGCTGCGGGATCTTTCGAAGACCGCATACGAGTCACTCAATCTATAGTCAACCATTTACAATGGTGGAGGTCAACCAAACACCTGTCGCAGGGACTGCCGTTCCTGCCTCCGGCGCAACCACATGTAGTCACGACGGACGCCTCCCTGGAGGGCTGGGGGGCGGTCCTGCAAGAACTACAGATCAACGGCAAATGGACGCCGCAGGAATCCAAACTCCATATCAACATTCTGGAGCTAAGGGCAGTCTTTCTGGCGCTCCAATCTTTCCTCCCACGCATCCGAAACTCCCCAGTGCTCGTCAGGACAGACAACACCACGACGATGCACTACCTGAACAAACAGGGAGGGACGTGTTCACTCTCACTCTCCCAAGAATCTCAGAGAGTCTGGAATTGGCTCCTCCAGCATGGAATAACACTCACAGCCGAATACGTTCCGGGCAAAGACAACGTCCTAGCGGACGCCCTGAGCAGGGAACACTCTCTAACCCACGAATGGGAGCTGGATGCGGAGGCGCTGAACTACATCTTTGCGGAGTGGGGAACCCCGCAGATAGACCTCTTTGCCACCAGGGAGAACGCCAAATGCCCAAGCTTCGCAAGCAGGCTCCCCCAACCAGGAACACTAGGGAATGCATTTTCCATAGCTTGGCGGAACGTGTTTGCTTACGCCTTTCCGCCATTTCCACTGATACCCAGGGTCATCAGGAAGATGAAGTCGGAGCCCTGCACCCTGATCCTCATCGCCCCATCCTGGCCGAGGCAGCATTGGTACACGGAACTTCATCGCCTGTCTATCCAACCACCTCTTCGCCTACACAGTCATCCGACCCTGCTCACAATGTCCCAAGGACAGGTTCTCCACCCGAACCTGGGCCCTCTGAAGTTATCAGCCTGGCTCCTGAATACCGCGAATTCAGCCACCTGAACATTCCGCAGGAGTGTAGAGATGTCCTCGCTAAAGCTAGAGCTGACAGCACTAAAAAGACCTATTCTCTTAAATGGAAGCGCTTCTGTGTCTGGTGTGTGACAGAAGGCCTACACCCTTTCCATGTCACCCCACAGCAACTGCTACCATCTCTACTGCATCTGGCGCAGTCAGGACTTGCGCATGCGTCCATCAAGGTACACCTAGCAGCAATATCCAGGTTCACAAGAACTTCTAAGGGTCCTTCCCTGTGGGCGGACAGGCTTATTAAACAATTCCTGAAAGGCCTATTCAGGTCCTTTCCAAGGCCAAAGCCTATCCCTCCGTCATGGCACCTCAACGTGGTCCTTCACCAACTGATGAAGCATCCCTTCGAGCCTATCCACAAAACGGATATCAAATTCCTTTCGTGGAAGACGGCCCTCCTCCTGGCCCTAACCTCAGCCAGAAGGGTTGGAGAATTGCAAGCCCTCTCCATCCAAGACCCTTTCTTACAATTCAGAGAGGACAGAGTCATCCTGCGTACTAACCCACGATTCATACCCAAAGTCCCATCGGACTTCCATCTTAATGAGCCAGTGGTTCTCAAATCGTTCTTTCCAAACCCAACTACTTCGGCTGAAAGAACGCTGCATTCATTAGATCTGAAGAGATGCCTCAAATTCTACATCGACAGAACAAGACAATTCAGAAAATCATCCCAACTCTTTGTCGCATTCAGCAGACCAAGGAAGGGCATGCCCCTGACGAAACAAAGTATATCAAGGTGGATCTCTTCAGCGATAACTTTCTGCCATGACCAGGCTGGGCGGCCTTTGGACTCGCGGGCCAAAGCCCATTCCACGAGAGCCATGTCCACGTCTGCGGCACTGTTTGCTGGAGTGCCACTCCTGGACATCTGTAGAGCGGCGACCTGGAAGTCCCCGCATACCTTCACCAGGCACTACTGCTTGGATGCTGAGCTGACGAAAGATGCAGCAGTGGGCAGAGCAGTGCTTCGCCATATATTCCAGTGAGGTGAGCCTTCTTGCTTCCCACCATCCTTGACTGGTATGCACATCTCTTTTTTACTAGATACTACATGATTTTGTATGTTGTTGATTTACAGTCGCAGATATGTACTATCTGCAGACTTATATATGCTGTACCAACACAGAATGTACATATTGTATTGCTTGCTACTCTGATTCAGGCATGTGAATCTATGAAAGACACCCAAATACTGGATAAGAAATGCGTTACTTACCTGTAACTGTAGTTATCCAGTATTAGTGTCTTTCATAGATTCACATGCACCCTCCCGCCTCCCCTGGAAGGACTCACCTATCTCTCTAACAAGTTTACGCCTAACTAGCTTGGTGCGTACGAAAATCTGAGAGACTGAGGCTCCTGACAGGAAGGTTCTGGAGGGAGGTAGTAGCTGATTGGTTGTTTCTCTTTACTTTGGTCCTTTTTACAAAAGGACACAGATAGGCTACCAAGGTGGGACCCTTGGGCCTACTCTGTTTGGTCCTTCCTACGTAAGGACCTAGATAGGACACTAAGGTGAGACCCTTAGGCCTATTCTTTTATATGTATGTCTTAGCCATATCAGAAGTCTTCCTTCCCGGTCCTTCTGAGTTTTATGGGAGAAAGTACGACATATTTTGCAGTCCTTGGCCTGGTGGTGTGGGTAGAGGCAGTATAAACAGGTCTCATGTTTATCCTCCACGTGAAGCCTTTTTTCACCACATGAAACACAGGCTCGAAAGAGTCCTTTCTTCTGACTATCAGCCATAGCAAAGAAGTCGAGAAAATATCGAGTTTTGATGAAAAAAGAAGTTTCCTGAGGAGAACTCAGGTGGAGACTCCCTAGCACCACGTGCGGTAGAAAATCTGAGAGACTGAGGCTCCTGACAGGAAGGTTCTGGAGGGAGGTAGTAGCTGATTGGTTGTTTCTCTTTACTTTGGTCCTTTTTACAAAAGGACACAGATAGGCTACCAAGGTGGGACCCTTGGGCCTACTCTGTTTGGTCCTTCCTACGTAAGGACCTAGATAGGACACTAAGGTGAGACCCTTAGGCCTATTCTTTTATATGTATGTCTTAGGACATTACTTTTTTATATACCGGAGGCTCCCGTCTCGACGACGGGGAATGATTCAGGCATGTGAATCTATGAAAGACACTAATACTGGATAACTGCAGTTACAGGTAAGTAACGCATTTCATACTGTCACTTGTCAGTAGTGCTAGTATTCCATGCAAGACTCATAAGACATCTAGTGCTTTGTTGCTACTCCAGGTATGACTCTACAGTAAGAGTTGTACGATGAAAGAAAATGTTGAGGTTTGTGTTATGATCGTTTTTCAGTTTGTGCCACTTATAGATTAATGTGCAGCGTAGGCAACCTTCCCCAGATATAGGGAAAGCCAGCACAACTTTTGTAAGGTTTTCAGATTTAATATTCGTGAAAGTTTACATAAACTGATACAGTAAGAGAGCTACTATAAAGGCGACAGCCCCGTGCCCGGGGTATAATAATGTGTGTGAAGGATAGGTGTGAAAATATCAGCAGCTTATTGAAATCCACGCCTCATACAACAGGGTCCACATAGTAGGACAAGGAGGTAAACACAGCAGCTTCCTTTCCATATGATTATTTGACTCTGCACGGATCAAGGCGCTGGAAGCAATGAATGGAAGTGGTATTCTTTTCTTATGTTTCAGCATAGTTTCTTGTGGATATCTGCCATACGCAGATTTATGACATACTCATATGCCATTTACAGTTTAATTCTTGTGTATCTATATCCTTTTCTTAGCGTGGTGCATTGTTGTATGACAATTTTCACGTTGTGATAGTTCTGCTCGTGGTGAGGGTAAGAGAATAAAGATCGATAAACATGTTCAGAGTCTATTTTCCATATTAAGGAAAAACAGAACCCGAGTTGTCTGTCTGATCCAAATTGATGCGTGTGAATACTATTTTGTAAGCGACGATGTTGTGCTTCGCTGGAGTTATTTCTTTCCTGTTATCACTTGATCTCATACTATTGTGATTGTAAGTGTTTTCCAGATTCTTTCAAGATTGGTCCATTGACTCTGTTGACAAAGCTATGTTTGGGCCTTACCTGTTTGGTAAGAACCCTAGAGAATTGCATAATCAGTATGTAATATAAATAATTTGTTCCTCACTCATTAGACTAGTTCCCAGGCTGGATACATGCTTCCCTGAGACAGCTGCCCTCGTGGGTGCTTGAAAAGCCCGTTAGTATACCCTGCTCAGCAGAATCCTTGCCTGTTGGCACTTTTGGATTGTTGAGCGGTGTCCATCATGATTGCTTATAGGATGGTAGAGCAGCTCTGGAAGATTTACCTGAAGAATGGTGATCCTCTTCTGAGGAGCTGGTCACCTTCCTCGTTTATAGCAGGTAGAGATTGGTGCAGATTGATTTCAGCTTGGCTTTGTCCCCTCCTCGGTTGAGATCTTTACAGCTCCGTTAAACTTCTTTTCATTTCGTATCTGAATGTTGACTTGCGGGAGGATCACTACAGCGCCCACATGAGTTTAAAAGCCTAATGTGTTGAGACATCAGAAGCCAGATGTGTTCTGTACGCATTGAGCACTGGGTATCCTACATCTCCTAAAGTTAACATCTGACTGCATTGGAATGATTGGATGAAATTTCTCTAAAATTTACAGTGAACTGAGGAAGCAGTGATAAGAGGTGTTTTAGTAGAGGTTATGCCTTGTTTTCAAGCCTCATTTGCATGCATGCAGCCTGATGAAGTGATCTTGGATCAAGATACCTTACTAGTTAATTATTTTGTTAAATATTGGCTCTTTAATATAGATGGTTAGTTGCAAATTAGATATGCACATATAGGGTGCAGCTAGGGTCATAGATAATCTCAGTTAACCAGTGTTCAGATGATAACTTTTTATTTCTAAGGTACTTCATCATAGAGGGCATCGGGCAGTTCAAGTTCTGTGTTCAGTACTCAAATTTCACCGTGCTCTGTGATTTTAAAAGTGCAGTAAATTAACATTAGTTCCCTTCCATCTTCCCAATTGAGAAGTGCCTTTACAGTCCTTAATCTAACTGAGCAGCTCTCTGGCGCCACCCACGTAGCCAGCCACGCACTAGGTCTTATTTTCTCAAAATGTTCAGCTATCTCAGTTGCTTCACTTTCCCGTTAATGTGGTCTCATCATTATATTGCGCCTTTTTCTGTTTTTATCACCAGTCTGATCAGTTGACATTTCTAAAGCCTCTCGAGCATCGCATAGGATAATTGAAAGTAATCTCTTACCACAACTTGCCTCTTCTCTGCCTATGTGTTGCAGATATTGTTGCAGATGTATGCTCTAAAAGTCAATGGCTATTACTTGCCATTGATTATATTGATTCTCAGAAAATTCAGACTTCACTGAAAACCAAACTATCAGTCCCTTGGTTGACAGTGGAGCTTCAGAAAGAAAGGAGCTACTTCAACCCTTTAGAAAGAATGCTGTCCAAGAAGTATGATGTGAGTGATTAAAAAAACTCATATAAAATTGCTTTAAAGCAATACGTAAAGTGCAGACTGATTTCATTGCCGAACAAATGTTTGTTACATCGGATACCTCCATAGAGGCGGTGTTGTGCTGTGCTGGCTTCAGTCCATCTTATCAATAGATGACAGATGTTCTTCTTTCCCCTTATTCCTCCACTACTAAACTATTGAGCCATGGTGTAACCCAGGGCTCATCTTCGATCCCTACTTTATTTGATGTGAAGGAGGAAAAGAATGACATCTCGATCAACTGTGATACCTTTCAAGGATATTTCCTCGAAAAAGTTGCGATTATCTTGTCCGATATTAAGAAGGATAATCCAGTCTCACACTTCGAACAACTGCCCCCTCAAAATTCCCCAAACCTTATTCTTACCAGTTTCCCTGAAATTAACCCTACCATCCTGAGACAACTGGTAGCATCCATCAAGTCAGGCTCACCTGCTGACCCGTGCCCACCCGATATCCTCCGATTAGCAATCCCGATCCTAGAAGATCAGATCTTACACCTTCTAAACACCTCACTAGTTACTGGCGCATTACCTACCTCCTTTAAAGAGGCACGCGTCAGACCCCTGTTAAAAAAGCCCGGGGCAGATCCATCCAGCCTGAAGAACTACAGACCTATTTCTCAGTTGCCATTTCTGTCAAAAGTGTTGGAACAGCACGTGCTAAAATCTTTGTCATCCCTCCTGGAATCTCACCATCTTCTCCAGGAGCGGCAGGCTGGCTTTCGTGCTCACCATAGCACAGAATTGGTAATGTTGTCTGTACTGGATGAGCTCAGATGCATGGCTGACAGTAAAAATCCAAGTGCCCTGATATTACTAGATCTTTCAGCGGCATTTGATACTGTCAGCCATGCATTGCTTCTGGGCAGACTGGCTCGGCTCGGGATAGGAGAGCGAGCCCTCGAATGGCTAACAGCCTTCCTATCTGGGAGGACGCAGAGAATCCAGGTTGCAGATCAGGTCTCCGGTGAGGGTGTTTTATCTTGCGGAGTCCCGCAGGGCTCCGCGCTCTCTCCACTCCTATTCAATTTGTACCTGCAGCCATTGATAGAGTCCCTGGGAAATATGAACTGTAAAGTTTTTAATTATGCCGACGATACTCAGCTGTTGCTGAGTATCGACAATACATTATCGGCTCAGTCCACGGCCCAAGACATATTACGATTCACAGTGAACTGGATGTCGTCCAATTTACTGAAAATCAACCCAGACAAAACAGAGGTTCTCGTAGTTTCAACCTTGACCTCTCCCTGGAACGATCTGTTTTGGCCACAAGAACTCGGACCCACTCCAAGACCGTGTCCTAGCGTTAAGAGCCTCGGCATGAAGATTGATCAGGAACTCTCGATGGCTAACCAAGTGTCCGCTGTAGTTGGTTCCTGTACCAACCTAATCAGGAAATTGCGGAAGCTCGTTCCCTTACTCTCATGGAATATGCTGCGAACCATTGTCTCGGCTACAATAGTGTCGAGAATTGATTATGGCAATGCGCTATATCTTGGCCTCCCAAAAAATCTATCCAATCGTCTTCAGGTTACTCTGAATGACGCTGCTCGCCTGATATTTGGTGTACCAAGGCGGACTCATGCTTCCCCCTTGCTCTACAGGCTTCACTGGCTGCCGGTGGTGCAAAGAGTTGAGTTTAAGAGTATGTGCATCTGTCACAAAGCAATCCATGGACAGGCGCCAGCCTATATAAAAGAGAGACTTGAATTATACAAACCCAAGCGCGCCCTACGATCCTCCGGTTCCTTTCTGCTGTCCTGTCCACGCTTCAAGCTGGCAACTAAAGGAGGCAGATCCTTTTCAGTTCAGGCTCCGATCATCTGGAATAAGCTACCGGAGGTGCTTCGTAGAGAGCCCAACCTTCTCCTCTTCAGGAAGTCTTTGAAGACTTTACTCTTCAAAGACGCATTTACTTCCTAGTATCTGGTATTCTAGAATCTCTATAGTCATCTGCCTCTTGTTGCTGCACTTGGTTAGTAGCGCTTTGAGACCTGTCGGTGAGCTGGCGCGATATAAAACCCAGTACAAATACAAATACAAATACAAATACAAATGTGTACATGGTGCCTCTTCTCACAATTATTCATTCCTATGGCATCAAGGTGGTGTTGTATGCGGATGACACTCAGCTTATGTTTTCTTTTCAGGAACAGAACAACGAATTTCAAGAGGCTTTTAAATCTCAGATGTGTGGCAGATCAGATAAAGAAGAGCTGTTTCAAATTAAACTCTGGAAAAATCCGAAGTTGTTTTTTGGTGATTCCCAGCCATTAGGGTTCAGCTTATGTTTGCCAAATGAATTAGGAGAGCCACCCTCCCCAATTGCTGTAGCAAGGAATTTGGGCACTACATTTAACGATCAGCTGTGTTTTGGGCTTCAAATATTATCATTGACTGCAACCTGTTTTGGACTTTTATGTGCCCTAAGAAAAATCGTGAACATGCTCGCTGATAACAAAAGACCATAGTCCTCTTGATGATTGCCTTGAGGTTGGATTATGCTAGGGTTCTTTATCTTTGTCTGCCTCGGTTCTTCCTGTGCATGCTTCATGTGGTGCAGAATGCAACAACGAGGCTATTGTTTAATGTTCTTTGTCAGCAATCTGTTGCACATCATTTGAAATAGTTGCACTGGTTACTGAAAAAGTGCATCTATTTCAAATGCATGGGTTGATTTACAGAGTTTTCTACGGAAAAGGCCCTAAAAAAGGAGAGATTTCAGCAGTTTGAGCTTAGCGCCAGGACACTCTTAGGATGTCTGCGGTGTAAATTCAATCATTCATTCAGAAGCCCTACAGACTGCTCTTAAAAAAATTTCAAAGCTGATGTAAAAAAAAGTACAAAGATGTATTGGACCAGAAAAAGAAGTTGATCCTTTGTTTGTAGCCTCCAAACTGTGGAATGATTACAACTTAATCTCATAGCTAGCTCTTCTGAACTAAGTTCCAAGAAGTAGCTGAAATTCTGGTTATTTCAAAATGCTTAAGACTGTGCTGATCTACCCTCCCTTTATTTTAGCTATACACCTCGCAAATACTTTTAATCAAGTTTTCAAATAAGAGTATTTTCCAAACAGTGGAAAATTGCCTCTGTGCTACCGTTAATAAGTAAAATCACTCTTAATCCTCGGGAACCTAATAGCTACCATCCTGTCTCCCAGTGCCTGCCTAAATTGTGGAGATGGCTCTCAACTAGAAATTGCTTCCTTTCGAACTAATATTCACCTTCTGGGTTCCACCCAGTTTCGATGGTACAGAATAAGCACTGATTGTGGCCTCGGAGGAAATTAGGGCAATTTTGGATAATGGAGGCAAAGCAGCCCTATTTTACTTGGTCTTTCGACCGCGTTCGACATGGAAAACCATAATCTGCAGCTAGTCTACCTCAACAATATTGGGAATAATCTGCACTGGCCATTTTAGGATCCTTTCTCTCCAGAAGAAAAAATCAGTTGTCCTATATGAGTTTTTTTCCAGTCCCTTTTCCCTCCTCTGTGTGGTACCTCAATGGTCATCTTTGAGCCTTATGATTTTTAATATAAACATTACACCATTGGCTAGTCTAATTAAAACCTTTGGCTTTTCAATGATGTCATATGCTGACGGCTCACAAATTGTTGTCTTGATGCCCAGTGATATTTAAGATACAGCCGCAAGGTTCCATAACTGTATGCTGGAAGTAGGCACATGGATGAAGGGCAATTGCCTTAAGTTAAACTCTGGGAAGACTGAGGTCCTCCTATTTTGGAATGACATTTCCTTCTGGTCCCCCACCTGTTGACCAGAGACACTGGGAATTCTCCCAATCCCTGTTAAGAAGTAAGACATTTAGGTGTCATGTTTAATGACCAACTCAAATTAATGCAGTCATCTCTTCATCATTCCGTATCTTAAGGATAGTAAAAACTATTTTGTGCATTTCTTTTGAACTTCAGAAGACTGTAGTGATGACCCTTGTTCTTTCCAAAATCGATTACTGTCACCTTTATATAAACATGAAGTAGTGACTGCTGAGCAAACTCCAGACTTTGGAACTTGGGGATCCCTAGCAGCATGCTGGCTGCTGCATGCTACAGTCAGTATTGCAAGACCTACATAAGTTACACTGGCTACCAATCCAGAAAATCATCTGTATCGCCCATAAGGCCCTTCACGATACTGGCCCTGACTATCCCAAGCATAATTTCAAATGGTGCATTCCCACTAGGACACTTGAGTCTATGTCGTCCAAAAATGTGAGGGTTCACAAATTTAAGCAATCCGCCTGTGGCGGCAGTGGTTTTAATGGCTGCCCCGCTAAACTATGTAACAGCCTACCTCTAAACGTAAAATCCATGACCAACCTCCTTCGTTTTAGGAAGTCATTAAAAACTTAGCTGGTTAATTATTGGGGGCTTATCCAGTTTATAATCCTCTCCCAACAGTTGCCTCACCAAGAATCCTCTGTGCGTTTGCACACTTTATAAGATTGTGTCATAAAATGTCATATTTTACTGCTGAGACCCCCTACGGGACAGCTTTGTGTACATGTTACTCATTTATTCATTAATTCACTTCCTTTTTTGTGGATAAGCATCTTCTGATATATTTAATAGTTGGCTTGAAAATAGAACTAGTCATGGATATGCCTTTGTTCTTTTTGGTGTAAATCTGTTCAGTAGTTTTCAAGAAATTGGTGTTTAGAAGTGTTTTTTTGTCCACGGAACCAACTAAAGTTGCTGCATGGGTCCATGATTCAGCAAGGGTCACAAACCTTATGGCAGGGTCTGTAAACTCTTAAAACATTTTTTTTTAAACAGACTTTGCCGAAGGCCATGACTGTGATCTTTGGCTGTCCATGGCGAGTTGAGCACAGGATACATTCCGGTGTGATATAAGCAAAAAACGAAAAAAGTAAAGGTGCTTGTAAAGTTATGGTTACCTTTGGTTGAAACACATTACATAGGTTTACAAAGACTTCGCCAATTCACTGGATACACTGCTGTTAAAGTGTTATGACTATTGTGATGTATTGACTTGTGCTGACTGTGAAATAGTAGTGCTGACTGTAAAGTGCTGATAATACACCGAAAACACGTTACAAGAGGTAAGCAATTGCTCTTCAGTGGGAACCCGCATGCATTTTATTGCTCCATGTGGCACTCCTGTTTAGAGATGCTCTTTATTCACTAAAATATTCTCTGCAATGCACTACACAGTTGCCTGTACACTATATTAATTACACAAATAATATAAAATGAACATTTAAGAAATCTGTCCTTCTCTGGCACTTGCTCCCTAGTATCTGAACTGCTGCATACGTTCTCTCATTCATGTACAAAACATTTGAATATGCATTGCCTAAGCCAATAGGTCTTGCCTATGAGAGCTATTGGTTTTCACAGTGTTTTGTAGCCCTGCTATACAGCAGCGCTGATGCTTTGCAGTGTGGCTAAAACTAGTTTTTAAAAAAACACTAATTGTCAATATAAGTATCCATTTCAAAGGAGAAAGGGCTCCTTTGAAATGTGTGTGTGGTCTTGTAAAACACCTATGAATGCCAAGAGGTTCAACAAATATGACACGGAAGAAAAAAAATGAAAAGTAGTGCCTCTGTCACAGCGCGATCAGAGGAAGGACTGCGATCAAGCTAAAGCAATCAGTACTTGGTTCATGCTCAAGACAAGAGAAGAGGAAGTGAAACCAGCACTCGCTGACCAATAAGAAGGAGGAAAATAAGCATGACAATGAAGCCAACGAATGTTAAGCAATGAGTGGGCTGCAATCCCCTTGTTATATACAAGATCTTCTTGCAAGCAAGAGCGCATGCACTGTTGCAGACAAGCCCAAAAAAAAATCACATTTATTTATAGGCATTGTTCTAGTGCACAAATTGGTTTTATTAACATGACAATTGTTTCAGTGTTAAACTTGTGTTTTGAGGATTGATTATAGATAGTTACTAGTGTATGGTGTTTATGTGCCTCTGAGCAATGTGTGTGCTTTCAGAAAACTGAGAAATGGACAAATAATTAAATGGTGATAGATGTATTAGTCTAACACACAATGGTGTTATCCAGTTTTATGGTAGCAATGGAGAAGGGGCATAGTCTACAGATCTAGCAAGCTTGTTTTTCTGTTGTGGTTTGCCATACGTTTGTTTTAATAATTGGTAGGCGAATTATGGAATATAAGGAGTATGGTCCGCAGGTCTTGCACAAAGTGTTTAATTAAAATTTGGGTTATTTAGCTTGTTCATTTCCAGTTGTTTTTATTTGAGAATGTTGGATGGAGTTAGTAATGTTGTACAGAAGTCATGATCTAAATCTTATCTACATGGCTTTTTGGTTGGATATTAAATAGTTTGTGGTCTGTTGGTTGGCTGGTGTGTGAAATATCAGGAAGTGTGGGTACTGTTACAGGCACAAGATGTCCAAATAAAGTGCATACGTGTGCATTGTTGAATGAGTGCGATATGTTCTAAAATGTCGTTTGATGTGTCTTAATTTAGCTGAAACATGTTGTAGTATGTTTTTGATACATCATTTGGCGATTCTGATGGTTTCTATTTTTTTATTTGTTTTTTAAATTGAGTTACATTTCTCCTTCCCATCCCTGCACTATAAAAACGGAAATAGCAGAACCTGTAGTATAGCAAGTATTCCATCATATCCATAACATGTTTAATTTAAAATTTTGTTTTTGGCTAATATATAGCAGAACAGTGTCTTACATCAGCCACTGTTTCATCTGTCAAGATACTCCCCCTTCCTCCAGACAGCTGTCAGTGTCTTTCCAGGCAATCAGTGTCTTGTGTCGCAAATGCATGTTGACATCAATAGTCCTCCCTGGGGTACAGCAGACCTGACTAAACCTTCCCAGTGGACATGCTTGGAATACACTGGCCCTGCACTGCCTTTTGCTAAAGAGGACATGAAAGAAGTAAAACTTTCATTGTGTTTCTGTATGCGCAACAATAAAATCTAATTTATTTCTGAAGTAAGGATTGAATTCACTTAGGGAGAGAGAGAGTATTGTCCTCTTTTAAGTTCTAAATATATATATTTTTTGCTAAATCGTGATTTATGTTTATTTGTAATTTAACATTAGGTTTTTAAAGAGCGCCTCAAAAAGCAGGAAACAAAACTTCAGCTCTTCAAACAAGCTGTGACTGTGCCAGTACCCTGTCATCTTCTCTAGTTCATTAAAAGAGCATCTGTGCTTAGATATTTAATTGCATACGTTATGGAGGGTATGGAAATAGCATCATGTTAGCCCCAGATTGCATTAGGACAAATTCTTCCTGTGCTACAGTAAGACCCACTTACTTTGCTGGCACTCATTTTTCCGTGGAGTCTGCCACAGACCAAAGCGCCTGTGTTGTTTTTCAAAAGCTGGGAAGGTGGCTGTGAAGGCCTGGCTGATGCTCTGTGGCATCCGATACCTTTGAGCAGAGGAAACACATGGTTGCAGCAAGAATATGTTAAAGATTCACTTGTCACACATATACCATGTACGGTTTGGCTGGCAAAGTGTGACATGTTTTTCTCAAAATGTTGTTGTGATCCTCGACAGTGGGTTTTTCAATAACAATACTGCTATAGGATGCCGACCAGAGGTCCGCAATCTCACATGTTTAGATTATTTAATTTGTTTTCAGCCTATCTAAACTACTATGGAATATATTTGTTGACGAAATCACTCAAGGCCTCAACATCGTGATTTGGGATTCCGTTTTTTCAGCAAAGGGCAGTTCATGCAACATAATGCAAGACCGCATATTTTCTGTTGATTTGGTTGTTTGCGTGAAGGAGAGTTTCTGCCTCTAAACACAATTTTGTTTTAAATTGTGCTTAGTTTGCAAATTACATTTCCCCTTTGTAGATAGGTGCAGTCAACAAAGTGCACTTAATTTAATTTTTGAGTACCAAGTAGCCCTTGCTTACTTTAAAGCAAGATCACGCGAAAAGCTGGTAAGCTCCAGCAGCAGTGCCATTGGGCACTGTATGCTGTGTCTTCGTAGAGGTGCTCAGTGTTTGAAACCTTCAAGGAGACAGATGAGGCCAGGCACTAAAGTGAGAACGAGTTGGAAAATGTGACCAGGGTTAACTCGTTTATTTTTATTTATTTTATTTATTTTATTTTAATTATTTATATAGCGCAGCTGATACCTTGCAGGCTTCCTGGCGCTGGAGAATACTTTACTGAGGAAGAGACCGAAGTATGTAGAGGCGGGGAGGTCTAAGGGAAAAGCCAGGTCTTGATGCACTTCCTAAATGGAAGAAGTTGAGGGATCTGGCGTATGTCAATGGGCAGGCTGTTCCATAATTTGGCAGCTGCGACCCTAAAGGATCTACCCCCAGTTCTGGCTTTATTGTATCTGGGCACCCTTACCAGATACGCCGAGGATGATCGCAGATCTCTGGCGGGAGTATGCCACTGAAACAGGGCTTGCAAGGGCCTGGGCCCGAGTCCATGCAGAGCCCTGAATACAATGCACAGGGACTTGAAAGCCACCCGCTGCTTTAGGGGTAGCCAATGCAGTTCGGCCAATGCCGCTGTGGCCGAAGACCTTCTCGACCAGCCAAGAGCCAGCTTGGCCGCGGCTGATTGAATTCGCTGCAGCCGGTCCAGTAACGTGACCGGGGACTCAAGGAGCAGGGCGTTGCAGTAGTCAAGGCGACTCAGAATCGTACACCTGACTACCAACGCCCGGGCTTGTGCAGGGAGAAGTGGCATAATTTTTCGCAGGGAGCGTAGCAAAGCCGTGCAGATCCCCACTGTTTTTGCCACCTGGGTTTCCATACTCAGCTTGTTATTGAGCATGACCCCAAGGTTGCGGACCGAGGAGACAGGTTTAGGTTTCTCCCTTGTCTCAGGAGGCCAGAAATCATTCGGGAACTGGCAAGATAGAGTGGTGCCAGCACAGAACAGAACCTCTGTTTTGGAGGCGTTAAATTGAAGAGAGTTCCTATGAAGCCATCCAGCCGTTTCTCTAAGACACTCATGGAAGGAGGTCAGAGAGATGGAGTCTTCTCCTTCCCAGGAGAGAATAAGCTGGGTGTCGTCTGCGTAATTAATTGTTTTTAACCCGAATGACTTAATTAATGTGATCAGTGGTTTAAGGTACACATTAAAAAGGATGGGACTAATGGAAGATCCCTGGGGGACTCCCTGTGGCACAGGTAAGAAGGCGGATTGGAATGGGGGGAGGGAGACAGCCTGTCTCCTGTCCTGCAGGTAAGAGTGAAACCAAAGCAAAGCTGTGCCTTCCACACCAGCTTCCCTGAGTCTCAGCAGCAGCGTCCTATGGTTGACCGTATCGAATGCGGCAGACAGGTCCAGCAGTATTAGTGCTACTGGCTGGCCCCTGTCTGCACGCATGCGAAGATCCTCCATGGCTGTTAAAACCGCCGTTTCGGTGCCGTGGGCAGGGCGGAAACCGAACTGGAGATCGTCTAAAAGATTGTTCTGCTCAAGATGAATGGAAAGGCAGGAACTGACCCATCGTTCCACTACCTTCACAGGGAAAGGCAGTAGGGAGATGGGTCGATAGTTAGAAAGACAATCTGGGCTCAGGGAGGGTTTCTTCAAGAGCGGAGTTACAAGCGCCTGTTTCCACGGGGTTGAGACGTAGCCACATTGCAGAGACTGGTTGCATATTTGGCGCAGTATGCCAAAAAGTTCTGTTCCAGAGCTTTTCCATATTTTTGGAGGCAGAGGGTCGAGCGGGGAACCCGAGGTGATTCCGAGCGCCAGGTTTTCAAACTCGGGTTCAGAGATCGTAGAAAATTCTCGCAGTCTAGCCGGCAAGCTGGAGGATCGGGGCGGCAAGTCATGAGGGCTAGTACTGGCTCCCTGAGTGTTGGCCTCTCCCAGTAAGGGGGGGTCTTCAAGTTTTGAATAATGATATTGATTTTATTAATGAAAAAAGTTGCCAGATTATCGCAAAGGGCTTGGGTGGGAGGCTGCGTCGACGTGGCGCATTCTGGGTGAGTTAGATTTCTAAGTATCTGAAAAATACTTTTTGAACTGTTGGTGGCGTTGGTAATAGTAGAACAGTAGTAGTTAGCCTTTTCTTGGACAATGGCAGTTTTGTACGCCCGAAGGTTGTCTTTCCAGAGAGTTTTTTTGGAGTCGAGATAGCCTTGCCTCCACTTTCTCTCAGATTGTCTGCAGGCCAGCTTAAGGGCTCTCAATGAGTCGTTAAACCAAGGGGCGGCTGCTCTTCTCTTTGGTTTGCATTTTTTCAGAGGGACGAGACGCTCTGAAGTATTGGTGATCTTGGTGCAGAAGGACATGTAGTTGTCCTCCACCGACCGGGAGGTGGAGAAGCTATCTTCCACCTCGAATACGGGGCCGGCCAGTCTCCGTTTATCTAAGGCTTTCCAGTCTCTATACAGAGGGTCAGGTGCGGCACTAAGTGACGGTTTGTTGGCTCTGCAGCTGGCTATGTGAAATTTGATAAGCGCATGGTCGGTCCAGCACATTGGCAGGATGTCGCTCAGGAAAACTAACTGGGGGGAGGAAAAAATTAAATCGAGCTGATTTCCAGCCGAGTGTGTGGGTTTACTGACCAGTTGAGAGAGTCCCATGCCTTCGCAGGAGAGTAAGAGATTGTTTAGAGCAGAGTCCAGACTGCCATTGGGCCAGAGATTAAAATCACCCAGAACAATCAACTTGTTGTGGGAAGTGGCCATATTGGTGATAGTCGTAAGGAACGACTGCTGCTGTGTAGAATTAAAAGCTCCCGGCGGGCGGTAACATATTACAGCCGTGAAGGTTATTCCGGAGAGACAATTGATTGAAAGACCAAGTATTTCTGTACCAGCCACTGGGTCCATGTCAAGTGTTTTTATGGACCAGGAGGCTCTGTGAATTATGCCAACTCCACCACCCCGACCCTTGGGTCTGGGGAGATGCAAGATTTTAAAGTCTTGTGGGCATGCCCAGTCCAGATCTATATTACAGTCGGAGTGGGTCCACGTCTCGGTCATGAACAATACGTCGAGGTGGTGATTCTCAATAAGCTGAGAGATTTCATTGGCGTGTTTAGGCAGTGACCTGACATTCAGCAGGCCGGCCATCAGTAGACCTTTACAGGCGAAGTCATGTAAGGGGAAGGCGGTGTCCGCGAAGGAGAGTTGGCCTTCATGAGCAAAGTCTCTGAGGGAGAGTAGAGACTCACGTGTCAGATACGGAAGGCTGGTAGTGGGTAAGAGGGCAGGAGCATCGGAGAGCGCTGCGGTCGCTGCCGAGGCGCGGACGAGCGCAGACGAGCTTGCCTTATGCGCGCCTTCGGCGCGCATTCGTCGCGCCCGCTGCGCTCGTCCGCTGCGCTTCCGACAGAGGCTCATAATTTATGGACGGTGCCGTTGCGTAGGAGGGGGGTGTGGCCAGGCGCGGTGGGCGTGTCTGGCGGCGACCTGGAATGGCGGCAGGACGCGATGTGCTCTACGAGCGAAGCGGCAAGCTGTCTGCCGCTGAGCTGTAGCACAGGTAGGGCCAAAGGTATTTGCACAGTGCAACAGATATTAAAAGCACACAAAATCACAACAGATCAAATTTTAAAAACAGGCGACTACCGGCTTCTGCCTCAGTAGTATTTCAGTTTGTCAATGGGCTTTGGCGCGTAATTTATATCAATTGAGCGGGGGGGGCGTGGCCAGGCGCGGTGGGCGTGTCTGGCGGCGACCTGGAATGGCGGCAGGACGCGATGTGCTCTACGAGCGAAGCGGCAAGCTGTCTGCCGCTGAGCTGTAGCATAAGGCTATCAAATAGATATGTTTTTTTCACTGTCACAAATGGCGGAAACAGCCAAGTCTCCACAAGGTGAAAATCCCCATTTTTGTGACAGAAAAGCCCTTTAAGGTTACAAGACGGCACCATCTTCAGGTCTGGAACACATGCAACTAGTAAAGCCATTTGATCACCAAAATGTCGGAATTTCTGATGGATACATCTGCCAGTGGATTCCTCACCTTGTGAATATCCCCCTGCGTCAGCAACGTTCGGAAAATTCTTTTGTAGCAGGCCAGCGTGGCCGACGTCATAGGAGCACGGCATCGCGGCGACTCCGTCTGACGTCACCGACCCCTTATTAGGCCTACGTCGGCGTGATGACATCAGTTCCCTTTTTTCCGCGTCGTCGACGCTAACGTTTTTTTGGGATCTTCTGTTTTACAGATAGCTACTTTGTTGCTATTGTGGACTTTGTTCTGTATCCGTTTGTTTTTGCTGTCTTCCGTCGAGATGTCAACGAAGAAGACCGGTTTTAAACCTTGCGACTCATGTCCGAGGATGATGTCCATCACTGGAGCTCATCGTGACTGCCTTTGGTGTCTGGGTTCGGATCACGACGTCAAGGGTTGTGGATCCTGTTCAAAGATGAACCCTAAGGCTCTTCGGGAACGGGAGGCGAAACTTCTAGTTGCCAAAATGAAGAGTAAGGACTCTAAGAGGACTTCGAGGTCAAGATCGAGACGATCGAGGTCTAAGTTGAAGTCGAGGTCGAGGTCGGCTTCGGGTCATGCTTCTGGTTCTTCTAAAAAGAAGCATAAGAGAAAGAAGCACAGTTCGAGACACCATTCCGGCAGGGAGTCGGACTCGAAAAAGAAGTCATCTTCACGAAAACATCATAAGGACATGATTTCTCCTTCTCCTGCTCGTACCCCTGAAGATGGGGCCACGCCTTTTACGATCTCGTGAGCCTACACCGGCTCCGGTATCGAATCCTTCTCCGGATCCGTACCAGTCTTCGGTACATGATGGAGAAGAAGAAGAAGTTCCTCAGGGTTCGACGACTCCGATACGACGTCCAGAGGAACAAGAGGAACCGGGGAAGTTGAATCCGGTGCAGCCTCCTCGGGAGCAGCCGGTAGGCTCGTATCCTCAATTTCCTGGTCCTACGTCCTATGAGGTTTGACGCCGGTTCCAGCTTCTCATTCAAAGGCGGCTCAGTCTCCCCATTCGACACCGGCTCCGTCGGAGTCGTTACAGGATCCGACGACGTCGGTTCGAATGGAGTGGTCGAGGCGTAGAGCGCAGCGCCTTTTGGAGGAAAGAAATTATGGAGAAGCTGAGATTGAAGAGGACGAGCTTCGGGATCAGGAGGATTATTTTGAGGAGTTGCATGATGCAAGTGGACTGGAATTGTCACCAGAATGGGAGTTGCCCACGGTATGTGATGCTCCTTCTAAGGATGTGACGCCTTACCATGTGGTAATTAAGAAAGTTGCGGTGCTCTTGAATTTGACTTTGCCATCTGTGGAGTACAATTCGAACATCCTTACTGAAGTTCTCCATTCTCCGTCCTCTGTGGTTGAGCCAACTCTTCTGTTTACTGAGGCTCTTACTGAACCCATATTGGAGGTATGGAGTAGACCACTTACTGCTCCTGCATTGTCAAAAACTGTAGCAAGGCGTTATAGAGTGGCGCCTGGGGATCCTGAATTATTGTCTATTCATCCTCTGCCAGAGAGTTTGGTGGTCCAAGCTGCTTGCTGCGAAAAGATCAGCAGGTGCTTTTCCCCAGGTTCCTGGAGATAAAGACTCTAAGAAGCAAGATCAGAATGCTAAGAAGGTGTTTTTGTCGGGCAGTATGGCCCTAAAGTCTACCAATGCTACTTGTCTGTTAGGCAGATATGTCCATGCTTTGATGGATACAGTGAAACAACTATCGCCTAAACTTCCTGAGGAGGACAGGAAGAACTTTAATGAAGTAATATCGGACATGCAGGCGGCAGCTTGACAGGTCATACAAAGTGGTATAGACACTGCAGATTCAGTGGCTAGGTTCATGATGTCTTCGATCGCCACTAGAAGAGCTGCTTGGCTAAAGACTTCCGAGTTTTCTGCGGATGTTCAGGCTGCTCTGATGGATTTGCCTTTTGATGGCTCTGGCCTTTTTGGAAAAAAAGCTGATGCTGCTTTGGAAAGGTTTAAGATAGCAGAGCGACGGCAAGATCTTTGAGTTTGTAGGCTAGAGGTTCTGTCTCCAAAAGGTACAAGGGTTTTGGAAGGTCTATTTGTCGTTCCTTTAAGCAAACCCAGCAGCAACAGAATCCTTCGTACAGGTCCTACAGAGGCAGACAAAGGGGTCGATCTCGTGGACGTCAAGCCTCCTCCTCCTCCTCCTCTACTACCCACCCCCCACCTACAACAGCAAAGCAGCCCTAGATCCACCATTCCGGATCATGCGGGTCCTGTGGGGGGTCGGCTTACTTATTTTCTACGGGATTGGGAATTGGTTACATCAGATCTTTGGGTTCTCAATCTCGTAGAGAATGGGTATGCTCTTCCCTTTCGGGAATTTCCCCCAAATTACCCTCCATGCCAAGGTTTTTGCTCGGAGGACCACCTGTTGCTCCTTCAGGAAGAAGTGAAAGCACTGTTCAAAAAGGGTGCAATAGAGGTGGTTCCGGAGCAGGAAAGGTTTCAGGGGTGCTACTCCTGGTATTTCTTGATCCCCCAAAAAGGATGGCAGACTTCGTCAAATCCTGGATCTCAGGATCTTGAACCTTTACCTGAAGCAGGAGAAGTTCAAGATGCTCACCCTTGCGCAGGATCTTCAAGCGCTGATGGAAGAAGACTGGATGGTGTCGATCGACTTGCAGGATGCTTATTTCCATAAACCCATTCTGAAGTCGCACAGGAAGTATCTCCGCTTCACGGTGGGATCGCAGCACTACCAGTTTGCGGTTCTACCGTTTGGTCTTACTACTGCGTCTCGGGTCTTTACCAAGGTGATGGCTGTGGTGGCTGCACATCTCAGAAGGTCAGGGATTCCAGTATTCCCTTATCTGGACGATTGGCTGATCAAAGCACAATCTCCAGAGGTAGTGCTCCATCATCTGCAAGAGACAACTCAGTTGTTGCACAGGTTGGGTTTTTCGATAAATGTACCCAAATCTCACCTGGTGCCCTCTCAGCGCAACCTGTTCATAGGTGCGGTACAGGACACAACTGTGTGTCGTGCATTCCCTCCACCTCAAAGGATTCACGACATATAGGAAATGATTCCTTTATTTCGCAATGGAGCGTTCGTTCCAGTCCTGAAGGTCCTTTGTCTGCTCGGTCTGATGGCTTCCTGCATTCTGTTGGTCAACCATGCACGCTGGCACATGAGGGCACTCCAGTGGTGCCTCCGCAGGCAGTGGTATCAGCACCAAGGGGATCTCAGGGAATCAGTAATTATCTCCAGAGAAACTGCGGCGGATCTGGCTTGGTGGGGAGTGGAAGGCAATCTGTCTCAAGTAAAGCCTTTTCAAACTCCTCCATCAGTGGCCACAGTGATAACGGATGCATCCACTCGAGGGTGGGGTGCTCATCTGGGGGATCTGGAGGTCAAGGGTCTTTGGTCTCCAGAGGAAAGGTCTCTTCACATCAACCTTTTGGAATTGCGGGCGATACGTCTAGCACTCAAGGCCTTCTCCCCTCCCTTTGCGGTCGGTCGGTTCAAGTCCTTACGGACAACACCAACGCGATGTGGTATGTCAACAAACAGGGAGGAGTGGGGTCGCAGTGTCTCTGCAGAGAGGCTCTGCGTCTCTGGTCCTGGGTTCCGGACCATCAGATTTGTCTAGTGGCAAATCATCTGGCCGGAGTACTGAACGTTCGTGCAGACAATCTCAGTCGGCAGTTCTCGGCCGACCACGAGTGGAGGCTTCATCCAGAGGTAGTTCGTCATGTCTTTCAGACATGGGGAACTCCTCAGGTGGACCAGTTTGCCACTCACGAGAACGCTCACTGCCCGTCTTTCTGCAGCCTCCAGTATCCGATGCAGGGAGCCTTGGGGGACTCGTTTCAATTGAGTTGGGACTCACAACTCCTCTACGTGTTTCCTCCCATACCCTTGATTCCTCGGGTTCTGAGGAAGATACGTCAAGACCGGGCCCAAGTTATATTGATCACCCCGGATTGGCCAAGAAGGGTGTGGTACACAGATCTTCTCCACCTCTCCTTGTGCCCTCCGCTCCGTCTCCCTCTCAGGGCAGACCTCCTCTCTCAGATGGAGGGGCAGGTTCTACACCCCCACCTCCAGACCTTACACCTTCATGCCTGGAGATTGAACGGGGCAACCTGAATTCCTTTTCACTCCCACCTGATGTGGTGGATGTCATTTTATCGGCTAGGCGTGACTCCACCAAGTCCATCTATTCATATGGGTGGTCTAAATTTGTATCCTGGTGTGGAGAGAATACTGTTGATCATTTGAGAGCTCGGTTGTCAGAAATACTTCAATTTGCTCTTTCATTGGCGCAGCAGGGTTTTGCTGTAGCTACGGTAAAAAGTTATTTATCACTTTTATCTGTTTGCCGGATCAACCATCTATGTATTGAGATTTTTAAAGGGTTTAACAAATAAGTTTCCTCCTACTCCCTTTATTGTTCCCCAATGGGACTTGAACCTGGTTCTTACATATTTAATGGATTCTCCATTTGAACCTTTACACAGGTGTCCTTTGAGACGTTTGTCTTTTAAGACGGTTTTTCTTGTCGCAATTACCTCGGCAAGGAGGGTAAGTGAGCTTCAAGCTCTTAGCTCAAAGCCCCCATTCTTGACCATTCATGCTGAACGAATGGTTCTTAGAACGAGGGCTGCTTTTCTGCCTTAAGGTAGGTACTCCATTCAGGACAGTCCATTACCCTACCTACCTTCTATCCTCCCCCTCACCCTTCCAAGGAGGAGGAGCGTCTTCACCGGCTGGACCCTAAGAGGGCGGTGAGTTTTTACCTTGATAGAACAAAGGACTATCGAGTGGATGACCAGCTCTTTGTGGTATTTGCTGGCTGCAAGAAAGGAAGAGCTGTGCACAAGCGCACACTCTCAAGATAGATCAGAATTTTCCGACCGTTGCTGACGCAGGGGGATATTCACAAGGTGAGGAACCCACAGGCAGATACTGTATCCACCAGAAAAAGCGTTACCGAAGGTAAGTAACTTGTTCGTTAGGTACAAGAGGGTCCCATAAGTGTTGTCAGTGTCTGGACAGGAAAGCTATGCAGATGTATACTAGCACCTGCGTTGCATGTATTGCAGGGACTCCCTCAGTTCAGAGCATCTCCTCATTGACGTAAAGATCTTGTGCACATGACTGAGAGGTGCCTAACACATTGCTCCATAAAAAACACAGGGAGTCCCTCACAACGTGTTTTCATACCTGTTATTGTGGTGTTATTGTGCAGTGCACTTGGGTACAACGTTTGCCTCTAACAAAGGAAGATGGCTTTTTTTTCGATCTGGGATTTCTTCCCAGTGTACTAAAACAGGCTTTCCACACAGTATAGGATCAGGCCCGGCTCCAGGAATATTTATTTGGGTGGGCCAAAGGTACATTCAGGTGGGCCACTGCTGGCCCGATTTATCGCTTACATATCTAGCCAGGCCTGCTTCTGGGCCATCCTTTCTCTCCTCAGTCTTACAAGGCACAGTAAAACGCACTCTTTTCAAAGTCTCTTTCTAAATGTTATCACTCTCAAAAAGTGCTTTTCTTCCATGTAATGTCCCTTTGATGGGAAGAGGAGGTTTCTAAGGTGGAAGTATCAAGCAAGTGACTACTCGGGCTCTCTCTGTGCGAGCCTTCAGGGAGCAACCCACTTCATTACTACCTCCACCTGACCCCTGACTCTGCAGCACACTCCCTTAAAGGCTTGATTATCCACTTTTCTATCACCCCTCTCTATTACACCTTATCTCACAGCTGACCTTGCGCCCCAGCCCCATATCAGCCACCATTCAGTTCCACTTTCATTATTCCCAGTAAAAAACAATAGTAGAATCACCTTCAAACTTGAAACACTGAATATAGCAGTAAATGTAATTAGCATGCATGTTAAAGTGTGATCCACAGTTGTCCTAATCGGCCGGCTTTAGTGCCCTGTGCAAAAGTCTTATTGACCTCTTTTTTTTTTTACATCTTTCTCTATAGATAACTTAACTACCACCCTCCAACAGTGCCTTTCATCTCTCCTTAGCGACTCCCCCTCATGGCCTCCTCCTCAGACTCCCCAACTACCACCCTCCACCAGTGCCCCTCATCTCTCCGTAGCTCCCCCACACCCCATGACCTCCTCCTCGGATTTCCTCACTGCCACCCTCCACCAGTGCCCCTCATCTCTCTGTAGTTCCCCCCACCCCATGACCACCTCGGATTTCCTCACTGCCACCCTCCACCAGTGCCCCTCATCTCTCTGTAAGTCCACCACCTCATAACCACCTCCTCAGCTTCCCTCAATGCCACCCTCCACTAGTGCCCCTCATTTCTCCATAGCCCCTCACCCCATGACCTCCTCAGATTTCCTCACTGCCACCCTCCACCAGTGCTCCTCATCTCTCTCTAGTTTTCTCCCCACCCCATGACCTCCTCCTCTCACTCACTCACTGACACCGTCCACTAGTGCCCCTCATCTCTCTGTAGTCCCCCCCCCCCCCCACCCCCACCCCATAACCTCCTCCTCGGCTTCCCTCACTGCCACCCTCCAATAGTGCCCCTCATTTCTCCATAGCACCCCCACCTTGTGACCTCTTCCTCGGATTCCTTCACTGTCACCCTCCACCAGTTCCCCTCAACTCTCTGTAGTCCTCCTCCACCCCGTGACCTCCTCCTCGGCTTCCCTCACTGCCACCCTCCACCAGTGCCCCTCATCTCTCCGTAGCCCCCCACCCCATGACCTCCTACTTGGATTTCCCTCACTGCCACCCTCCACTAGTGCCCCTCATCTCGCCGTTGCCCCTCTCGCATATCCATTCCACTTGTTGCATAGCGCTACTCATATGAGTGTAGGGTGTCACAGTACTTTACATAACAGCACACATTATACAGAGACAATAAATCAGTCTATGGGGAATGTCAGATAAGCCAATGAGGATTAACATGGTGTAGAAATCACGTCAATATATATCAACAAAGAGAGAGAAAGGGTTATAGGGCACTCTTAGTCCCCAGTCAGTTTAGCAAATAAACAAAGGAAGAGTGTCCGTCAGGGAAGGGTTCAGAATGGTTGTAGCACGTGAAATATGAGGCCAGTTGTAAGTGGTCAGATGAAAAGACCAATTTCAAGAAAAAATACAAGATTTTTTCAGGAAACCCTCACTCACCCTAGTGGTGACATGCTTCATCATCGGGTCCACCGGGAGAGATCGAATACCTCCCCGGTGTGCTGCGACGCCAGGAGACTGCGGAGCAGGTTCTTGTGAGGGTAAAGAGTGAAAAAGTGAGTTTAAAAATGTCCAAGGCTGTACCAAAAAATCATTTATTGGCTGGTCAACCTGACATAATAAAAACTTGCTATGTGTAGGGAAAACTAACCAAATAAAATATACTGGTGTTTCCCTTTTAGAGAAAGGTCAACATGTTTCTGCCCGTGGTATGTGTGACTTTACAGGGCTTTCTTCAGGACCAGTTTGCGAGTGTCACCTTGACAGGTGTGGGCGCGCTAAGGCCCACCCTGCCAAAGGCAGTGAAAGTTAAAAATAGCACTATGTGTAAAAAGGTGCAAAAAAGGAACAAACTTGTACGTTTGGGGAATTACCTCTGTTACGAGGAACCTAGAAGTCTGTGGAAATAAAAAGTGAGACAAACAGACAAATACACAGACAAAGAACATAAAATCAATGGGTATTGATCATTATCAATGGCAATTGATGCAACTTGGTGGCGTGACACGTGCTGGCATACCTATCAAGGGCCGTGGCCGAGATGCATGGGATGCAAAGAAATAGTTGTGCCACAATCCGGGGTGGGGGGCCTCAACTAGCGCTGAAATGTGTAGTCCAGCGCGGTCTGTTGCACGTGATGAATAAGGCAACAGGTTGACAAATGGAGACTTACAGTGTTAAGTCCATCCGTGCGGGAGGCCAGGAGTGGCTCCCCGTTGTACATGGCTACCTATAATAGGGCGGAGGGGAAATGGTCCCCGAGGTGTGGAGCGAAAAGGCAGAGCTTCAGTATGAATACCAGTAACTCTGATAAGATTATTTTTTGCTGTGGGTTTGTGATGAGTCACAGTGGTGAGAGATGTTCCCTCTATCTTGATCACTACATCAAGGAAGACAATCGATTCCTTGCTATGATTGTGGGTGAATCTCAGGTAAGGGTCCAGGGTATTAACCCAGCTCAGGAACTGTATGAGACTGTCTTCAGTCCCTGTCCACAGGAGGAGAATGTCATCAATGTACCTCCTCCATAGTCCTATGGAGGAGGCAAAGAGGTTTGTTGTCGGTAAGATGTGTTTGGTTTCAAAATCATACACGTACAGCCCCGCTATGCTAGGAGCAAAAGTGCTCCCCATTGAAGTCCCCATGCATTGGAGATACAGTTGTCCTTTATATTCGAAATAATTTTCTCTGAGTGCCATCCTTGCACATTGTAAAATGAATTCCTTTGGGGTGGTGTACTCCCAGTTGACTGTGTCTAGTGCTTCAGCCAGTACCCGTAGTGTTTCTTCCTGGGGGATACTGGTGTAAAGACTCTCTATGTCCATGGTGACCAGTATGACAGAGTCCTGTGCAAAAGAGATCTCATTGAGTAGTCTGAGTAGACTTTTTGTGTCCTTCAGGTAGGTACTAGAGTTCTGCACTATCGGTTTAAGGTAGTGATCGCAAAACGTAGAATATGGTTCCAACACTGAACCAATTCCCGACACGATCGGCCGACCTGGAGGTGGTAGCACATTTTTATGTGTTTTTGGCAACGTGTAAAAGTAGGGAATAGTTGGACCTCCTGCCATTAGATATGCAGCTTCATGTGGGGAGATATGCTCATTGGTCTCCGCTTCTCGTACAAAAGTTGCTATGCGTGCTTCGTTTCTGTGGTCCACTGCGAACTCTCTCAATTCTTCAGGAAACTCAAATTAAAGGCGTATTTTGAATCCAAAGACCAGTCCTCAACAAACGAACAGGAGTTCGATACCAACTTCAGACTGAAATCCACCTTCATGCCACCACCACACACAATACCTGCAGCAATCACTGCTTTTGAACAGGCTGTTATGAAAGATCTGGAAACCACAGAAGACCCTAAGCGGTTTAATAACTTCACGGCTGCAGAACATAAAGCCCTGGAGAGCCTAAAAAATGACAGAGAAATTACCATTAAACCAGCCGACAAGGGCGGCGGGATTGTCATTCAGGATACTTCTGAATATGACAAAGTGTGCATGACACTCTTGAATGATAGGACTAATTACTCGCCCCTTTCTATAGACCCGACCACAGAAATGAAAGCACGCATAGCAACTTTTGTACGAGAAGCGGAGACCAATGAGCATATCTCCCCACATGAAGCTGCATATCTAATGGCAGGAGGTCCAACTATTCCCTACTTTTACACGTTGCCAAAAACACATAAAAATGTGCTACCACCTCCAGGTCGGCCGATCGTGTCGGGAATTGGTTCAGTGTTGGAACCATTATCTACGTTTTGCGATCACTACCTTAAACCGATAGTGCAGAACTCTAGTACCTACCTGAAGGACACAAAAAGTCTACTCAGACTACTCAATGAGATCTCTTTTGCACAAGACTCTGTCATACTGGTCACCATGAACATAGAGAGTCTTTACACCAGTATCCCCCAGGAAGAAACACTACGGGTACTGGCTGAAGCACTAGACACAGTCAACTGGGAGTACACCACCCCAAAGGAATTCATTTTACAATGTGCAAGGATGGCACTCAGAGAAAATTATTTCGAATATAAAGGACAACTGTATCTCCAATGCATGGGGACTTCAATGGGGAGCACTTTTGCTCCTAGCATAGCGGGGCTGTACGTGTATGATTTTGAAACCAAACACATCTTACCGACAACAAACCTCTTTGCCTCCTCCATAGGACTATGGAGGAGGTACATTGATGACATTCTCCTCCTGTGGACAGGGACTGAATACAGTCTCATACAGTTCCTGAGCTGGGTTAATACCCTGGACCCTTACCTGAGATTCACCCACAATAATAGCAAGAAATCGATTGTCTTCCTTGATGTAGTGACCAAGATAGAGGGAACATCTCTCACCACTGTGACTCATCACAAACCCACAGCAAAAAATAATCTTTTAGAGTTCAGCAGTTTCCACCCCTATGGACAATTCCTTCGCTTGAGAAGGAATTGTAGTAACATCACTGACTACAAAGTCCAGGCCAAAGAACTGACCGAAAAATTGAAACAAAGAGGATACCCGCAAGGGCTCCTCAACAAAGGCCAGACCCGGGCACGCAATCAACCCCGCGATGCCCTCCTTGAGGAGAATGTGAAGACGAACACAGAGGTGCCACTCACATGTGTAACCACCTACAGCACCCTCTCAGACAACGTCAAAAAATAAATCAATAAAAATTGGAGAACAATCACAAGTAGCATGAACGATTGGGAGAAACCCCTCTTCTCCTTCAAAAAGGGCAGGAGCCTAAAAGATGCCTTGGTACATACAAGACCCTTACCAAGCTCAACACCAGCCACACTTACTAGGTCTGTCACAGAACCTTGGCATTTGCCTCCAATTACTGGTCATTTTCCTTGCACTGATTGTAGTGTTTGTCATCTTACCACCCACACCAACAACTCAATTTGGAACCTGGTAAATTGTGGATCAAAAAATCCCATACCAATTGTAACTCTGCCAATGTTATCTATCTGATCACTTGCCCATGTGCGAAACGCTATGTGGGAATGACAACACGAAAAGTAAAAACACGCATTGGCGAACACCGTAGCAACATTCATTGTAAAAAAGTCACCACCAAACTCAGTGAACATTTTCTGCAGGCACATCATACCCCAAATGACATGACCTGGACAGTGATCGAGCAGGTCAGCAGTCCGAGAAATAGAGACAGCATCCTGTTTGAGAAAGAACAGCGCTGGGTATACAGACTCAGTACTCACATCCATGGGCTGAATGATCAAATTCCTTGGACTAGTGTCTTAAAACATTAATTTATCATTAGTCATGGCTGTTATTCTCTCTACTCTAGTACTGTATTCTAACTCTCCTCAGTACCTCGAGTCTGGGCTAACCCTAGCACCCTGATAACCATGTCTCTTGAATCACAAGATCATAAGGGTCTTGGTACACTGAGCATCACCCACTGTATAGTATTATGGAATAATTCTCTGGATACCATAATTGACAAGTTCTGCCTCCACCAGTGCTGAGACACAAAACTGATATCTCTGGCGCATTTTTGCGTCAACATCTTAGTACAAAAAATTCTTTTACCAGAACTTTTTTACCAGTCATATTCATTTACATCATCTCTGGTTAAAGCGCTCTTGCTATGATTGTGATTGTAGCCTAAAAACCTGCAACTTGCTTTCCAAGCCCCGTTTTCATGTCATAATACCAAGGGCTTGCGTTTCAAGCCTCGTTTCCAACCTGCGATGAAGTCCCGCTTTAAACCCCACCTCTCGCGGGATTACGGGACTTGCACTCCAAGCCTCGCTTTGATTACCTGGCTCCGATTGGCCCGTGCTCTGTTACCTTTCTCATAACACCGGGCTCGCCCTTCGCTCAGGATCCACGAGATCCAGCGAGGGAACAGCTAGGTACCGAGAGGGTGCAGAGCGTTGCGGGCGTAAGGAACTTTTCATCGGATATCTTCCATTAAGATAAGTCTTGTGCTCGAGATCCTGCCAGATCTCTAAATCCTCTGTGTGTGTTTGTCTTTTCCTTCCCAAATAGGGTGTGCCATTTTCGCTCCCACCCCCCTCCTGAGTTCTATGGGGCGTGGCTCATTTTTTGACAAGTGAGGAATATTTCCTTTTCACGCTCATAAATTTGTGTGCTTGAACAATTAACAAGTCACGGCCAGCAGAGTTACTGGTATTCATACCGAAGCTCTGCCTTTTCGCTCCACACCTCGGGGACCATTTCCCCGCCGCCCCATTATAGGTAGCCATGTACAACGGGGAGCCACTCCTGGCCTCCCGCACGGATGGACTTAACACTGTAAGTCTCCATTTGTCAACCTGTTGCCTTATTCATCACGTGCAACAGACCGCGCTGGACTACACATTTCAGCGCTAGTTGAGGCCCCCCACCCCGGATTGTGGCACAACTATTTCTTTGCATCCCATGCATCTCGGCCACGGCGCTTGATAGGTATGCCAGCACGTGTCACGCCACCAAGTTGTATCAATTGCCATTGATAATGATCAATACCTATTGATTTTATGTTCTTTGTCTGTGTATTTGTCTGTTTGTCTCCCTTTTTATTTCCACAGACTTCTAGGTTCCTCGTAACAGAGGTAATTCCCCAAACTTACAAGTTTGTTCCTTTTTTGCACCTTTTTACACATAGTGCTATTTTTAACTTTCACTGCCTTTGGCAGGGTGGGGCTTAGCGCGCCCACACCTGTCAAGGTGACACTCGCAAACTGGTCCTGAAGAAAGCCCTGTAAAGTCACACATACCACGGGCAGAAACATGTTGACCTTTCTCTAAAAGGGAAACACCAGTATATTTTATTTGGTTAGTTTTCCCTACACATAGCAAGTTTTTATTATGTCAGGTTGACCAGCCAATAAATGATTTTTTGGGACAACCTTGGACATTTTTAAACTCACTTTTTCACTCTTTACCCTCAAAAGAACCTGCTCCGCAGTCTCCTGGCGTCGCAGCACACCGGGGAGGTATTCGATCTCTCCCGGTGGACCCGATGATGAAGCATGTCACCACTAGGGTGAGTGAGGGTTTCCTGAAAAAATCTTGTATTTTTTCTTGAAATTGGTCTTTTCATCTGACCACTTAACTTGCCTCATATTTCACGTGCTACAACCATTCTGAACCCTTCCCTGACGGACACTCTTCCTTTGTTTATTTGTAGAAATCACGTCATCCACACTGGTGGGCAGTATATTTTACAATGGTTTGGTCTGGGGAAGCACAAACTCAGGATTTAAAGAGTGCTCCAGTGTTTGGGGGTTGGCTTTACTGATAAAAATGTAACTGTCCAAACAAACTCTTTTAGTAACATTAGAATGTTGAAAGAATGTTCTAACTATATTACAACACAAAAAAGCGACGTTTGTATTCAGCTCTTTCGATGACTGTTCATAGGTCACTGTCCTATGTACATCGGTGGCAGATTCACTGCGAGGGCCAAGGCTCATGTTTGGGTGGGCCAGGCTCATGTTTGGGTGGGCCTGGCCCACCCTCTAGAACCGGGCCTGTATAGGACATTCTAAACGTTGCGGGTAGAGAGCTCTATTATATTTGAGTGGGGCCTTATGTATCCGGAGAGACATCCTGGTCATTGCAACTTTATTCTAGGCTAGCTGACTGCAACTTTGTGCCAATCACGTGGCTCTGACTCGGAGCAAGGTGTTATATTTTCAGTAGACTTGCATGTTTTACTCTCTTTTCTAGCAAGGAGTCAGCTGAAAAGGAGCATAGGGGCGTTATACCCTAGTATATAGTTTCGTGTGCTGGCAATAGTCTGATCAAAGCTGATGGCACACCCTCTAGAAAGGAGGTGTCTTCTCCGAGTGGAAAACATCTGCCACCTGACACCAAGGCGAAAGGTCTTAAATCCCCCTTGTCATGTCCAGTCAGCGTTGTGAGACTCAATATAGCCCCTGAAGCATCCAGGTTGTAAAACAACCTCTCATCGTCTACGGCTCCGAAGAGGGCACTCACTGGGCTCCTGTTTTCGATAATGTACATGGCGACATTGCTAAGATATTTGACAGTGCAGATAACACCGCTGGGCGTCGTTCATTGGAAGCTGAGCCTGCTTCACAAACTTATCACTTTGAGGATGCGCGCACTATTGATAGAAATGATGTAAATATAGAAGCTGTCACCTCGTGGCCAACCAGGATCATCCGGTGAGGGAAACGTTCTGGCTGCGTTTGCTTGTTCCTGGACCTTGGCCAGTCAGTGACCCCGGAAAGTGCGCGCCGGTGCCCGCCATTTCTTAAGAATGTGCTGCGTGCTCGCTTCTGCGCGCGTGCAAATGCGCAGATGTTCAAGCGCCTCAGACGGACAGAAATGCAAGCTCAGGAGAGGCCGGCATACACGCCTGCCATCTGCTGCCTGTTGTTGTGGGCAGTGGCTTGTTTATCATCACAGGCTGAGCCCCTATGACCGGCGACACAGCCATTGCGTTGTGGACATCTTAGTGCATCATTGGAGAGCTGGCACAACGTCATTGTAAAATGTTTTTAAGGTTCTTGAGACCAGCGACACTGGCACAAAGTCAGTGATTAAACTGTAATGTCTTAAATGTACAATCCTCTTCCCTTAGGCTGACGACGTTATGATCATAACCTGCCTACTACAGTCAATGGAAAAAAAATAGTGACATAGAACTCGAATTTTTACATTGGAATTTGAGTGAAGGGGTGATGGAGTCACTACCTGAGTCAGCAGCCGAGGAAACGGATGCACAGAGTGCAAGTATGAAACCCACCCTCATAGTTCACGCCCTAGAGAATCAATGTAATTAAGCACTGATCTGAATTATTTATTTTAGCCATAAAACAAAGCACGTTTTCACCCCAAAGCTATTTATTTAGATATTTACGACTGCAGATAGTGTTACCTGTACGCTGCTTGTATAGCGTTTATACCATGGCATGGCCTCTTAAAGGGCTGCAGAAGAACAAAGGATGGAAGGAGAGGACGTAAGAAGAGAGAAATGAGTGGGATGAATGGAGAGGCTTACTATGTGTATAGTTTGACTATCGGCCTCGGGGCCTCAGTGCCCATGCATACACGCATTCTGCTGCATGTCCATTATATAGACCGACAGAGCACCCAGGTTTATTCACTGTGATATGACCGCCTTGGTGATACTAGCAGTCAGAAAAGCAATGCACAGTGGGAGTAGGCTGGTGATCTCGAGTATTCACCCCAAAGTCGCATTACTATAAGAATACATGGGGAGGCGGGGGGGGGGGGGGGGGGCGTTGATTCTGTTCTTCCTTTGTGCCCACACCCTGGCAAATTATGATAAGCATTTGCAATGCAATACGCCTCGCATTTGCGAGAGTTAAAGCTATTTGCATTGTAAATGACAATGCCTTTTATTTATCTGTTTTGATAATTAACACCTAAATAAAAGGCATTTTCATTCACAATGCAATGGCTCAAACGTTTGTAAATGCAAGACCTATGACACTTCTAAGAAGCTGCCGCCATTGTCCTGGGCTGCTTGGAAAGTGAAAGCGCGCATAGCGCGCTGAATGTTGCAGGAAAGCATGTTGTGCTTTCTGTAGGAGAAACTCATTAAAGAAAATAGTGCTTACAGACTAAATAAACCATACTGTGTAACAACAGAGGTAAAAGAGCCAGTCCTCATTGGAGGTTACAAATGAAGACATGGCGGTACTAAGGAAGGACTAACAAGTCTATTAACTAATCAGAAGCCACAAAGGGCAATGACACAAGCCAATGACAAATATGGGAGGGGAGTGAGCAGAGCTTCAAGTCCATACTTGAATACAGCATGCCTCTCAGAGCAGTGCATGCGCTGCCCAGGCTCGATCTAAAAAAATTTTAGGGGCGCTTTTTAAAATCTGGATTTAACAGCATCTGTAAAATCAGCAGTTCTTGATGTGATTTGAGTACGATGCTAATTGTGTGGCTAGTGTAGAACCGAAGCACACAGTGGGGGGCATCATCAATTATAATTTTAACCTGAACATCGAATGTTTGGGCTCTTTTGTTTAAGGTTCTGCTCTGCATCAGTCATGTGCTGCTGCCTTCAGGTATGCACTCGGCACCCACTTCCCGCCCTAGTAAATAAACAGAGAAGTTAAATCCCTAGCATTTAGCAAGGCAAGGAGGTTGGCAGAAAGAATGTGAATGAACGACGTCACACCTATTCACCAGATCTTACATGCAGAAGCCAAGGAACATGCAGGGCATCCAGTACATTTGGCCAAACAAAGTCTGTTAGGGATGTGGCAGAGTCCTTTGTCGATTTGCAAGCAACATTTTCCAGTGTTTTTTCATTGTGTTGGCAACTTTCCCCAAAACCTGTGGCAGCAAATGGGAACATGTCAATAATAACTATAACTCAGTTCCCTAGATAGATATACTAATAACTATAACTCAGTTCCCTAGATAGATATATCGAATTAAAGGCCTACCATAGTAATCTGTAAGAATGTATTTCGTGGAGTAAGTAAGTATGTATGATTGCAATGCCAAGTATGTTGGTATGGGTTGTGCAGTATGTGGGGCAGACAGCTCCGGGTTGAGCTCTGACACAGCAAAACAAGCAATGCGAAAGCCAAAAGGTCTCTCCTTTCAAAGCCAACCCTTTGGCTTTGGCATTCTTTTTGGGTGATGCTGAAGAGCAGTGGTAAAAGAATGCTGCTTTCGAATCTGAAAAGAATTGGAATAAAGAAAGTCAAAATGCCTGATGCAGCGTGATAATGCATCCGTGCACATGCAAATGTTATGATAGAACAACTGGCGATTTCTTTAATTTAAAATTTGTATTCATTGTTTTAAGATGGACGCTCATTTTGGATTGGTAAATTAAACAAGCCTTTGCAAAAGTTAGAGTTATTGGCATTGGTTTTGAAAACATAAATAAATGGCATTGTCATTTACAATGCCAATAGCCTAATCTCTCGCAATTGCGAGACCTATTGCATTTGCACCCACACAGACACACACAGACACACAGACACACACACACAGCCACACACACACAGAGCCACACACACACAGAGCCACACACACACAGAGCCACACACACACAGAGCCACACACACACAGCCACACACACAGACCCACACTCACACAGAGCCACACACACACAGCCACACAGAGCCACACACACAGCCACACACACACAGCCACACACACACAGCCACACACAGAGCCACACACATACAGCCATACGCACATACACTGAGCTCCAGAGCATAATTCCAAGAGCCAGCAAAGGCGAGTGTGTGGAGGGAGTAAGGGGTTCAAACTAAGGGCGCAAAGCCGTGTGTGTGTGGTGTTACGGTGCGCGCCTCTCCCCCTTAGCTGCAACTGGGACATGCCGCTTCGCCGGTTCAGATTAATCTACTGGCGATACTGGAAAGGGGCAGCGGGTGGTCTTTGCTGCGAGGGGCGTGGCGGCACTCACCAGAGTCTGTTTCGGCCAGGGCCGCTCTGAGTACATGATTCAGACAAGAAGGGGGTGATGAACAGAGTGCCTGAATTAAGCAGACCACTCTTACCCAGTCCAAAGATCAGGGCTTGATCCATCACCGTTTTTTAGCTCACTGCACCATCCCAGCTCAGAACTTGGCTATATGCAAATTAGTCTGACCCTGGCCCAGTGCATCATGGGAAAAGGGCAGACCAAACTACCAAGCCAATTCTTATACTGGGAAGGAAACAAGCTACCGGGGACCGGTTTCTGGCATTTCAGCCGTCTTCGGCCCGGCTTGCTTGAATCCTGATGGTGCAATGAGCTAGGGACTCACATCTGAGTATACCCTTCCACGCTTATGGTGGACAAAAATGATTCAGACAAGGGGGTGGTGATGAACAGAGTGTCTGAATTAAGCAGACCACGCTTACCCAGTCCAAAGATCAGGGCTTGATCCATAACCGTTTTTTAGCTCACTGCACCATCCCAGCTCAGAACTTGGCTATATGCAAATTAGTCTGACCCTGGCCCAGTGCATCATGGGAACAGGGAAGACCAAACTACCAAGCCAATTCTTATACTGGGAAGGAAGCAAGCTACCGGGGACCGGTTTCTGGCATTTCAGCCGTCTTCGGCCCGGCTTGCTTGAATCCTGATGGTGCAATGAGCTAGGGACTCACATCTGAGTATACCCTTCCACGCTTATGGTGGACAAAAATGATTCAGACAAGGGGGTGGTGATGAACAGAGTGTCTGAATTAAGCACACCACTCTTACCCAGTCCAAAGATCAGGGCTTGATCCATCACCGGTTTTTAGCTCACTGCACCATCCCAGCTCAGAACTTGGCTATATGCAAATTAGTCTGACCCTGGCCCAGTGCATCATGGGAACAGGGCAGACCAAACTACCAAGCCAATTCTTATACTGGGAAGGAAACAAGCTACCGGGGACCGGTTTCTGGCATTTCAGCCGTCTTCGGCCCGGCTTGCTTGAATCCTGATGGTGCAATGAGCTAGGGACTCACATCTGAGTATACCCTTCCACGCTTATGGTGGACAAAAATGATTCAGACAAAGGGGTGGTGATGAACAGAGTGTCTGAATTAAGCAGACCACTCTTACCCAGTCCAAAGATCAGGGCTTGATCCATCACCGTTTTTTAGCTCACTGCACCATCCCAGCTCAGAACTTGGCTATATGCAAATTAGTCTGACCCTTGCCCAGTGCATCATGGGAACAGGGCAGACCAAACTACCAAGCCAATTCTTATACTGGGAAGGAAACAAGCTACCGGGGACCGGTTTCTGGCACCCCCTTTTCTGAATCGTTTTTGGCCACTATAGGTGTGGCAGGGTATACTCCGACATGAGTCCCTTTCTCACTGCACCATCAGGATTCAAGCAGGCCGGGCCGAAGAAGGCTGAAATGCCAGAAACCGGTCCCCGGTAGCTTGTCTCCTTTCTGGTGAAGAATTGGCTTGGTAGTTTAGTCTGCCCTGTTCCCATGATGCACTGGGCCAGGGACAGACTGATTTGCATATAGCCAGGTTCTGAGCTGGGATGGTGCAGTGAGATAAATAACGGTGATGGATCAAGCCCTGATCTTTGGACTGGGTAAGAGTGGTCTGCTTAATTCAGACACTCTGTTCATCACCACCCCCTTTTCTGAATCGTTTTTGGCCACTATAGGTGTGGCAGGGTATACTCAGACATGAGTCCCTTTCTCACTGCACCATCAGGATTCAAGCAAGCCGGGCCGAAGAAGGCTGAAATGCCAGAAACCGGTCCCCGGTAGCTTGTCTCCTTTCTGGTGAAGAATTGGCTTGGTAGTTTAGTCTGCCCTGTTCCCATGATGCACTGGGCCAGGGACAGACTGATTTGCATATAGCCAGGTTCTGAGCTGGGATGGTGCAGTGAGATAAATAACGGTGATGGATCAAGCCCTGATCTTTGGACTGGGTAAGAGTGGTCTGCTTAATTCAGACACTCTGTTCATCACCACCCCCTTTTCTGAATCGCTCTGAGTACATGAGGCCTCCAGTATCGGGATAGAAGACGGGAGTCGATCCCGTGGACGGGGAGCCATGTCGCAGGGCCAGATACTGGCAGTAAGTCGGTCTCTGAGCACCCCACTGAAAAATGGACATGATCCGTCCCAATCGCCTCCAGAGAGTGACCAGCTGACGGGACACCTTCAGGGCAGAGAGCAGCGTGTCTGTTTTCAATGCATATATAGCTGCTGCCGCATGCAGTGAATTCCCGGGACACCCACGCCCCTCAGCACCTTTCTGCGGCTCACGGGAAGCCGCCCGCACCCGGCCTGCACCCGCCTCTGTCACCATGACCCTGTGCTAGGCTGCGCCGCACTTAGCACCTCCAGCACCGGGTACACAGAGGCCCGCCTTCACTGCAGCCAACGCAGTCATCAGAGTTCTCCGCTACCTCGTTCCCTCTCACAGCCGCACGGGGCCTTGAGCGGCACCTCCAGCAGGCGCAATGGTGTCCGGGGCAAAGATCAGTCCTCCCCAATCCGATCCTTGATGGCAGGCAAACTTTCTCAAAGCAAAGAGGGCACACCGACAGCGATGGCGGCCCTTCTCAAAGCTCCCCTGGCACCGCCATTTCCGGTCCCGTGCCCCCCAGCTGGGGGGCATCGGACCCCCTGGAAGCAGACAGCCCCTTACAACATCTGCGCCGTTTGCATTGGGAGGGTGAGTGCTGGGGGAGCAGCGCAAGAAGTGCTGCATGGGAGGGCTTAAGTGCTCGACTTACAAAGTGCCGGTGGGCAGAGCCCCGGAGGAGCGGTGGACCACGGAAGCGAGAGTAACACAGCTAGGGGGAGTGGGAGGAGGCAACAGACATGGTTGTGGGAGTAGCGGGTGAGACTTCTCTCTTCCCCCGACTTCCTTCTGCTGTAAAAGGTTTCTAATCTTTATGGGGCAGGCCCTATAAAGATAACAAATCTTTTACAGCAGAAGGAAGTCAAGGAACCCAGTCTGAAAAGGACGTAGCTTAAAGAAAAAGCAGTACTTCACAGCAACCTCTTTTCCAATGGCTGGCTACAGTTTAGCATGAACGGTGACGCCAGCCAATGGAAAAGAGGGGCGGGGCTTAAGCTCGCTAGTGAAAATACCTCTATCTTATTAAGTCTCGCCAGCAAGACTGCGAATGTGCGCAGTCTTACGCTAGCCGAGACCTAAAAAAACAAGGCAAGCTATGCAAAAGCAAACTATAAACAAAAGAACAGGCTAGTAGCAGATTTTAGTTGCCGAACATTCCCAAAAAGTAAATAAATAAAGTGGGGCGAGCTGTATGAGAAAAGTAGAAGGAGGGGGAGGCGGGCAAACAACTGAACACCGCCAAGTGGCGGAGAGCATAAATGCCAAGCAGAGATAATTGGGGTGAGGAAAGGGGTAGTAGAGGAGCTGGAAGGCACAGGAAGATATTTTGAAAAAAATGAGGACAGAACAGGTAGGGGGAAGGAGAAACAGATGAGGTGGAGCGGCGAGGCGAAGAGAGCAACACAGAAATTGTGGGGAGTGGAGATATGAGGGTATGCAGCACACACTGGAGAGAGTGCACGAAAACAATTGCATTTTTATGAAGTCCTCAAAGAAAAGAAAACGTTAGTTCTATAAGGAAGAAAAAGCTACAAGCTATCCAGTCAAAAGGATGATAAAGAAACTATGCTCCAGTGTGGGAACACATACAAGAAGATTATGGATAGTCATCAAATAAGAAGCAAGTAAACAAGATTGACCAAGTCCACCAGTTGTGGATAGGAGACTGACCCAAAGCCGTCTGCAAGTGGTTAGCATTGTACGCAATACGCCTTTGACAAAAGACAGCTTAAAGCTATCTGTCTGAGAGACGTGAAAAAAAACATTTGAACGGGGGACCCATGAGGCTCTACGTTTATGTCCTTTGCTGGCTGTTGAAACAAGCATTAGGAATGCATTAGGGCTCGGGTTTGTTTGAGTTAGAGATAGTGGCATTGTAAATGGCAATGTGTTTTAGGCATGTGTTTTGGAGTGGAAGCATGTGGTGTGTGTTGAAGATATGTGTGTTGGATTGGAATGTTATCAATGGTGGCATGCTGCACTTTAACGCATTATCTTTAAAAGGTAAAGTGCAGCATAGCGCAATAGGTACAATATTAATTGGTGGATGCGTTATCAATTGGTATGTGCATTGATGGGTGGTGGATGTGTGTGCCTGTAGGAATTGTGCATTGATGGCTGTTGGTGTGTGTGTTTGGTGGAAGCGTGTAGTGGTGGCTTGAGGTGTGTATGACTGGTGGTAGCGTGCAATAAGAGCTGTTACTGAGTGTGGCTGTCAAGCGTACAGAGCTGGATGGTAATGCGTGTGGTTGGTGAAAGGGTGCACTGACAGCTGTTGATGATTGTGCCAATTGAAAGAGTGGCTGGTGCACTGTCAGCTGTTGGTGTGTGTGTTTGGTGAAAGTTGCACTGACATTGTTTGTTGTGTGCGTGGGTGTTTAGCGGCACTGATGCATTGGTCGTGTTTGTTTTTGGTGAAAGCGTACATTGATGGATGTTGGTGTTTGTGCCTGGTGAAAGCATTCATTGATGGCTGGGGGTGTGTTGTTGTGTGTGGTTTGTGTGTAGTGGTGAGTCTGTGGTGGTAAGTGGTGACGAGTGTGTGGTGTTGAGAGAGTGAGGTGTGTGTGGTTTGTGTGTGTGTTATATGTGTGTGGTGTTTTCTGCACACTCACACACTGCCCCTACACATTCACACACTGCTCACCCGCACACTCCCAATGTCACCCTGCATAGTCACACACTATTTATCCTGCACACTCATTCTGCACACTCACACAATGTGCACCCTACACCCTTACACACTGTCTCCGAGTCACTCTGCACTCACTGTCACTTTACACTCACTCTGCACTCACTGTCACTCTACACTCACTCTGCACTCACTGTCACTCTACACTCACTCTGCACTCACTGTCACTCTTGCACTCACTCTATACTCACTGTCACTCTGCACTCACTGTCACTTTGCACTCACTGTCACTATACACTCACTTTGCACTCACTGTCACTCTCGCACTCACTCTGCACTCACTGTCACTCTGCACTCACTGTCACTCTGCACTCACTGTCACTCTGCACTCACTGTCACTCTGCACTCACTCTGCACTCACTGTCACTCTGCACTCAGTGTCACTCTGCACTCACTGTCACTCTGCACTCACTGTCACTCTGCACTCACTGTCATTCTGCACTCACTTTGCACTCACTGTCACTCTCGCACTCCCTGTTGCTCTCGCACTCACTCTGCACACACTCACTCTGCACTCACTGTAACTCTGCACTCATTCTGCACTCACTGTCACTCTGCACTAACTCTGCACTCACTGGCACTCTGCACTCACTATCACTCTCCCACTCACTCTGCACTCACTGTCACTCTGCACTCACTCTACAGTCACTCTGCACTCACTCTGCACTCACTGTCACTCTGCACTCACTGTCACTCTGCACTCACTCTGCACTTACTGTCACTCTGCACTCACTCTGCACTCACTGTCACTCGCACTCACTCTGCACTCACTGGCACTGCACTCACTGTCACTCTGCACTCACTGTCACTCTCGCACTCTGCACTCACTGTCACTCTCGCACTCTGCACTCACAGTAACTCTCGCACTCACTCTGCACTCACTACACACTGTTCACCCTGCACACTCACTGTTTACCCTGCACACTCACACACTGCAGTCACTGTGACCAGTGCCTATGTGTGCACGCAGTGCCGGTGTGTGTGAGCAGCCTGTGTGTGTGAGCAGTGTCTGTGTGTGAGCAGTGTCTGTGTGTGAGCAGTGTCTGTGTGTGTGAGCAGTGTCTGTGTGTGTGAGCAGTGCCTGTGTGTGTGAAAAGTACCTGTGTGTGTGAAAAGTGCCTGTGTGTGTGAGCAGTGTCTGTGTGTGTGAGCAGTGTCTGTGTGTGTGAACAGTGTATGTGTGCGTGAACAGTGCCTGTGTGTGGACAGTGCCTGTGTGTGGACAGTGCCTGTGTGTGGACAGTGCCTGTGTGTGGACAGTGCCTGTGTGTGGACAGTGCTTGTGTGTGAACAGTGGCTGTGTGTGATCAGTGCTCCGTGCCGGTGTGTGTATGTAGTGCCTGTGTGTGTGAACAGTGCCTATGTGTGCGCGCAGTGCCGGTGTGTGTGAGCAGCCTGTGTGTGTATGTACTGCCTGTGTGTGTGAACAGTGCCTATGTGTGCGCGCAGTGCCGGTGTCTGTGTGTGTGAACAGTGTCTGTGTGTGTAAGCAGTGTCTGTGTGTGTAAGCAGTGTCTGTGTGCGAGCAGTGTCTGTGTGCGAGCAGTCCCTGTGTGTGAGAAGTGCCTGTGTGTGTGAGAAGTGCCTGTGTGTGTGAGAAGTGCCTGTGTGTGTGAGAAGTGCCTGTGTGTGTGTGAGAAGTTCCTGTGTGTGTGAGCATCGTCCGTGTGTGTGTGAGCAGTGCCTGTGTATCCCTGCACCTAAAATCAACCTACTTGTCATGAGGCCCAAGGTTAGACACACAAGCACAACTGTTGCAACCCGGCTGCTCGGACCCTCCATGCAGAAACACATTCCTGCTCTCGGAGGTTTGGTTTTGTTGCTGAACAAGACATGAGCCCCTTTGATGAGATGAGGAGAATGCGTCAAAATGTGGGACTGTTCGCAAGCCAGTGAAAAGAATTCCGTTTCGTACCTGGACGTTACTGTCTCCAATACAAACGCACTTACATACTTTGTGGGGTAATGAAGACTGTGTGTCTCATTGTCGGGGCACGACCAAGCCAGCTCTTCAAAGGCCAACACTTAAACATGAAAGGATGCAGACGAACGCGCGCCCACCAAACTCACTGCAGACTGGTGAACGCGCCCCGAACATCTGGGTTCAATTACCGCGGCACCCTGACAGCTCGTAATTGACAATTTATTGCACTCCCCTGCGCGTAACCCCACAGAATATGCAGGAAGTGCACAAACTGAAATCCATATGGCCTATTACGTGAAGGCTACTAGAAACACAGCACTGCGAGGACCAATTAGCATGCAGATGCAAAAATAAACTACGGAAAAATCTCGCGCAGTGAGGAATTTTTACTTCACTATTCTGAGCCCCGTAACAAGAAGGCTCGGAGCTCCGCCCCACTTCTGACGAAGTGGTGACATAGGCCGAGCCCTAAAAACGGTATCTGCCTTCCTGTCACATGGTGTAACTGTAACCCCACGTCACCAAAAGTGCTTGTTTTGCCACGGGGATGAAGAGATAACTTGCATATTGTTGTTTACCATTGCTACCCCAGGGTCTAAAGAACTAATTCATTATAGTTTAATAACCAAGTTATTAACAGTTACTTATCCGTTTGCCTTAGTAGATGTTTCATTGTGTGTAACCTAGATTTTGTTCTTTATAAGATAGGTTAGTGGTGCAATACGTTATTGTCTCCTGATTTCTGTTATACTTTGTCCATTAGGTCTCTTAATTTGTCAAGCACAGGATTCTATTCCACTTGTATTAGGCTGCTTTCTTAGTTACATAGGCCACACCTCTTGTGAATGTTTCTTAGCTATGAGTCTTGGGCCACACCCCTTTAATTACCTGCTACTTTTTTCTATTCCTCTTAAAGTACTTGTTATGAGCCAGATGCTTTCTGGACCTGGGTAAAAAATTATAGTGCCTCCACTTAGCAGCTCCTTTCATTTCAACTCTTTGCCTCCATTCCATCTCTCCGTGCTACCTCCAATTCCTACCCCACTCTGAGATGCAAACTGTAATGAGGGTTATATAAAAACATAAGTCGACTGTATAACTACTGCAAAGCTTATCTTTGTACCTAAGTGGATGCAGCCAGTAGAAGTCACTTCCACTCGTTGACAGAAATTTTTTCTAAAGTAATGTTTCTTGAGCTGTTTTCTGCACCCAGTTCTCTTTCTTGCACACACCCCATGTCCGTTCATGAAGTCAGTGGTTTAACTTGGCAGCTGCATCTGCATGCCGAGGTGTTCGGCCTTCTCATGGGACCGCAGATCAATATTCCCTCCTCATGCATGGAAACACCAGAAGCAGGCTAGATTACCCACTGTCATAAAAAATTACGTTCCTTCGGTATTGGCACTGGGCCAAATCCACACTGACCCCCCCTGTCCCAGGCGCCAGAACCACATTGTTATTAAAATGAATCTGCAACAGGCCAGAAACTCTCAATCAATAATGCTGATGCACGCAGTACTTAAAGCAAGTCAGAATCCATCTTTCATTACAGATGGTAAGTAGACCAGAGACACAATGACATTAAATGCGAGTTTTCAGACATGGGTCTCGGTACAGACCGAAACTGTCTCAAAAATGTTCTCTCACACACTGGAAGTTACAATGAGAGTTGGGTGGATGGATGGGTGGGGGAGGGGTCTGGCATGTTCATGGGTGAATACTGATCGGGCCGTCAACCTATTTTGTAAGTGGCTCATCATTGTTTTGTTCTCTTCCAGGGGATACTCATCAATAGTCATAAGCACTGAATAGTCCCGCCCACATGCGGGACCCCAGAGCAATAGCCAATAATATGCATATATATATATATATATCTATATATATATATATATATATATATATATATATATATATATATATATATATATATATATATATATCCATATATATCCAATTACCACTCCGGCGCTTGAATCCACCAAACGGAGAGAGACACAAACTCAAAAATTGACTTGCTCACTGCTGGCTGCAGTGACTTTTATTAAAGTTGGTGCGAGATGTTGTCAGACAGGATGACGCGTTTCGGCTAACGTGTAGCCTTGCTCACATATCTTGGCTGCTCAGACAAACTTCATTTAAATACATTGGTGTAGGCGATCACATGATTATTGGGACTACACAAACAATGGAAAGTGAGAACATACTGTGATAAAAACTACAAAATTGTTTTCTTTTTGTAACATTATAAATTCAAATGCCGTAAACATTAAGTGCTCATTGTAATGACACTCAGTTAATTTGGACAATAGAAAATTATTATCTGTGCAAATACATTTGTAGTCCAGATGTAAAAACGATTTTAACAAATCTGGCAATAAAGCATTGTTTCTTGTGAAAATGCAATTCTAATTCAGCTCTGGAATAAACCAAAATGTTTCTGAGGTTCCTAGTAATCATGTTAAGTACATAGTCGACTCAAAGCTGTGCATTGTGCTCATAAGAGACTAAAATAATTTGTATAGGGTTGATCTGTAAAGAGTTAGAAAAGCAAGGTTTAAAGCAATTCTATGCACCAATGCAGGAGAGCTATAGCCTACTACCTGAATATTCAATCTTATAAGTATAGCCTTAATTCGACCTAATGTAGCTTTCTAGTCTAAACATCAAGTACCTATTGGTGACCACAGTTTAATAACGCCTAAGCCTGACAATATGATCGCAGTATAAACAAACAATATGTGCAAGGTGATACTTATGTGCAAAAAATGTGTAGTTTAAAAAAAGTTTTTTCCATCATACTAAACCAACAAGTGTGTATCATACACTGAGTTGTGCTGGTTGAGAAGGTTGGGTATAGTTAAATGTTCCATAAAATGTCCGTCACCATTTGGACCTATATAGGGTCACATTAAGAGGGTGAGTGTCGACAACTTATAAGGAAACACTAGAGTCAATCAACATGAAAAGTTTTTGATCCAGACATAATCAAAAAATAGTGAGAAATTGGATCAAGCATAGACCAAGTACCAGAAAAGCAATAAATAGTTAACTCGAGATCTACAATCAATCTTACACATTACATTAGATCTATTTGATTAGCATGAACCTTTTACAGTGTGCAGGGGAATCATTCAGTCCTAAAGGATACATCAGATGTCTTTGAATTATAGCCATAAATCTACAGAAAATGATGAATATCTTCACATATATTTAATCCATTGGGTGTCTTTGAATTAAGTTTGAGAATATATTTTGTCTCAAGTTGTCGCAACCTCTTCTCGCGATCACCACCTTGTTTGCTCATAGGGACATTGTCAATAACAAAATATTGGAGCATGTTGAGATTACTACCGTGTTCTTCGTTGATGTGGCGGGCCACCGGGTATGTACTGTCTGAATTTACAGTTGCCCGAAGGTGCTGTAATATTCGTTGGTGGACTGGAAGCTTTGTGCTCCCCACATAACGAAGTCCACAGCCACATTGTAACACATAGACTGCATGGTCTGTGCGGCATGTATAATGTCCTTTCAGTTTTACCGGGACATCAGAGAAGCCAGTAGTGTATGACTTGGTGTTAACACCAAACTTGCATGCACGGCATGTTTTGCATTTAAAGAAACCCAGGCTAGCCATGAGCCAATTTTTATTGATATCCAGTTCTAGGCTAGTTCTAACCAAATCGCTACGCATTGCTCGAGCTTTGCGATAGGTGTGGTTAGGTCTCATGGGTAGTGTTTGTGTCAGGACTGTATCGGTCAGTACAATCGGCCATTGGGAATTAATGATGCCCTTTATTGCCTTCGCCTGTCTGTTATATGTAGATATGAACCTACATGGTGCCGCAGTGCTGACTCTAGACTCGGCATTGGATATATCCCCCGCTAGTGTCACTACTTGTGTCAAGCTCCTATCTTGTGATGTATTAAGTAGCTCTTTCCTGTCCCTGGAGTTAGCCTTAGCTAGTGCAGAGTCCAACAACTTCGCCGAATATCCTCGTTGTAGAAGTCTGCTTTTGGCTGCTTGTTGTGCTGTTGTCATAGCTAGCGGTGTGCTGCAGGCTCTCCGTATTCTTAAAAACTTGCCATATGGCAGGCTAGTGATGGTATGTTGCGGGTGGAAGCTTGAAGCTTGCAGCAAGGAATTTCCTGCTGTGGGTTTGCGATATAATTGTGTTGTGATCTTGTTGTCCTCAATGATTACTGCAATATCCAAAAAGTTAACTCTATGTTGATCTATGTGTGCGGTAAACTGCAAATTAAGTTCATTGTCATTGATGATGTTGACAAAGGCCTGTGCTTCAGATTCTCTCTCCTTCCAAACAATAAATATATCACCGATATACCTCCAAATGTGTATCAGATGTTTATCTGCCAAATTTGTGTCTCCCCATGAGTACATGCTCCTCCCACCAACCCACGTGTAAACACGCGTAGCTGGGGGAGAAGCATGCACCCATGGCGACACCTTGTCGCTGTTTAAACACTTTACCATCAAAGAAGAATAGATTATTGAACAGACATAGACGAATCATACTGAGTAACATTTTGTTGTGCTTATAAAAAGCTATGTTTCTATTTTGCAAAAAATGTTCAGTTGCAGTTAGTCCATCTTCATGTCTGATACTTGTATAAAGGGAACGGATATCAAGAGTCATTAGGAGGTAATTTTCTGACCAGGTAATGGAATCCAATTTACATAGGAAGTCTTTGGTGTCTCTTAGGTATATCGGCAAGGCAGTCATGTGTTCCTGTAGATAGTGATCCACATACTTAGATGTGTTTTCAAAAACACTGTCTCTAGCAGAAATAATAGGGCATCCCGGAGCTGGAGTAGTTTGTTTATGGACTTTTGGGATTAGATACAAGGTGGGTAGAGTGGGAAATTCCTTATTCAAAAAACAAAATTCGTCCTTCGTAATTAACCCTTCTCTTTTCCAAGCCATCAATTGTGTTTTATACTCCTTATTCACCCTATTCACTGCCATTCCATTAGATTGTTCATAGCACTCGACATTGTTCAGGTGCCGGTATGCCTCTGACCGGTATTCTGTTTTATCCCAGAGCACCAAATTTCCCCCATTGTCTGAGTTCTTTACTACCACAGAGTTGTTATTTTTAATTTTTCCATTAGTTGAAAGTACTGTTTGGAATTAGATTTGTTGTGTTTGTGTTCTGTCTTTATTGTCTTTATGTGCAGCTTCTTAAGTTCCTCCCTGAGGCGGTCGTGAAAGATATCTAAAGCGTCACACGGCTTACCGGGATAAAGGTTGAAGGTGCCTTGAATGGGCTCCCGCCAGCGGCGGGAATTACAATTCCTTCAATGTCTGCTATTTGTTGGGTAATGGCCATATGTTGAGAATTGTCAGAAGTATAAATGCCCAGGGTGAACAAAGTTTTCATGAGGGGAATTTACTTGGCATTTAGTCTGGTGGGAGCAGGGACATCGGTGGAATTAGCCGTTGATGTTGTTTGGTTTTTGATTTTAAAGAATTTGGCTAGTTTAAGCTTACGTATGAATTTATATACATCTATTCTCGTGTACACGAAGTTAAAATTACTCTCTGGGCAATAACTAAGCCCCAGACTCAATAATTGCAGTTCAGCGGTATTAAGTTCAACATTGGTAAGATTGATAATAGTGTTTTGGGCACTTACGTCTACTTCTTTTGCGTCTTCTTCTTGTAGAACCGCCCTCGTCCTCTGTTTTGCACACTTGCGTCGTTGCCGCCTTTTGTAGTTCCTGCGTTAGCTGTTTTGAGGATTGACATTCCTCGATCGTAAGGTTAGTTTTCTCTGCTGTTGTATATAATTAATTTCCTCCGCATACGTCAGGGGCCCCAAAGCGGAATTGCTGCTGGTTTCCGAGCCACTGCCCTCTGTTTCGGTGTCGCTGGACCGGAAACAAGCTTCCGAGGACCGGTTTCTGGCATTCCAGCCGTCTTCAGATGCTCCATCCATCACCACCCCCTTTGTACCGCTTTTGGCCGCCATAAGTGTGGTAGGGTATGCTCAGACGTGAGTCCCTTGCTCACTTTGCCACTGGATTCAAGCAAGCTGGGCTGAAGACGGCTGGAATGCCAGAAACCGGTCCTCTGAAGCTTGTTTCTGGTCCAGGGAAGACATGGCTTGGCAGTTCGGGCTGGACTGTTCCGGCTGGACTGTTCCCATGAGGCACAGGGTCAGACTGATTTGCATATAGCCATGTCTGAATTGGGTGGCAGAGTGGGCTAAAGAACGGTGATGGATTAAACCCAGATCCTTTGACTGGGTGTGAGTGTTTGATTGATTCAGATGCTCCGTCCATCACCACCCCCTTTGTACCGCTTTTGGCCGCCATAAGTGTGGCAGGGTATGCTCAGACGTGAGTCCCTTGCTCACTTTGCCACTGGATTCAAGCAAGCCGGGCTGAAGACGGCTGGAATGCCAGAAACCGGTCCTCGGAAGCTTGTTTCCGGTCCAGGGAAGACATGGCTTGGCAGTTCGGGCTGGTCTGTTCCCATGAGGCACAGGGTCAGACTGATTTGCATATAGCCATGTCTGAACTGGGGTGGCAGAGTGGGCTAAAGAACGGTGATGGATTAAACCCAGATCCTTTGACTGGGTTTGAGTGTTTGATTGATTCAGATGCTCCGTCCATCACCACCCCCTTTTGTACCAAGAAACCAAAACAAGCCATTTCGGTGCCCAAGCCTTCCTCCGCACCAAAAGATCAACCTCCTGCAGAGGATTTACCCTATCCAGACCCTGCTCAAAAGACTCTAGCTAAGGATCCAATCACTGGACACTTAATTTTGGCTTCAAAAAAGCGACCACTGGACACACCAGCTCCAGCTCCGTATTCAAAGAAGAAAAACATGGCTACCTCTCCCTTAAGACTGCCTTCCCCTTCTCTTTCACCTACACCATCACCACATCCTCCCATACCACAGCTTTGCCCAACATCCTCTATCATACCAGACAGGGATGATAGCTCTGATGATATGGGGGTAACATACCTGATCCAGCCACGCCTACAGGATCCCCAGACTCGTGGGATGATTATACCACCCCAGATGTCCCAAATGTCCCTCAGGATGACATATACCCCTCAAGGCCTTCCTACCAGAAGACACTATAGGGTTTAATGAATTAATTCACAGGGCCGCACAATATCATGGGGTAGACATACATACAGACCCTGTTGAGGAAGACTTCCTAATGGATACATTTGATCACGCACAAAGGTCCTCATCCATTTTACTGATGCTTAAAGGAGTGATCAAGCATGCCCCTGAAGTCTTCAAGGACCCAGTCAGAACTCGGGTCATTAACCCCCGTATAGAGAAAAAATATAAAGCTGCCCCCTCAGACCCAGCATATATTAAAGGTCCAGTACCACTAGACTCACTTGTAGTTTCCCATGCATGCAAGAGAGCAAACTCACAAACATCAGGTGAGGCTGCACCACCAGATAAGGAGTCTAAGCTTCTTGACGCATCAGGGAAAAGAACAGCGTCTCAAGCAGCAAACATGTGGCGTATCGCCAATACACAGGCATTACTAGCCAGATATGACCGGGCACATTACGATGAGCTAGAGTCTTTAATGAGGCACCTCCCTGACAGGTACAAGGATAGAGCAAACCAGCTTATCCGAGAGGGAAACAACATCACAAACACCTCTATTCGGTGTGTCCTCGATGCAGCTGATACTGCCTCTAGGGCAGTTAACACCAGCGTTTTACTACGCAGACACGCCTGGCTACGTATATCAGGATTCAAACCTGAGGTACAAAGTGCCATTCTTAATAAACCCTTTGATGAGCAACACCTATTTGGACCCGAAGTAGATGTATCACTAGAGAAAATGAAAAAGGATACAGACACCTCCAAATCTATGGGAGCCCTGCAGTCGCAGGCTCACAGAGGTTCATTTTGTCGCTCATCCTATCAAGGTGCCACCAGGGGATATACTTCAGACACAGCTTCTACCTCGTACAAATCCCCTACCCAGTCAACTTACAGCAAAGGCTACCAAAGGGGTGGTTACAGGGGTAACAATAACAAAGGCAGAGGCAAAAATAGCAACACACGCTCTGCCTCTACCCCTGCCCAATGACTCCCTCCCCCTTCCCCCGTCCCATTCCACTCCTGTCAGGGGAAGACTCCAACATTCTCCAGTATTAGGGGTGTCTTTCATAGATTCACATGCCTGAATCATTCCCTGTCGGAGTGGGAGTCCCACGGTATATATAAAAGCAATAAAAATGCCATAATACATATAGCAAATATCAGAAATACCCAACCAGGAAGTAAAGTAGCACCAGCTACAGTAGAAAAAACCTTCACAATCGTGACTATCCTAGTCATTATGTCTTAGTCCAAACTGCAGCCAATCAGGCGACAGCACCCACCAGAATGTTCTCCCCAGAGGCTCAGGCTCTCAGATTTTCTACTGCACGTCGTGTGAAGGGAGTCTCCCTGAGCTCTGCTCAGTTTTTCTTCTAGATAAGTTAGTTTCTTCAAGTTTTACAGATGTCTTCTTCAAAATCCCTGTTCAGGGCCTGTGATTCTTGTGGGAAGCAAAGATTATTCAAAGAAGATCCCCACAAAAAATGTTTATATTGCCTTTATCCTGACCATAAGGCAAAGGAGTGCAAGATCTGCCGGACCTTCCACCCTAAGACCATCAGGGATAGAGAAGGACGACTGCTGTTGTGGCTTAACAGACTCCAGGACAAGGAGGACCCTTTGTCTGAGGTAGGAAGCATTGCCTCTGGTTCTTCATTTCTTTCTACTAAGAGGAAGGCTGAAACTGAAGTTTCATCTCCCAAGGGCGAAGGTGGCGAAGAAGGCCCAATCCTCTCTGGATACTCCCGGCCTAGTGATTCAAAAAAGACTCTCCCACCTAGTAAGGTGGATAGTACGCCCTCTAAGAAGTCTGGGAAATCTGCAGTTCCAAAGAAATCTTCAAAATCTGTGCCTCCTCAGTTGCCACCTTTGACAATTTCAACGTCAAAAAAGGACTGTGTTTCCTCTCATGTGGCCACGTCTACCACCTGCACTATGACGTTCTCCTCTCCAAAGCCGACTCTTGTCATGTCTTCGGCCTCATCTCCTACGCTGGTTCATGTACAGATCAGGCCTATCTCGTCGTCGACAATTGTCCCGTCGACGACGGCTAAGGTACCGTCGACGAGTTCCTCGTCTACGATTATGATGTCGACGGTTGGCTCCCCGTCGAGGATGAAAATTGTACCGTCGACGAAGCTCTCGGCGACGACGTTACCGTTGACGATGAAATCCACGTTGACGACGAAGTCCACGTCGACGAAGCTACCGTCGACGACCTCGACGGTGTCCCCGTCGACGATGTTACCGTCGACGACCGAAATCCTCGTCGACGATGAAAACCACGTCAACGAAGTTACCGTCGACGACCTCGAAGACGGTCCCGTCGACGATGGTACCGTCGACGAGGCAACCAATTCAACAGCAAACGGAGATCTCATCGACGCCGCCTCTATCAAGCTGCACTACCTTACAAGTCTGGTCAGCACAGACATCAGGGATTCCGTTACCATCACCTGCAACTACAGCTACGCTGTTGAAGAAAAGGGCTACTACTGAGGCGATTTCTTCTACGCTAGTAGTGCCAGAGAAACTTTTGGATTCCGATGAGGAAAGATCCTATGAGGATGAAAACTTTGGAGCAGCCAGAAGTCTATCTGACCTCCGAATTAAGGTTCAAGATGATATGGAGGAAGAAATGGAGGAAACAGAGCCTACGTCACATGAGGACAGGCCTGCTCCCGGCATGCAGATGCCTGAGGAATTGTTTCGCAATCTACAGTATATGCTCAGTGACTATTATAGGCGTTTCCCACCTTCAGAGTCAGGTGAATCTCAGGTATCTACGCCAAGACCTAAAACAGCGACACTGCTTTCTAAGCAGACACAGCCAGTGGTTTCCGTGACGTTGGAGGAAGGACGTCCAGCATTATCTGCGTCGCAAGTCACAGCTCCTCAAACAGGAGAGGAAGAGTTCTCAGATCATGAGGAGCAAGAAGAAGGAGAATTGGACAATAGGTCAGAATCGTCGGAGTATGAAGATTATAATGCAAACACGCCCTCTCCGGCAGAACCTACTACATCTGAGTCACCACCTGTGGACATTGCCTCATTCCACAAGATCATGGATAGAGCAACAAAGAGGTTCATGATAACCATGGAGTCAAAACAAGAAGACTGCTTCTTGTATGATTTCAAATCTACACCACAAAAACATAGTTGGACCATACCAATCATAGAATTCATCTGGAAGGAAGGACTGAAGATCATGTCCAAGCCAAATTCTCTGCCAGCAGTGCTCCCGAGAGTAGATAAGAAATATAGGGCGCCGAATTCATCTCCAGCGTGCCTTATTGGACAAGCTAAAGCAGACTCTGTGGTAGCGCAGGCAGCGCAAAAGAGGTCTTCTAACCCAACATCTCAAGTCTCTGTTCCACCAGACCAGGACGGAAGACGCCTAGATTCTATCGGGAAGAAAGTTTCTACTATTGCAGCTACGACCATTAGGGCCGCAAACTCCCTAGCCATATTGGGGAGATACGATAGGCAGATGTGGTCGGACATCTCGCCGTATGTGGACAAACTTCCCAAGCCAGATCGAGCTGAAGCGAAGAAGATCCTTCAGGAAGGAGAGTGCGTCTCGTCTGAGATGATTGATGCTGCAGTGGACGTTGCTGCCACAGGATTTCGTCAGCTAGCGGGTGCAGCTGTTCTCAGGAGGCAAGGATGGTTGAAGGCAACATCCTTTCGGCAGGAGGTCCAAACAAGGATTATAGATATGGCATTTGATTGAGAATACTTATTTGGAAAGCATGTTGACGATGCTCTTGAGGCCATCAAAAAGGATACTGAGACAGCACGTTTGCTGGGTACTCTACAGTACCGGAAGTCTTCCTTTCGTGGAGCAAGAGGAAGAGGGAATTTCTCTAATAGAAGAGGCTATAACCAACAGCGCTCCTATACTTCCGCCCAGGGAAACCAAAGATTCCAGCCATATCGACAACAGACTTACGGACAGAGAAAAGGAAATTTCTCTCAGCCTCGAGGAAAATCTAACTATCGAGGAAAAGACAATAAGAAGTGAGGAACGCATCCTGCCACCACTTTGTCCCAACCCGAACCAAATTGGAGGAAAAATATCCCCAAATTACTTAAATCGGTCCAAAATTACCACAGACAAATGGGTTCTGGATGTGGTAGCCAGAGGTCACATTTTGGAATTCGTAAAAACGCCCCCGAATTGCCCCCCAAGAGGACCGCCTCCAGCGCACCTCAAGGAGCGGTTTGCCCAGATCAACACTATGATTCAGAAGGGGGCAATAGAAAGGGTACCTCATCATCAGAAAGGAAAAGGCTTCTACTAAAGATTTTTCCTTATTCGCAAGAAGTCGGGGGAATGGCGTCCCATCCTCGACCTGCGTGCCCTAAACAAATTCCTCAAAAAGCTATCATTCAGGATGCTGACACTTCAAGAAATCCTCCAATTTCTTTCGGCGGGAGAGTATATGGCAACACTCGACCTTCAGGATGCATACTTCCACGTACCAATTTTTCCCAGGCACCGGAAGTTTCTAAGGTTCAGAGTGGCTGGCAGGGACTTCCAGTTCAAAGTTCTTCCATTTGGACTGCGCTCAGCCCCCAGAGTGTTTACGAAGATACTAGCCCCGGTGGCAGCCCATCTTCGGTTGCAATCAATACAGATATATCCATATCTAGACGATTGCCTTATCAAGGCCAGTTATTTCTACATGGTGCAAGCTCACTTTCAAACAACTCTGTCACTGATGCAAAGCCTGGGTTTCTCAGTGAACTTCGAGAAATCGCACCTCACGCCAGCAAGGAGAAAGACTTTCTTGGGAGCGACCCTGGACACCAACCTCGCCCAAGTATTTATCTCAAAGGAAAGACAGGAAAAGATACAACGGTTGGCTGCAGCACTGTTATTAAAAAGGTGCATTTCAGTGCGCATGTTCAAGTCCTTCATCGGGATGATTTCTTCCTGTATTCTTCTCACCCCCAACTGTCGTCTTCGGATGAGGCCCTTGCAAGAGGAGCTCAGTCGCCAGTGGATTCAGGTATCGGGGTCCTTCGAGGATATCATCCAAATAACGCCTCGAATGCGAGAAGCGATACAATGGTGGAGTCAAGGATCCAACATACAAGTGGGATGCTCTTTCCTCACGGAAGTGCCCAGGTTCATAGTAACGACGGACGCTTCGATGACAGGCTGGGGTGCACTCCTCCAAGGCATGACGGTCAGCGGAAAATGGAACAAGATCCAAATGAGATAGCACATAAACAGGCTAGAATTGCACGCCATCTTTCTATCACTGAAGTCCTTTCAGGCGACCCTAGAAGGGGCCACAGTTTTGATTCGGACAGACAACACCACCTGCATGCATTATCTAAACAAGCAGGGAGGCACGAGATCAGCCCGGTTGTCGCAGCAAGCACAAGAGATTTGGAGTTGGGCCCTGACTCACAATATCCATCTGTCAGCGGTCCATGTCCCGGGAATCGCAAATGTGTTAGCGGACTCTCTCAGTAGGTCCACGGGCTGCACTCACGAGTGGGAATTACATCTACCATCTCTAAACCGCATCTTTCAGATATGGGGGCATCCGGATCTGGACTTGTTTGCGACACACCAGAACCGGAAATGCCCATTCTTTGCAAGTTGGGTTCCCCACAAGGACTCGTGCGGGGATGCCCTTTCGCTGATCTGGAATCAAATATTCGCATACGCTTTTCCACCGATACCTCTGATCCCGAAAGTCATCAAGAAGATGAAGAAGCAGCCATGCCGGTTGATACTGATTGCTCCACGATGGCCCCGGCAATACTGGTTCACCGAGCTACTCCTTCTCTCGGAATGCAACCCTATCCAACTTCCTCGCATTCCGAATCTTCTCTCCACCCAGCAGGGCAGGGTGTACCATACGGAACCGAACTCGCTGAAATTGTCAGCTTGGCTCCTCAGCACATGGAATTTGCACACTTAAACATTCCACAGGATTGCCAGGAGGTACTGGCGAAGGCCAGAGCTCCATCCACAATCAAGACCTACAAACTTAAGTGGAGGCGTTTCTGTGCATGGTGCCAATCTAATGGTCTTCATCCCATTCATGCCAAACCAGAGCAAATCCTTCCTTTCTTTTTGCATTTGGCCAGATTGGGTTTGGCACATTCTACTCTTAAAGTCTTCCTGGCTGCCATTTCTAGATTTCGTCAAGATGGATCAAATTCTTTGTTTTCTGTGCGGATCATACAACAATTTTTTAAAGGATTGTTTCGTATGTTTCTGCCTGTACGGAAACCTCCTCCTGCATGGCATCTGAATGTCGTACTAACTCAGCTCATGCGTCACCCTTTCGAGCCGATCCATAAGGTGGACCTAAAATTTTTGACATGGAAAGTATCATTGTTACTAGCCTTAACATCTGCTAGAAGGGTTAGCGATATTCAGGCATTTACATCTAAAGCGCCTTTCATCCAATTCACCACGGACTCAGTAGTGCTGCGTACTAATCCAACGTACATGCCAAAAGTGCCTTTGGATTTTCATCTGAATGAGCCGGTTGTCCTAAAGACATTCTTTCCAACCCCACAGTCTCCAGCTGAAAGAGCACTACATTCGTTAGACATTAGAAGATGTCTTAAGTTTTACTTATCAAGAACCTCTGCCATCCGCAAGACAGACCAACTGTTCGTGGCTTATGGGCGGCAGCGCCAGGGCTGTGCAGTTTCAAAACAGACCATTGCTAGATGGGTCTCCTCTACGATTGGACTTTGTCATCAGCAGGCCGGTAGACCCTTACAGGCCTTGCCAAGAGCACATTCTACAAGGGCGGTTAGCTCTTCCACTGCCCTTTTCTTGTGTGCCTCTTCGACAGATCTGCAGAGCTGCTACATGGTCTAGCAGACACACCTTTACTAGGCACTACTGTCTAGATTCAGCAGACGACGCAGATGCTTCGGTTGGAAGAGCAGTGCTGCGCAATCTTTTCAATTAAGGTGAGCCTCTGTTCCAGCTCCTCCTCTATGCTCTTTAGACGTTATTCAGATGTTGATGATTATTATCATTCTTTTATACTGTTATTTATGTATGTATATGTGTATATATATATGTGGATGTATATATAATTTTGATACTCTGACGTCTATGAGCATTATGTTCGGAGTACTGCTTACTATTTTGATTCAGGCATGTGAATCTATGAAAGACACCCCTAATACTGGAGAAGAACAATAGTTACTTACCTGTAAACAGGTGGTTCTCCAGTATTGGTGTCTTTCATAGATTCACATGCAACCCGCCCGCCTCCCCTCAGAGACTCACTCAGGCATTATGGGGTTTCACTCCTGTGCGAGAAAATCTGAGAGCCTGAGCCTCTGGGGAGAACATTCTGGTGGGTGCTGTTCCTGATTGGCTGCAGTTTGGACTAAGACATAATGACTAGGATAGTCACGATTGTGAAGGTTTTTTCTACTGTAGCTGGTGCTACTTTACTTCCTGGTTGGGTATTTCTGATATTTGCTATATGTATTATGGCATTTTTATTGCTTTTATATATACCGTGGGACTCCCACTCCGACGACGGGGAATGATTCAGGCATGTGAATCTATGCAAGACACCAATACTGGAGAACCACCTGTTTACAGGTAAGTAACTATTGTTCATACCTGCCAGCATGGGAAAACATCACATCAGACAGGTGGGTGCTCCAAATAATTCAATCAGGTTATTGTCTGGAACTAACATTTACCCCCAAACATACCACCCAAGCAGCGTCCAATGTCACAGGAACATTTAACATTGCTCAGACAGGAGGTAATAGCCCTCCTGCCGACAAATGCAATAGAAATAGTTCCAGACCATCAGAAAAACAAAGGATATATTCCCATATTTCCTAATACCAAAGAAGGACGGATCTCTAAGACCCATCCTAGACTTCAGACCTCTAAACATTTACATACAGTCGGATCATTTTCATATGGTCACACTCCAACAAGTCCTCCCATTGCTGGTACTAAACGACTTCCTTGTCAGTCTAGATCTCAAGGACGCCTACTTCCATATTCCCATTCACGCAGCGCACAGAAAATATCTCAGATTTGTGCTAGACGGGCAACACTACCAATTCAAAGTGCTCCCATTCGGAGTCACAACAGCGCCAAGGGTGTTTACCAAATGCCTAGCAGCACACTTGAGAAGACAACATATTCATGTCTTCCCATATCTGGACGACTGGCTCATAAAAGCCAGCTCATACAGCCATTGTGTGCAACACACTCACGCTACTATTCAACTGCTTCACGATTCACTGTAAATCACGTCAAATCGCATCTGCAACCCATGCACATACAACAGTATCTCGGCGCTACAATAAACACCCAACTAACACTAGCTTATCCCTCTCCAGCCAGGATAACAAGTGTACAAACTCTCCTAACAAAATTCAAACCGCAACAGTCGCTACCAGCTCGAGTGTTCATGCAGCTCATAGGGATGATGGCATCTTGCATATTTGTAGTACCTCACGCAAGACTGCAAATGCGTCCTCTTCAAGAGTGCCTAGCACGCCAATGGAACCAGGCTCAAGGTCAATTAACAGACCTAGTGTTGGTAGACGGTCGGACTCATCGTTCTCTGCAATGGTGGAACACCAAAAACCTTTACAAAGGGCGACTGTTTCTAGAGCCAGTTCCTCAAATAGTCATGACAGAGGACACATCGCTCTCCGGCTGGGGAGCCCATCTACTGTATCACACCATGCAAGGCAGATGGACACCGCAACAAAAGCTACTCTACATCAACCACTTAAAGTTGCTAGCTGTGTTTCTAGCTCTGAAAGCATTTCAAACTCAAGTGTCAGGCAAAGCTGTCTTACTCCGCACAGACAATATGACAGCTATGTTCTAGATCAACAAACAAGGGGGGACACACTCTCTGCAGCTCTCTCAGTTAGCACAGCAGATATGGAGATGGACTATACTGCTAAAGATCTTCCTCTTAGCCCAACACGTCCCAGGAGTACAAAACACTATCGCAGATCTGCTAACTCAACAAACACAGCAGATCCACAAGTGGGAACTTCATCCGCAAGTTCTTCATTCGTTCTTCCAAATGTGGGGACAACCTCAGATAGACCTCTTTGCCACCCATGAAAACGCAAAATGCCCAAGCTTTGCCGCCAGATACCCACACCCATTGTCCAAAGGCAATGCGATATGCATGAACTGGTCAAAACTATTTGCGTACGCTTTTCCTCCTCTCCCACTACTTCCGTTAGTGGTACGCAAACTACAACAACATTCCCTGACGCTCATTCTAGTCGCTCCAACTTGGGCCAGACAACCGTGGTACCCCACACTGTTGCAAATGTCTGTAGTACCACACCAAAAACAAAACCTATCTCCATGCCTATTAACACAGAACCATGGAGAGATCAGACACCCAGACCCAGCTCAGCTCAACCTAGCGATCTGGCTCCTGAGGTTATAGAGTTTGGTTACCTCAACCTTCCTCCAGAATGCATGAACATCATCAAAGAAGTTAGACGTCCCACTACTAGAGCATGTTATGCTGCTAAGTGGAAATGCTTTGTCATATACTGCCAAAACAACCAAATAAATCCCTTAGACATGTTTATTCAACACATCATAGGATATCTATTACACCTTCAAAAGTATAATTTAGCCTATACGTCTATCAGAATACACCTTGCCGCCATTGCAGCCTACTTACAAAATAGACAACATCTATCTCTTTTTAGAGTACCAGCTATGAAAGGTTTCATGGAAGGAATCAAAAGAATAATTCCTCCCAGAACGCCACCGGCACCAGAGTGGAACCTGAACATTGTTCTTACAAGGTTAATGGGTCCTCCCTTCAAACCATTACATAAATGTGAATTGCAATTCCTAACCTCGAAAGTAGCTTTTCTAGTAGCAATTACTTCCCTCAGAAGGGTTAGTGAAATACAAGCATTTACCATTCAAGAACCCTTTTTGCAAATGCATCATAACAAAGTGGTTCTCTTCCAGGGGATCCTCATCAATAGTCATAAGCATTAGAATATTCCCGCCCATGCGCGGGACCCCGGAAACACTATTATATGTATATATATATATATATATATATATATATATATATATATATATATATATATATATATATATATATATAATTCACTGAAAAAACCATAGGTTATAGACCATATATAGTTAGGAATTCGCATTTACAAAACATTATTTTACTCGCACAAAACCATTGAAATTCCATATATAGTTAGTTGCACTAACTATATATCGCGCACCCGCAATCCACTGCTGATGATGTCACATATTACATCATTCATGACATGGTCAGTGACATCACTGATGACATCACTGATGACATCTCAAATGACATCACTGATGACAACATCCAGTGACTGTATGTTTCTGTAAAGTTAAAATATGTCTTACATATTGAAGAATGAGTGGATGTATAAGTATCTGGATGAAGGATTTAGTAGGTGCATGACTGACTGTATGAGTGAGTGATTAAATGTGTCTCACTGAGTGCATGGGTTAGTGACTAAACTGTCTTAATTTGTGCATCATTATGTCTGTTGTTCTGTAAACTGTTGCATGTGTTGATAAGTAGCTATATGAGTAACTATATGGGTTATTGATTGGTTGCCCAAGTATTTGTATGGGAGACTGAGTGTGTGTGTGGGTGGCTGGGAGGTGTATGACTCTGTGCATAGATGTGTGAGCAGTTGATTCACTAGATGTATGGTTTCAAAAGTGCATGTGGAAACAGCTGTATGGGCGGTTGACTGTGCATGAGTGTATTGGTGAGTGAATGGATATCTCAGTGCTACATGTCAAAGTAAGTACATATGTAAAACACAGTACATGTGGGAGTTGACATATATAAATAACTGTGCATAAGAGCCAGTGAATGTGTGAGTGGCTGTATGGATCATTGTGAACTTGTATCAGGGATTGTATAAGAGAGTAAATATGTGTTAGTATATGTTTGAATAAGTAAAGTTTGTATAACTTTATAGTTGAGGAAATGGAGGTGTGATTGATTCTTTGCATGACTGACTAGGTGTGTGAGTAACTCCATGGATGAGTGACAGTCTGTGAGTGTCTGTTTACACTGATTGTATCTAAGGTTATATTAGAGTCTGAAGAGGTTCATCGTATTATCACATGAATGATATCATCAGTGATGTGATCAGTAATGTCAAATGAGATGTCATCAGTGATGTCATCAGTGATGTCATTTGAGATGTCATCAGTGATGTCATTTGAGATGTCATCAGTGATGTCATCAGTGATGTCACTGACCATGTCATGAATGATGTAATATGTGACATCATCAGCAGTGGATTGCGGGTGCGCGATATATAGTTAGTGCAACTAACTATATATGGAATTTCAATGGTTTTGTGTGAGTAAAATAAGGTTTTGTAAATGCGAATTCCTAACTATATATGGTCTATAACCTATGGTTTTTTCAGTGAATTTTCAAGGTTTTGTAAATGCTAATTCCTAACTATATATGGTCTATAGCCCATGGTTTTTTCAGTGAATATATATATATATATATACATACATATATAAACATATATCATCTGTATATCTATATAAATACAAACATAAATGCATGCATACATATACTTATATGCATACAGATGCATGTTATTTACATGAAAGTTGAAAAAACGCTAATAAAAGCAAAGCTAAAAAGCCACCTCATTACAAACAGAATGGCTTTAACTTAAACGAGGGCGAGATCTATTGCATTTTCAATGCTTGTTTACTTTGGTTCCATCAAGAAGGCATTCAGATGTGTCACACATTTGCCATAAATTCTGAATGTTAGCACTCTAGTTGCACATTAGATCACTGTAGTAAAGCTACTGCTCACCAGGGACGTCTGCTGCTGGTATTCAAAGTGCATGTTTCAGTCTGCATGTCAGAATTTTTTTAATGAAATAGAAGAGGATTTGAGAAGTCACTCAAAATGATCCCTAATTTTTCTTTCTGAAGCACTAATCATACTTTCTATGGCAAAATTAACCCCCTCATGTTGTTCCTTTTTAAATTGAGTGTTTTCAGACTTACCACTTCATTCCAATCAAGATGGCTTCTGGTGTGCCATACTTTTGTAATAAGTAGGACTGTTAGCGCTCTAGTTGTTCTTTAGAACACTCTGGGACATTCTGTCATTGGGCTACATCTGGGTGATATTTGGGCTACATTTGGGCTCTTTTGTCTCTGGTGGCCATTTTGGGAGACTGCATGTCAGAATGTTTTAATGAAATAGAAAAGGATTTGAGAAGTCACTCAAAATGTGCCCTAATTTTTCATTCTGCAGCACTAATCATACTTTCTATGGCAAAATATACCCCCTCATGTTGTTTCTTTTTAAATTAAATGTTTTAAGAGTTACCACTTTATTCCAATCAAGATGGCTTCAGGTGTGCCATACCTTTGTAATAAGTAGGACTGTTAGCGCTCTAGTTGTTCTTTAGAACACTCTAGGAGGCTGCAGTAGAACACAAAGGAATCAACTGACAGTCTCTGTCCTTGTTGGATGTACATGTTTTACTGAGAATGTCAGACTTCATTTTCACATGACTGAGAAAGATAATGTGAATTTACAGAAAATATGCTTTCAGTTTAGCTTATAGATCCCCTTCCAAACCACTGTGGGAAAATCATGAGATATTAGTTTTCTTTCAAACAATATTCATGATATCACAGCAGAAGGTTTTTTCACATGGTAAAATCACCTTAGAACCCACCACAATTCCTAAAACGAGTATGGTACCATCAACAAATGATTTATAATGTAACTAAAGTCCTAAAACCCTCTATTAACTACAATGCTTTTTAATGAGGTGCTATCATGTATATTGGTCCCAAGATGGCTGCCAACACTTCTTGGATGAAGTGCTGACAGCCAATCAGATCAGATGTGTGGTTAGGCTCCGCCCAGATATATATCTTTTTTTGAACCTAAATTACTCAAAATCCACTGGAGCACATATATTGAGACCTAGCAAAGGCACATCGGGCTAACAGTCCCTACAATTTTGCCAAGTTTCGTGCAAATCCATTCAGCCGTTCGTGCTAAAAGTGAGGCCAACCGCCCTATGGAAATTAACATGGGAAAAACGCGTTTTGGGACCCCCCTTTTTTCTCGGCCCCCCCTTGATGAAACCCCCCCAAATTGTCAGGGGCTGCTCAGAAACAAAATGTTCCATTTTCCTGAAAATTTCAGCCAATTCCGTCGACAAACGCCAAAGTTATTAGACATAGAATTTTCAAAAATCCCATAGAGAAAAAATCCTAACTATATATACCTACTGGCGACTGCCAGTAGGTAATATATATATATATATATATATATATATATATATATATATATATATATATATATATATATATATATATATATATATATATATTCACTGAAAAAACCATAGGTTTTAGGCCATATATAGTTAGGGATTAGCATTTACAAAACCTTAATTTACTCGCACAAAACCATAGAAATTCGCATATATAGTTAGATGCAATAACTATATATCGCGCACCCGCAACCCACTGCTGATGATGTCACATATTACATCATTCATGACATGGTCAGTGACATCACTGATGGCATCACTGATGACATCTCAAATGACATCACTGATGACATCACTGATGACAACATCCAGTGACTGTATCTTTCTGTAAAATTAAAATATGTCTTACATATTGAAGAATGAGTGGATGTATAAGTGTCTGGATGAAGGATTTAGTAGGTGCGTGACTGACTGAGTGAGTGAATAAATGTGTCTTACTGATTGCATGGATTAGTGACTAAACTGTCTGAAAGTGTGCATCAATATGTCTGTTGTTGTGCAAACTGCTGCATGGTTTGATCAGTAGCTATATGAGTGGCTATATGGGTTATTGATTGGTTGCCCAAGTATTTGTATGGAAGACTGAGTGTGTGTGTGGCTGGCTGGGAGGTGTGTGACTCTGTGCACATCAATGTGTACTTGTATCAGTAATTGTATAAGAGAGTAAGTATGTGTTAGTATATGTTTGAATAAATAAGGTGTTCTGTGTTTAACTGTATAGATGAGGAAATCGAAGTGTGATTGATTATTTACAGGACTGACTAGGTGTGTGACTAACTCTATGGATGAGTGGCAGTGTTTGAGTGTCTGCATAGGTGTATGAGTGCATATGATAGTGTTGTAATAATGAGTGACTGTATGTATGAGTGATTGTATGGGTGAATGAGTGAATGTGTGTGTAGACGTAGGAATCAGTGAGTGCGTATGTAGTAACTGGTATTGGTGTGTCAATGGTTCAAAAAATAAAACTCTGTATTTAACACTGGGTGTAACAGAGGTTATTTTAGAGTGTGAGGAGGTGCATTGTATTATCACATCAATTATATCATCAGTGACGTGATTATTGATGTCAAATGAGATGTCATCAGTGATGTGATCAGTGATGTCAATTGAGATGTCATCAGTGATGTCATCAGTGATGTCATTTGAGATATCATCAGTGATGTCATCAGTGATGTCATTTGAGATGTCATCAGTGATGTCACTGACCATGTCATGAATGATGTAATATGTGACATCATCAGCAGTGGGTTGCGGGTGCGCGATATATAGTTATTGCATCTAACTATATATGCGAATTTCTATGGTTTTGTGCGAGTAAATTAAGGTTTTGTAAATGCTAATCCCTAACTATATATGGCCTAAAACCTATGGTTTTTTCAGTGAATTTTCAAGGTTTTGTAAATGCTAATTCCTAACTATATATGGGCTAAAACCTATGGTTTTTTCAGTGAATTTCAATGGTTTTTTAATAGCAAATATCAAAAGCTGTCAAATGTCACGTACGTGATAGGTAAAAACATTTTCGTGTTTATGCACGCTGATGTGCTTTGAACGCTGCCCCCCCCTCTTTTCTCTTAGTAGTACTCTCTCTTTGCAGATAGTGAAGGGTAGTTAACGCAGGCCTTTGCCCCCGTTGTAATCCGTCGTGCCTGCTTGTCTCTCCATTTGATTGATTGTTATCCAAGCATTTACTGTTTTAGAATTGATTCTCTTTGGTTCATTCTCTATTTACAAACAAGCACAGAGTCGCAATACTCTGTTTAGTCTTTGCAGATAGTGAAAAATTGTGTAAAAAAACAAAAGTAATCGAGCAAAATCAGTAGGCCACTAATGGGATCTCTTTTTGACCTCGCTAAAATAGAAACATTAGGAACAACCCTTCATGAGAAATACGAAACTAGTGAGATGAACTGAGCTCCACACCATGATGGCTGCAAGACAGCTCGGTTCCGCCACCCACCCCGCCCAAAATAACGATAAACTCTATGCAAATATTATAAATATATACAACACACCAGCAAAGTAACAGGGTAAAACATTTTATTAAATAACTATTTACATAACTATTTTATACTTTTTGTTGCCTGATCCGGCTAGCTCAATCGATCGAGCATGAAACTCATGCACTCTGATAGCAAGCGTTGCTGCTGATGCTATGCAGACAAAAACTGGTTTTCAGTTTGTACATTCTTCAAGATTTTTCCATCCAAGGCTGGTTGAGAGTTTGTAGAACGATGGCTTCAGATTTTCAACATACGGTGTGGTGGCGCGGACTGGGAGGGGGCGCTTGGCTCCTGCCCCCTTCCCAAGTCGTGTTGCCCTGGTGTGGCCTAAGATCGCCCCCGACATAGGCGGCCGGCTCCCGGGGTCCGGCGGAACTTTTTGCCTTTTGATGACTCTTCCATTCTGGACCTTGTCCCACAATCCGTTTGACCTGAAGACACGCTGTAGTGGGGCGCCCCTTTACCGTTTCAGTTGCCATTCCGCCCGCTTTTGCTACACTGTGCCTCTTCCGCCATTCAGCTGTTTACCGCCCGCTCTTGCGACTACAGCGTCTCGCTCACCATGTAGTTGAGTTGGTCCCGCTCTTGCGATGCAGCGATAGGCGGCTGCCGCAGGACTCTCAAAATGGCGGCCGGCTCTTCAGATTTGGGCGTGGTCCACTAAAATGGCCCTGGGACACCTTGGAACTCTGACGCTTGTCTGCTAGGGCTTGGGCCCCATTCTCGAAAGCGTCCACTGAGCCTTGAAGATTCTACAAAAGTCTTGGGGGCCCCCGACTCCCGCAGGCTTCTGGTGGGGAGCTGCTGCCATGATTGCTCGTGGAATGGCCACGACTGAGCTACGAGATGGTGGTGCTCTCATGCTGTGCATAATAGCAATTATAACAGTTACAACATGCTGACGCCAGCTTCAGTCTGAAACATTCAGAAACACTGTAGACTACCAATTCGATCAGTTCCGGTAGCGCTCCAACGTGACCCGGTAGGGAAGAACTTGCCCTCCCCTCTTTGACTGATGGTTCTTGTTGCCTGTCCCTTCTGTTGTCATTTAACAGAACTTTTTAGACTGCTGAAAGGGGTTGTGTTCCGACCGCTGGTTGGTGGAGACATTTTGACTATATTCTGGACCTACGTTGTCGCGTAATGCGTTATATGACACGCCGCGTTGGCGCACCCGGAAGTGCTCCGGTGCGCGAAGCGCAGCTTCCCGGAAGCGATCCAGGGCGTGGCGCGCAGCGCGTAACGTAAGCATAACAGGTCATGTGACTTGTTAATAAAACTTTTCATTGGTTCATTTTACTCTTGTTATTCTAATGATGAAAGGCTTGGTCATATGACCTAAAAATTACGCTTTTTATTGCTTTCGAACATTATTTTTTCTTAAACATATATGTTATAATGTTCCAGGCTAATGTACTTTCCCGGAAAATTTACAACTGTCCTGCAAGTAAAATATATTCCTTTTTCTAGCAAAAGGGCGTTTCTTCGTCCCATGACGGAGCCGTTGAGCAAAAGATGCTCGGCCTGCTGTCTTAGTCGCCGATACGCCTGAATATCAGATTCCTATCGATCACTTTATGTTGCAGGAGTAGAAAACACAACAGCCCTTGACCATTTATCTTTACTGCGTTCCTGCGTATTATACCTTTTATCCGTCATGTAATTGGACTGCTTTATTTCACTTGCCTTTTACTGATTCGAAAACAGTGACTAAAATTAAAAACTTTACCAATGTAAATACTACCATGTTTTGTTTTAAAAACCTTTATTGAGAAAATGTCAGTATACAAATACGGGCCTATAACCACGTGGGCCGGCCACGGAGCAAACTGGAATCGTATATGATGAGGAGACATTTACACTGTAGAGGAACGTAACGAGCGGGCCATTAGGTTGCAAGAACTAAGGTGTCTAACAGTTGCGGAATCGGTGGACGTACATTTTGTAATTAAAATACGACAGGGCCACTTACAATAAAATTTTCTAGATATACATTTGCGGGCAAGTACCATGGGTGACGTTAATTCGAACTTTCAATAGTACAGTAATCAATAACACATCAGAACTTAATATCAATAAGGATGTCGAAATATTCAATCAATTCTCGTCCCCGCCCGCCATGTGCTTCAAAACTGCATACGTATCTCGTGATATCAAGGTTGAGCAACCAGTACACAACAAGGAGTTACGAGTCCCATTTATACCGGCGCCATTTTGGGCGAGGCCGGGCAGGTCCAGGATATAGTCAAAATGTCTCCACCAACCAGCGGTCGGACCAGAACCCCTTTCGGCAGTCAAAAAAGGTTCAGTTAAATGACAACAGAAGAGATAGGCAACAAGAACCATCAGTCAAAAGAGGGGAGGGCAAGATCTGAAGCCATTGTTCTACAAACTCTCAACCAGCCTTGGATGGAAAAATCCTGAAGAATGTACAAACTGAAAACCAGTTTTTGTCTGTATAGCATCAGCAGCAACGCTTGAGTCAGCTTTGTGTGAAGCCAACATTTTGATTCAATCAATAGCGTCCCCCTGCACACATTCAGAGACCTGGTTGTGTCTTCAGGTCAAACGGATTGTGAGACAAGATGCAGAAAGGAAAAGTAAAAAAGTTCCGCCGGACCCCGGGAGCTGGCCGCCTATGTCATGGGCGATCTTTGGCCACACCAGGGCAATAGTGAAGCTGCAGCAGGTGCAAATAATCTTCAGACAGTGTTACAAGCGCTGCTCAGAACTCTCAACTATGACACCACCTCCGTGCCATCCGGATCTTGGCGCCTTGTGCTGGTTCCGGCCTATTCACACATCGGTCCGCTACTGACACCACCTCATAGGCCAACGGGGCACCCCACGCCGACTTTCGGCGCAGCATTGTAGGATGGCCACACCAGTGCGGCAACTTGCTAGACACCACCTCGGTGCCATCCAGATCTCGGCGCGTTGTGCTGCCTTCGGCCTACTGTAGCCGCAAGTGCGGACGCAACTCAGCTGGATAGCGAGTGAAAGACCAAGGGGCGCCCCACTGCAGCCGAGGAGCCTCCATCTTGGGGGCGACGCACAGCATCACATTGCTTTCCAATGCAGTCAGATCCTCAAACAGCCCCCACTGACTGACGCGACCTCACAGGCCAACGGGGCGCCCCACGCCGACTTTCGGCGCAGCATTGTAGGATGGCCACACCAGTGCGGCAACTTGCTGAACACCACCTCGGTGCCATCCGGATCTTGGCGCGTTGTGCTGCCTTCGGCCTATTCGCACATGGGTCCGCTACTGATGCCGCCTCACGTGCCAACGGATTTTCTACGCTTTTTATAGCAGCGCGTAACGTAAGCATAACAAGTCATGTGACTTGTTTATAAAACTTTTCATTGGTTCATTTTACTTTTGGTTTCCTAATGATGGAAGACTTGATCTTATGACCTAAAAATAACACTTTTCATTGGATTAAAACATTTTTTTTTTTCCCAAACGATGAAAGCCCCACCTTGTTTCTGGATGTTTCAGACTGAAGCTGGCGTCAGCATGAGAGCACCACCATCTCGTGGCTCCGTCGTGGTCATTCCGCGAGCAATCATGGCAGCCGCTCCCCACCGGAAGCCTGCAGGAGTCGGGGGGCCCCCAAGACTTTTGTAAAATCTTCAAGGCTCAGGGGACATCCGAGTTCCAAGGTGTCCCAGGGCCATTTTAGTTGACCAGGCCCAAATCCGAAGAGCCGTCCGCCATTTTAAGAGTCCTGTGGCAGCCGCCTATCGCTGCACCGCAAGAGTGGGCGCAACTCAACTACATGGTGAGCGAGACGCTGTAGCCGCAAGAGCGGGCGATAAACAGCTGAATGGAGGATGAGGCACAGTGTAGCAAAAGCGGGCGGAATGGCAACTGAAACGGTAAAGGGGCGCCCCAGTACAGCAGACGAGCCTCCACCTGGGGAGGCCCGTTCACGCCACCCCCCCCTCCCCCGGGGCGCCCCACGCCGTTTTTCGGAGCAGCATTGTAGGATGCCAAAACCAGTGCGGCAACTTACTGGACAACACCTGGGTGCCATCCACATCTCAGCGCGTTCTGCTGCCTTGGGACTATTCGCACAACAGACCGCTACTGACGAGGCCTCCCCCCGCACCCCCCGGGACGCCCCACGCCGTTTTTCGGAGCTGCATTGTAGGATACCAAAAACCAGTGCGGCACCCAGGTAACATCACCTGGGTGCCGTTCAGAACTCAGCACGTTGTGCTGCCTTGGGACTATTCGCACAAAACACAGCTACTGACCATTGTTGCTTCTTTTTTAAAAAAATGTTTAAATGTATTTACTGTTTTTGTTGCGTTGTATATATTTATAAGTTATTAAAGTGTTATAATCCTACTACTTTGTTGGAGTGCTATATATTTTTAATGTGACACATAATTGTAAAAACTTTGATGTACAAAGAGGCATCCCTGGAATCTTCCGCTTCAGGCTCGGACCCACACACCCTCACAGTGAGAATCCCCTCCCCAAGCACAATACAGGATGGTTATCAGATAGTAGGAACGCGTGTGGTGTGACGGATCTCATCGGGTGGGGGCCTTGATCTACTGTAACTCCTTTGAAGAGGGGTGATTCTCTACAGCTGGGGCCATAAACTACATCTGCAGGGCTAGGTGATAGCCTGGGACCGGCCTGGACAATCGGACACAGAGGAAGAGGAGTGTCAGAGGGTGCGGTAGTGAATAGGGTGAAAGGGAGGTGTCAGGCGGGCACAGGGTGTGATTCTCAGAGAACAGCGCAGATGGGAGGAGGTTTCTGGCCCATGCATGAGAGAGAGAGCGGGGGTGACCAGTGTGTGGGGGAGATGCTTGCGAGGGTTGGGAGCCATGCTGAGGATCGGCGGCGTGCAGAGAGTGGGTCTGGTCAAGGCATCTAAAATGGCTGCCGTGCTCAACAAAAGTGTGGCATTGCAAAAAAGGCAAGATGGCGCAGACAATGTTTATCAATAAGGATTAATTTATAACAATTATTTTTAACAAAATATTTACTCGCAGTGACAAAATGGCGGACAACAGTTCCTGATTTCCATCGAATCGAACGTTAACAGACGTCACGCAGCAAAAAAAAAAAACGCTCACGCACAGCCGCTGGAAGACATGTATCAACATATATGAGCCTCTCCAGCCACCCTCAGAAAACATAAGGGGTCAGGATACGTCTCCCGTACCCCCTTATACCTAGTAATTTAATTAAATCGAAACACAAAATGGCAAATTCACGTTTCGCTACCAGTTTGCGACCCGGTTCGCGAACCGAGAAGCGCTTCTACCGCGAAAAATCAAATTTTTATTATTTGGCCCACGGGACCCTTAAATAACCCCAACATCATTCCTAGGGGGTCAAGAGGGATCTACCTTGCCCCCTTTCATTAAATTCCCCCTTCGTTTTTCTCCTCCTCTTGTCTCTCGATCCTACCGAGAGACAAGATGGCGGCCGCACCGGACTGTTTAGAATGTTGACAGACACCGGAGAGCCAATCAGCTTCGCTACGCAAAGCTCCGTTACGCGAAAAGTATGCGATCTGGTGCGCTATCTGGGACGCTGTCACAGATATATTTGTTTTTTTAAACGTTAATTTCTCAAAATCCACTGGAGCACATATATTGAGACCCAGCAAAGGCACATCGGGCTAACAGTCCCTATAATTTTGCCAAGTTTCGTGTAAATCCATTCAGCCGTTCGAGCTAAAAGTGAGGCCAAAGGCCCTATGGAAAAATGAATGGGAAAAACGCGTTTTGGGACCCCCCTTTTTTCTCGCCCCCCCCTTGACGGAACCCCCCCAAATTTTCAGGGGCTGCTCAGAAACAAAATGTGCCATTTTCCTGAAAATTTCAGCCGATTCCGTCCACAAACGCCAAAGTTATTAGACATAGAATTTTCAAAAGTTCCATAGAGAAAAAATCCTAACTATATATACCTACTGGCTATCGCCAGTAGGTAATATATATATATATATATATATATATATATGCAATTGCAGCCTAATAAACACCAGAGCTGAATCATGCTGTAAGGAATTTCCACCATACGTGAAAAACATGCATTAGAAACAGGAAACACAACAACAAAAATTGTTTAGAAACTGTTTTAATGCTCAGCAAACAGTAGAAATTCTCATAAATAACTGAAAGCATAGGAAGCTCCCAGGCTGCATTGCAAATACCCAGTCTAAAAAGACTGAAAAGCTAACCTGTAGCTGCATAGCAATAAACGGACACCGTGCCTTTAAGGCAGTCCTGACCCCCAGCTTCCCATCATGCCTCAGGGATGACAGTTAGGTCAGTTGTTCATTCCGGCTCCTTCAGGAAGGATCCTGGCAACACAGCTCTACTCTTTTCTTATTATTGTCAGAAAATCTCTTCACTTTTCACAACTTTTATTCCTTACTTCGACGTTTTTCATCTTTTGAAGTAAGAGGCTGTCTTTTTCTGACAGGTTTAGGCATTTTTAACAACTTAAAATGCCATCTTTCATGATCCTAAGACCTGCCCTCACTGCCAGAACCTGTCCAGAAGAGCCTTAAAGGACAGGGAAATAATTTGCCTGTATTGCCTGGCAGATAACAGTGTATATAACAAGGACCCCCTGAATCCAAAATTCCTTCAATTCCTAAGTCAGGGACAAACATGTATGAAAAATAACCACCTAGGCAATTGTATTGTCTTATCTGTACAATGACAACTAAGAGAGGCAACACAATAACAACTGAAGTAACACATTTCCTTCATCAAATATAAGACGGCGCTTTTCTTATCTGTTAGTGCCTTGGCTGTTTTATCAATGTTGTAAAAATCAACAGCTCGCCATTGTTGAGAAATAAGATGTTAGGAAGAGTCGACTATTAAACTAGTGTAATACGTGGCAATTCCTGAAGAAGGCGCTGGTCGCCGATACGCGCGTCGAATTTGAATTATTTGCTGTGCCACTTGATGTGTTTTTTCAATTGTATAATTTTGTGATTCTGTTTTATTAATACTGTTTGATTTGATCTATATATCATATATGGAAACAAATCTTTTTATAAAAAATGTTTTTTTATATGTAATTTTGTCAATAAACAAACAGAACCTTAGTTTTTAATGTGTTACTTCAGTTGTTAATGTGTTGCCTCTCTTAGTTGTCATTGTACAGATAAGACAATACAATTGCCTAGGTGGTTATTTTTCATACACTGACCTGGCAGATAAGTCATCTAGAGCAAGGTCTCCGGTAAGGAAGGGCTCCAGAAGGTCTAAAACACCATCTAGAAGCAAGAGCTCCCATCCTTCTACTTCAGCGTCGGGCTCGGCGCTGAGACAAGATCTTCAGGTGAGTCATTTATCCAAGAAAAGACCTTCGACAGCGGGCTCGCCGTCGAGAAAAGGTACGTCGTTGATGTCGAAGATTCGGGATCCTCCGCTGTCGTCAACCCGGCGTAGATCGGCGTCGATGAACAAGACCCCTCTGCCGTCGTCAACCCGGCGACGATCGGCGTTGAGGAGCAGAGACCCTCTTCCGTCGTGAACCCGGCGATGATCTGCGTCGAGGAGCAAAGACCCTCTGCCGTCGTCTACTCGGCGACGATCGGCGTCGAGGTACGAAGACCCTTTGCCGTTGTCGGCACGACGTTCGGCGTCGAGGGCAGGCTCACTTTTGTCATCGCAGTTCCATCAGCGATCGACTTCGAGAGCAAAGAGTCCTCTGCCATCGTCAACTCGGCTACGAGGATGAGGTCTCCGTCGTCGTCTCGATGGCGTTCGGCGTCGAGGGTGAAAAATACCCCTCTGCCGTCGTCTTGCAGACCTTCGACGTTGAGATTGGGCACAGCTCCGCCGTCGTCTAGACGACGCTCGGCGTCGAGAGAGAGAGACCCTCCGTCGTCGGCTTCACATCGCAGTTGGACGTCGAGACAGCATTCTTCACCTGCTTCTCATCGGCACCGGTCGCCGTCGAGACAGCGTTCGACGTCGAGCAGACGTTGAGCAGACGGTAGGTCCAATCAGCGAGAAGTCAGGAACCAAGATTGACGTCTGGAATGCCTGCTGGTTCAAGGTCGAGAGAACGCTCGACATCGAGACAGGCCTCGGTGAGGTCTGGAGATGGATCCGTGATCCTGGTGACGGAGTCAGCCTCGCGCCATTCGTCCTCTCACTCTTCCAGGAGGGCTTCTTCAAGATCAGCACTCCGGAAGCGGCAAGCCATGTCCACAAGTCTCCTTCAAGACAGAAGGAGGCCCCTTCCGCTGTTCAGTTGTCCCAAAGATGGCAGCTGCCCTTACGTCACTGGCAGGATTCAGGGGCGACAAGGCGAATGCAGGAGTATGCCAGACCGGTTCATAGATCTCCTCTTCAGAGGCTGGTGGATGAGGTGGACAGAGTGAGTTCTCCCAGGCATAGGCACGAGAAGTCCCTTGAGAGAAGGCACTATAGATTGCATTCCCCGAGGCGAGAGGAACGCGCAGTCAGATCACGAAAAAGGAGGCGCAGTGCTCATCATCGAAGTAGAAGAACACCCTCTACTTCCTCGACTTCCTCTACCCGGTCCTCCAAGAGGGATTATTCCCCACACTGTTGGACAGCCCTAGTTCCAGGGTCTCTCCAATAGATGACATTAATACATACCATGAGGTCTGCAGAGAGGTGCTCAGAAACTCAACATTGAGATGTCTGTTCCACAAGTCACGACAACAGTGATTTTCGAGACGGTTCATCTGAAGACTGCATCTTGACCTTTGCTTCCATTGGTTCCTGGGATCCTTGACCCGGTCATGGACACTTTATTTCCAGCAACCATTAAGGCGGTGCCGGCTCGCATCCCAAAAAAATATAAGCCGGCTACCTCGGATCCGGTCTTCGTTAAGACGGACCCTCCTGCAGACTCAGTCATCGTGGCGGCAGCACGGAAGACGCATGCTGTCACGGCTACTTCTTCTGTTCCACCGGATAAGGAGAGCAGGTCCCAGGACTCGTGGGGGTGCAGAGCCAGCACTTCTGCTGCTGCTACCCTTAAGTTCTCCAGCACCTCTACGTTGCTAGGCCGTTATGACCGGGCTCTATGGGACTCTTTGGAGCGCTTCAAAACCAAGCTCCCAAAGAAAGACCAAAAAGATTTTGACGAGATTGTCACCGAGGGATCTTTGGTGGCAAATCAAATGATTAGCACAGAGGTAGATGGTGCGGTGCCATCAGCACACTCTTTCGCGCATGGAATATGCACCAGGAGAGCATCCTGGTTGAGATTGACAGGACTAAAACCAGATGCGCAGCAGAGGATCTTGAACCTCCCATTCACTGGCTCTTCTCTCTTCGACACACACGCAGATGGACACCCTCAAGGCGTTTGGGTTGGAGAAAAACAAAGAATTTAAACGCTGCTACAAATCCAACTAACGCAAGGGGTCTCAACAGAGGGTTCAAACCCCTCAGTGGTCCCAAAACAAGAACCAGGGGAAGTCCCAGTTTCGAGGAGGAAAGTCCAACAGAGGTAGAGGTGGTCACCAACAGCAGTCCTCTTCCACAGCGATAGTGGGAGGGAAGTCATGAGCAGTGGCTTCCTCTGCCGCCGTTGCACACTCCAGTGGGAGGGAGTGCTTCACTACATCTGGCAGAGTGGGACAGCGTCAGTTGAAAATACGAAAAATTAGGAACAGGTTAAGATTATGGACTACGACTGACATTAGACAACAAACATTATGTCTGAACCAAAGTTTGGGTACAAAAATATTCGTTCTTTATTAAATCATAATGGGTTTAAAAAGGGAGAATTACATGTGAAGAACTTTCTACATGTATTGAATACTGTAGATTCCAATTTGTGGATTTTTAAAGTGCATTACAGTACATATTAAAACATGGCTATAGGTTACAGTGTACTACGCATGTTTCGGCTGTGAGCCTACATCAGGAAGCCATGACTCTTTCCAGTTACCCTTGCAAGTAGATGGGAATCTGCCTAGGCCGTTCTTTGAGACTTGATGTTTTAATTAATTCTGTCCAGGGGGTATATGGTGTGATCCAATATTGGTGTCCAGTGGAGAAGTGGGTGCGGATAAAAGATGCAGAAACACGGAGGGGTATAAGGTTATATCTGAAGTATCAATGTTGGGTGTTTCTCTATCGGTCACTCGGTTTTCCAAAATGTATGTACAGCCCCGTGTTGAAGGTCCGCTATGCTAATTCTGTTTGGATGGTGCACAAAGCGATCCAATAATGGATTCTGTGTGATGTTTTCCGGAGTAGTCCCCGGAGTCAGAGGGATGAAATAGCCTCAGTCTCAGGTCCGTAATGTTGGATGCTCTTCAGACGGTTCCGCGGGCGATCCAATGGTGGGTTCTGTGTGGCGTCTCCGGTTGAGGTTCCGGTGAGAGTGGGACAGCATCACAAAAGAACTTTGGGTGCTGAATATACTGCGCAATGGATACACGCTACGTTTTCGTGCGCTTCCAAAGGACATACCACCGAAAAAGTCTCGTCCTCACCAGTGAAAGCTACTTCAAAAAGAGGTGATGGCTCTTCTTCAAAAGCAGGCTATAGAAGATGTTCCGCCCTATCAGAGAGGAAGAGGGGTTTACTCCAAGTACTTTCTTGTCCCCAAAAAGATCAGGAGCACAAGTTTCGACCTATCCTGGACCTTCGGCTTCTGAACAAGGTCATAGTGAAGGAGAGGTTTCGCATGTTGGCACTTCACCAAATATGTCCACATCTGCAGGTAGGAGATTGGATGTGTTTGGTGGGCCTCCAAGATGCGTACTTCCATATTCCCATCGCAAAACGTCATCGCAAGTACCTACGGTTTCTGGTCGGCCACAAACTTTATCAATACAAGTTCCTGCCCTTTGGACTCAAGTCGGCTCCGCTAGTCTTCACCAAATGCTTGGCAGTGGTGGCAGCTTTTCTTCACAGAAAAGTTCTCTTCGTCCATCGTACTTGGACGACTGGCTGCTAAAAGGACCATCCCTGCTGCAGGTGAGGCACGACTTCCAGATCTGTCTACAACAGTTACATGATCTCGGCCTTCATGTCAACATGGAGAAGTCAGTGCAGCAGCCCACCCAGACTATCCACTACCTCGGTTCCGTTCTAGACACAAGCTTGGGAAGAGCGTATACTTCGGAGGAGAGACTGTCTTCAATGAGACAGAAGTGCAGGCTTCTGCTCCAGGTGCAGAATCCGACAGTCTGGCAGGTGGCATCCCTGCTAGGATCCATGGCGTCCTGCATCTTTCTCATTCCCAACGCCAGGCTGAGGATGCGCCCTTTGCAGCAGACTCTGGAGGACCAGTGGTGTCAGTCAACAGGTCGCTGGGAAGATCCGATATGTCTCTCCCAAGCGGCGAGATCCTCCCTCAAATGGTGGACTCCGCTGCGGAATCTGATGGTGGGAGTCCCTTTTCACCAGCCACTTCCAGTGCAATCGGTGGTGACAGATGCGTCTCTGCAAGGCACACATGGGGTGCCTTCAGATACAAGGACGGTGGTCGGCAAAGAAACAAACCTTCCACATCAATATGATGGAGCTACGAGCAGTTCACCTTGCTCTGAAAGCTTTACTACCTGCAATCGAGTCCGATTCGGTCCTGGTCCAGACCGACAACACAACAACCATGTTCTACCTAAACAAACAGGGTGGAACTCGGTCGCGCCCTCTCTCCCTGGAGTCACAGGGGATCTGGCACTGGCTTCTCGCCTGGAACCTCTCGGTGGTGGCAGTGCACCTTCCAGGAGAGCTAAATGTCAAGGCAGACGCACTCAGCAGGCACTTCGAAGATCATCCAGACTGGGTGCTAAACGACGAGGTGGTGGCGGACCTTTTCCATCATTGGGGTCGTCCGGAAATAGATTTATTCGCAGATGACAAAAACACAAAAAGTCACGCTTTCGCTTCCAGATTCCACCGTCCAGGGACAAAGGGGAATGCGCTTTTGATGGACTGGTCAGGGACATTTGCCTACGCCTTCCCTCCTCTGCCCCTGATCCCGAAGGTGGTGTCCAAGCTAATCGGATCCAACATGAAGATGATTCTGATAGCTCCAGACTGGCCACGGCTGTGGTGGTACCCGGACCTTCTTCATCTGTCGGTGCTTCCACACAGGAGACTACCTTGCAGGCCGGACCTGCTGACTAAGATGTGCGGGAGGATTCTTCATCCCAACCTTCCCTCACTGAACTTGACCGCATGGCTCCTGAGGTCCTGCAATACGGACATTTGAAACTGCCTCCTGATTGCAAGCATATTTTGAAAGAAGCCAAAAGACCCTCCACAAGAGCGACATACGCGTTTAAGTGGAAGAAGTTTTTTCTTTGGTGTAGAGAACATCACCTTGATCTTACGAAGGGGCAGTAGGATTTCATTCTCCCTTACCTTCTGTACTTAACAAGATCTGGTTTAAAGTATGCTTCTATCAGGGTGCATTTATCTGCCATTACGGCGAACAGGAAGTCGCCTAGTCAGCCCTCCTTTTTCCAAATGCAGGTGGTCAAGGACTTCTTACAGGGGTTAAAGAAAGTGTATCCCCCTGTTCGAAACCCTTCTCCTCTGTGGGAGTTGAACCTGGTGTTGTCTAAATTGATGGGCCCACCTCTTGAGCCAATCCACAGAGCTTCCTTGCAGCATTTGTCTTGGAAGGCCGCTTTTCTGGTAGCCATTACATCAGCGCGCAGAGTAAGCAAGATCCAAACGCTGTGTACCAATGAGCCTTACACTGTTTTCCACCATAACAGAGTAGTCTTGAGGGCACATCCGTCTTTTCTCCCTAAGGTGGTGTCTGATTTTCATATTAATCAGTCCATTTCCCTTCCATCTTTTTTCCCAAACCCAGCGACCCCGGCTGAGTGGTCGCTGCATTCCTTGGACCTCAAGAGGGTGCTTAAATTCTACCTAGAGAGTACCAAGGGCATAAGGAAGACAAATCCGTTATTTGTCAATTATGGCGCCATGAGAACAGGCTTCCCAGCCGCTAAGAGATCCATTTCGAGATGGATTGTATCCTGCATTACCTTAGCTTACCAGCTGGCGAAAAGACCCTTACCGTTGCCTCCTAAGGCGCATTCCACTAGGGGGAAAGCGGCCACTGTTGCTTTCTTACATGACGTCCCAATGTCAGAGATTTGCAAGGCTGCAACCTGGAAATCGGTTCATACCTTTACAAGGCACTACTGCCTAGAATCTGATTCCAGGGCTGATACTCCAGTAGGCCAAGCCTCCTTGAGGAATCTGTTTGGATAGTTTTTTTTGCTCTATCCGAGCTTGGTTTTCTAAGCTTATTGATCACATTTCTGTGTTCTCCTTTGCCCGCAGGGAGATAGGTGAGGCTCGCTGTTCTATTCTAATGCTTATGACTATTGATGAGGATCAACTGGAAGAGAAGGATTAGTTACTTACCTGTAATCCTAGTTCTCTTCCAGGGGTATCCTCATCAAAGTCATAAGCAACCCTCCCGCCTCCCCGGGCAAAGGACTGTTATATTTTGGAGATATTGTTAACCTCTTGGTACCATGTTTTTTTTCAGTCTCTGCAAAGAACAACTGACCTAACTGTCACCCCTGAGGCATGATGGGAAGCTGGGGGTCAGGAGTGCCTTAAAGGCACGGTGTCAGTTTATTGCTATGCAGCTACAGGTTAGCTTTTCAGTCTTTTTAGACTGGGTATTTGCAATGCAGACTAGGAGCTTCCTATGCTTTCAGTTAATTATGAGAATTTCTACTGTTTGCTGAGCATTAAAACAGTTTCTAAACAATTTTTGTTGTTGTTTTTCCTGTTTCTAATGCATGTTTTTCATGTATGGTGAAAATTTCTTATAGCATGATTCAGCTCTGGTGTATATTAGGCTGCAATTGCTTATGTTTTTATATATATATATTTATATAGATATGGATATATATATATATGGGGCACATATATAATAGTTTCCGGGGTCCCGCGCATGGCCGGGAATATTCTAATGCTTATGACTTTGATGAGGATACACCTGGAAGAGAACTAGGATTACAGGTAAGTAACTAATCCTTCTTCGTACTAATCCTAAATTCCTTCCTAAAGTCATTTCACCATTCCATCTAAACCAATCAGTTGAGCTGCCCATATTTTTCTCGCAGCCTCAAACAGTCACAGAAAGAGCTCTACACACCTTAGATGTCAAAAGAGCACTGCTGTACTATATCGAAAGGACCCAAACTTTCCGTAAAACAAAACAACTTTTTGTGTCTTTTTCACCGCCACATAAAGGCAACCCCATATCAAAGTCAGGGATCGCCAGGTGGATTGTTAAATGCATACAAATATGTTACCAAAAAGCAAAGCATACGTTAACAATTCCTCCAAAAGCCCCCTCAACAAGAAAAATAGGGGCTTCAATGGCATTCTTAGGGAACATTCCCTTAGATGACATATGCAGAGAAGCTACATGGCTTACACCGCACACATTCACAAAGCACTACTGTGTAGATGTGCAAACTAAACAACAAGCCACTGTGGACCAGACTGTACTAAAACACTGTTTCAAACAACTGCACCAGATACTGGTGGTCGCCGCTAAGTGTGGGTACTGCTATACAATCTATGCAAAGTGTGTAATCTGCAGCTCATATACCTCGAACGGAAAATGCTACTAACCAGTATGCATCTGTTCTTGGCATGTAGAGCTGCAGAGTTACACACGCCCACCCGCCTCCCTGGCTACCTTTATCTGTTCCAGTATTATCTTAATTAGATACAAATCACATGGACATCACTACCTCTGGTACAGCTCCATCACTTCCCTAATGGCGAAAAAAATATGGGGATGGAGCCGATGCCCATGTGTAGTATCATCCAAAGGAGGAGTCACCTATCCTGTGACTTCCAAAGACTTTTCTACAACAAAACAGACTGCAAACATCCGGGCCCAACACTAGGTTGCCATCTATGCATAGTGTTTAACTCTGCAGCTCTACATGCCAAGAACAGATGCATACTGGTAAGTAGCATTTTCCATATATATATTATATGGAATAAAGTAATCTTTCTTTGGTAAATCTCTCACGGAGTCAGCGCCTGACTCCGGCTGCTAAAAGTACGTTCATATAGTAAGATCCTGCTCACCGATTTGGTAGCGGTGTAGTCATTTTGGGGAAGACCGCTCTTGCACTTAAGTTCAGTGCTACTGTGAGTGGTCGCCAAAGCTAGGAGACCCACTACCAGAGCATGTTATGCCGCTAAGTGGAAAAGATTTGCAATATATTGTAACAATAATCACATTGATCCACTGGATGTTTCCATCCAAAATATTATTTGCTACCTTCTACACCTACAAAGGTCCAATTTGGCTTATTCTTCTATACGCCTGCATCTGGCAGCAATTGCAGCCTATTTACAGAATAGGCAACATCTATCTCTCTTTAGAGTACCTGCAATAAATTAAAACGAATAATCCCACCTAGGTTACCACCTGCTCCAGTATGGAACCTAAATGTGGTCCTTACAAGATTTATGGGACTCCCTTTCGAGCCTTTACACAAGTGTGAATTGCAATTCCTAACATGGAAAACTGCTTTCCTTGTTGCCATCACCTCTCTCAGAAGAGTTAGTGAAATACAAGCATTCACAATACAAGAACCATTTTTTTCAGATACATCCTAACAAAGTGGTTCTTAGGCCCAATCCTAAATTCCTGCCAACAGTGATTACTCCTTTTCACCTTAACCAATCAGTAGAGCTACCAGTGTTTTTTCAAAAACCGGACTCTGTTGCAGAAAGGGCTTTATACACCTTAGATGTTAGAAGAGCTCTGTTATACTACACAGACAGGACTAAATCCTTCAGAAAGACAAAACAACTATTTGTATCTTTCTCTCCCCCACACAAGGGCAATCCCATCTCTAAAGGAGGAATTGCCAGATGGATTGTAAAGTGTATACAAATATGCTATCAAAAAGCTAAACGTTCACTAACGGTTCCTCCTAGAGCGCATTCCACTCGCAAACTAGGAGCCTCTATGGCTTTCTTAGGAAATATACCACTAGAGGACATATGCAAGGCAGCAACATGGTCTACAATACACACCTTCACTAAACACTATTGTGTTGATGTGCAAGCCAAGCAGCAAGCTGCAGTAGGCCAAGCTGTCTTTAGAACACTATTTCAGTATTCTGCAACGGATACAAGCGACCACCGCTAGGGGAGACACTGCTGCACAATCGATGCTAAGTGTACGATCTGCAGCTCATATGCCTCGAACGGAAAATGCTACTTACCAGTATGCATCTGTTCTTGGCATGTAGAGCTGCAGAGTCGCACACGCCCTCCCGCCTCCCCGGGACTTGTATCCGTTCCAGTACTCATCTTACTTAGATGCACACGCATGGAAATCCTTTCTCTTTACTTCTACTAACTTCATCTTATCTCATCATGGCGAAAAACAATCTGAGGATGGAGTCGATGACCATGCGCAGTATTGTCCAAGGGAGGAGTCACCTATCTCGTGACTACAAAGACTTCTTCCAAGAAGACAACCACCTTCAATCATCCGAGCCCAACACCAGGTGGCGATCTATTGCTAAGTGTACGACTCTGCAGCTCTACATGCCAAGAACAGATGCATACTGGTAAGTAGCATTTTCCTTCTGCAGTGTGCGTAAGGCCTCTAAATCTGATCAACTGATCTTCTTAGCAAAAGAGATTTAAGGATTGGTGACGAAAACCAATAGTCAGAACTAAAGCTGCATCTAGGCCTGCCTACTCATTGGAGTAATGTGCTATGGGTAATTAAACACAAGTCTTCAAAAAACTTCAGAAGAAAAAACCTGTAAAGTGTAAATTAATGTTTATCTCTATGGTGTGGTCGTGTTCTGTTGACATCATTGACCCAGGTCGCGTCCCAGTCCATCCTATCCTCTCTTGGCTAATTCGATAGCTTAAATAGGCATGGTTTGCGCACCCCGCTATCTGGGAGTGAGATTGTATCACTCCCCTGAAGACCTGTACGAGGGGAACCATCGCAAAATATTGGCAGGGCTTCGAGCAGCAGTTACCTTCTGGAAGACTCTACCCTTGGCCCCCATAGGGGGTATAGCCTAAGTCAAAATGATAATGGTACTCAGACTACTCTACTCCTTTACAAATCTCCCGGTGATATCCCCTTGCTCCTTTTTCCAGGAACTTGACACACTACTCACGACGTTGATATGGGGAAGAGGTAGACCGAGTAGCCCTACGAACCCTCTACTTACCCACAACACAGGGGGGATTGGGGGGCCCCTCCTTCGAAGCGTATATCCTAGCGGCTCAGATCCAGTGGCTGTCCCATTGGAGAGCGGAACGCCACATGGAGGAGACATTCACTAATGATAGTCAGGTGCCCCTCCCGGCTATTCGGCGGCTACTGATGCCGGGAACCAGGCCGAAGAAGACATACCCTCTCCAGGTAGTGATTGCCTGCAAATGCATGATGCGCATACACCGGATGTCAAAGGGCCAGCCTTTTTACTCCCCACTACTCCTGCTAGTGGGATTCCCACAGAAAGTGAATTATTTCCATCCGGAACCCTCCGGATATGGACAGAAAGCGAGGTGACAGAGGTGGAGGCGCTGTTCGAGGAAGGACAGTTGAAGACGTATGACCCAATGCAAAATGAATATGGCCTGCCCCCAGGACAATTCCTAGTGTCCAGACAGTTGGTAGACAGTGTACGACAATGCTGGGATCTCACCGACGGAGAACCGCCGGTGCTCCACACAATCCTACGTATGGGCAGGGGGAGACATCTAGTCACTTTGCAAGCAATAAGGGAACTGATCTCTACCCCGTTATTAGCCCTCCGCCAATGATGGGAAGATGAGATTGGACGCGTGCTTAATGACCAGGAATGGGAAAAGGCCCTAGAGTACCCAAAGAAGGTGTCACGGAACGCACGGTTCAAAAACATCCAATTCAACATATTACACCGCACATATTTAACACCTCACAAACTCCACAGCTTCTACCCCGACACAGTTTTTATGTGCCCCAGAAGCCAAGTGCCCGCAGCGAACTTCAAACACATGTTTTGGAATTGTCCCGTAATCCAAATATACTAGTGTGAGGTACATCGGGCTCTGGAGGCGACAGTCCACCTCCCAACACATTGCCACATGGGAGGCGAGCGCCTTGGTGATCTTCTGCAGGTGGAAGACAAACGGTGCAGTGCAGGTTTGCATCCTTAGCCCTACTCCTACTCCTAGCAAAACGGGGAACAGCTATGTATTGGAGAGCACCAGTGGGACCCCCAGTGGCAGTCTGGATATGCGCAGTCAAAAAATGGGGGACAGCGGCGTAGGCAACACTGAGGGAGGAGGAGGTGAAGGGGACACGAAAACATCCCATCTCCATGGAATGGGCACAACTACTGTTCCAATTCACACAGGAGACAACACATGACATCTCACCCGGGACCACCCCACCCCATCCCAGTCTCAGACCCCACCCATGTCCCCATCAACGCAAACGAATACTATAACGCAATAACTGTGTCAAATGGAAGACCGTGCATATACTAGAGTTCCACTAGACTGGAGCCCGGCAGCCGGTGGGCAACACTACCCCCCCCTCTTAAGCCCCTCTTCCCCGACTCAGAAACCACAAATTTCTCACAGATGAACTGGTAATCACCATACAATACTTACTTTTAGTGGACCCCCGGGGCCCCACCCCAACAAACCCCACCCCCCTGCAGTTCATAGTTGCCTCCGAATACCAGAGAGTAGGCTCCTGTATCCTAGGAGCGCCCACAAAGACATTAAACACTGCGGTACATCAAAGTAGAGTGGGGGGCATCACGTCCACCAGGACCCCTGCGGAAACCCACATATAGGTGCACCTGACATTTGTCAGTCTCTCACACCTTACGCCAGATCATCAGAGGGGTAATATCCACACACAAGATGTTGTTCTTACCTTAGAATGTATACTGTGTCGGATGCTCCACAATGTGTTTAAGTTGGTCGAAAACTTGTGCAAACGTGACATAATGTTTAACAGGCAAATATGCAATGATGTACCATGTAACAAAAATAAAACGAAAAAACTCTCAAAGAAATTTTAAACAAAAAAAACTAGGCCTGGTTTGATGTTCCTTTTTTATGTGGATACTATTATTTTGTATTGATAACTCTTAAGTATATGTTGTGTGCTTTTTGTAGAGCATGGAAATTCTTGGCTCCCCGAGGTCAGCAGATACAGTTGGACCCGACAGCATGGAAGTGTTGTCTGAAGAAGGGTAATTATTTTAGCTGGCCTTTTTTAATATTAATATTCGCTCACTTGCAGTTGGTAATGATGTGACTGAATTCCCTGCTCACTTGCAAAAGAAAATGAGAGCTGGGAGCAGGTGAGACCCAAAGAAGTTAGCATTTCCCCAATAATGGAGGGCTTACCCATTAGGTTTTTAGCCACTAATGCCCAGATGCATCAACCATTTTTGGAATCGCAAACGGTGCGATTCCTTAAAATCGGCCGTTTGCGACTCCAAAAATGCTTGTTGATATGCATCATTAGATTTTGACCAAAATCGCTAATTTTGCGAATTTCTAAAATGCGATTGCATTTAAGGAATCGCAATTTTGCGATTCCTTAAATGCAATGCATCATTGTTTAAAAATTTGCGAATTTCAAAATAGCAAGTGCAAATTACCACGAGTTTGAACCGCGTGGTAATTTGCAAAAATGTTTAATAATGCACAAAAATGCATTTTTTAAACTGTTAAGTTACAGACACACATGTCCTTAGGACATGTGTGTATGTAACTTATAGCTAAAAGTGCATTTCATGGGTGCAGGGGGGGTCATTTGGACCCCCCTCTCCACCCTTGAAATGCTTTGGTGAATTGCGATTTTGAAATTGCGAATTCGCAATTCCCATTCATTCCTATGGGCATTTCAGCCCATATGAATGAATGGGAATTGCGAATTCGCATTTTCCAAATCGCATTTTTTTTGCGATTCGGTAAAAATTGCGATTTTTACCGAATTGCAAAAAAAATGCGAAAATAATGATGCATACCATTTTGCGAATCCTACTTTGCGATTCGGTAATTTTCGCAAATTAGGATTCGCAAAAAAGAAGTTTGATGCATCTGGGCATAAGGTCCTTATTTCTTTCGCTCATTGGAAAAAAATAATGAAAAAAATGCAGTGATTAGGGAAGACCTAAATGGCTAAGGCAGGTGTATGCCACGTAAGCCTAGGAGTGACAGATCTGGGCCTAAATATTCAGGATTACAATGACTCTACGTGAGCTCTGTTGAGATTTATTGAATGCAAATATCTTAAATAGATACCCTGAAAATCTGACCCCCAGCCCTAACTTCTACACACCTGTACTCAAGAATTAAAATTTTAGCCAGACCCCTGTGTCTGCTAAGCCATGGGGCACTTCCACTATTAAAGATCGGTGGATTGGGTTAACACTGCTTGACTAGACCTAAAATCCTGGTGCATAAAAATATGACATTTTAGTAACACTGTTGAGAAAGAAGGTGCTCTGCCTTGCTGATTTGATCATGTGGAACGTCCAGGAGTTGAGTGCAACTAATTTGAAGTACATTAGCAATGGTTCTGCTAAATTTGGGTAACAAGTATGGGGTTCTTTGTCACAATCCGCTGTCCAACAGGCAAGTATAATGTAGGACTAAGGAAATAGGAAACCAAAGTGCAAATTAATGGCCAGAACACTGGAAATTAAAGGGTGAAATCCCAAGTAATTGATGATCAACATAGTTCAGTAGTAAGTGGTAGTCCCGGCATATTTTCATTTCTTACTACACAGTCTCCCCTCTGCCCTGTCGTCTGTCTTCTCGAGATCTAATGTTCTTCTTGGTATTCATTGGCTGTGTGAAAGTAGGGGGGACACGATAGGTGCCCCCTCAGCCCCCAACCAGAGGCAAGGGGCAGGGGCCTCCATACTTGCTCTCTGACAGGCTTTCCAAGTCAGAAAGAAGTCTGACATGGAAAACCTGCCGGAAACAGAGTATCATAATCCCATGGGCAGAAAGACGGCCCTTTGGAATAACTGGCCGGCCTCTGACAGCCCGACACGCGCAACATGCTCCTTAAGCCCATCGGAAGCCAGCCAGTTTAATTTCTGACCACCAGCATTTTAATGCGGTGGTTGGAAATTAAACCGAGATATGCTCAGAGCCTTCCCTGACCGCATCGTAATCGGCTCCTAAATGTCTGGTTTTATTGGGGGTATTGCTTATTCCACTTATAGGGTGACAAGTCTATCTTTTTTTTTTTAGCTACGCATAGGAGGTAAGACACCTAATCAGATAAGACTGTAGCTGAAGCCTGTGATGAGAAAGGAGAGTAAAGTATCTGTGTTGGTTACGGAAGCACTGTATCCAATAGTCTCTTACCAGAAAATTAGTAAAGGAGATTCACTTTTCTCTTTTTTACCTGTAACACAAAAAAGAAAGGAGCTGTAGATTGATCATTTTCTTTCAATTTAGGCCAAGTCCGTACCAACTGTGATTTGTCCTATTTTGTGTTGAGCAGTTGAGCGAGAATCCGTGCCCGGCATTTCTGCCTGGTGCATAAATAGAATATGGGTCATCTGTAGGTGTCTAAAGAAAACTTGTAACTACGCTGTCTTTAACTCATGTACACCAGCGAGTTTTGTAAAGCTAAACTAGATTATTCTCCTTTTCTTTTTAGCAAAGACGGCGAACCTGACTCACACTATGGTAGACATTCACAGGTTAGTATCCAACTGTTGTCCAGTGTTGATAAAAATGATGGTTTTACCGAAATATACCTATTTTATTAGTGTTAACAATAGAATAGAATTACTAAACTGATCTGAGATGCAACGATCTCATGAGATAATGGGGTACTGAAGGAGTGCTGGTTTATCCCATTATACCTGGGTTTCTTTTTGAGTGTGGTTTTTTTTTTGGAGGTCGCACTGTTGCATACATTATTCAATGAAAACATAATCTTCAGTTGAAACTGCCTATCTCCTCTACTTCCCAATCTATATCCTTTGTGTTTCCCTCGGTATCAATGTTTCATCTTGCTGCCTTGTTTCAAACTTACCTCTTTCCTCCTTTCTTTGCCTCTGCTCCTTCGGTATCCCCTGCCTGCACTGCATCCTCTCTCCAGTGGACGTTGTTTAGCGCTTCAGTCTAGTCACTATTTTGCCTCCAGGGTCTGGACAACCTTTCCCCTGAGGGCTGTCCTGAGCCCCATGTGCTTTTAGGCTACTGTCTCCCCATGTCCTCATTTGCTTCCAGGTATGGGCTTTGTATGGTACTTACAGTTGAACTGTGACACTACATTACCACCAGCCTCTGATTGTGTTCAAGATGGGAGCATCATGCAATGATCACTCCAGACTCGTTGTTGGGTGTATGGAAACATTCCAAAATATTACTGCTGGTTTTCACAATCAGCCTTTTTAAATTGGTCGCAAATGGAATTCTGTTGAAGTGGTCCTTCAAAATGTTTCAACTTGAATTCTCAACTTTCACAGAGTTGATTAACCAAGTCATTTGAAGTCTATGTCAAATGTACTTGGTGGTGCAAAACCAGTCATCAGTCTTAACACATTTCTTAATATCGGCCCTTCACTGGGAGAGTTTGACCAGCTTTTCTACTATTACCCACAAGAAAAACAACCCAATAACCCCTCTCATATGTTGACATAAAAAACACAATATTTGAATTTAAGGCCGTGGTTGAGGTAGCAAACCTGTATCAACATGTTTAGTGTTCTCAGGGTGATAGTGACAGTGTTGGTATTTGCAATGCTATCGCCATCAATGTTGATTTTTCTCCTCACAATCCCTTTCACTTAGGTTTATCATGTGAATTTGGAATGTGTCTCATCACTGTGTTTCTGAAATGTAGAAAAAGGTCATACCATACTTAGAGCCAGTGGTTTAATGAAACTTGAGGGGGGGGCCTGTAAAGTACATGGAGGGGGCCCCCCACACTCTGGACCCAGTTGGGAGCTTTCAGGTCAAGGGCCTGCCATCCATGCGGAGTGCCGGCTGCACCCCACCCATCGCAGGGGCTGCATTAGATATTGGCACGCCACTGCTTACAACATATAGACAAGCCTAGTCAGGCAGAGAGTATGTAGTTTTAAGTGCTTTGTTGAGACCAGGGTTCGCTGCATAACTGGAAAGATTGTTTATTAGTTGTTACGTCACATGTGTGATTGGACTGTACTCAAATTGACAAATACAGTGGCTTTATTTGCAGTGCTAACTATATTCCTAACAAGCTGATCCAAATAATTTTTTACTTTATGCAATTCTGGTAACATGTTTAAGCAATGTTAAACATGCTACCAGAATTCTTATGTTATAGACAGAAGCAAAATGGGCTTCAGCAGAGTAGTTTTATCTCCGAATGTCCTAAACATGCAATGCACTCAGTTGTCCTCTGTGTTAACAAACTACTTTCTTGGCCTCTTACATTATAGGCTTTCCCAACGAGCCAAAGAGACTTGTTTATGTACAAAGAAGCTCAGTGGGATCTATATAGCATTCTTACATGGACTTTTATCAAGCAAACTGTTAATTGACATTATCTGTCATCATGCCTGGTAAATACATGTGTGATCATCTTCATCAGTACTGGGGAATGTCGTGAACAGTGAGAGCAAAGAAATAGATGCCTCGGCAATAAGATTAATCTACTTCTCGGAACCTACTCATTTGAAAATATTACTTTATATGACACTTACCAGAACCATTTTAGAGTAGAAAACTTAGATCTATCCAGTCTGAGTCTCCTTCTAGAGACCCCAGGTTCAAGATCTTAAGATTAATTCAAAACAGCCTGTTCAGAAAACTTTGGTTGCTTGTATCACTGGCTATAATATCAAAGCAATCTGACTAGTCCTGTCCGACCACAGTTCATTCCTGTTCACTTCAAAATGCATAAATATTGTTACTATTCCCTTAATTACCCTTATTTCCACTGCAGATTTCCCTAAACACACCAGTGTCTGGCAGTCCGACAGCATCCAAGGGCCAATAGGTGCTTCCATATCACATTTGCCACCAAATAATGCACTGTGGCTTAATTTGCAGTTACACAAACATGATGAAAAGAGGGATTTTCTCTCAGTGCATCTATATTTTTATGTGGGTTGGGCAAGGGAGGAAGGACATTTTATTGATCTTGTGCCAGATAAAAACCAAAAACAATAAGTGACAGTCACAGCAGCGCATTGGTATTCAGAAAGTCAGCAGTACAACATTTGCGGTAACTCCAGAAAATGTAAAATTTCTTACCACTACTCTTGTCACAGTTTCATAGTATTCAGACCTCGTAATCTGATTCAATTCTGGGGTCAGATCAAGCATTATACCTCTATATTGACACCACTCCTCCAGATCTTATGTTCTATAGACATCCACTTGCATTCTGAACTGGTACTTCTAAAGTCATACAGTGGTCCATCTTGTTTCATCAGGCTGCTACTGAAGGGGCTTCGGTGGATTGCCAGTTTCTGGCAATATCTCTTCTGGCTACAAGGATGCTCGGCAGCAGTACGGTCAGTTTATATAGTTTCATATCACAATCGGCCAATCTATGAGGCAGTGCTTATTTAGGATCATGCAATAGCTTCCATCCCAGCACCACCTCCAATGTGTTATGCACCCCAATTCAAAAGAGTTTGTTTGCTGCATTGGGAAGTTGTGTGTAAGAGATCTGTGTCTTGGCGTGTATGTCTAAGATACTCTGGGAGGGAGCACACACCATTTTCCAGAGCTTCTCCATGGTCAGGAAGCTACAGTGTAGATATTTAGGCTGGATCAGTCTGAATGTTGATGCTAGTGTGAGGCCAGTTTTGCATCTTGCCACTCATTTGTCAGTTCTCCAACATCTCTCTCACATCTAAAAATATCAGAGGTATTAATGACAGATAATTGGTAGTGTTGGGATATCTTGTGTTTCTTCATTTGTCCTGTTAATAATTTAGCTTCAGCTAGTTTGAAGGCACCAGGTTTGTATCTTAGTACTTTCAAGACCAAAATGTCCCTGCACATGAATATGAGAACTCTTATTTGGCTTTTTAGTGGGACAGAACTGAATTTAGAGTGAGGTTGTTTCAGTTATTGAAGGGCAAAAAATGCCTTTACATTCATTTCCATTGTGGGAAAATTGCACCACTGTGTGGACAGAAAAGGATCACATCCTCTTGCTACGGATTTTGAGGGCACATTAAATCCATTGTAATTGCATTTATATATCGCTTACTACCCCTGATGAGACGTCGAGGTGCTTTTTCGGCGAGCAGCGCGCTACTCCAGAACCCATAATGGATTAGTGGTGAATTAGTATAGTGAAATAAGAAGTTATTTGAGCTGTGGGTATGTTAGTCTGTTATTTGGATTGAGAAGGATAGTGGAGTGATAGAAGAGTGAAAAGGTATGAATTTATACAGCGTTTGCTACCCCTGATGAGGTGTTGAAGCGCTTTGTCGGTGAGTAGCACCCTGCTCTGGAACCTATAAAGGGTTAGGGGCGAATTAGTACAGTGAAATACGAAAGTAACTTGAGTGGTGGATATGTTAGTCAGTTATTTGGATTGAGAAGGCTAGTGGAGGGAAAAGGTTTGCATTTAGATAGTGCTTGCTATCCCTGATGTGATATTGACAGCGCATTTTCGGCGAGTAGCACGCTACTCCAGAACCCATAAAGGATTAATAGTGAAATATGAAGTAATTGAGTAAAGTTTTCAATGGTCTCTCCTGAGTATATGCTTATCCTACCACCATGTACATCCTGGCTCTGTTATGGAGTGATCATCTAGCTGAGTATTTACCAGGTCTCAAGGTTTTTTCGTCACAGATGAGCTTCTGCAGGTGTTTGTCTCTCAGTGACTTTTGCAACTCTGCGACAGTTGTATGCAATTGAATGAAAGTGTTTTCAATTCATTAGATTCTAGCACGTTTAAATTCACAAATTTAAAGATATTTTCTTTGGAACCTGATATAGCACATAAGTGAACTCGTTGACAGCCTAATTTCCCAAATGTCTCTGGATTTTTCCAACACTCACAAAAGAAGGATGCACGTAATGGACGCATACGTTGGAAATGTTGATGAGTGGGCAAGAAACACTCATACCATCGGGAGCATAAACATTTTTACCAGAGAGAGAACAGATGTGCCTAATGGTTAAGTTGATGGGAAATACATCAAGGAAATGCTAATAGTGTGGCTTCATTTCACAGGTTCAAATTTCAGTCACATGTTCAATTTTGTTTGTGGCTATGTTGAAACATGAACATATAAAGAGTCCTTGGCTCCTTCTAGAAAAAAAAGAAATTCGGAGGACATGGAACTGTGTCCACAGTTGGGGTTCCTAATAACTGCAGATTTCAATTAGGCAACATGAGTACCCCAAGATAACTTTTTCCTACCATATCCACCTCGAGCACAAGGCTGCGAAATGCAGATGCAGAGTGGCACTGCAAATAAAAATAAAAAAGTGCTACCAAGCTATGTACTGGACCATGGATTCCTCAAGGTAAAAGAACAGTTTACTCTTAAGCGTTTCCCCTTCCATTTTGGTAATGTGAAAATGCCAGAACTGTTGTCTGGCCGACCTAAAGCACTAACTGTTATTCGGTGTGAAGACGCACAGGACGATAAATTGTAGCGCAAAGTAAGCCAGGACTTCATGCAAGTGTGTCTGTCATTAGTCAAAGAAGGGGGGGAAATTATTTTGAGAATAATTTCTGTTAGAAGTACACAGGTTGTTTACATTGTCGAAGATGGCACATGAACATTGGAAAGTAGTGCATTCTGTGTGTAACTTGGCCGAGATGTCTATAAGATACATGACATCTAGAGTCCCCACTAGAATGACTCAAGTCCTCCATACTGATCCTCTAAGAGGAGGGCAACAATATTTTCGGTGAAAGGTTTCTACCTTTGATAAATCAACAACTTTGTTTTTCTCTAGATTATTTGTGACTACTAATATGGTCACTTTCTTGGGTTTTCTGCCTAGGAAAAATACCACTTGAGCCCAGGGCAGGTGATACTCTATGACCTAAAAAGTAAGTGGTCTACGTAACTAGATTGGAAGAGAAGAGCGAACTGAGACTGCCCCTTGGGCCGAGCGGTAAACCAAAAAGCACAAAACAGAAATAGCATGAAAGGGGCCGGAAAGCAGAGATGATCCTGTAATGCTTGCGGAAGCTAGTGGCTTGTCTTGTTCTGTCTTGTGCATCCGTGCAGAGAAACCGGTAGAAAGGATGGTCCTCCTAGGTCCAGGAGGGCAGGGTCTATGCCAGATTTGCATGATATCCGCAGGATGTGAATACTACTTATTCGGATAGTCAATGATTCCCTCAAATTTGGCATGTTTCCTTCCCTTCTGGTCCTACTTCGACACCATTGTGGCAACGGACAAGCACGAGGTTGCAGACCTTGACAATTCACTGTGCAAGAACAGTAGAGAAATGCTTAAAAATCCAAAGGGCTGGAGAGACTCATAAGAGGTGGGAGAAATTACAGGAAGCTGAGAAGTATCCCCCTTTGGAGTGGCTTAAAGAAAAGACCCATGATTGGATTCCTGGACAGGAGCCTATACACGGGCGGAAAGAAAGATACGGAAGGTAGTAGACAACGCTCATGGTAAATGCACCGGATATGAGGTATCATCAGTAAGGGGCAAGAAGTTAACACTGAGGGCAGCCTAGAAATGTTAATTGGGAAATGGAGATGAAAAGAGCAAAGGGAAATAAGGAGATTTTAGTTTTAGCTTAAGTAGAAATTAAAGAAAGAGCCATGTAACAGACTCCCTCAATACCAGGAACCTAATGTTTAAGGCATTGATCAGCATTTAAAAGTTGGCAGGTACATTTGAGAAGCTGTTGGAAATGGAAATAAAACAAGAGTCGGTGTAAATGTAAAAAAAAATGGCCCCTCTATATTCTGAAAAGTCACAAAATGTAATTTAAATGCGAGATGCCAGTCAAGTCAAGTCAAGAATGCTTTATTCGGTTGCTTCATAAAACAATCATAAAAGCACAAAGAAAAGAAAATACATCATTACATGATTTACATTTTAAAAAGAGAAATGTACTTATCATATCAAGTTGAAAAGTGCAACAATTAATAATCTATGGTGATAAAAAATATCTATACATAGTATAAGAACATAAAAAATATTATCTTGATAATTTTATATAGACAAAGTGCCTAGTACATTTTTGAGTTAAAACATTATTAAATTCACCTATATTATACTCAGAATAAAGCTCTAAATAATCATAGAATTCCTCTGTCTCAAGACTTTCTTTAAGTAAGTCACTATTTTAAATGTGCTGTGTACATCTTCAAGCTGTTGTAATACAAGTAGAGCGGGTCTGCATTGTCGAAGCCCAATCATTTTTAAAACCGGTACCAGGTAGAATCTCCTTGAAAAGGTATAAAAATTTACAAAACAGTATGACATGGATGGTAGATTGGTTAGAACTATTGTCACAGGGGCCTAGTTGGAGGTTTGAGGACCAGTCGTTCATTTTAGGCAGAGTGACTAGTCTGTGAAATACCTCCAACCTAAATCTTGTCAATAAAAATCTATTGTAAACTCCGGGTACAAAAGTTAAATAGGGTTGGATGTTAAAAGTAGTTAAAATCAATGGTTGTGGAGTACAGTAGGTTTCAATATCTCTGATGACATTCTAATAGAATCCAACAAGAGTAGACCCTCCTTTCTCAATTCCTTCCTTGATATTTGCTGAATAGAGAAAGGGTTAGTGAAATATTGAAGGTGCCCAAGGTCTTTTTAGAAATTTTTGACATATTTTATCCATAGAATTTTCAAAACCCCTTCCAATTTTAAAGCATCTGATAACATTTCCCTGTTTGCCTCTTCTTTGGTCCATAATCTGTGCCAGAGAAGTACAGGTTCAAGCTTTATTAAATCAGAAATGAAGGGTAGTCCCAACTCTGCATGACATATGCAGGATGAGGTACTATTCGGGAGTGATAAAATATATCTTAAAAAAGATTTTTTTTATGCGTTGGATTGGGAGCAGGTCAGCAAACCCCCAAATTCCTGCCCCATATATTGTGGATGAAGCACACCTTGCTTTATAGATCTTGATAAGCTCTTCTGGTGGCCTTTTTCCCAGCTTTCTAGCAAAGGTGATCAGGGCAGACGTTGTCCTTAGGAGTACCAACTTTTTAGCTGTAACTGCCTGTACCCAAGTGTCATTATGGGCAAAAAGGATTAACAAATAAGAGAACCTCTTAGTTGCCCCTATCTTCTGTCCTGCAACAAACATATCTTTAAATCTCTTAATTCCACGGCCACGATGCATGATAAAGGTCTTGGAGGAGTTTACTCTTAGGCCAAGATTTTCCATAAACAGAGAGAAACTGTCTAGGACCCTCTGCAAGCCAACCTGAGTGCGGGACATCAGCACAGTGTCATCCGCATATAGGAGCGCTGGTATTGGACAACCTGCCACTTATGGGAAATCTTTGTTGTTTTTAAGGAGGGCATCCCCAGGCCATTAATATAAAGGTTAAAAAGAAACGGAGCCAGGACACATCCTTGCCTGACTCCGCTCTTAATCGAAAAAGTAGCAGAGCATTCCCCCTTCAAGCCACATCGCACAAGTGCTTTGGCATCATTGTAAAACGCTTCAGAAAATAAATAATCTGAATCTCAACCCCCGTGTCTTCCAAAATAGACCAGAGTTTACTGTGAATCACGCAATCAAATGCAGCTGTGAGATCCACAAATGCTAAGAATAGATTCTCCTGTTAGGCCCTAGTGTATTTCTCTACCAGGATTGACAGATGTACCCCCTGCTCTATCGTTCCAAGACCAGCACGAAAACCGTACTGCAGGTCGGATAGAACAGAGTACTCCTCTGCCCAATCCTGCAAGCGTTCCAAAATTATTCTGACTAATACTTTTGTTACACCATCAAGTAGAGAAATAGGCCTATAACATCCAGGGTCCTGCCTATCCCCTTTTTTTGAACATAGGCACAATAGTGGATTCTACCCAGGTAGAAGGAAATGAGGTGCTACAACTGGCAGTAATTACCTGGACTAAGATGGGCCCCCAAAGGGCAATATTTGATTTAAAAAGATCAACGGGCACCCCATCAGGTCCAGGGGCCTTCCCTCCCGGACTTTTAGAGAGTGCCCGTTCCACTTCATCTAAAGTGAACAACAAATTAAAGTAATAATGGGATGTATTAGATTTATGATCGTCCTTGACATTACTGTCTAATATATCAGGATTTCCTTCACCATTATGTACTTTTGAAAAGTGCTCGATCCATTGGGCCTCACTTATAGCTATTTCAATGGTTGGGCCGGCCTCACATAGAAGAAAAGGCATTTTAACAGCCTTCCAAAATGCCATGCTGTCATTTGCCAATGATGCAAAAACAACAGGTGATGGACCGAATGTGGATCAATGTCACACACTCACCCCAGTCCAAAGATCTGGGCCCAAATCCATCGTTTTTTTGCACTCCACACCACCCTGGGTTAGACAATGGCGATATGCAAATCAGCTCTGACCCTGTGCCCCATGGGAACAGTCCAGTTCGAACTACAAAAGCCATGTCCTTCCCAGAACGGAATCAAGCATCCGAGGACCGGACTGTTCCCATGGGGCACAGGGTCAGAGCTGATTTGCATAAAGCCATTATCTGACCCAGGGTGGTGTGGAGTGCAAAAAACGATGGATTTAGGCCCAGATCCTTGTACTGGGGTGAATGTAAGACATTGATCTACATTCTGTCCATCAAATTGTTTTTTGTAATTTTCTCCCTGAGTGTACTGGGGTAGCTCAGACGTGGGTCCCAGAGCCTCCACACCACTGGAGTCAAGCTAGCCGGGCTGATGAGAGGTGTTACCTCGAAACCGGTCCGGTCCTCGGATGCTTGATTCCGGTCTGGGAAAGATATGGCTGTTGTAGTTTGGACTGGACTGTTCCCATGGGGCACAGGGTCAGAGCTGATTTGCATAAAGCCATTATCTGACCCAGGGTGGTGTGGAGTGCAAACAACGATGGATTTAGGCCCAGATCCTTGTACTGGGGTGAATGTAAGACATTGATCTACATTCTGTCCATCAAATTGTTTTTTGTAATTTTCTCCCTGGGTGTACTGGGGTAGCTCAGACGTGGGTCCCAGAGCCTCCACACCACTGGAGTCAAGCTAGCCGGGCTGATGAGAGGTGTTACCTCGAAACCGGTCCGGTCCTCGGATGCTTGATTCCGGTCTGGGAAAGATATGGCTGTTGTAGTTCGGACTGGACTGTTCCCATGGGGCACAGGGTCAGAGCTGATTTGCATAAAGCCATTATCTGACCCAGGGTGGTGTGGAGTGCAAAAAACGGTGGATTTAGGCCCAGATCCTTGTACTGGGGTGAATGTAAGACATTGATCTACATTCTGTCCATCAAATTGTTTTTTGCCATTTGCCAATGAGGCCGTGTATAATGCCTCCCAGGCCTTCTTCTTCAAAATGTTTTTCCTGTCCTTAATTGCTTGATTATAGTCCCGTCTAGCTATCCTCAGGTCAGCCAAGTTTCTAGGGGATTTATGGAGCTTCCTTTTTAAGTGGGAATGGGCCTGAGTACACCTGGAATCAAACCATCCACTCTTGGGACGGTTACTATTTTTCCGCTTAAGAATGGATTCTTTTATATTCTTAGATATCGCCAGGAATACGGCTAAGATATTATCTGGGACAGCTGTTTCTGACAGACATGTCTCAAAGGCAATTTTACATCTACTCACCACTGTCTTAATTATAGCTATCTCATCCACCATACTCCATCGCAATGAAAAGCCATTTACACTCCCAAGGGCAATGTTTTCTAGCAAATGATCATAAGTATTGGATTTGACCATTTTACTTGAAGACCACTTAATTGACAAGCACAAGGGAAAGTGATCGCTAATGGAGATGTCTGAAACATGGAATGAGTGAAGGCTATGCGGGTGATTACTTGAAATTAAGACGTAATCTATAGTAGAACACAGACCCCTACCACTGAAGGTCCAGGGCATAGAGACAGGTACGGGGCACAGATCATTAATAAATCCTAGATCAAGCGAAAAATGAATTCATTAAGATGCATTTTTGGGCAGGGATGGAGTGAGCAGAGCATTGGACTGAGGAATAATTAATTAAAAAAAACAGTATTCGAGCTTACCAAGCAAGCACGGCTATAAGCAGTATAGAGGCCGTTAAAACATGAGAGAAAGCACCGCCACTGCCCCTAGCGCGCTTTCCTAACGCATGACAGACCCCGAAGCCCACCGCTGGCTACGCTACGCTGCGCAGACGGCAGGACGCTGTTCGAAGTAGGGAATAACAGTTGACATTCTTTCATGCATGCAGAAATATGCAATAAACGTCTGATTGAAAAAGGAATCTACCAGCGTCACGCAAAGTGAAACCTGTATTGCTCCAACTGAAGCTTACAGAAGCAAAAATAAAACGGAAGAGTCCGAATGTTCTCTTTTCCCTGCTGCCTCGTGCTGTGCAGTTCCAGTGTCTGACTAGCATATTCTCTTTCATCCTGAGCAGTTCATAATGAATGCAGGCTCTGAAGTTAGGCACCCGCTGCCTGCCTGCCACTCTAAAAGGCTTCAATTCCAGAAAGTAAGATACCCTAGTAGACTAATGCATCTTTTGTAGAGAACTCTGTGAGACCTGCAGGAACATGAGCTGGGGGTGGGTGCACTCGACCTTTCATCCTTCCTAGGTCAATAAAATCAATACCACTGAGTTGCCTAATAGTAAGACTTGTTAATGGGCCCTATAGCCTATCAGGTGCATAGTATACGTGTAAAAAAACATATTGAAGCTATTTCCAAACTTCAGTGCACCTTCCCCAATCAACCCTAAGAAAATGATTTGCGACAAGGCATCTCCCAGAGGCAGATCTTGCTTTTTTTCAAATCTGTTGGTGTGGACAGTTTCTATTACCACAGGCTTGCAATTAACTGAGACCATGTTAAACATGTTTGACCAACTTCACTGCCTCCCTGTTAGTCCCAAATTCAATTCAGGTGCTAGTGCAACATAAATAAAAAGGCATTGCCAAAGCCAGGAAGTCTTGCCTTTGCTAACCAGTTGTGACCTACTGGCTTTGCCACTGCATGCACCACACCCCTCTTGTAATGGATTTTTCTAATATTTTTTCATACTCCTTTACAAGATGGCAACAGTGATTGCACACGCATATAGTTCCCTTATAATGGGGTTTCAAAAAAGAAACTGAAGAACCGTCATTAAAAAGTGGCCAGAGTGCAATCATGTATGATGGCCGTTTTAGATAGTTTGACATTGCCAATGCTTGTGCATCTATAGACTGTAAGGGGTAGCAGCTCAACGGTGAGTGACCGGGACAACTTAAAAACCCATGTAACCTTCTACAAAACACAATGGTCACAAAGGCAAATCACCCTGCTAATGGCAACTTTAAAAAAAATGCCAATAGCCAACGGCTGGAGACTGAACAAAAGCTCACTCTTCTGTATGTACGTGCAATGGTAAAATTGAGTTTCTGACAGATAGCTACATATGGAAGCACATAAAAGTGCAATAAGCCTTGCACCAGTGCCACTGAATTTCCAGAACTTCTTTTGACCTCGGTCAGAGGCATATCAGCACGACTTGGTTAGTCCTTCAACCAGCATCCTGAGCACAGTTCTGCAGCAGCACTATAAAACCCCCTCCCATCACACAAAATCAATACTGGCAGCATTGCACGCCCTGATCTCCCTAATGTTGTGCCTTAGGGAAACAATATTCTTCTTTTGCTCATTTAGAAAATATATACCTTGTTTAAATTGGGTCTCTTTGTTACCACATACAAAACACTTTAAATCACACATTACTTACATGAACCTAATGCTGTCAAAATTGTCTGTTATTGTTTTCAAATAAATAATATATATATTTTAAATATAAAAGCAATTAAAGAGCTACACTTCAATTAAAAAGGAAAGAAGTGGATCTGCCTAGCTGATACGATGATCTAGGTCCACAAAGAATAAAAAGAAGCTTAAACCGTTGAACATGGTGGGCCAGCAGCCATGCTCTCCGGTCAGAAACAAATCTTGCCAAGAATAACACAGTTGGTGCATTTGTTCTTTAGTATGCAGTATTCATGGCTTGAGGTTTTCTGAGAAGTTTGCTCAAACCTGCAATCGCACAACTGCTTGCCATGGCCTTTTCCCGACTTCCACAGAATTTTAGGTTGGTTCTCCAAATAAACCTAGTTTGTAAGCATAGAGTATACGTGAACAGGGTTTCAGGAAAATGACATCAGAGTAGAAGATCATGTTTGAGGTCTCACTAAAGATCGCTTCAGCTATCTGTCTGGAGACAGCATTGCATACCAAACTCCACAGAGCCAATCCTTGCTCAAGATTGGATGGCCTTAGTGCAAGTCTCCGTTACCGTGCTCCTATTTGTGACTTTCCTCCCTTTCTGTGTTTGACCTGCCCACAGGAGCGTGTGTGTAGTTGTCTCTAGCTGCAACATGCTTCCAGCTCCGAACACAGCATTGCAAACAGAGCTACATTTAAACATCAGTTTGCTGCCTTTCAGAGCCACCTAGTGGTCGCTAGAAATAATGTGCCAGAAATGTGGAAGATACAATATTGAATTCTTGACAGACTATTTACAAACAAAAATCGGCAGTGCCAGCCTGTTTTGCATTTATGTAAAGTAAGGAAGGCCAATTGGCATTGACAATGCTTGTTAAGAAATGTACTTCACCGAAAATGTTAATGTACCACTATAGCACTTAATTCATACACATCTGTATGAAATAGCGGAGCACTGCATTCTAGAACAAACGTGTCTGTTCCTGTTACTTTCCTTGTGTTTATGGTTCAGTTGTTGCAAAATGAGAACAGCCTTTAATGTTTGAAGATTGGCGTAAAAATGGTCCAATTTGCTTGCTACCAGGAATGATAGCAGATATTGTGTGGTCACTAATGTTTCCTTTGGATAAGTGAATGGAAAATAGTAATCCAAAACTTCGTCCGCTGGCGGTGTTTTGTAGTGTTCAGAAGGTAAACAGACAGTTAATAACTATTCTACTGCTCCCTTCTTCTCTCCCCCACTCCGTACCTCCCAGTTTCCTCCCCACCACTAAAAACAACCACTTATTCAGATCGCATTATGAGGGATTAAAAGGTCAGGAACATGTTACATTCCTCAAGGATAGTTTTACATTCCTTGTGCCTGGTAAGCCTGTTGCGGAGGGGGCGAAAATACATACTCGCAGTAACAGAAAAAGCTTTCAGAGTTGTCCGGATGTAGGACTAACAGATTCGCTCGAAAGATGCGAATGCTAGAGAGATGAGGTAACAGAAATTGGGTAAGTATAGAAAACCTGGGGCCATTAAAGCAAATAATCTCTCAGCAAATGTGGACGTTTTACACAACAAATGGAATTACCAAGGCTAGGTTATCCTCTGGTTGCTTGGTTTTTACAGTACCTAAGCATGAATTGGCCGAAAACTATTGGGAACTTAAAGGAACACTTTTGATGAGTGAGACATATCTTAGTTGTCAACTTTAATAACACATTAACTAGCTGGTGGGTTAGTACATCCGCTTCAGGTGCTTGTGAACTGTGGAGGTTATTTTGTCCTATCTGACCTGGGTCAACACCACATTTCATCTTCCCAAAGCTCAAAAAAAAGTCAATAACATTGATTTGGGTGAACGGGACACCTGCTATTTTAATGTTACAAAGGTGCAAGCTGATTATGTCCGCAAGCAGGATATTTGAAGCACGGCGATGCTACAGGTCACATATGTCCAACATGTATTTCTTTAGTATTTACGATTTCCGCCTTCCAATTACGGTGCATATACTACGTAGTGTCTCCCAGTCTTTGTGTGTGAGGGAAAGGCTTTCAAAGTCCAGTCACCGTGAGAATGGTAAAGATCTGATTTTCATCTCGATGATCCTTCCTGAGCCACGGGGAGTTCCAGGTTATGAATGCCACAGTCAACCACTGTTAACCATAATCCATAAAATCTTTTGTGAAAGGTTCTAAATACTTCGGAAAGGAATCTCTTAAACTGCTGGACATCTTCAGTCCTCATTCAAGCCCATCCTACCTCAGTTTCATCGGAGCGCGCTAGGTCTTATGTTCTCAGTATTTTAACAAATGCGAGGAAATGTGTCCTTTGAGAAACTCAGACTTGGTTGTTGATCTCAATTTTGTTCTACATCATCATGCTCCGTGCTGCCTAGTCCCCTTCCTCAAAGCAGTCCTTCCACAAGCATGAAGTGAGCCCCCTCCTTCATGTGCCGGGCACCCTGCTGCCAGTCTTTCCCAAAGACTAAATTAGGTCCCTTACTCTTTGGTACAACTTTTCACTCAGAGACCAGGGCCATTGGTCAGGATACGGATTTAGTAATCCAGTTCCTGGTCCTTCCATAAATTGGAGAGGCCCACCTCTATCCAACAGATACGAATGTCTTGACATGGTTGACTGACCATCAACTCCCCCCACTAATCCCAAAGGCAGAAACACTATCCAAACTCAAACAACCCATATCTCCAGAGAAATATTGCCGGCAGTTGTAGTTACACCACCCCTCCCTGGCTCTCTTGTAGAGACTCCAATTGCCCTAGTGGAATTATTTCTCGACCCGGTAGTTCCTCCGGATCAAGAACACAAACGTGATCACCCAACCCTCCCTGAAGAGTTACCCAAGAGGCAACCTCCAATTACAAGTTCATCCCATCACCCACCAGCCCTACGAGTAACACATTCTTCTTCTCTAACCTTCCTCCCAGATACTCAGCCCCAAGACTTACCATCTTCTGCTAACTCACAAAAATCAAACACCACCCTACCTCTAACATGGGAGCTCCCACTTATTTACTGGAATGTAGCGGGCCTTCGATCTAAAGTCCACCTCCAGCCATGGATCGACGTGATTAACACCCACAAAATACTTTGCTTCCAGGAAACCTGGGCTATCGACCCTATTCACATCCAGGGTTATAAAACATTCCATGTCCCTGCCAGTCCGTCTACGCATGGCAGACCAAAGGGAGGTTTAGCAATTTATTTTTCAAATACAATTTCGCCCACAATTATAGAGGTATCTTTGGCATCTCCAACCGCTCAAATCCTAAAGTTAGCTTTTGAAAAAAGTTCCATCTACTACATTATTAACATGTATAATAACACCTCCCCCGCTGATTGTGCTAAGACAGTGACTGAAATTACCCTATTCATCCATGACCAGAAGGCAAAATACCCGCAGCTACTATGTTATGTTGTGTGGGGTGGAGATTTTAATGTATATTTGTGTAGTAACTATAGTAAAGGTATCTGTGGGCTTCAAGATGAACATGATTCCCCTATGACACACTTTACCCACTCTAGCATTGGTATTACCTTGAACGAATGTCTTTTTTCTTTAGAACTTGAGTTCGCTAATGAAATAGTGCATCCTCCTGTTGAGTTTAAGCCGACTTTCCACGGCAGAGGCCTTTCTACCACCATTGACTACATCTTGTGTTCACAAATTCTAAAGAATCACTTGAAACATTTCATTACTGGTACAGACATCTCAAGTGATCACTATTCTAACAGCATCACCCTTATACTCAATTCAGCTCCACAAGCCCATAGCAAGACCAGTTTGCTAAGCCAGCAATCTCTGGCTATGGACAAAACAAATGGCTACACAGTAAAATGGTCCAAGATAAACCCCCACGATGTTACTAAGAAGATTATCCAAAAAACTCTTCCCCTAATAAACATCTGTTTAGCGGAGACCTCATCTTCCCACATATTCTCTCGAGCTTCGCTAATATACTAAAAGCTATCCAGCAGGAGCTCACTCGCCAACATAAGGCCCATGACAAGGATTCACAGGGGTGATTTGATGCCCAATGCCGCAAAGCCCTCTCATCGCTAAAAAGCGCACTTCATAGCCAAGACAGGGATGTGGCTTTAATAGCCGCATTAAGAAGGAAGTACAAATTGGCCCTACAAACCCGGAAACGGGAAATAAAAAATAACCTGTGGGCCAAACTACACGAGAGTACAAGGAGCAAAGATAGCTCGCTATTTTGGCGAACAGTTAAGTCTCCCTTCTTAGTAGATCCTTCAGCTGTCCGCCACCTAGATGTGGCAGTTCCTGCTGAAAAATGGGTGGCGCATTACTCACAGATTTTCGGTGACCCCTCTGCCGCAGCCTTAATTTCCCGGACCGTAGAGGAAGCTTTTTCCGCGGATAATATTTATCCGATTGACCTCCACTTCGATCTTGTGGAGGTCACAGCTGCACTGACTTCCTCGAAGACCGGGAAAGCTCCTGGCCCCGACGGAGTTCCTCTCGACATTTTTGTGAGTAACCTAGATTTATGGTCCCCAATCGTCACGCAAGTTATATACGCAGTTTCCCAGGCTGGCCTAATTGAATCTTGGTCCTCATCAGTGCTTTTACCCATTTTCAAAAAGGGTGAACGCGATAACCCAGCCTGCTACAGACCCATCTCCCTCTTGGACTCACTGGGAAAGGTTGCCGGGAGATTAATTCTGGAGCGTCTACAGAATTGGGCCAAAGAGAAGAAGATCTTAACTGACCTCCAGTTTGGGTTCCAAGAGGAATTGGGCACTGTAGAACAGGCCCTCAATCTGACACTGTTAATGGGCAAATATGCCAGGGCTAAAGGCGGAAACCTCTACTTAGTGTATGTTGACCTAAGTTCCGCATTCGATTGCGTAATACACTCCAAACTGTGGGAGATTCTGAGTAACCTGGGGGTAGATCCTCCACTTCTTAAATTCCTCTGATAACTCTACACTGATGCCAAAGCATGTGTGAGGTATGGTATTAATGGGGAATTATCGGATTTATTCAGCGTAGCAAAAGGCGTCAGACAGTGGTGCGTCCTCGCTCCGTTTTTATTTAATATCTACACAAATGGACTGGAGCGAGCGATGCTGGAAGGCAGCCAGGATCTCCCCTGCATAAACACCCGCCCTATTCCAGCCCTATTATACGCTGACGACTCAGTCATATTGGCGAAAACCCTAAATCAGCTTCAACTCCAACTGGACAAGTACTGCCAATTCATGCTCTCCCTGGGTTTAAAAGTAAATAAGACCAAGACTTTTGTGATGCACATAGGCAAGAAAGCTCAGAATCGGAAACCTCTTTTTATAGAAAAGGTCAGACTGGAAAATGCTAGGGCATACCCTTACCTAGGCATCCTCATAGATGATCAAACAACCTGGAAACCTGCCACCACTAGTAAAAAAATGCAATTCCAACGCACAACCGCGGCGCTGATTTCTTTTTCCAGGAAGTTGGGTAAGCCAGCTCCCGTTGAGTTGCTTAAAATATATCAAGCTAAATGTCTTAGTGTGGCAACTTATGGAGCGGGCGTATGGGGCTACGCTCCTGTCGGAGAGCTTCAAACAACCGAAAATGATTTCTTGAAATATGTACTAGCTCTCCCTCGAAGTGCTCCAAATTACGGTAGTCACATCGAGCTCGGTTTGGATTATCTAACTGACACCATTAGATACCAACCGATCCTCCTTTGGCATCGAATATGGACCAAAGAGCAATGCCATCTTACTCGGTCACTGATAGCCGATTGCTTATCCCTGACCCATTGGAAAAAGATCCCATGGCTCCTTTATGTGTTTAATTTTCTGAACGATTTGAATTGTTTAACATTTTTTACTGACCCTCTCTCACTTGTGGACATATCCAGGAAGGCTCTGAAGAACTTGTGTATTAACCACCTAAGAGATCTTCGCATGTGTTCAGAAATTGGTAAACCCACAAACAGTCATTTAATGACGATTCAAGCTACTCCCGGCTCACAGCCGTATCTGTCCTTCTACTTGTCTAACTATGATAAATATGTTTTAACTAGATTCCGTTTTGACTCCTTTTATCGCCTTGTCTCGTTCCCCGAGGTTTCAGACTGGTCACGTGAATTAATTAGATGCCCCTGTGATGGTAATGCACCCCAGTCTACCCTGCTTGTAATTCTATTTTGCAGCTTTTATGAGACCCCGCGTAAACGCTGGTTAGTTCCTCTTCTCCGCCAAAAGGGCTTGAGAAGATGCAGACCTGCTCTTTTGGCACTACAGTTTTTAGACTCACAATTTGCTGCTAAGTGTATAGCCTGTTTTTTAAAAGCATGTCTGAAAACCCGTTTACAATTTACAATTGACTGACCCTGCTTTGTAACTTTTATATATGCAATTTACATTTAATTGACAAATTGTGACATATTGCATAGGCGATACTCTTCTTAAAGACTAAACGTATTGTTTTGTTCATGTTTTAGTTAACATTGCTCATGTGATAACTTTTTTACAATTTTGATGTAACTGTTTTTTTTTTGTTTTTTTTACTATGCACTTTTTATGATTGTATAATTCAATCGAAATAAAGTTACTTTGACTGACACTCAGGTGACTGTATCTATAGGGCGCATCAATTCTTTCACCCACCTCCACTTGGCATGAGCGAATAGGCCGGCCAGAGCCTATTGTAGGGTTGACCCTCAAGGAAGGCAAACCCTTGGGTTTCTGATCTGGGCATAGATAGCACCTTACCGTAGGAAGAAGCACTGTTTAAACCCTTGTCATTGTGCAGGAACCCTCTGTTCTTGTAAGAAAGCAATTAGGAGTAGCCATCCGGAACTAAGAGAATAGACTGAGTACAGTGAAAATGTCCAGCTGCGAGTTAAAATGTATGTAGCTAATACACAGCTAGCTGATGTTTACTTCCTCTCGGTATGCCCAACTCAGTGAAAGGAAGTGAAGCATGTATACCACAAGTGTACAACCTCTCAGTATGCCTGATTTGTTGAAAGTGAACAGGAGTTGGTAGCTATCCAGTTTGTATGGACTGATGGTCTAAGGGTTGAATGAGAGCAGTGTGCTGCTACCTGATTGGCAATGAATGATGGAGAGGTATCAGAAGTGAAAGACCACTCCCTATGAGGGAAGCTACTCAATCAAAACAAGCAAAGTCTGGTATTTGGATCTTGCTGGGTCACCGCCTAGTGTGCCACCATTTAACTGGATCCTCTTCTACTCCCAGAGATGCTGTGTTCCAGAGGCTGGCTACGTGCTGATAGCCAAGCATCCTGCACGTGTTGCCGTAGAGCTCCTTTCATGTGAGAGCCTTCTCAAGTCAGCAGAGTCAGTAAGCACAAATACCAGGAGGTGCAATAATGTATTGCTTGGAACTTTAACATATTGTGGTATCTGCTCTGAGGACACACCTGGTGAGACCGAATAGCCTGTGTCCCCACATGTGTGTGCCTTGGCAAAGGAAAAGGGAGTCTAATCCTCCATTGCTCTTGTATGGGTCTACTCTAGCTGGGAGCAGGTTCTCCCTTTTAAAAACCCTGTGGGAAGGTTGTTCTTATTGATTCAGATGACCCCTTGTAGTCCTGGAGCTGACAGAATGTCCTCCTCACCTCAGTGAAATGATGAACCAGTCTGTTATCACGGTCATCTGCTAGCACATGCTTATAACTAGGCCAAGAAAAAAGTTGACTGTAATAAAGGTTTGCACCTTTACAATGAAGGTACTGGGAGTGACAGGAGTTCAGAATTGGGGAAACCGACTGAACACGTGAACTTTCAAAGAAGCAGCTTCTTGTAGTTACAGCCCCATAAGGTGAAGAAATTACTAGCATAAGATACCTGTTTTAGACCTTAAGAATGGTGGGCCATGGCAGTGCCCTTCTCACAAGGTGGTATGAGCTTGTTTCTGTCTTGGGACGAGGAAGACAAAATTAGAGTGTTATGATTACTCAATAGTAATTTAGGCCCTTTGTAAGATCCATGTACGCTTAAAAAAAGAGTGTATATACTGAACTAATAATTGTCCATAGAATAGTTGGCTGTCAGCTGGTCTGCTACAAAATCAGTAAGTATAGAAATGTATATCCGAATGTGTGTTTGTGGTGCAGATGTATAATGTGTAAACCTGGTCTAATGTTTGGGCGAGAAAGTGAGCTTTCGTGGCCTCCTCCATGGTCACATGTTAACATAGCATCTATTGCATTTTGTCTGTGTTTTGACAGTGTAGGTGTCAGACAAACTTTTTGCTTAGAACATACATAGAGTGAGCTTTGAATCTACCCCATTAAAAAAATGTGTTTTCTTTTATCAGCCTCTTTCAGCCATTGGCTCGAGGCTTTGTCAATCACTTCTTTCTACATCCTGGTGGAGAATTCATTTCTCATCTATTGGTATTGCCTGTTTGGGTATGTTCTTCTGTGTTCGCTCAAGTGCTTGAATTGAACTACATGAGCGATTAATTTAGAACTCTAGCCCTCTCAGCCACCCCTGCAGGCTCCCTATTGGATCTCTTGCTTTAATGTGCTAGCTCTGCATGTGTCAGCACATTAAACCCAGACCAGTTGGCTTTACTGATACTTCTTTTCAGTTATGTCCTTTGTTAACATAATTGTTCTTTGTGTGCTTTTTGGTTATTGATCGAATAATGAAGTATATTTCAGCTCCCATTATGATGAATCTCCTATTTTTTATTTTTCGGTGCTACTTAGTTATGCTGTATTTACATTCGTCATGTGTTCTACTAAAATCCAGATTTATGAAATCCTATTAGTTCCTTTAGTTTCTTTACGTAACTGATTTGCTAAATTGTGTACTTGTACCGCTAAATTATTATTGCAGTGATCCATTTAATTTATTGACACCAGGTGCAGTTATTGTCTATCTTCAGTCTAGATGGTTCTCTAAACATGGCGCCTCTAGTATGCCTTGAAGCGAACTCTTGTCTTTGTGACCTGTTCCTAAGGCACTTCGCTTTGGAATTAAACACAAACCAAAAACAGTGTGTCTGGACGTCCACATTCTTTAACTTTTTCACTAAATCTTTGCAAAGGTAAAGACAATCTTTGTTTTTAAGGGGGCAAAAAGCGCCCAGCTAAGAGTTAAAGAGTTGAAGATTTTTTTTTCAGAACAAAATGTTATTGTAGTACCGACAAAACACCAAGGGGGACACCGTCCCGCATTACATCGCAGGACTAGTGAGCTCAGACATGAGAGGATATACAGTCAGTACAAGCAATAATAAATTATGCACCCGCCCCCCAACTCCCAACTCCCTACCCCCCTCCCCGAGTCCCACCCATTTCCCTAAACAGTGTCTGCAAGTCTCAAGGCATAAATCAAGAAAATACAAAAAAAAATGCGTGCTCCCGGCCGCCCAGGGTCCAATAGTTAAAGATCCTCTCCAGTGTCTTGGGGCACCGGTGGCTCCAGCCAAAGTCCTCTATAGTCCGCCCATCTTTTCCATATCTTAAAATGTTTCCTAGGGCATCCCCTGGCCTCAAAGACCGGACGCTCCAGCCCCATGCAAAAGTCCAACCCCCATCTCCAAACTTCCAGCAAGGGGGCCCTGGGGTCCATCCAGGCCTTGGCTATATCTCGTTTAGCTACAGTGAGACCCAAAACCAGTAGGTGACGTTTGTAGATGTTGCCCCCCACCTGTTCCATGACATGCAGCAGGCCGAGCTGCGGTGATCGGGGAAGGTCCCAGCCCAAGACCTCAGCCAAGCAGTCCCAGACACCCCTCCAGTATCTTGCCAGGTTTGCACACAACCACACAGTGTAGACAAACGTCCCAACCGCCCGTCCGCACCTCAAACACTCAGGGGAGGCAATCAGACCTGCTTTCCACAGTCGTTCTCTGGTAAAATAGGCCCTATGTAAGTACTTAAATTGAATAAAGCGTAGACGCATCGCAATGGCCGCCCCCCTTGGGGCCTCCAGGGCCTCCCTCCAATGTATGTAAATGTATAGGCATTTATATAGCGCACTACTTACCCGTAGGGTCCCAAGGCGCTTCGACCGCTGCAAAACCCTTCCTGGCTTCCCTGAGAGATGGTCCCTTAATGGGTATCTCCAGGGTGAGACCAGGCATCCCCGGCGGTCTGGTGGGGCCGTTAGTGAAGATGAGGCAAGCTAATGCCCAGAGTTGCCGAGTGTGATCGCTGATCAGAGTGGGCACCGAGGCGAGAGAATTATCGAGTCCGCTGACCCTGGTCCAGAAACCTGCCGCGCCGAGAATCGAACCCTGGTCCCGGGCCGTCCTCTGCTCTCGGGTCTGCCGCCTCTAACCAGTGAGCCACACTACTTCACTATATCCAATCCTCCTCTTCGAGAGCTCCCACATCCCCCTCCCACGCGGAGCGTAGTCTATCCAGGGAGGAGGAGCAGTGTGTGACCAGGGTCTGATATATATTAGAAATGTTCTTTTCCTCCAATTCCCCCATAAACACTTTATCCTCCAGGGGGCTGAACTCGGGCAGGGACTCTCAGCACACCAGAGAGGGGGACAATGCATGTCGCAGTTGTAGGTATTTAAAGAATTGGGTTTTGGGCATGGCATATTCCGCACTCAAGGTCTGGAAAGATTTAAGGGTAGTACCCTTCATGATGTGGCCTAGCGTTGAGATGCCTATTGCGTCCCAGCCCCTGAATCCCCGTAGGGATGCCAGCGCCGGCAGTCGTCTGTTCTGCCACAGCGGGGTCTCCCTCGTCAACTTGTTCCACCACCCCATGCGGCGCAGAGCTGCACGCCAGACTCGGAAGACCACCTGGGTGACTATGGGGAGCTTCTTCCTGATAGTCGCCGAGTACAGAATGGTGTGTACCGTGTCCGGGTCCATCGGGTATCGTTCTAGGGCGTAGGTCGGGTCACTCCGATCCCCATACCACCAGTCATTAAGCACCAATAAGTGTGCCGCCTGATAGTATGATAAAATATCTGAGGTGGACAGGCCACCGCAGTATGTGGACAGGAAGCAAGTGCGGAGAGCCACCCTCGCCACTCCCCCGGCCCAGAGGAACTGACTCAGCGCAGTGTTCACTTGACGAAACCACTGCGGTGCTATAGGGAATGGGTGGTTTTGCAGTTGGTATAGGAGGCGCGGGAGGGCCACCATTTTAAAGATCGCCGATCGGCCATAGATGTTCAGTGGCATTCTGGACCAAGTTCTCATGTCCGATCGTACTCTATCCCAGACGGGCACCACATTGCGCTCCCATGCCACATTCGGAACGTCCGTAATAAAGACGCCCAGGTATTTGTGCCCACCTGCCGCCGTCTGCAGCGACGACGCCCATGCACCCAGTCCCTCGCTATCCCCCAGCACCCACAGCTTAGACTTTTGCATGTTTAGATGCAAGCCCGAAACTTCCCCGAAGATTCGCATTATCTCCAGGACTCTGGGCCCGGACCTATTGAGGGCCGTGAGGAAGAAGAGGACGTCATCGGCATACAATGCGATGCGATCGGACGGGCCCATCTCCCACTCTAGGCCCCATAGCTGCGCGTCCATCCGCACCCACGTTGCCAGGGGTTCCATGGCCAATGCGAATAAGTAGGGTGAGAGGGGGCAACCCTGCCTGGTGCCCCGCCCAATGGGAAAGGGTTTTGACACCGCCCCCGCCACTCTCACCGACGCTGTCAGGTCCGTATAGAGCAGGCTCAGATATGAGAAGAAAACAGGCCCAAGATTGAGGCGGGACAGAAGCGCCCGGAGGTACACCCAGCTGAGAGAATCGAATGCCCTATCAATGTCTGCTAGAAGGAGTGCCGTTGGGATCCCAGCGGCACGGGCCATCTCCACCACCACCACCTGCGCGCGGCGAATGTTGTGTCTTGTTGCCCTATGGGGCATAAACCCCGCCTGATCCGGGTGAATCAGGTCGGTGATATACGGGAGGAGGCGGTTGGCCAGGGACTTAGCCAGTATCTTTGCCTCAAAGTTTAAAAGGGAAATTGGCCTGTATGAGGAGTGATGTTCAGGGGGTCTCCCGGGCTTACAAAAAACTACAATTTCGGCATGTCTCAAATCCGCTGGCAGGCGACCACACTCCTTGGCTGCCTCTAGTGCCAGCCTATAACGCCCCTCCAGTTGGAGATGAAAGGTTTTCATGAATTCACATGGGAATCCATTGGGTCCCGGGGCCTTACCAGTATTCAATTCCCCAAGTGCCGTGCCCAGCTCCTCCAGGGACAGGGGGAGTTCCATGCGATCACGGCCCTCATCCGAGAGCGCACGCGTCGGGAGGTCCGCCAAGAATTTATCAACGTCCTCCGCAGGGAGGACCTCCCGGGGGGCATATAGGTCCGCATAATACTGTGCGAAGCTGGCCGCTATGTCCTCAGGGGGCGACATCTGGTCCCTCTGCTCATCCCGAATACCCGGCAGGGTCTGAGCCCGGAAGGTGTGTTGGCAGAGTCTGTAAAGCATGGTGCTGGACTTATCCCCCCATTGATATATCTGACTCTGTGTGGCCAGCCAGAGCTGGCGCGCCTCATTGAGTACCAGGGATGAGTACTCTTACTGCGCCATCAGGAGCTGCCCCACAACCTCATCTGTGTCGCCCATAGTACAGTCTCTCTCCAGGTCTCGAACCCGTCCCGCCGCCTCCTCCCCCTCTCTCCAACGGGTCCTGCGGGTCCCTGCACACCAAGCAATGTCCACCCCCCGGAGCACTAGCTTCAGTGCCTCCCACTGGGTGGCGGCGTCCACCTCCGGTCCGTCGTTCTCCGCCCAATAGTTAGAAATGGCTTCCCGTAGGTGCGTGCGATAGCTATCCTGTTGCAGGTGCCACGCAGACTGGCGCCATCGGAAGGGCTTCCGCCTCCTGTCTAACCGCAGATCTAGGGACACAGGGGAGTGATCCGAGAGACCACGAGGAAGCACAGCTGTGGAAGCGACCCGCGTCAGCCAGGGGAGCGGTACGAACAAGTAATCTAATCTGGAGAAGGACTTGTGTACTGCCAAAACATATGAATATTCGCGACTCAGAGGGTGCTGATAGCGCCAGGAGTCAATCCAACCCATGCCCTGCGCTAGGCCATGAAGTTTCGTCGGTGCTGCCGCCTGGAGTTCCCTACCGGGCCTATAGCGATCGATCCGTCCATCCATCACGTCATTCCAGTCTCCTCCCACAATCGCCAGAACATCCGGGACATCAGCCTGCACCTCAAACAACTTTTCAATAAGCACATCTTGCAACGGGGGCGGAGCATACACACTGCCAAAGACCATCGGCTCATCCCCAACCATACCTTTAACAAACACATATCTACCATGGGCATCGATCCATTGCTTCTCGTGTACATAAGAGAGCCTGCGATGTACCAATACCGTCACCCCCTGGGACCCCCTCGTAAAGCCTGCATGGAACACTTGTTGATAGCCATATCTCTGCAAACTGAGGGTAATGGTGCCCTGGAGGTGCGTCTCCTGTAGGAGGAGAACGTCAGCCCCCTCCCTTTTCCCCAGCCGCAGCACCGCCCCACGCTTTATTTTATCTAGCATCCCACGGACATTCCAACTCACTACTCGTAGCATCGCCTGTGGGAGGCCTGACCTTTGGGCGTCAACCATTGTCAATGGGGAGAAAATGCAGAAGCCTGGGCTCTCGGAGCCGCACACACAAACAATACAATTGCCAAAGTAGCGCAGACACTGTTTCAAACTTATCTACCCCCCCCACTGCCCTCCCCCCCTCCCCTTCCACCCACCCCCCTCGGCCACCCCAACCTCCCCGCCATCCCCAGCCCCTGTCCCCACCTGATTCCCAAACAAGTCCCTCAACCGTCTACCTCCCCCCCCCCCCCAATACCTCATAGAACACTGAAGTATCTGTCACGGCATGGGCAGCCTCGGGCCCAAAACAGAGCGCCCAAGGCCAACCATCCCAATGGATCCCAAACACCCACTAAACTAAGAACTCCCCCCATCCCCCTAACATCTCCCACTCATGTAGGAGGCAGGTAGCCCCTGTGTCGGAGCACCCTGAACCCATCTCATAGTCACAGCAATCGTTGGAAGAACCAAACAAGTGTGGCAGTTTTACTCAGCGCTCAGTTGTCCATAATGCGAAGCACAGGAGGATCTCTCCCCTCAGCCAGGGCAGCTGGTATCCGAAAGTGGGCAGGACCACCCATAGCCCCTCAGCTACCCCCTCCCGAGTGGTCCGAGTCAGTGGGCGCAGCAGTCCGAGACTCAGTGCTAGAGGCAGTACGCTTCCGAGATCTGGACTTTCTATTCATTTTGCTTCGGGCGTTCTGGTCACTCCGGTTTTGCGATGAATCACTCGTGTGGCCCGGATCAAGGCCTGGTTGAGCGTGGGGCCGGACTCTCACCGTTTCATCCGTCCACCTGAAGACGTCCTCCGGCGTATCGAAAAAGTGAGTCCGGGATTGACCACTCGTAGGCGGGCCGGATAGAGCAAGGAATACTGAATCTTCAGGCCCCGAAGTTTCGCCTTGGCGGCCAGGAAGGAGTGCCTCTGTTGTTGTACCATCTTGGTGTAGTCGGGGAAGATCATGATCTTGTGGTTTTCAAATAAAAGGGAATCCTTAGCCCTCGCCTCCCGCAGTATAGTGTCTCTATAATGGAAGTTCAGGATTCTGACGATCACCGGCCTGGGCCGCTCTCCCACTAGCGGCTTCTGCGTCAGGGCCCGGTGAGCGCGCTCAATCACAAAGCAGCCGGATAAGGTATCCGGGGGGAGCCAGCTCTCCAGCCATTGGGAAAGAAAACGTTCCATGCTGCCCTTTTCACAGCCCTCCGGAAAACCTACAAAGCGAAGGTTGTTCCTGCGCGCCCGTCCTTCGGCATCCTCCACCCGAAGCGCCAGACCCTTTTGAATGCTCTCCATCGCCGCCATTTTCTGCTTCAGGGTCCCGACATCATCTTCCACCACTGAGATCCTGGACTCGGTCTCTGTAATTCGCGCCACAGCGTTGCGTAGGTCCTGTCTCAGGAGGGTCACATCTGCCCCAACAGCCCCAATTTTGGCGTCCAGCATGTCTCTGGATTGGGTTATCGCCGCCATGAGCGCCGCATTGTCCGGCCCCGACCCCTGACCGCCTTGTGCTCCGGGGCCGCCATTCGGTTCCGTGAACTTGTCGATGGGCCCCTGCCTAGCGGGCCCCCCCCCCCCCCCCTCCCCTCTGGTCATGGCCAAGTCCTGCTCCGGTATCGCCGCCCTCAAAGCGTTAGCGGATCCTTTTGGTGGGGTAATCCACACCCCAACAGCTGCCAAGGGAGGTTCACTGTCCAGGCACCGCTACCGCCGATACACGCCACCTACACACCGCCGCCGTCTATTCCGGGTGGGGGGGAAAGGGCCTCTCAACCAGCCCCCGCAGACCCCCGCAGGCCGAGCCCCAGCGTGAATGAGATCTACCAGAGACATCTCACCCTACGGGTTCACCGCCACAGCCTTGACGTGTCCACCTCGTGAGCCCCCACAACAGTCCGGGGGTATCCTAGGCCCGCAGTCTGGTCCGGCAGCCTGCCCAGGGTCCCAATTCAAATCCAAGCCGGTCCCACCGGACCCTTCCGCCCCTCTAGCCGTCTCTTCAATGCGAGGGGGGGGGTTTCCCCAGGGGGGAGGCACTCACAGTTCGTCGGTCCCCTCCGCAGGGTCGGCACCAGGTCCACACCAGGGCTGCAGGCACGTCCCTCCCAGCACGGACGCGATCCACTCCGGTCCGTCCTACCGGCCCTCAGTCCACTGCCCCGGCGCGCACAGCTACAGTGATCTCAGCAGTCCGGTTCAGGCGCACAACCGACCCCGCTGCTCCTCGGGCCTCGCTGCTCCCGCACTCCTGTCCCGAGGGCAGATGCTGGTGTTATCGGGCGGGGGCCACCAAACTCGAGGTCCCGGCTTCACCAAGGCCAGGTAGGCTGCTGCTCCTCCTCGGCGGCCTCCGGGCACCAGTCTCTGCCACCGCCACTGCAAGAGTAGCCAGGGGTCTCCTCAGTGTGTCGCTGATACCGGGCAGCCCCAGGCCTGGGCAGAAGGATGGCGCCGCCGGCTCCTGCGCGAGCCCTCCGGTCCGGGTGCGCCAAAATCGAGGCCCCGGTATTGTCGTCCGGGACTGGGCCGCTCGCTGCTTCGGCCGGTTTCGCTGCCCTGGACGGTCCTGGAGCGTCGCTCCCAGGGTCGGATGGCCCCCAGCACTGTCCGCCACAATCGCCCCACAGGCAGTGTACTGTTTGGGTCCGGGGGCAAGGATAATCGTCGGGCCGGCGGGAGCTCTAGAAAGCCGCGTCCGCCATCAACGCCCGCTAAGCCACGCCCCCATAAAGAGTTAAAGATTTGATGAAAAAAATGCATTTTAGTTGATGGGAAGCTGTATACTTGAATTAATATTAAGCGTTGTTTGCTGGGAAGTAAAATCTTTACTAATAGTAATCTGCATTACTTCCACTTCTTTGAATTAAGGTATTAGGCTTTCCTTTAAATGTCAACACTTGGTTGCGCTTTTTGGCATGTGTGATTGAAAACTATAGTAGGATGCAAAGCCTTTGCTGCTGACAGTACTGGGTGGTTTCTTTCCCTGCAAGTAAAAGCAGTGGTCGTCGAGTGACAGCAGTTCTGTGAATAGAAGGCACAACCCATGCTGAAGTAAGGACACGGATTTGGTAACATGTTGTGTGCCCCCTGAATTTATGGTCTCTCCTCCATCTGCCGCCCTTGGGCCAGCAGTTGACCTTCAGCAGATGCATCAAAGGGAGGATGGGCAGCAGCAAGACTGGGAAAGGGTTGGGTGGCAATGGAGGTGGAAAAAAGCGCTAGAGTAGTACGAGGTATTTTGCCAAAATTCTGAGTTGTAAATATTGGGATACAGAAATATCTGAAAAAAATATTGTGATACAAACATTTTGTGATGCAGAAATATCTTTGTCAAGAATATAATTTTTTTTCCAGGTAAGTAATTTCGTTGTTGAGAATATTGTTGTTCTTAATATCGTTTTCACTAATACAGTTGTAAAAAATATGGGGCCAGATGCATCAAAGGGTTTTGCCCATTTTATGTCTATGGGAAAATGTGTCGATGCAAATAGCCCATCGTTTATTTTAATCACCTGAATGTGTTTCAGTTCATATATATAAATTGCGTGTGTTATTTGTATAATTGTTAATATGTTTAAGTATAGTTTGTAATTTTAAGTGATACATAATTTGGTATTTAATTTCTAATAGTAATTTATAGTGTTGTAGCAAGTTGCTAGGTGTGTAGGGGTTTAGGGTAATTACGTAATTATTAATTATTTAATTGATTATCAATTATGTAAGTTGTGTTCTGCTTATTTTAGTTATATTTTAAGTGTGGGCTACTAGGTTAATAGTTGGGTAGTGTGGGAATTTAATTAAATAATAAATCAGTTTTGCTATTGATAATTGTGTTTTAAATTGTTTAATAATCTAAATTGTTTTATTGTATTGTTTTTTATTTTATATATTTATTTTAGTGAAGAGTTAATGTTCATATTATGGGTTTTATATTTGTTTTAAATTAATATGGTTATTCAAATATTTAATGTGTTTTAATTGAAGTACTTTCCGTCCTGTTTCTAGAGTGGGATTAGTACATTTAACCCCTCTGAAGTCCAACCTGTTCCCCAATCCTGCACGAAATGGAGTCAGAATAGTAAATCTAACCCCCCCAAAGTGACACAGTTTTACCGTTGTTGCACAGACTTGAGTAGTGATAGTTAATTTAATCCCTCTGATGTCCAATGTTTTCCCTACCGTTACACAGGTTTGGGGGACTCCTTTCCCTAGGGGACACAGATATAAATGAGGGAGACAATGCATTTAATGTAAGAACGACTCTGGAAACTGCTGGTATCAATATCCGTGAAGGTGGTAATACTGATTTTAGAATTGAGATTTATTCCACCTATAATGAATGATGGCATTGATGTTTTTTCTGATTTGTTGGCTAATGAAATTAAAAGAATACAGAAGAATGTACATGTGAAAACAAGGGCAGTTGAATGACAAGATAAAATGTTTAGACAAGCCGTAAAAAAAATGGAGCAATGTTGAGGATTGTGTGGTTAGACTGACAAAGGTGGCAATGTTGTCCTCTGGAACAAGAATATGTATATGCGAGAGGCTTATTCGCAATTGAATGACAGACAATGCTATACACGTGTGGGTAGAACAGAGTATGAGAGAGTGAAGGAGATGTTCTTTAAACAACTGTTTGAATGGAGGACTTAAAATCTGCTGAATTGGGATGAACGGACGTTTTTGAGTAAGGAGTCACCGGTAATTCCGGTGTTCTACCTTATTCCTAAAATTCACGAAGATAATATCAAACCCCCTGGGAGACCCATAGTAGCAGCCATTGATGGTCTGTTTGAGAACACCTCTACATATATTGATTAGTTTTACAACCCATTGTACGTAATCCGCCATCATACATAAAAGATACCATGGAGTCCCTCTTTGATGTGGTATGGGAGGATGATATGTTGATGATGGCTTTAGACTTGACCACCTTCTATACCAGCATCAGACATAAAGATGACCGAGGGGCCACACAACATTTCCTGAGATCTAGAGCCATGAAGTTCTATAAAACATAATGTGATGATTCTCAAGATAATGGAATTGTGTCTGCAGTGCAATACTTTCTGGCTTAACAGTGAACTTTTTCAGCAGCTGCAGAGAACTTCAATGGGCACCTGCTTCGCCCCCAGCTTTGCTAATTTGCATATGGGCTGGTGGGAGAAGCAGGTGCTACATGGTCCTGAGATCAAGGATTGTATGGAGCCCATAGTTTTATGGGTAAGGTACATAGACGACGCACTTTGGAAGTGTAGCAAAACAACAGCTAGAGCCTTTGTGAATAGGATCAATGACAACTCCTTAAATCTGGATTTCACCTGTGAGATCAGTAACCGTGAAATAATTTTTGGGGATATGTACACCTGGAAGCCAGGGCTCTAAACTGGTTACCACATTGTAGAGTAACCCCCCTGTGGGTAATAGCATTTTGCACGCTAACAGCTTCCACCCACACACCTGAAAACAAAGCATCCTGTACGGTGAGCTGCTTAGAGTGGGACATATTTGAAGCATTGAGGAAGGTTACCAACAAACTGAAACAGAGATGCTACCAAAACTCCAACAAAGTATTAGGATAGATTAGTGTTTTTACAGTAGGTCTTTGATGTAGTGTTGGTCGCGCTCATTGTGAGTGGTCAAGCTCATGTTTTTAACTGTGTGTCTGGTTTTACGTTATTCCAGCCAAACTCGAAATTGTATTCTTTTAAAAAGTTAAAGTAGATTGCAAGTGTCTGTTTTTTGGCACTCTTCACCTCACTTGAAGCGCTAGCTGCGCACTCGGTCACTGCTGCTATTTCTACCTTAGGGGCTCTTTCACCCTCCCCGGTCCAACGCGAGCTAGGCTCGATTGTTGTGGAGGGAGTTCTCTACTTTCTCTTTCCGACAGCCCTGCGTTCCACACTTCCGGTTGCGGTGGAGGAAGCGGTCTAGTGTTTCCACCGATATCCCCCATAAAACTCGAGGTGGTGACTGCTGGCGAGGTTGGTCGCGCTCATTGTGAGTGGTCAAGCTTATGTTTTTAACTGTGTGTCTGGTTTTGCGTTATTCCAGCCAAACTCGAAATTGTATTCTTTTAAACAATTAAAGTAGATTGCAAGTGTCAGTTTTTTGGCACTCTTCACCTCACTTGAAGCGCTAGCTGCGCACTCGGTCACTGCTGCTATTCCTACCTTAGGGGCTCTTTAACCCTCCCCGGTCCACTGCGAACTAGGCTCGATTGTTGTGGAGGGAGTTCTCTACATTCTCTTTCCGACAGCCCTGCGTTCCACACTTCCGGTTGCGGTGGAGGAAGCGGTCTAGTGAGGTGAGCCTGTCTGCGCCCGTCCGCGGCAGACCGGGGCCAGGTTTATCATTAACTCTGTAGCCAAATTAAGATCCCTCCAGGGGACGTACGAACTAGACAGCACCTCCAAGAGAGTGTTGGGACACAAGGGCATACTGGCCCACAACACCAATTCACACTGCTCGGACTATTTTCCATCACATAGCACTATTCCAATTTTTACTAACTTAGTCGCTGAACAAGTGCCAGGGCCCTGTACAAAGAAGTCTAGTGACTTTGAAATGTATTACTTAAATACTCGATCCCTTGGGAAACATCAGCTAGAGATTTTCTCTCTGATAAATACACACAGGCCGGACATCCTATTCTTGGTAGAAACATGGCTGTCCCCTGACTCGATCCCCGACATCCTGGCATCTATTCTGGATCCCTACTACATAATTCATGTAGACAGGGAATCCGGTAAAAAGGGTGGGGGTGTAGCAGCAATCATCAATCAGAAACATCAATTCTCCTCGCTCACCACAAGGCAGGTACCCTCTACAGAAAGCTTGATAATTAAATTAGAATCGCCCAATACCTCCTTGGCTTGGTTGATTATCTACCGTCCCCCCCAACATATGCCCTCATTTCCTCAGGAATTCGGCAACATGATCGCGCAACTGATGATTAATCACTCAAGAGTCCTAATATTAGGGGCTTCGACTATTGGCCCGAAGACAAAAATGAATGCTACGCCTCACGTGAATTCACGGAAGTCCTCACCAGCCTAAACTGCAGACAGCACGTACAAACTGCCACGCATATCAAGGGCCACTCTCTCAATCAAGTGTGGACGCAAAATGTGACCATTTCCCAGCTGGCAGTCTCTCCTTCCACCTGGTCCGACCACTGCCTGATCACTTTTACAATCTCCGACACCCCCGCTTCTTCTATCTTGAAGCCAGGCAGCACGCAAGCTAGAAACTGGAGTAGGGCTTGCCTGGAATCCTTTCATTCCATTCTAGCGGACACGGTCCCCCCGACCCACACCGGCTCCCTCTCCACCCAGACTAGTAGTCTCACATCTTGGCTAAAATCGGCCAGTGATAAAGTAGCTCCCCTAAAAACCATTAAAATTAAAAAGGCTCATGATGCTCAAAGATGGTTCTCTTCCAGCTGCTAGCCACGCCCCCGCAAAAATGTGTTTTAAACATATTTCTGCCATTTTGTCCAGCCAGGGTTGACAAGACTTACAGGAGGACGACAACCTAATTGAGCACAACGATAATAGCTAATAGGGGAATGCAACTTAGTGGAGAGCCGGTTTATCTCTACTTAAAATTTTCAATATTTTTGTCCGCAGCATTATAAGTATGGGGACACAATATTTTTGTAACACAATGTTGTTGTTTTCCATATTCTGTAAGTGATTTGTGGTAAGAAGGTGGAATACCCTATTAGAGGACATGAATACCACCAGACGGACGCAATGTTAACACAAGAATAAAAACTGTAAAAGTCGTCCCTTAATCGCCACTTCATTCAAACCCTTTGTCTTTAATGGTTGTTACCAAACCTCCCGGAATGAAGAGATGCAGAAATAAGTACTCAAGCTTTGACTGAGGAGCGCACATTTTTAACCCCTATTGTCGTGAGATTGCTGTGCATAACACACCCTGTGGGAATACATGGCCTGGATGCCATTGAGAAATGCCCCATTGGACTCTGGGTAGTGGGACTGGGCACACAATGCATTGGCAAAGGCTACCTCAGTGGTCACTGGACATGACCATAGGCCGTACGCAGCAAATTCTCTGAGCACAGGGGTGGTTGCAGAGTGTGGTTTGATACCACATCCTGCACCCAAAGACGGCTACTCCCAAAAGCTTTGTGTAGCTGTTTTTGTGGGAATGAGAATGAGTGCAGGGCTTGGTCTTAGCAGTATTTTTTCCCTGCCCAGCATAATCTCGGATGCAAAAACCTTAGGTGATGGACAGAATGCAGAACAATGTCATACATTCACCCCAGTACAGAGATCTGGGCCTAAATCCATCGTTTTTTGCACTCCACACCACCCCAGTTCGGACATGGCCATATGCAAATCAGACTGACCCTGTGCCTCATGGGAACAGTCCAGCCCGAACTGCCAAGCCATGCCTTCCCTGGACCGGAAACAAGCTTCTGAGGATCGATTTCTGGCATTCCAGTCGTCTTCAGCCCGGCTTGCTTGAATCCAGTGGTGTGGAGTTCATGGGACTCACGTCTGAGCATACCCATCCCACTCGGGGTGACAAATGCAAAAACCACAAGTGATGGACAGAATGCAGAACAATGTAGCATAATCTCGGATCACAAAGACTACCGTAGCAGGTTTAGAGAGCAGAGGAATGGATGCATGAAAGTGGAAGGTTACACTTTGTGCCGTTATCCTATTTTGCATGGCCTTTGTCATATACTGGGTTTTCTGGGTGCATAGATTGGCTAGAGGCCTTGCTCTGCACCAGATCCCTTGGATACAGGCTAAAGCTGTGCATGGGATGTTTTGATAGTGGGGGCAGGGCGTCACTGAGAGTCACACCTTGCCCAAAAGCTTTGACCAGAGGCTAGGCTCAGCGCCCCTAGGTCATGTTTTGGGCGTTACAAAGGCTCGCTGCACACGAGCAAAGCTGTGTTCATGACGTTCAGGGGTTATTAGCAGGGTATAGCTGTAAGTAGGGCTCGGCTTGAAGACAGCGAAAAACATGGCCGGCCCACGCTCTGTGCTCAAAGGCTGTTCTTAGTATGCTGCGGGCTGGCTGCAGTGTATGCTGCGGGTCTGGCTACAGTGTATGCTGCGAGTCAGGCTGCAGTGTATGCTGCGGTGCTGGCTGCAGTGTATGCTGCGGGGCTGGCTACAGTGTATGCTGCTGGTCTGGCTGCAGTTTTTGCTTCGGAACTGCCTGCAGTGTATGCTGCAGGGCTGACGACATTGTATGCTACGGGCTGCCTGCAGTGTATGCTGCTGGGCTTGCTGCAGTGTATGCTGCGGGGCTGGCTGCAGTGTATGCTGCAGGTCTGCCTATAGTGTATGCTGCAGGTCTGCCTATAGTGTATGCTGCGGGGCTGGCTAGAGTGTATGCTGCGGGGCTGGCTAGAGTGTATGCTGCGGGGCTGGCTGCAGTGTATGCTGCGGGGCTGGCTACAGTGTATGCTGCGGGGCTGGCTACAGTGTATGCTGCGGGGCTGGCTACAGTGTATGCTGCGGGGCTGGCTGCAGTGTATGCTGCGGGGCTGGCTGCAGTGTATGCTGCGGGGCTGGCTGCAGTGTATGCTGCGGGGCTGGCCACCGTGTATGCTGCAGGGCTGGCTACAGTGTATGCTGCTGGGCTGGCTGCAGTGTATGCTGCTGGGCTGGCTGCAGTGTATGCTGCTGGGCTGGCTGTAGTGTATGCTGCTGGGCTGGCTGCAGTGTATGCTGCGAGCCTGGCTGCAGTGTATGCTGCGAGCCTGGCTGCAGTGTATGCTGCGAGCCTGGCTGCAGTGTATGATGCTTGGCTGGCTGCAGTGTATGCTGCGAGTCTGGCTGCAGTGTATGCTGCGAGTCTGGCTGCAGTGTATGCTGCAAATCTGGCTGCAGTGTGTGCTGCGAATCTGGCTGCAGTGTATGCTGCGAGTCTGGATGCAGTGTATGCTGCGAGTCTGGATGCAGTGTATGCTGCGAGTCTGGATGCAGTGTATGCTGCGGGGCTGACTGCAGTGTATGCTTCCAGGCTGGCTGCAGTGTATGCTGCCAGGCAGACTGCAGTGTATGCTGCGAGTCTGGCCGCAGTGTATGCTGCGAGTCTGGCTGCAATGTATGCTTCAGGACTGCCTGCAGGGTATGCTGCGGGGCTCGCCACAGGGTATGCTAGGGGGGCTGGCTGCAGTGTATGCTGCGCGGCTGGCAGCAGTGTATGCTGTGGAGCTGACTGCAGTGTATGCTGCAGAGCTGGCTGCAATGTATGCTGCGTGGCCAGCTGCAGTGTATGCTGTGGGGCCGGCTGCAGTGTATGCTGCGAGTCAGGCTGCAGTGTATGCTGCGGTGCTGGCTGCAGTGTATGCTGCGGGGCTGGCTACAGTGTGAGCTGCGGGCTGGCTACAGTGTATGCTGCGGGGCTGGCTGCAGTGTATGCTGCGAGTCTGGCTGCAGTGTATGCTTCGGGACTGCCTGCAGGGTATGCTGGGGGGCTGGCTGCAGGGTATGCTGGGGGGCTGGCTGCAGTGTATTCTGCGGGGCTGGCTGCAGTGTATTCTGCGGGGCTGACTGCAGTGTATGCTTCCGGGCTGGCTGCAGTGTATGCTGCGAGTCTGGCCGCAGTGTATGCTGCGAGTCTGGCTGCAATGTATGCTTCAGGACTGCCTGCAGGGTATGCTGCGGGGCTCGCCACAGGGTATGCTAGGGGGGCTGGCTGCAGTGTATGCTGCGCAGCTGGCAGCAGTGTATGCTGTGGAGCTGACTGCAGTGTATGCTGCGGAGCCGGCTGCAGTGTATGCTGCGTGGCCAGCTGCAGTGTATGCTGTGTGGCCGGCTGCAGTGTATGCTGCGAGTCAGGCTGCAGTGTATGCTGCGGTGCTGGCTGCAGTGTATGCTGCGGGGCTGGCTACAGTGTGAGCTGCGGGCTGGCTGCAGTGTATGCTGCGGGGCTGGCTGCAGTGTATGCTGCGAGTCTGGCTGCAGTGTATGCTGCGAGACTGCCTGCAGGGTATGCTGGGGGGCTGGCTGCAGGGTATGCTGGGGGCTGGCTGCAGTTTATTCTGCGGAGCTGGCTGCAGTGTATTCTGCGGAGCTGGCTGCAGTGTATGCTGCGGGGCTGGCTGCAGTGTATGCTGCGGGGCTGGCTGCAGTGTTTGCTGCGAGTCTGGCTGCAGTGTATGCTGCGGGGCTGGCTGCAGTGTATGCTGCGGGCTGGCTGCAGTGTATGCTGCGGGGCTGGCTGCAGTGTATGCTGCGGGCTGGCTGCAGTGTATGCTGCGGGGCTGGCTGCAGTGTATGCTGCGGGGCTGGCTGAGTGTATGCTGCAGGGATGGCTGAGTGTATGCTGCGGGGCTGGCTGCAGTGTATGCTGCGGGGCTGGCTGCAGTGTATGCTGCGGGGCTGGCTGCAGTGTATACTGCGGGCTAGCTGCAATGTATGCTGCGAGTCTGGCTGCAGTGCATGTTGCTTGGCTGGCTGCAGGGTATGCTGCGAGTCTGGCTGCCGTGTATGCTGCGGGGCTGGCTGCCGTGTATGCTGCGGGGCTGGCTGCCGTGTATGCTGCGGGGCTGGCTGCCGTGTATGCTGCGGGGCTGGCTGCAGTGTATGCTGCGGGGCTGGCTGCAGTGTATGCTGCGGGGCTGGCTGCAGTGTATGCTGCGGGGCTGGCTGAGCGTATGCTGCGGGCTGGCTGCAGGCTGGCTGCAGTGTATGCTGCGGGGCTGGCTGCAGTGTATACTGCGGGCTAGCTGCAGTGTATGCTGCGAGTCTGGCTGCAGTGCATGCTGCTTGGCTGGCTGCAGGGTATGCTGGGAGTCTGGCTGCAGGGTATGCTGCTTGGCTGGCTGCAGGGTATGCTACAAGTCTGGCTGCAGGGTATGCTGCGGGGATGGCTGCAGTGTATGCTGCGGGGCTGGCTGCAGTGTATGCTGCGGGCTGGCTGCAGTGTATGCTGCGGGGCTGGCTGCAGTGTATGCTGCGGGGCTGGCTGCAGTGTATGCTGCGGGACTGCCTGCAGGGTATGCTGCGGGCTGGCTGCAGGGTATGCTGGTGGGCTGGCTGCAGTGTATTCTGCGGAGCTGGCTGCAGTGTATGCTGCGGGACTGGCTGCAGTGTATGCTGCGAGTCTGGCTGCAGTGTATGCTGCGAGTCTGGCTGCAGGGTATGCTGCGAGTCTGGCTGCAGGGTATGCTGCGAGTCTGGCTGCAGTGTATGCTGCGAGTCTGGCTGCAGGGTATGCTGCGAGTCTGGCTGCAGGGTATGCTGCGAGTCTGGCTGCAGTGTATGCTGCGAGTCTGGCTGCAGGGTATGCTGCGAGTCTGGCTGCAGGGTATGCTGCGAGTCTGGCTGCAGTGTATGCTGCGAGTCTGGCTGCAGTGTATGCTGCAAGTCTGGCTGCAGTGTATGCTGCGAGTCTGGCTGCAGGGTATGCTGCGAGTCTGGCTGCAGTGTATGCTGCGAGTCTGGCTGCAGGGTATGCTGCGAGTCTGGCTGCAGGGTATGCTGCGAGTCTGGCTGCAGGGTATGCTGCGAGTCTGGCTGCAGTGTATGCTGCGAGTCTGGCTGCAGTGTATGCTGCGAGTCTGGCTGCAGGGTATGCTGCGAGTCTGGCTGCAGGGTATGCTGCGAGTCTGGCTGCAGGGTATGCTGCGAGTCTGGCTGCAGTGTATGCTGCGAGTGGCTGCAGTGTATGCTGCGAGTCTGGCTGCGGGGTATGCTGCGAGTCTGGCTGCGGGGTATGCTGCGAGTCTGGCTGCGGGGTATGCTGTGAGTCTGGCTGCAGTGTATGCTGCGAGTCTGGCTGCTGTGTATGCTGCGAGTCTGGCTGCAGGGTATGCTGCGAGTCTGGCTGCATTGTATGCTGCGAGTCTGGCTGCATACATCTACTAATGGGCAACGACGCGTGAAGCATGAAGCCATTCGCCACAGTTCCCTTGATCTCACATAAAACGGGTAAATACATATGATCACTGCTTCAGTCGGCTTGTCTGTGCCACGCCTATAGATCCCAGAATGTTGAGGCAAACAGTAGTCAGTGTGTGCGCATTAGCCGCGTGTTAATTGTCTGAGTCAATATCTCTTGTGTATTTATCGTGACGGTTGATTACTGTCAATTGACTTCAGTATCCTCAGACTCACGAGGTCAGCGGCAAATAACGGTCCGTACGGTATAGCCCTTGGCAATTGACAATAATTGTATGTTATTGTTCTGTTTCCAGTGATACCGGAAGATTGTAATTGGGTATCTAGACTGGCGCAGCATTTTTGTACTCCCCTTTATTCGATGTAAACTTGTAATACGTTTTATTTATTTTGTATAAGAGGACTGCTGCACGGTGTTCAAAATGCAACTTTTGGCCTCACTGCTATCACTAAACCTGTACAATTGAACCAGGTGATTGCAAGCACTTAAACTTTGGTTGGGCAAAGAAAGGTAAACTATCCGTCATGCAAAAACAGCACACAAAATGCATGCTTTCAGTGACGTGTAAAGCCGCATTAAGGCCTTCATGTCTGTTGGCATATTGTTTCCTGGCACTTGGCCACGGCTTGCGTTCCTCCCGGCTGCGAGGCCGGGGCCCCGCAGCCTGCAGGAGGGGTGGATGAAGCCCGGGGCGCCGTGCAGCGCCCAGCACAGCTCAGCGCTGCGATTGATGAGAACCGTCGGGGGCTTGGCCTGGCGGCACCCGCTTGCTGTGCTGCCAGCATCGCCTTAGCAACCCAAGCCGTGCGACTTGTGGTGCTGTTATTCCCAGCAAACGCCTGCGTCCCCCCGGGACTGCGGCTGATCAATACCCTGTCCGTCGGCAGGCCGCGTGCGCCTGTCTGAGCCCCCTCAAGGAGCCGGGGTCGAGGAGGGCCGAGGGGCGGATGTTTTCGCATTCCTCATTAGCCGCGTGAGTCACTGGCCAGGGGGCTGGCACTCGCGAACTGGGAGCAACAGGCCTTGTTGTTGTGGCTTTGAACTTTGCGGAGGGCTGCTCGGTGGTTTCTAGCGCGTGCCGCCTTTCTAAGCCTGGCTCTTGGGTTCTCTTGCAGGTTTCCAGCATGAAGATTCCGGAGCACCAGGGCGGCGGAGAGGCCCGGCCGCAGAGGGGCCAAGAAGTGGAGGTGCCCGCGGGAGAGAGCTTCGCCCACGAGGTGCCGCGGCTCGACTTGAGCTCTCTCTCTGGAGACACGAACTGGGAAGGTAAGATTTTAGAAGCTTAATCGAAACGGGGCATTAACTCTGGTGGTTTATGGCCCTTCCTCCTGCAGATGCACCTTGCATGCCCCTGACTTGTTCGAATCCCGGCTCAACGCGGTGGTACAGTGAGTGCAGTTTAGGCAATACATACATTTTCGAATCACGGAGGCTGTGTTATATCAATATGTGTTAAATATTATTTTGTTAGAGTCAGAATAGAATTACTGCTTCATATTGTCGATTCTGTTACGTTAAAACGATATAAAGCTTGCAGAAACGATAAAAAGCCCAACCAGTTCCTGCACAAATCCTGGCTCTTGTGCGCTAGAAACCGACACAGTGTGCCCACGTTTAGTATGCTGGCGAGCTTGCCTCCAACTGCAGGATTGTATTCGTATATACCGCGAGGCTGCAGGAAAAAAACCTATGGCAAGATTGGGTTCTTCATAAATAATGCATTTTCCAATACAATTAGCTAACTACCCCATTGTTTTAAAAGGGTCTTCCGCCCATCCTGGTCAGTTCCTTCTTACCACTCCCCGCTACCGAAGCAAGGCAGACTTGGCAGCGTGACTTGTGGATCAGGTGCCACCCAATCAGACACATTTGTCAGGACAAATACATGTCAGCAGTTAACAACAAGGGCCTGTGCGTTTGCTCACCCCTCACCCCTCCCCCCTCCTCTGCACCCATCTGCTGTTTTGGAAGTGGCGATTTTTTTTTTTAGAATGGATTATAAAGAAAAAGAATCGAACTTTACCCCCGCGCCCTCCCTTTACGTTTTCGCCTGGTTGTTCCGCATCACTTAAGAAAAGCAGCCCTCCCTCTGTCTTCACGGATGCTGAACAACATTCAGGCGCGGTATTTGAACTTTCTCAGTCTGGGCAAACGTGGCCGGCTGTTTGAGCCCTGCTTTTAACTTCTTTATCTTGTGTTACATAGATCCGGTGAAACAGAGTTGGGTATGCTGACGGGCATCAATAGAGATATTCCGGATAGACGCGTTGATAGATTGGTGGGTTAACGATCCTGCTCAAAATATGTGTAACTTGCATGCCACGGGTTCGACGCCAGCAGGGTCAACAGCATTTCTCTCCTTATGTCTGATATATAACAAGAATTAGGCAAGTATTTAATTTAAAGCAGCTCCGAACTTCAACACTGTGGAAGCAAGACATATTTTTTTGTGAAAAGTCAAATAGGTCTAGCCTAAGCAAGCCTGTGATTAGTGTTCATTTGTGCAACCATGAAATGGGCATTACATGTGATAAAAAGGTTTTAAAAATCTACGGTGTAAACCAGTGGTCTTAAAACTTTGTAAGGCCGAGCACCTTCAGCAAATTGTTTATGACGGGGTGGGTGGACGGGCCCTCAAATTGACATGCTGGCAAGGATTACATTTTGGGGAGAATGGTTGATGTATAGGGCAAGCAAGTTTATTCAAATGGATTGCTCCTTGGGGATTGCCCTGGGGCATGAGGTGTATAGGAATGGACTATTTTTCTGATTTTCCCCACTCTTAGCTACTACAGGAGTCACTACTAACCACTTGCATTGCTTCATCTCTCCAGGTTCCTGCAGCACTACCATCTGTAGTGCCACAACCCTTTTGATTCCTGCAGCTCTGCCTTACTGCCGGCCACTGCACTGCTCCCACCCCGCACTCCGGGTCTGGAGCCTACACAACACAATGTTGCCAATGAACCTTACGCGATAATTGGGTGTTGTTTGGTTTGGACTGCTTTCCAAAGAGTTGCACAGTTCCTCTTTTTCCACACTTGATCCACTAAAAGGTTAGAGCTTACAAGCTTCTTAGATGTGGAAGTGCGCCCCTCTAAAAACTAAGCCACAGCCTCCACGGGGTGACCTCACAGTTAGAATACCACTGGAAGATAATGTGTATATGTATGTTAAAGAAATAGCCCATCACAAAAATAAAATAATGAAATGAGGGCAGAAATGACAGTCGAGTTGGCATTTCCACCTTGGCACCGACGTACCGGTTGTTTGCAAATACAAGCAAAATGAAGTCACTCACATTGAAATGAACCAGTGGCTGGAGTGGACTGACTTGTTCCTCCGCTATATGCTGTGGTGTGGTGGGCAGAAGTGAAAAATATCACTGCCGCTTGATGCTGGCTGGTCAAAAAACCCATTTTGTATACCTTTGAGTGTATTTTTATTATGATTTTTTTGGAGCACACAAGGCTGGCGAGACAGCTAGAACAGTCTCGACGACAGATCTGAAATACAAGTAAAGGTGTTAAAATACACGGACAGGAGAACAAGTGTAAATCTTCTTTGGTAAGTCTCTTCATCAATATATTTTCGTACTTGTTAATGTGCCGGTCAGATGAATCTTTGAGTTGTACTCTGCTCTGCTCATAGTACGTAGGCATGCATTGTTTTATGAAACAACCCATGTGGAATTAAAGTGTCAGCAGCCATCGTACGTTCCTTGACACTCCTAGAAAGAAACGAAAGCTTCTTATAGTGTTGTGGTGGCCATCGCAGTGCTTTGAGAACATTGCGTCCTCTCTTTTAAAGCACTCCCTAAGCCTTTCGGTATGGAAACTTTCTACTGTGTTATTATTGTTTTCATGCGGCATTCCCAGTGTTCTACAGTGCAGAATAAGCCCACTGTCTGAAGCGACCATCACAGAAAGCTTTGTGTGTAAGCTAGCCATCCCAACGTCACTGTGGGAGGGCAAAAACAAGTTTATAAAGATATTGCTGTTTATTTTTCCAAGAACTGTGCTGTATTGCGTTAATTATTGTCGCCCACCCTACACGTTTAGTGTTCAAAACATCAATTTCTCGTTGTTTTCTCGCAAGCCCGGGAACGCAGACCTACTAGGTTGCACGGTGGGGCAGGACCCTTGATGCAAGTTTGAGTAAAGGGGTACCCTTTTACCTCCTGTGGTCCCCAGGGACGCAACTTCTCTTCCAAAAAGGGATGGAGAAAAAACTGGTTTAATCAGATAAATAATCTGTTTACTCATTTCTAAGGAGCAGCTTTCTGTCCTTACATAAACGCAGGATAGGGCACCCCCTCAACCTTTCCTCTGCTTTATCCAAGGAGGACTCGTCTCACTGCCCTGAAGAAAGTCCGCAACCCTTCTGGCCTCTACAGGATGGAATATGCTGGCATTAGGGTCATAGGACCATAACACTCCCACTGACCTTTTTAAATATCCCTGACAGATCCACCAATAAATGGATACAGGGATCTGTCAGCCAGTTTTTATTAATCTTTAACTCCCCCTGGCCAAAAATCTCTCTAAGAGCTCCCTGAAATACGGTCTAGCCCACCCTGACTTCTAGGCGTCAGGGTGACCAGATGATGAAGCATGACACCACTAGGGTGTGTGAGGGTAATTAAAACAAAAGGAATTCTTTCCTTCCCCACTCCTTAGTGGGTACCAACTCATGACTTCTCAGAGTAGCTTCCCTACTGTACCTTTCTTTGGTTCATCTTACCCCTCGTGGAGTATTTTTGTGGATTAATGTTCATACAAGGGAGTACATACTCCTACGTGAGAATCCCTGTCAGCCCTTACGGCACAGGGAAAGTTGTCTTTCCCTGTTTGCCATAGTCATTGTCACTGTTTTCTTCCCTGTTCACTTTGCCTGGGGTGGTGCCAGGGGAAGGCTTGTTTGCCCTTCTAGAAGCAGCGCCACTCTGCTACCTTTTTCACCACAGGCTATCAGGCATATTTTGTGCCCTCTGCTGCTGGCGCTCTAGCCGGAGATCTTATTTTACCTTTCCAACCCCACCCCCAGGTGTGTGCTGTCCATTTAGGTGGTGAACAGGAACATTAAAGTTTTTCCCTCAAAGAGGTGAGATCAGATGCACTCTGTGGTAGTGTGGAAACATAACTGGACACTTCGCGAAACCCATCCCTTGTCATGCGTCAACAGGGTCACCGATAGTCTACAGAGTAGAAACCCATTTTACAGGTTTAAACTTTGTGAATTTAATCTAGCAAGTGGCATTATAAATGTAGTACTTGACCATATAATGCCCTCTTCCTTTTGATCCCATGTACCCTCAATCGAATCTTAAGATCGAGTAAATAATTGAAAGGAGTCTTTAAGTGTTTACTGATATCTACACCCTGCTCCATGTGTAATGGAATTTTTGCAGAAAGTATCCCATGGTTGAGAGCGTCTCTGGAATTCTGTGGTTTCGGGAATCAGACCTTTGTATACATATGAGCCGGAGTACTCCTCTGCCCCCAAGGTGAGGCATCATTTCAGAACCAGCAGCCAAACCTAATAATCCATGTTGGTTAATAACTGCTCTCCTCCTATCTGTGCTGCTGCCAGAGAAAACATCATGAATAACCTAGATAATTATTTTTTTCTGACCAGACCGTATTACCATACCAGTATCCCTAGGTCTTACTTTTTAAAGTTAGTAACTTTCAATCTCACTTGTTTGCGGTCTGGACATTAGACTGTTGGTATCAATGGATGCACTTTTTAGGCCTTTATGAAGCAGTGAATGTGAGACAGATTTACTCTATTGCTAGTATAAACATATTTGACATTGCCTGTTGTTAAGCACTCGAATTTTGTATAAACCGAAGCTAAAATGTCGCTTTCTCAACCATTTCTAACCACTAGTAATTTCCCTGTTTGCAGCAATTTCATTTTTTCCCACTAATCTAGCTAACCAAATCTGTGTACACAAAGCCACCACAGGGCTTTCTTGCAACCAATTCTTAAGGCAACACACCTCAGAGCTACAAAATTTTTTTTAAATGAACAATAGTAATGGCCAAAATAACATTACGATAACCCCACTTTGCTTATGTTGTTGATAAATTATGGGAAGCCAAAAACGTATTTTCTATAGAACTTAATCTGGTTAAATCGCTAAAAGTGCTTTTATTTTGCAAATCTGTTCCTTTTTGCTCCAAACTACAAATTGATCCCAGAGTAGTCTATCTCATTGGTCTTAAAACGCTGACCTCTTGTGAACAATCTGCTACAACATTCCAAAAGAATACAGGAGAACCCATGATTCGTGGTATGTTTGCACCACCACTCTCCCCACCTTCTGCTTCTATGTCCTATTTCACAGTCTCCCCCACCTGTCTACATCTAGCACTATTGAATTGTATTGTGGTTGAATTTATGTAGCTAGAAGCATTCCTAACTAGGTGTTGAAGCCCTTTATGTCGAGTAGCATGCTGCTCCAGGACTGATGGTTAGTGATTAATGTAGTTTTTTTTTTGGTTAGTGATTTTAGACTTTTGCTCTCAAAATTAACACATCCGTACCCCAATATGTTTGAGATCGTATTAGGAGGTGAAGACATACAGTGGTCACAAAACCATTATTTTCTTTCATGCTTCTCCTTCAGTGTGCGTTATTCTAATATCGGAAGCTCAGTTAGTCTGCAATATGCTATTGCCCCATCACGTGATGTGTGTCTGTGCGTATGTAATCATAAGAACATTAATTACGTCTGAGCTTTTTTGCTTACGGTTGTTTCCTAACCTATCCCTTTTGACGTCTGTCTGGAATTTGGCAGTTTACCTGTCAAACAAACCTATATCTAACAATATATATTGAGTAAGCTCTAGCTCACCCCTTTCAGCCACTAGCTTTTTTTCTAACCATACATTTCAGTCATTGGCTTGAGGTTTGTAAATCACATATTAGCTCAGCCCAATGTAGTATTAATTTCTCATCTTCATGAGGTACTACTTTACAGCTATAGTCCTTGCTTCCTGTTCTTTCTGGCTTCCTCCTGTTTCTCTCGCTAATGCGCTACTGTTGCACTTATTTGCAGATTAAAACCAGAGATATTGGTTTTGCCAACACTCCTTAGCAGGACTCCATTTAGAGCAACACAGCTTCCCACATGTGCATTGGCGTACAGTTCTTGTTCTGCACTTCGCCCATGTTTATCCCATGCAACTAAGTTGATTGTGACTAAAGCAAAACTTTGGTCCGTATGGGATGCTCTAAGGGTTCGGTCACCTTTATGCTTTAGCTGGGGTTGGGGCGCTGTAATCCCTGTTTAAATTTAACGGATGTCTCAATCCTTCAAGTAGCAAACTGCTGCATTCCTAAAGATATATTATATGTTATGTTATAGAAATTTATTGAGCGCAAACAATTACCCGGAGGTGTAGATGCTTCACAAAGTGCCTAGCTGTTTGATGGCGTCTTGTTGTAGCATAAGCTTAACTCTTAATTTTTCTGCCCTCTGATCACCCATAAAACACCCTGCTCTCCACTCAGAATTACACCTCGTGCCACCGCTGCCTACACTCTGGTCTATAGTAAACAGCCAACAAGCACTTTTCTGTCCCCTCATGGCATCTTACAGTGTGGATATGGCTACTTGTGCTCCTGGTCAGTGAATAAGTAGCCCCTTCAGCATAGTCTGTGATATCATTAAGTAGGGATTCTTTTCCTTTAGGCTCCACTTGAAGACTGTATCCCATTCAAAGCAGCCTTACCTTACATAATGTGGTCCACCAAAAGAAACGGGCTTGCTTGGCTAGCAAGATGACAGTCTTCAGTTGCTTTAGGCTCAACCACAGAAAAAAAGTATTGTGTGCATACAATTCTCCCTTTGCACACACACTCAGTGTTGGTCCTTCTCAGTTATTCGTTCCATCAACCAACTTCCGGCTCGAAGCCAGACACGCTGTTCCAGACTGCCAACCTTTGATTTAGAATATAGGAACTTCTGGGGGGAAAAAACCTCCATAGAATATTACTAAAATCCTGGCTCATTAAAACACAAACGTTCGGCCTTGCTCGTCGACTCGCCTAAGATTTGCATTGTGGCACCTGCTTACCACTAGTACAAGGCTTAGAACTGTTTGCTCTATCAGTATGTCGAATTGATTGCACATAAAATTGTTTATTAAATATTCTTATATTGTATGTTTGCCAGCAAGCTATCTCATCTACATGAAAAGTCTCGCTGTGTAAAATTGTGCATCAGTTCCTATAAGGTATGTCATAATTGTCAGATAAAAGAAAATAAAGTGGAGCCCTACTTGAAATGCATTTAAAGTCATGTTGTTCAGGAAAAGTTATTACACTATTACACATAAAAGCAACACATTACGTCCCTGCAAGTTATATCCCACCCAGTTCACACCAAGCATGTTGTCCTTAACCTTTGCATTAGAATAGGTACTTATCTGACGAACCTTATACAGGAAATAGGTTTTGCAGGCGACTAGTTTTCTGTTTGCGGTATATAGTAAAATTGGAGGACACAGCAGCCCAAAGTAACGCAATAAAAAAAGTCTTATTCTAAATTCGTTAGTACAGGTAGTTGGTTGCAGGAAAAGAGATGAGGACGGTGAAGTGAGTAACTGAATGCCGAAAAGCATTGAGTTGACATGGGAAGCTATAACTGTGTGACAGAAGTACTAAAGCTGAGGACCAACCAGTATCTGCAGTTTTAGAGTAGTCGATAAACCAGTCATAGGGCCTAAAATCCACAAATACAGTCAAACTCTTTGTTTCAGTGCACATATACCACAAAAGCACCCAATTGTTTCACCCCTCACCCTTAGTCGCTGCAAAGGATTATTACCGGATTAGTTTTGAGGATTGTTAAAACTATCAACAGAGATCAATTGCAACATACTTTGCACAGCTTGCTACTTGAATGCAGTGAAAGGAAACTGGGTTAGAGGTAAACATATTTGATGCAGCTGCGACACATACAAAAATAATCTTCATTCCAGGCAGTTTCCACTAAAATGCTAACAAACTTTGATCAACATTGTGCTTGTTTTTAGTACATGTTTTCATTTTAACAGAACTCTTCAGATTTTTCAAAAGTAAGAGGTCTTCTCAAAGAGGTAAAAAATTAAAGTGACCATGGTTTTGGAAAAAGAACAATTGATGGACAGTCAGTGTGGTCTGGTGGTAAAGCTGCTGACTTTGGAACCTGGTTTGACTCCTAGCCTCAGCACGAGCGAATCACATAATCTTTCTGCACCTAAAAGTGTAAACATTTGAAATGCAATTATAAATATGTGAATTGTAATTCTGTAATACAAAGATTTCACTCCGCACTTGATGTAAATCATACTTTTTTGCCTGCAATACCCCCATAAATAACAGACCTTCATTACTGCCCTGCAAGTTTAATGCTTTGTAAATAGTAAAATCTAAGGACAGACGTTTTGGCTCAGAAGAGGGAGAATTATGAAAGGATTAGGGTTTGAGAGTTATGTTCAAAGTACCATGCTGTCTCCAGTCTGCAGAGTACTGATTGGCTCCTTTGTTGCAAGTGTGTATCAGAACCCTAAGTAAAACTACTCTTGCGTTCTTCTGTTTTTTGATCCGTGGGTACACTGCTTCCCAGTGCTAATGGTGCATTGGTTCTCAAAGTGGTTCTCAAAGCTGGTGCCAGATATGCAGCCACATGTTGTCAGTCACTCTATCTCTAGTTCGATACTCACCCTAGAAGACTATTCCTTTTTTCATGCCAATTGATGAGAAATAGAATCTGCTTCTCTTATGTTTGTTTCCATCCCTCATGTCTCCTGCTCTTTTTTTAAATCTTGCAACATTAATACTTACATTGGCTGTTGGGTCAGCCCATTGCTTATTATTGTTTTGCTTTCTTGTCACTCATTTGTTGCTTATTATTTTATGGGTTTTCTTCCTCTTCTGTTTGTCCCACCATAGGAGCATAGCTTCTTTACAATCCTTTTGATTGAATCGCCTATATCCCTCCACTACTCAAATTCAGGGAACTCCTGTTTCCATTTGTTATGAAGTAGTTCATTTCCCAGTTGCCACCAGTCCGATCTCCTTACTCTCCATACTGAGGAGGCATATGGACAAGCTTAAATAAATCTGGTCCAGACCGAGGCAACTACCATGCTACATCTACTTGATTGGCGTCTCTTGTTTCAAACCTGCTATAACAGGCTTATTCATAATATGGAACTTTTTTCCTAGCTCCCTGAGCAGCCACTAGTTTGACGCCTAAGTGGATGAGGCATATCCTGCAGTATCTGATTAGCATTCTGGCAATTCAGCTTTACTGATAGTATTATGAGCATTTCACTCCAAGGCATCATCTTGCCTAAACCTCTGGTGCACACCCAAGATCGCAACAGTGGATCTGGATAGGTCTGGACTGGTAAAGCCTGCATGCCACCTTGCTAATGTTCTGTCTTCGTTTGTTCTTGTTGCCCCTCTGAACACCTCTAGTGACAAAAAAAAGAACTATGGAGCCAGCTAACATCCATCTTGCCCCACAAGGGTCCAGTGCTGTCAACTTTGGCTATTCCCTTAAACCGTGACCTCACCCCTGATGCTGATTCTTCACTTTGGTCACCTTTCACTGAGATTCAAAGAATGCTGCAGTGGACTCGGAAACCTCCAACGACCTAGGGCTGATCGTTCCTTGAGCAGCCTGGGCTGGATGTCCATTGAGTGGCACTTCACACTGAGAAAACAGTCTGTGTAGAGGTTCCGGTGAGATATTGGTATTTTGTTACAGGGTGACAGGAAGGGAGGAGCTGCAGCACTAAAGGTGTCCTGCCTAACACAGTTCTTGAGACATACTTTCATCTTTAGTATTCCTATTAAGGAGGAATGTGGACACCTAGTGAAGTGGCCCTAAACTAGCCGGGAAGCATTCAGTGCAGCCTTGCCTGCGGAATTCTCCATATTGAGTTAGTCAGTCCATCCTTGGGAAACTGGTGCATCCCTATCCGGATCACATCTCTGGATATGTCTGTTGACACCTTGATGGCATGGCAACAGACACTTAAGGTTTGGTAGTTGCTTCTGCTCTCTCATTTAAGCTATCACCCCGCATTGAGTGGAAGTCCTGAAACCGTTTCAAGAGATATGGAATAAGTTAGACTCTGAGCCCACCAGGCCAAAGTCTTGGCAAATGAATACAGTGCATCAAACAACGGTGTTTGTGCCCATCCCTGCAGTTCCATTTGTGGGATTAACAGTGGCCCAGTGGCCTTCCTAAATGAGAACAATTCCTGGTCCCATACAGATAAAGAGCCTTGGATACCTAAAAGCTATAGCAGGAAAGTCTGCAGACCTCACTAATGAGATTCTTCCAATATGATTTGGGCCTCCCACTGAGAGTATCTGTCCGAACTTGTTTATGGATCACATAAAATATATTGCTTCAAAATGTGTGTCAAATTTGAAAGCAATCATTGCAGCATCAATCACTTCCTTCAACTTTGTGGGATGTCCCTTAAGGATGGGTCTTCTCTAAAGACATCTTCCTTCTGGTGCCCCTCATTGCAGGAGTGCTCAGCTTGCGGTGGACGGTCTGAGCAAACAGCTAAACACATACTGGTGGAAGCTCAGCCAGATAGTTCTGGACTTAGTCTTTGATGCTTAGCGTTGCTTGGAGATAAATATCCGTACAACTCATCAAAAATGAAATAGAAAATTCAGCACCTACTCCGAACTGTGTTTTTATGGTCATCTAGTCTTGGGGGTACCTCTATGCCATCTCTCCAATACCTCCGTTTCATAGGGTCCTTCAGAAAATCAACAACAATCTGCAGTGTTCAGCTATTATTGTGGTTGTGATGATGCACAACATAGATATGGATTGTGAAGCTCCTATTCCTTCATCAAGTAACCCGTCCAGCTCCTGTTGAAGTAAGACCTTTGAGGGATGGAGTCCATCATTCCTTCCTACAATCACTTATCTTGAGCACCTGGCTCTAGAAACATTAGCCTTTGTCACTTTGGGCCTTTTGTCAACCAAACTGAGGCAGTTGACTTTGACTTGAGCCAACAAAACCTTCTTGAAAAAGTACCTGTTGACCAATCTTAGGCCACCCATCTCAATAAGTGTACACCAGTGTGAATTATGAAAAAAACTCTACTTTTAATTCATTAACAGTTTTGGGTACCCTAAATTTAGGATAACACATGCTTTGTGTACCCACCTTTTTTGTTCTGTTCAGGGCCTTAAAATAATTGTTTATCTTATGTGGTGCTCCTTTTCTGATGTAGTATAAGCTTACCTGTCCATTGCTCAGTGTGGGATTTTCCCTGTTGGAAATCACTTTTGAAGTGCCTAAGAAGTACTTTCTTTTGTGTCCAAGTCAGAGATTGAGACAAAAATCTGTGTTAGTTTTCTTTACGGAAAATATCTATTGCTTACAGAGAGTGCCCTGATGACGTTCCACCTGGAAAAGATCGGCCATGCTTATCTCACTCAGCTAAATTGTCGGTCTCTTTGTTCCAACCAGTGAGCATATGACATCAAGAGGAATAGGCTCCATCATTTTGTTTGTGAAAGTTCATCTGCTCAGCAGCTAACCAAATCTTTTTGTTTATCGATCGACTTGTATGGAAAATCGTTTTGCCGTTATCCCCCATGGAAAGGCAAGGGGATCTTGAGCGAGACCTTCCTGTAGAACTCTGTTCCAAAATTTCATATACAATCAGGCCTGTTTTATCTAACTCTCATCAAGAGCCTTTAGTTCTGCATCTCTGTTGAACTTGCTTGCCCGTCCTAGGAGCAGGTAGAATTGCATCGACCTACCCGCATTCTGAAAACACGTATACATGGCACCTGAGTAATTAGTTAAAAGCCTAGAAATTCTTTAAGCTCAAGCCTACATGAGGTGCACTTGAAGCTAAATTTGAGTTACTGATATCTAGAGTCTTCACCGTCCTTATTGTTTACTGATATTTCTAATTATATTCCTTTATGAAAGCTCCTTTATAAGCCAAGATTTATTCTCCAATAGCTATCGTCTTAAGTTGATGGTTGAAAAACAAATCTGACGGTTAAGTGTCTGTGTGTGGTGCATGATGGATCTCTGAGCAGCATCATATAAACAAACGTTTGGAAGTAAAAAGGTATAACTTTACGAGAAAATCGCAGAATATACACAGCAAATATACCTACATTCACAAGAGACAAACAACGTAACGTGTTGATGTATCCATTCTTGACGGTTGTCACTCAGAAAGAGCGGAAATCTGTTAGGTCATTCTTCTGTCTTTCCTTTCAATTGCCCTTGATAAACCTGCTAGGTTAAAGTGCAAAGCTTTTTGGGGGGTGGGGAGTTATAGAACGTGAACTAGACCCCAAGGTATCCGAGTGCAATACACGAGCATCAGTTGCGTTACAGACAGACACATTAATTTCTTTTTGTGAGGCACCGGAAGATTAAGTGATTTGGCCAGAATCACAGGATGTTGAGCTTCCCTGCGGAGACTCGAACCCGGTTCCCCAGCTTTGTGGTCAACCGCCCTAGCCGCTATAGAATTGATGGTCCTCTGCATTATCTGTTCTTGTATCATTGCTTGTCCCTCTACTGTATTCACCTAAAAATACACAACTAATTGACATCTGCCCCTGTATGTTGTCAGTTGTTCAAGGTGTGAGGGCACAATAATAAAATCAACCAATCCACATATTTCTGAAAGTAGAACCTCTTAAACCATACTCTTTTGCCAGCACTCTCAGCCAGACCTCTCTCATCTCCCCAGTTCCTAACATGAGGTGTTGTCATGGCATGGCAGTAGTTGCAAATCTGAATGCACAGATCGTCTAGGCTGCAAAAGGGCTGATTGTTCTTTGACATGTGTGTTAATGTTGAATGATTAAACCAGCTGCTTTTACAGATAGTTTATCATTGTGAGCCTAAGTTACAAAGCTGCTTCATTCAACAAATCTAATTTCTCTTCTACATCTGCCTGGAAAAGAAAATGTAGGCCTAAAATTGTGTTTGTGGCAGCAGTACTGTAGCATACTGCTGCTGTAGTAGTGTTGAAGAATTGGAAGTCTAATTCTCATCATCATACTTCTTTGCACGTCTGGCTCGCCTGCCACATACTTCCCGGGAGACAGCACATGCTCTAGTGTGAGAATAAGATATTTGCGTAGCACACATTGTATACTGAATCGGGTGTAGATGTTTGTATGTTATTAGGGTGTGAACATATTTTTGCTTGAAACAAAGTTACTCAAGCCTCCACAGCAGTACACGCTTCCCCACAGTCACCAGTGCACCTCGAACATTTTCAATTGAGAAAGTGGGTCAGTATCTGCTCATTAATTTATTTTGCAGCTGTGCTAAGACTTCCAGCAAGGGTACAAACTTGTGCCAAGTATCAAAGAGGTTTTTTAGCAGCTGAAAAATGCCCCACTGAGAATTGGAATGAGATCAGAATCATTTTTTTGTCATAAGTTCTCAAACAGATCACCAGAAGTTAATGAAAGTTGAGGTGTACCAATTTAGGTCAGTATTGAACAGCCAATGTGGTGCTCCATACAGTTCGTCTAGCAAACTGTGAGTGGATAGTCTGTGAAGGCCTGGAGCTGGCATGTGCATTTGTTAGCCATCGGAGTATGGGGATGGGGCGAGGAGCAAAAACATAATAATTGAAGGAAGGCAGCTACAGCATTCACAGCCGTGGTGTAAGGAATTCAGTCCTTAGCCATGCAATAAAAAAATACTACCAACCGACAGGGCTGAATTCTAAAGCAACCGGGGGTTAGATAGCTCAAAGGTATTCTTGTTCAATTTAGACACTCTTTTTCATTAAATTCTAAGAAATTAAATCCATGTACTTTCTATAAAAAACTGGCTAATTTGCAGCTAAAGGCCTTTGGTATTATCAGAGTTCAAACATGGCTCCTCAATTAGTTTAGTAGTTTAAAATCTCCAGTACATTTCCAGAAGGAAAAGCGGTTCTGCTTCTTAACTTAGATGTTATGCTTTGTGTTTCCGCTTCTACTACGAGGAAACGCGGTGAAAAAGTTATGTTCTAATGGTTTCTTCAACACTCTCAGGGGGCCAATTCCACCCTTTCATCCTAAACATAATCAGCTCCCTTTTAGTTTGTTGATTATCCTGGCTCCGTAGCTGCTTGTTCGTATTACAGGGTCACAGCACAAATCTAATCCTATGGTGTGCTAAGAAGGAGCATGCAAACCAGCTTAGGATCGTTACTTCTGGATGAATGGCACATGGTAAGGACAAAGCAACCGGTCTGAAGCAGTTTCCCTGTTGTAGGTACACTGTGTATTCTGTCACGCTCTGCACGCTTTCACTTACCCACAAAGTATTGTGATTGCGTCAGTGCAGATGGCCAGGGAGTTGTTGATGTCTCATGAGTACTTACCATTACCTAATCAATATCCATGTAAAAAACAATGTCATGAGCCCATTTCTTATTTCTTTGGGTTAGGGGTCGTAAGACCCCTTGCCGTAGTTATTATTTCTCACGTAATAAAACATTTTATCATAACATTTGCACAGTAACCACATTATTTACATCTTGTTTACAAGTGAGACCTAGACTTAACAGAGACTCTAGTACATGGGAATCGCCTACCCATAACTAGTCTGTTCCTGTGCAGCCAACAAAAAAATTTCCATAACCATTCCGAGTGAGATCAAGACCGACTCTGTGCCCCTTCCTTTTACACCTCCGCCGTCCCAAAGGATGGAGGGCCTCCTTATGGGAGGGCCCCACCTTCCCTCTCCAGTACTGGGAGCTCTCCCACCTCGGATGTTCCTGGGCAGGGGACCCGGCTGCCCTTAGGATACCCACAGTGGGCAGCCCCTACATCCAAGTTCCTTGTCCCCAAAAGGCCAGTGCTAGGTTGTGCCCAAATGCGCCTGCGTGTGTGGTTGATGGGTAAAGACCACGTGTCATCGACCGTCCAGAACCCAGTGCCCCTGCAACCTTCTTTCGACTTGGTGGGAGCACCGCTTAGAGGATTCAGGGACGCTGATGTTAAATGTGATATAAAAGGGATGCCGTAAAGGGACCCCAAATGTTTCCCCCTCTCCCAATATTGACGTCACCCGCCCCAGCTTAAATTCGACAACTCAAGAAAACAGACTACATTGAATGCTAGAGAAACAAGCATTTACAATGCAACGGTCTCGCCTTTGTAAAAGTTAGAGCTATTGGCATTGTAAATGACAAATTTTTTATTTATGTGTTGGATTTGAAAACAGATAAATAAATGGCATTGTCATTTACAATGCCAATAGATTAATCTCTCACAAATGCGAGACTTATTGCATTTGCACACACACACAGAGCACAAACACACACACAGAGCCACACACAGACAGAGCCACACACAGACAGGCTTCAGACAGGTTATGCCTTAATGCCAAGCCATAGATGTCATATGCATGCATGTGCGGTCATAGACGGTGTCTGCCGGCATATAAAGCCATAGATGGCGTTTGCCTTCATATCAAGCCATAGATGGCATGTGCCTGCATATCAAGCTATAGATGTAATGTGCCTGCATATCAAGACATAGATGTCATGTGCCTGCATATCAAGTCAAATATGGCATGTGCATACACGTTAGTCCACAGACGGAGTCTACATGCATATCAACATCTAGATGTCATGCGCCTGCATATCAAGTCATAGATGTCATGTGCATGCCTGTTAGACCATAGATGTCAAGTGCATTCCTGGTCGAACATAGTGTGCGCATGCATGCATGTCAAGAAATAGATGCCATGTGCGTGCATATCACGGCAGATAGTATATGCATGCATGTGAGACCACAAATGCCATATGCATACATGTAAGGCCATAGAAGGTGGATGCGTACAAGTCACGGATATCATAAGCCTGCCTGTAAGGCCAAAGATGCTGGGAGTCTGTATGTCGGCCGTAGATGCCATGGGAATCCATGCATGCCCTTGGTGCAGTGCCCCTCTGAGTCTGACCATAGACTGTGTGTACCTAGACAATAGGTCATGGCTCTTGGCTGAAATCTACACAGATCTTTAGCCCAATGGACAGCGGCCCCCAGCTCTTAAATATGTGAAATGTTAACAGGAAGTGGACTCTGAAGTACGACCCCCTGCGGCTGCCGCCCCACCCCCGGTCTGCACGGGTCTCGCAGTGAACTTTGCTTTGAATTGATATTTTAATAGCTCTTGGATATCATGCCAACCCAGCCCCAAAGAGCATCAAAGCTCTGTACACGAGAAGCTTGGCAAGTCGACGTATTCTTTACATATACACGAAAATTATATACGAAAAGTCTGAGTTCTGCAAGGCCAGGAGTAAAATCAGCACAAATACCTGAGAGGATGAAAGATTAGAGATTTCTGCAGGGAGCTAGCACCACACAGCAGCGTGTGTTTCCTTTCCCTAACCGAAAGGTCCATGCGTATAATGTGTTCCCCTGGCAGTCTCTGAACCCAAGACTAACACCCCAGAGTCAGACTCGGGGCGTCCTGGCTAACCACTGAAGCAGCAGCGCCACGGGCCTGTGAGGAGACTCAACAGTACCAAACACCGGTACTACCTAGACGTCACATCCGACCAAGGACCAGAGAAAGGGACCAACAGCCTAGTGACTGTGATGTGAAGGTGCAGAATAAAGCTTTATTGGTGTCTTGTGAACTGGCGCATCTTTACCTTGTGATCCCGAGAGAGCACGGAGTACGTGATGAGGATGCAAGCAGGGTGCAAACTAGGTTATGTTGCAGGAGGAGGGGGGGGGTCGGGTAGCCGCAAGCCCGAATGTGCGACGTGGACGGGCAATGCGGGAGGAGACAAGGAACTCCAGAGAATGTGTTAGCAGTGAGACAAAACCACATCTACTAGCAGTGGTTTAAAGCCCAGTACTGGATAGAAGTTATGAAGCTAATGTAAGGTGCGTAGGAGGGACTCCTGGCCAGTTAAGGGAGACATCGATGGAGCAGTGAAATACAAACACAATATAAACAAGACAAGCATAACGAGCGGGTGGGGGGGGGCGGGCGGGAAGCACAACAGCAAGCACTCACCTGAGGACGACTTCTTCCGGCGTTGCCTTCCGCAGGCTCTCCGGGGTTGAGGAGGGGTGCGCGCCTGCAGCGAAGCAATCACTACGTCCATCCCGGCAAGAGAAACTTTAACAATGACCAAAAAACAGCCCTGAAGAAAAAAGAAAAAAAGGAAACCCCCACTATGGCCCACCTCTGCATGACGAAACAAAGGGGGCGAGGCTTTAAAAAACACATAAACGCCCACGAATCTGCTCCCAGAATGATTGACACATCTCTCTTCCAATGGCTAGCCTCCATTTATGGAGCTAGCCAATGGAAGAGTGAGGCGGGTTAAAGCCCCAGTACTGGAAATCAAAAAATCTTGGCTGCGCGACACTGCTGCGCAGTGAACGCCAGTCGAGACCTAAAAAGGTTAAGCATGACATTACATACATCCTGGTAAATCGCTACAAAAGACAACTACATTGTTATTACTATGTCCCCCATTGCCCAAGGACTGCTACCGCAAGCACCCCTTGGGCACCTTCCTTTGGGGATGGAGGGTGGAGGAAAACTCTCTAGGAGGGCAATGAGATGGGAGGGGGCCCACCAGATGGGAGGGGGCCCACCAGCAGTGCGTGATTGTTGTGGGGTGCGCTCGGGGGGAGAGAAGCGACGGTGCCCTCCTCGGTCACGAGCAGGAACCAAGAAAGCTGCTCGCTGCCGTGCCGCACTTTAAATAGAATGTGACAGACCATACACACTTCCAGCTTTTGATAGTTGCAAACTGGGAACTACTCCATGGTTAACAAAGAGGTTTTCAAATCAGTAGCTCTTCTGCACTTCGATTCTACAGTTTTGTAGCAGGAGTAAGAATATAACGTTCCGCATATGTTTTGGAGTTACTGGGATTTGCTTACCTTAAGAGTGTCCTTACAGGCTAACAACTTGCGGTTCTGAAACTAAAGGCGCATTTGAGGTCAAAAGTATTTTAACTGCTTGCGGTTTTATTTGAGATTGTTTGCTGGTCACAAAAATTGAAACAAACTAATTTGAACAGCAGAATCTTTAGCAATTGAGTGATCTGTTAACAAATATGAAGTCCGGCTTTAGAGAGAACTTGGTTTTAGACTCTACAGATTTTCAGTCTAGTAAAGCATTGTTTTTGGTCCACCCGCAAGGTGTTTCACAGAAACTAATAGGTGACAAAGGAGAAAGTGTATGCAGTGAGAACACCGGAAGGCAATTCATTTTTCCTGAGTAGTCTATGCCACCCAAGGCACATGGAACATTTAATTTCTTCAGCTGTGACCTCATGAGAGTCCTAGACTTGGAACAGTGAGGTAGAACTCTTAACACACGAGGGAATTTGCTATGTTGTTCTCTGTTATGTGATATATTGATTGCAAATCTTCTGACAGTGTATAAACAATTCTATTGGCCACGGCAATTACAATCTTCAGATCTGCTGCAACCATTGTATGAGGTAAATACGATTAAAATTCTATTTTCCGAATCCCGATTCTGTTGGCCAGCTAATTGACTTCATTAATGAAATATGCTATATAAGTTCATCACTGATCGAGTTCTTGACCAAGTCAAAATCCGCACAGTGGCACACTGTAGAGCCATTCTAAACCCTATCTGTTTCACGGCGTAAATCTCGAGCAAGCTCAGCGACACCTCTCAGGCTTACAGTTGAGAAGTTCTTGAGGATACTTCCTTTGAAAGGCGACAGCAGCTCTGGCTGTCGAAGTCCCACCTTTTGAAGGGTAATTTGGCTTTGGTATGTTGGCATAACAGTTCCTGGGTTCACAAAAGCCGGGGACCGAGACCGAACAGGTTAGAAGGCGGGGCAGGACTCTTGATGAAGGTTTGACTACAGAGCTACCCCTACATGGCCACACGGTCCCTTAAGAAACAGACTCCACAAAATTTGGATGGAGACATACATGTGATAGACAAATTATTTATCACACACATAAGGAGCAGCTACTCTGCCCTTTTTTCACTGACAGGACAGGGAACCCCCTTTTCTGTACCCCAGGGAGGCCAACCCGAGCCCTGAAGAAACTCCAGGACCTTTATGGCCACATATGGACTGAAACATGTTGGCACTACGGTCTTAGGACCATAATACTCCTACATCGACCCGATTTATAAATAATTTTAACAACCATGACAGACCCAATAATAAAGGGAAACCAGGGATCTGTCAGAGGTTTTTTATCTTTATTGCTCCCCTGGTCTTCTGCAAACTTCAAAGAGCTCCAAAACACTGTGGTCGAGCACACCCCCACTTATAGGCGTCGGGGTGACCCGATGATGAAGCTTGACACCACTAGGGTGTGTGAGGATAACTAAACAAAAAGAATTGTTTCCTTGCTCACCTATTGGTGAAGTTACACGATTTCGCTTACAATTCATTCTTCATGTCTTCCCATTTAAGGGTATTTTGATTGACCATCTTTCGGTCAGTTGGAGTAATTTTTGTGGTTTTGTGGGCCATTAATGCCAATATCCATGCAACCTTGTTTAGCACTCAAGTTGTGGTTGGTGCCGAAGACTGTCTGAAACCTAGCAAGGTCATCTTTCACTCTGAAGGTCACTTTGATATTTGTGAATGGGGTGTGCATTTTGCCAGACCTGAACGCCTCTACATTGAACAAGAAGGGGAGAATGGAGATAGCTGATGGCGAGAAAGTAAATACGCCACTGCAGGATTTTCCATTTTTGAGCATGAACATATGATGATCTTCGTCTTCACCATGACGCTTCCCATTATTACTGTATACCACTGAAACCAATTTTACTAGGGGTAAAGTGGACTTAACAGCACAGCAGTTGTAAAGGTGACGATGCTTGTAACACAATTGATGATAACTCTCAAGGCGTAGGTGCTCCAGTGCTCTTCTAACGCCCAAAGCTTAATAATTTAGTAAAATTATGCCCTATGATCTGAAGAAACATAACTACAAAAAAGCAATAGCACTTCTCTTGAATATTTGCATCTAAACATAGCACTGCACAAGACCATGGTTTAAGGAATGCCTTTCCCTTAAAAGAAAGCTCGATATTGAAAATACTGAAAGAAAATAAACAGTTTTCATCCATGTCCTTGCACAACTCTGTGTCATCTGAAAAGCACTCTTTTGAGAACCAACACTGGTATGTCACAGAGTCTGGCTTGCATTATGAGTCCCAACTAAATCCTAAGAAAACGCTGACTGTAATAAAAAGAAATTGTTTTCTTATGCTATGTGGCCTTAAAGAAAGAATGTATTATGTAAATACTCTATGTACTTTTAAAATGTGAAGTAGCCCCATGCTTTGCTATACAATCAATCTGTCGGAGTTGAAATAATGCCCCAAACAGCCAATAGCATGAAGTGAGAAATGCTCGTCTGGGGGGGTGTCAAAGCACACTCTTTTGTATGAAAAGACAGGTTACTCTGAATTGGACTTCAATATCAAGTTGTAGGAAATGTATTTGCCCCAGTATTGGAACTTTCATAGATTCCCATGCTTTGTATCATTCCCCGTCGTCGGACTGGGAGTCTCGGTAATAAAAAATATCATAGTAGTAGGTACAAAAGAGAAAGGAAAGGCCTAGGCCTCATTCCCTTTTGTAACATATCAGCCTCTTTTTGTAAAAGAGACCAAACTCTAGGCGTCAGCCAGTCAGAAGAGCCTCACCCTTAGAACCTTCCTGAAGGAACCTCAGAGCCTTAGATTTTCTACTGCACGTTGTGCTAGGGAGTCTCCATTGAGCTCTGCTCTATTTCTACTCTTTAAAGCTCATTTCTACAGATATTTCTTCAGAATTTCCTTCAGATTTCTTCAGGAAACTTTCTTCATCAAAATGTCTGAGGTTGAGAAGAAAAAAGCCCTTTTCAAACCCTGTTCCACCTGTGGGAAGAAAAGGCTGTTTGTGGAAGACAGACACAAGGATTGCATCTACTGCCTGTATCCAGATCACAAGGCAGAGGTCTGTAAGATTTGCCGCACTCTCTCCACCAAGACCTTGAGAGATCGGGCTGGAAGGCTTCTTACATGGTTGCAGAGGCAGAAAGAAAGGAAACATGGAGTTTCCAGTGATGAGGAGGAATCGGTGTCCTGTGCTTCTTCTAGAAGGTCAGTGAAAAGGGGTAGAGGTTCCCCATCTTCCTCTACTGGGCGCCCCTCTAAGGCTTCAAAGAAGACCCCCAGGGAGTCTGATGGCCGGGGTTCAGGAGGTTCCCCCCACCACAGTGGGTCGGGCAAGGCAGAACTGATTTCGCCTCCTAAGGGTGAGAAGACAGACCCAGCCTTCAAGAAACCCTCATCACACTCTTCAGAGAGGAGTTCCAAGTCCTCTACGACGAAGACTTCGTCGACGGTGGCTCCGTCGACGACGAAAATGAAGCCCAAGATCCAATTGGTCCCGTCGACGGGCTCATCGACGGGAACGTCGACGACGAAAGCTCCGTCGTCGTCGAAGAAGAGCTCGACAACTACGGCGTCGACGGGAACTATACCGACGACATCGTCGACGTAGACGAAGACATCGTCGACCAAGAAGCCATCGTCGTCGACGGCGGTGTCGACGACGGCAATACCGTCGACGACGGCAGTACCGACGACGACGTCGACGACGACGGTGTCGACGACGGTCATGTCGTCGACGACAACAATTTCTACATCGACGGCGGGCTCGTCGTCGGTGGCGTCGACGACGACATCTTCTTTTCCTATCTCGTCGACGAGGATTTCACCGGCGTCAACGGAAAAACCAACAATACTGGCTGCAGAGAGAAGGGTGACGATTTCCCTCACAAGGATCACGCCTGAAATGACATCCCCAAGGAGGGTGTCCTCATTACCTCCCACGATGTTGCTGGACCAGGAGGATTCTGAGGGAGACGGTCAGGATAGCTTTGATTATGCGAATAGCCCATCTCAGCTTCTCATTAAAAGTCAAGAGACGGACTCGGAGGAGGCATATGAACAAGGTGGAAGTGACTACTCACAAACAGACCTCCCAAGGGAATATGAATCACAAGGCATGGTTTCAGTCCCGACGTCCTTCCTACATGACCTGCACAAAATGTTGCAAGACTATAAATCCAAAGCTGAGCGCCCAGCGCCGAGAAGGTCTGCTCCGTCAACACCAGTGAAGGACCACTCTTCAGTTGTCCCACCTGTACACCCGGTACAGACTCCTCCTCAACCACAGCAGCCAGTGCCCCAGGCTATATCTGAGCCAACAGATGATCCGGATGGGGATCATGATAATTATACGGATGGGTCATCCGGTAATAATCAAGACTCGGATCAGGAAGGGGATGAATACAATGACTACACCCGGATCCAGCTTCACCACACCAGGACCCAGGTGATTCTCCTCCAGCTGACATCGGCAGTTTTCACCAACTGATGGAACGTGCAGCCGGCCGATTTAAGTTGGTATTGCCTGCACAAACCACAGACTGTTTCTTGTACGATTTTAAAGACACACATCGCAAGACTACGAGGTCCATTCCGATTGTGGAACATCTATGGGAGGAGGGTTTGAAGACCATGAAAAACCCAGCGACGGTGGTCCCTGTGCTGCCGCGCCTTGACAAAAAGTATAAAGCGCCGGACGATGGACCGGCTGCCCTGACAGGTCATCCCAAGCCGGACTCTGTAATTTCACAGGCAGCACAAAGGAAGTCACGGAACCCTTCTGCTCCCTTGACGGCCCCTCCTGACAAAGATGGACGGCGGTTGGATAGCACAGGCAAGAGATTGTCATCCATTGCTAGCCTTCTAGTTCGCGCCGCCAATGCTTTGGCAATATATGGACGATATGATCGCCAGTTGTGGTGCGATATAGCTCCCTATTTGGATCAACTTCCACCAGAATCAGGGCTGGAAGCCAAGAAGACCTTGCAAGAAGGTGAAGCGGTCTCCATGGAGATCATAGACTGTGCCATGGACATTGCCACAACATCCTTTAGGGCTTTGGCAGGAGCGGCAGTGTTAAGACGCCAGGGGTGGCTGAAAGCGACTTGGTTTAGGCCAGAAATCAAAAATAAGGTTCTTGATCTACCTTTTGACGGCGAGGCACTCTTCGGCAAATTGATCGACGACACGCTTCAGGACATCAAAAAAGACACGGAGACGGCTAGGTCGCTGGGAACGCTCCAGTACCGCAAAACTCCTTTTAGGGGCGCGAGAGGCAGAGGTGGCACTTACAGGGGCGCATACCAACAACAGCGCTATTCTTCGAACAGCTCTGGATACCAGCCAAGCCGCCAGTCCTACCAACAGAGACAGGGCCAGTCCTCTGGTTATTCACGGCCTTACAATAAAGGCAAGCAAGCTGCCCGTGGACGAGACTCGTCCAAACGCCAATAGCGGCCTCCTGGCTCTGCCTACTGCTCCCTCCTCCAAGAGATCATCAGTTGGAGGCAGGGTGTCAAAATTCCTTCTGAACTGGTCCCAAATTACATCCGACCGTTGGGTGCTCAACATCATCAAACGAGGACATACCTTGGAGTTTACGGAAGTCCCTCCACCCAGACCCCCATCAGCCATCCCATCAAAACATCTGCATCTCCTACGGCTAGAGATCCAACAGATGCTCCGCAAAGGAGCGATAGAACCGGTCCCCTCCAATCAACGGGCCAGGGTTTCTACTCCAGGTTCTTCCTAGTGAGAAAAACGCAGGACAAATGGCCTCCCATCCTGGACCTCAGGGAGTTAAATGCCTATCTCATCTCCTTATCCTTCAGGATGGTATCCCTACAGGATGTTTTAAAGATGGTCAACCCGGGGGATTATATGGCCACACTCGATCTGGAGGACGCGTACTTCCATGTCCCAATTCACCCAGCGCACAGAAGTTTCCTACGCTTCACAGTAGCCAATAGCCATTTCCAGTTCAGAGTCTTGCCGTTCGGCCTTCGCTCTGCTCCAAGGATTTTTACGAAGGTGCTGGCACCTGTAGCAGCATTTCTGAGAAGAAACCACTTCCAGGTCTTCCCTTACCTGGACGATTGGTTACTGAAGGCCCGACCAGAGCGTTCGCGCAGGACGCGGTGCAGGCTTGCACCACTCTGTTCCAAAATCTGGGTCTCACCTTGAACAGGGAAAAATCCACGCTGCTGCCGTCACGGACAGCGCGGTTCCTGGGAGCGATGTTGGATTGGCGGCTCTCAAAGGCGTTTCCTACTCAGGAAAGGATACAGAAACTGCAAAGATTGGCAGGAAACCTTCAAAGAAAAAAGTGTCTTTCTGTACGCAGCTACAAGTCGCTGTTGGGGGTGATGTCATCCTGTATTCCCCTGATCCCGCATTGCAGGCTCCGGATGCGCCCCCTGCAGGAGCAACTGGACCTCCAGTGGCAACAAGTGCACGGATCGTTCGACGACAAAGTAATGGTCACTCGGGAAATGAAGGAGGCAGTGCTTTGGTGGTCGAATCAACAAAACTTATGCCAAGGTCTATCCTTCGCAAGCGTTCCATCGCCTCACATACTGACGACAGATGCGTCATTGGAGGGATGGGGAGCAGTGATGCAGGACCTGCAGGTCAGCGGCCATTGGTCTCCAAGTGACCAAAAGCTACACATCAACCTGTTGGAGCTGAGAGCGATCAGGCTAGCCCTTCAAGCCTTTCTTCCGCGTCTCCAGGGTTCACAGGTGCTAGTCAGGACGGACAACACCACGGCTATGCATTATGTGAACAAGGAAGGAGGGACGAGGTCACTCCCCTTGTCGCGAGAGGCTCAACAGATTCTGGAATGGACAATTCTTCACGGAATTTCTCTAAAGGCGGAGCACTTACCAGGAGTGCTCAACGAGGGCGCAGACAGGCTGAGCAGGCTCGCCTCAGTCAGTCACGAGTGGGAGCTGAAACAACAAGTTCTAGATCTACTCTTTCAAAAATGGGGCACACCAGAGGTGGACCTTTTTGCAATGCCCACCAACAGAAAGTGTCGAGCCTACGCCAGCAGGTTCCATCACCAAGGCTCATTGGGCAATGCCCTATCGATAGCCTGGACGGGGAGGTTTCTCTATGCATTTCCACCGATTCCCCTGCTTCCTCGACTCATCAGGAAAATGAGGACGGAACCATGCAAGCTCATCCTGATAGCCCCGGCATGGCCAAGACAATTCTGGTACACCGAGCTACACCTGCTATCGCTAGTACCTCCGATAAAGCTAGAGGATGTTCCGGATCTCCTGACAATGTCCGGAGGACAAGTTTGGCATCCAGACCCAAGGTCGTTACACCTGACTGCATGGCTCCTGACCAGCGAGAATACATGAATGTCCCTCTTTCCAATGAGGTCAAAGACATCCTCTCTCAGGCAAGGGCTCCATCCACAAACAAAACATACAGATTGAAGTGGAAAAGATTTTGTATTTGGTGCAAAAAAGAAAAGATTGATCCTTTCACGTCAAAACCTCATCAGCTCCTGCCTTACCTACTCTCGCTAGCTAAGTCTAATCTCCCATTCTACTATCAAGGTTCATTTAGCGGCGATTTCGAGATTCAGAAGATCTGATTCTGGTCCTTCGTTGTGGTCTGCAAGAATTGTCAAGCAATTCCTCAAAGGCCTGTTTAGAGTCTATCCGCCAGTACGATCTCCTCCTCCGACATGGCATTTAAACTTAGTCCTGGCTCACCTAATGAAGGGACCTTTTGAGCCGATTCACCGCTCAGACCTAAAATTCTTGTCATGGAAGTTAGCTCTACTCTTGGCCCACACATCAGCGAGGCGAGTGGGGGAGTTACAAGCCCTAACTATCCAGGAACCGTTTTTGCAATTCAAAAAGAACACTACCATCTTAAGGACGAACCCAAGGTTCATTCCCAAGGTCCCCACTGACTTTCACCTAAATGAGCCTGTCATCCTAAAGACATTTTTTCCGAACCCAGTCACTCCAGCAGAAAAAACATTGCACACTCTGGATTTGCAACGCTGTCAAAAGTTCTACATAGACCGCACCAAAGACTTTAGAAAATCTTCGCAATTATTCATTGCTTTCGGCGGTCCAAACAAGGGCCTCCCTCTGTCCAAACAGGGGATCTCGAGATGGATTTCAAGTGCCATTCTACATTGCCACAAGTTAGCAGGGAAACCTCTAGTGGGCAAGATCCATGCTCACTCGACGAGATCAGTGGCTTCCCCTACGGCCCTCTTTGCGGGGGTACATGTCAAGGACATCTGCAGGGCTGCTACCTGGAGCAGCGTGCACACGTTCACTAAGCATTATTGCTTAGAGTCATTGCAGCAGGATGACGCGGCTGTGGGCCAGGCTGTCCTGAGAAACCTCTTCAAGTGATGGGTGAGCTTTCCTTCCTATCCCACCTTCCATGGGTGACACATTTTGTACTTTTCTTGCTAATGTTATGATGTACTGCTTTACAAAATGTGTTTATGGTGTTTACTGCTTGCTATTCTGATACAAAGCATGGGAATCTATGAAAGTTCCAATACTGGGGCAAGAAAACAAGTTACTTACCTGTAACTTTGGTTCCCCAGTATTGGTAACTTTCATAGATTCCCATGCGCCCACCCACCTCCCCGGGGAAAGCTCAGCCTTCAGCAAGTATGGTGTCTAGCACACTACGGCTACGAAAATCTGAGGCTCTGAGGTTCCTTCAGGAAGGTTCTAAGGGTGAGGCTCTTCTGATTGGCTGACGCCTAGAGTTTGGTCTCTTTTACAAAAAGAGGCTGATATGTTACAAAAGGGAATGAGGCCTAGGCCTTTCCTTTCTCTTTTGTACCTACTACTATGATATTTTTTTATTACCGAGACTCCCAGTCCGACGACGGGGAATGATACAAAGCATGGGAATCTATGAAAGTTACCAATACTAGGGAACCAAAGTTACAGGTAAGTAACTTGTTTTCATATGCAGCAGTGTTGTAGAGTCATGTGCTTTGCTTTAGTCTGTCATCTACTGTTGGGTTCCGACTATTACATTTTGTTTATCTTTCAAAGTCTTATGTGGTGGGTTTCAAGCATGCACCCAGTCACTCGTTTTCACGTTTTAAGAGATCTGTATTTCAGAGGAACACAGGATCCACCTCGGATACATTTCACAAGTTTTAGTCTGATTCTTACAGCTAACTAACCTTTCCATATATATTATTTCACACTTCCGCCTCCATCAGTTGTCACCCCCACCTAGGCCTCGGCCTCCTCCTCTAGTCCTTCAACCAGATCCGGTTCCTTCGCGTCCTCCGCCATCCTCTGATGAGGAAGACGAAGAAGAGGAGCAACAACAGGAGGAAGGGGAGCTCCGAGACACACAGGACGAATGGGATGACTACGTGATTCCATGTCCAGCATCCCCTGTACAGGCACAAGCGTATTCACCCCCGGAAGACATTGGGGGATTCCACAATATCCTAGAAAAGGCGGCGTTACGATTCAAAATCCAGGTAACGTCGGCACAACAGGATTGCTTCCTTTATGATTTTAAGGAACCATTCAAAAAGGCTGTACGGTCCATTCCCATCATTGATTACCTCTGGGAACAAGGGGAGAAAATAATGCAAAACCCTTCATCTTTGCCTCCAGTACTGCCCAGCTCCGGACATGGCTCCAGCTTGCCTTATGGGTCATCCAAAGCCGGACTCCGTCATCACCCAGGCAGCGCACCGCATGTCAAAAAATCCATTGGCTGCGTTGACTGCGCTGCCAGATAAGAAAGGCCAAAAACTAGACAACATAGGGAAGCGTTTTTTGTCCATATCAGCACTAACAGTGCGTGCAGCAAACTCTTTGGCACTGTTAGGATGCTACAACCGTCAAATGTAGGCTGATGTCGCTCCATATTTGGATTAGCTTCCAGAAGAGCAGAAAGAAGAGGCGAAAAAGATTCTCCTTGAAGGCGAGCGTTCCGCTTCGGAGATGATTGATGTGGCGATGGATATCGCATCCACAGGGTTCCGTCAGCTGGCAGGTGCTGCCGTCCTGAGGTGCCAAGGTTGGCTTAAAGCAACATCTTTCCGGCCTGAAGTTCAGACCAAGGTATTGGACATGCCGTATGACGGTCAACTTCTTTTTGGGCAACACATCGATGAGATGCTTCAGGGTATCAAAAAAGATACTGATACCGCAAAGGCTCGAGGTACCCTCCAATACTAAAATACTTCCTTTCGGGGGTCCAGAGGAAGAGGTCAATCCTCGAGAGGTGACTATCAGGGGTACAAATCCACGTACAGCTCAAATCAGCAGTACCAACCCAGACAGCAGCAAAAACAGTCGTCCTACAACAAGTCTTCCTTTCGCGGACGAGGAGGGAAGAAGGACACAGCCAGAAGGCAATGAATTCTCTCTGCCACAGGTCTCCATTTCCTCTCCACCTTACAGAGTTGTCGGGAGAATTTCATCCTTCCTTCACAATTGGCAACAAATTACAACAGATCGGTGGGTCCTCCAACTTGTTCAATTCGGACACTCTCTGGAGTTCGTGGAAACTCCTCCTCAGAAGCCGCCAATACCAATGCTGTACAAAAATCTGCATCTGCTGCAATTGGAACTCTCCCTCATGCTAAAAAAGGAGCGATAGAAAGAGTCCCCCGGAATCAGAAGGGCAAGGGATTCTAGTCCAGATCTTCTTAATTTGAAAAAAGGGGAAAAAATGGAGGCCTATATTGGACTTGAGACCTCAACCAATACCTCAAAAAACAGTCATTCCATATGGTGTCCATCCAGGAGGTGCTGCAACTCCTCAATGCAAACGACTTCATGGTGTCTTTAGACCTTCAAGACGCGCACTTTCATATACCAATCCACAGGAATCACCAGCAATTCCTCAGGTTCGCGGTGGCGGGCAAGCACTACCAGTTTATGGTATTGTCCTTTGGCCTGAAGTCAGAAAAGGGGGTGGTGATGAACAGAGTGTCTGAATTAAGCAGACCACTCTTACCCAGTCCAAAGCTCAGGGCTTGATCCATCACCGTTATTTAGCTCACTGCACCATCCCAGCTCAGAACCTGGCTATATGCAAATTAGTCTGTTCCTGGCCCAGTGCATCATGGGAACAGGGCAGACCAAACTACCAAGCCAATTCTTCACCAGAAAGGAGACAAGCTTCCGGGGACCGGTTTCTGGCATTTCAACCGTCGTCGGCCCGGCTTGCTTGAATCCTGATGGTGCAGTGAGCAAGGGACTCATGTCTGAGTATACCCTGCCACACCTATAGTGGCCAAAAACGATTCAGAAAAGGGGGTGGTGATGAACAGAGTGTCTGAATTAAGCAGACCACTCTTACCCAGTCCAAAGATCAGGGCTTGATCCATCACCGTTATTTAGCTCACTGCACCATCCCAGCTCTGTTCATCAACACCCCCTTTTCTGAATCACTTTGGCCTGAAGTCGGCACCACGCATTTTCACCAAATGTCTCTTTCCAGTAGCAGCGTACCTCTGCCAACATCACCACCAGGTCTTCCCGTACTAAGACGACTGGCTCGTCAAGGCACCTACTTTCGCAGGCGTGACCAAGTCTTCCAATGCCTGTCTTCAGCTCTTCAACGATCTGGGACTTACTCTCAACGAAGAGAAATCCATCTTTCAGCCGTCCCAGTGTCTCACTTTCCTAGGAGCTGTCCTAGATACTACTCAGAGAAAGGCTTTCCCATCATAGGAACGTGAATTGAAACTAAGGACCTTGGCCGCCCGGATTCAATCCAAAAAGTCCATCACGGTGCGCCTGTACAAATCCTTGTTAGGGATGATGTCCTCGAACATCCTGTTGGTTCCACACTGCCGCCTTCGTATGCGCCCACTTCAGGAGGCGCTATCCGCTCAGTGGATTCAATGTACGGGATCTTTCGACGACATAATCCGGATAACTCCTACCATTGTCCATGCTCTGAACTGGTGGCTTCACCAGCAGAATCTGAGGCAGGGTCTGTTGTTCATACTTCCAGTTTCGCCACATGTGATAGCTACAGATGCGTCTTTGGAAGGATGGGGTGCGTTCCTTCAGGAACTCCAAATCAACGGGCAGTGGTCCCTTGCAGAGAAGCAACTGCACATAAACCTCCTTAAGTTAAGGGCAGTCTACCTGGCATTAAGAGCATTCCTGCCCAGGATCAAAGATTCCCCAGTGCTTGTGAGAACAGACAACACCAGCACAATGCACTATCTGAAAAAACAAGGGGGAACTCGCTCTCTGACGTTGTCTCAAGAATCTCAATGGATTTGGAAATGGCTACTTCAACACATTTCCCTTCGGGCAGAGTACGTCCCAGGGCGGACTCTCTGAGCAGACAACGCTCGAGTGGGAGCTGGATCAACTACTTCTCAGCTCTGTATTCGCCCGATGGGGCAGGCCTCACCTGGATCTGTTTGCGACACAGCACAACGCAAAATGCCAACATTACGCAAGCTGGCATCCCCAGAAGGGATCTCTAGGGAATGCATTTTCGATTGCATGGTGCAACGTCTTTGCATACGCATTTCCTCCATTTCCCCTAATTCCCAGGGTCCTCCGGAAATTGAAGGCAGAACATTGCACCCTGATCTTGATAGGCCCAGCGTGGCCGCGCCAGCACTGGTTCACAGAGCTTCATCTCCTGTCGCTGGAACCGCCGATTCTATTCAAGTCTTGCCCGAGTCTCCTCACAATAAACCAGGGGCAAGTCCAGCATCCGGATCCAGCATCTCTCAGATTATCGGCTTGGCTCCTGAGTTCAGAGAGTTTCAGAACCTAGACATTCCTCAAGAATGCAGGGCAGTCTTAGCCCGGGCTCGGGCCGACACTACCAACAAGACGTATTCCCTAAAATGGAAAAGGTTCTGTGTATGGTTTAAAGCAAACAAGATACACCCTTTTTCATCAACACCTGCACAAATTCTACCTTACCTGCTCCATTTGGCGCACTCGGGGCTAGCCCATGCTTCTATTAAAGTCCACCTGGCGGCCATATCTCGGTTCAGGCGTTCGTCATCTGGTACTTCCCTCTGGTCCAATAGACTGGTTAAGCAAGTTCTGAAAGGCCTCTTCAGGACGTTCCCTCCGGTGAGAGCTTTACCACACACCTGGCAGCTAAACATTGTGCTTGCTCAACTGATGAAACACCCCTGTGAGCCAATACACAGAGCAGACATCAAATACCTGTCTTGGAAAACCGCTCTCTTACTAGCGCTCCCATCAGCAAGGCGTGTAAGCGAGCTGCAAGCCTTCTCTATTCAGGATCCTTTCCTGCAGTTCAAACAGGACAGAGTTATTCTACGGACCAACCCTAAATTCATCCCGAAGGTTCCGTCTAATTTTCACCTGAATGAACCTATAGTCTTGCGGACTTTCTTCCCAAATCCACTTTCCGCAGCAGAGAGGTCTCTCCACTCTTTAGGCCTCAAACGTTGTTTGAAGTTCTACATCCACAAAACAGAACAGTTTCGGAAATCCAACCAGACTTTTGTTGCCTTCAGGAGGCCCAGAAAAGGTCTTCCATTAACTAAGCAGAGCATTTCTCGTTGGATCTCTGCAGCCATTACGTTCTGCCATCAACAGGCAGGTCATCCTCTGCATTCTAAAGTTCAGGCTCATTCCACAAGAGCTGTCTCCACTTCAATGGGGCTCTTTGCAGGAGTGCCCATTATCGACATATGCAGAGCGGCGACATGGAAGACACCACATACTTTCACCAGGCACTACTGCCTGGATACTGAACTCATGAAAGATGCAGCAGTAGGACAGGCTGTGCTCCGTCATCTATTTCACTAGAGGGAAGCCTTCTCTTTCATCCCACCTTCCTACTGTCTACTCGCACATTTCTGTTTTATGTTTAAAGTATTTTATTAGAAAGGTACAGCAGCATATTAAAACAAACATACAAATATGCAATGTTCGCGGCAGGAGGCGTCCCAGGATTAAAGTTCTAGTGTCCCAGCCCCGAGAGGCTGCCTCGATATCCTGCGTCTTGCATGGAAATGTGCAAAAGAAACGAAGGAGCATCGCCCCAAAGTCCTGTACCCCTCCTTAAGTAAACAATACCCTCCAACAAACCTCCCCCCCCACCACCCTCCCTGTCCAGTGCTGCGTAGTATGGAAGTAAAATGTCACCCCTGTCATCCTTCCCGAACCCTTTCTCGCCCCCCCCCCCCTCCCTCTCAAAGGAACAGTGCTTCACAACGGAGGCGTGAGCCTCATCAGTCTCAGGTATCTTGGACATGTAATTTCCTTAAATTCTGTGGCCAGTAGCGAGTGAAAGGGTTGCCATAGCTCCTCAAAACAAGTCACATCCCCCGCTAGTGTGAGTGACAGCTTTTCCATCCCCAGAACATGCCACAACCTGTGCAGCCAACCTGTGTGGGAAGGAATGGTAGGCGTGCGCCAGTGTATCAGTATGTTCTGAACCGCTGAACCCAGCATAATAGCAATCTGCCGTCCCCTCCTAGATTTCAGCGGGTACATCAAGCCATTTGGGAGACCCAGCAGGGCATACGCTGGAAATCGGGGTAGTTCAATCTCAAAGCATGCGTCAATCTCATCTATCACCGCTGACCAGTAGGCTTGTAATACGGGGCAGTCCCAGAGGATGTGTGTTAGTGTACCAATCTGCCCACACTCTCGCCAGCATTTGTCACTAATGAGCCTGTTCATCTCGTGTAATCGTTCCGGGGTGTGATACCAATAGGTGGAAACCTTGGTAAAGGTTTCCGTGAGGCCTACGTGATAGGCTGAGTGTCTTGCCCTGTATGAAATATGTTCCCACTCCTTAAGGCTAAGTGTCCTCCCCAGTTCTCTGTTCCAGCGTTCCCGACCAGGAATGTGGAAGTGGGAAGATGGGAGCTGGAGCATCCTATATAGGTCAGTTATGAGTTTGGCGTCCGAGGTGCGGGTTATTAGCCACCTTTCATACGGTAGCAACTTCCTGTCCGCAGACTCTCTAACGCGCGGCTGTAAGGCCCAGTGTCGGACCTGCCAGTATCTCAAGCGGTCCGTCTCGGCCATCTGATAAATGTCTCTAAAGTTCTGGAAGGGGATAACCCCCTCTGCAGTATACATGTGGAAAAGTGCTCTGCAGCCCCTTTCCCTCCAGTGTGAGAAGGCCCCTGGCTCTGTCCCCGGTGTGAAGTCAGGATTGTCCACAATCGGTGTGAACGGCGAGGGGAATGTGGTGAGATCGAATGCGCGATAGGTAGCGTCCCACACTCTCAGCGGCACCCCCGTTATGTAAGAAGCATAGAGATTTGGGGGGCGATGTGACCTGCGAAGGAATGGTATTTCCTGTAAAGGGCGCCCGGCTACTGCTTGATCCTGGAAGAGCAGTGTTTATCGGACTCCCACCTACTCCATTCCACCAAGTATCGCAATTGGGACGCTTGGAAGTATTTGCGGAGGTCGGGGACTCCCAGTCCCCCGGATTCCGGCGCCAGAGTCGTAAGGGCGCGGCGCATTCGGGGCTTACGGCCCTGCCACACAAAGCGTGACACTTCAGTTTGCATCTGCTGAATCCAGCCTTTGGGGGGCTGTAGAGGTAGCGCTCGGAATAAGTACAGAATTTGGGGTAAAACTGTCATTTTGATCGCTGCCACCCTGCCAAGCCAGGAAATCGTCCCCTTGTTCCATCTCCCAAGTTCTTCCTTCACCTTCCTACTCATCGCCTCATAGTTAATGGAAACCATGGCCTGCAACGTTGGGGCTAGCGCAATCCCCAGGTATTGCACCTGATCCCGCGACCAACGTAGGGGGAAGAGCCTCTGTAGGTCGCTTCTCGTTGCCGGAGTCAGGGATACTTCCAGGGCTGTGGACTTCTCCACATTCATCCGAAAGCCAGCTACACTCTCAAAAGCCTTAAGTTCAGCCATACATGCGGGCAGGGCCCGCCTCGGGTTCTCCAATGTGAAAATTACATCGTCCGCGTAAAGGCTTATTGCATGGGTGAAACCACCCATTCGTACCCCAGTCACGTCTGTATTCCGCCGCACTCGTTGAGCAAAGGGCTCCATGTAGAGCGCGAAGAGGAGGGGGGAGAGGGGGCATCCCTGTCTCGTTCCGCGTTCGATATCGAACCGCCGGGAACCACAGCCGTTCACTCGCACAGTCGCAGAAGGGAATTTATAGCAGTTAAACACCATGTTCCGGAATTTCTCCCCCATTCCCAACCTTGCCATCACCCGTTCGAGGTAGGGCCAGTGCACCCGGTCAAACGCCTTCTCAGCGTCAACCGAAAGCAGCATCCTCTCCCCCGGAATACGTGAGGCCTTTTCTAAGATGTGTACTATCCGTTTAGTGTTGTCCACAGTTTGCCTGCCAGGCACGAAGCCAGACTGGTCCGGTTCAATCAAGCCGGGGAGGTACTGTGCTAATCTCGTCGCCAGGATCCCCGTGTAGATTTTCAGATCTACATTTAGTAAGGAGATCGGTCTATACGAGCCGCATTGCTTCCTATCTTTCCCTGGTTTGGGAATAACTGACACTGTCGCCTGCAGGAGGTCCGGAGGGATAGCCCCGGGGTCAGAGAAAGAGTTAAACAGCCTGGTCAAGATAGGGGCTAACGTCGCGCTGAACGTTCTGTAGAAGAGGGTGGTATAACCGTCCGGGCCAGGGGCCTTCCCTAATTAAAGCCTAGAAATCGCTGCTATCACCTCTTCGGTTCTGATCTCTCTCTCTAGGTAAGCTGCCTGCTCCGGGGTTAGGGATGATAGGGGCACCGAATCAAGGTAATCATCCGGGTCCTCCATCCGCGCGGCCTCCGCTGCATACAGGTCGGCATAAAATCGGCGGAAGGCCTCGGCAATTTCTGCATCGCCTAAAATCCCCTGTCCCGCGCTCCCTGTTAATTCTTTCACCTGACGACTCTGATGTGCCACTCTCAGTTTGGTCGCCAGTAGGCGGCCACATCGATCCCCTCCCGTGTAATAGGCGTGCTTTAGGCGCAGCGCAGCATATTCAGCCCTATCTAAATCTAGTGAGGACAAGAGTTTCCTAGCTGCCTTCAACTGCTTCCAAACTCTCGGAGCCCCAGTGCGACGGTGTACGTGTTCTAGCTCCCTGACCTTCTGTGTGAGCTCGTCCCGCTTTATTTTCCTATCTCGATTGTCCGCGGTTGAAATCGCAATGAACTCTCCCCGTATTACCGCCTTAAGAGCCCCCCATTGAGTCGACAGTGATGTATCAGAGTTAGAGTTGTGCAGCTGAAAATCCTACACCGAGTCTATGATACTCTGCACTACCGCTTTTTTATGTAGAAGCGTGTCTCGAAGCCGCCAAACTCCCCGCCGAGCGGGGCTCGGCGGGAGAAGGAAGGTCCCCGAGACCGGTGCATGGTCCGAAAGAGAGATGACTCCCATTTCTGAAGCGGTAGCCAAGTCACGGACAGGTCCAGAGACCAGCAGATGATCCAGCCTGGCGTATGTCTTGTGTGCGTGTGAGTAATAGGAAAAGTCCCTATCGGTTGGGTGGAGCCCGCGCCAGAGGTCGTGCAGGTCTAAATCAACCAACTGCATCTTCACCGCTTGCGAGAGTTCCCCAGTTTGCGGGTGTCGCTGCGCTGATCTGTCTTTTGAGGAATCAAAGACCAAATTTATGTCCCCTCCTAATATTATGTGTCTGTCCGGTGATGCTGTGATATCCTCCAGTGCTTTGCGTAGGAATCTATCTTGCTGTTCGTTTGGGCCATAAACTGTGCCTACTGTAAACACCACGGTTCCCAATTTAAGTCTGTAAGCCAGGAGTCTCCCTTTTTGTTCTACATATTTGTGCAGCACCTTCCCCCTGAAGGATTTGGACAAAAGGATAGCCACCCCAGCTGTTTTGGTCGTGTTGGAGGAAAAGAACTGTGTTGGGAAATGGCGGGACCGCAACCTGTGACAATCACCGGCCAATAGGTGGGTTTCCTGGAGCAGACAGACGTCTGCCTGGGAGTTTTCCAATAATGACAGGACAGCCCTCCTCTTCGTGGGATTATTCAGTCCCTTAACATTCAGGGTGACTATCTTCAACTCTGCCATGGACGGTCGGGACTACCTTGCCTATGTGTGTGATCTAGAGTGCGTGGCATAACGATGACTTCCAAGTGAACGTGTGTGTCTAGACTAATACTCGCAGACACCTTGGAAGCACTGGACAGGGCAACCCCCAACTTCCCCCCCTCAACTCCTCCCCTCCCCAACCCCCAACACTCCCCCCCCCCCCCCTTCCCCTCAACTCACACCACAACTTCCCCAACCTCCCCCCCCCCCCTCTTCAACTGACACCCCAGCATCCCAACCCCTCCCCTCCGCCCCAAACTTCCCAAAACTTCCTGAAATAGTCCCAGACAGGCCCAAGCGGACCAGTCCGTGGAATGTTACCTTAGTGGACGTCCAGCCACACGTGTTCAAACCATCGTCCCCTCCCCCCCACTCCAAGCCAGCAGTTGAAATATTGCCATGATGAACTCCCCCCGGAGCACGTTTAAGCGGTCAATGCAACCTCCCCCGAACCTCCAAGCTCCTCAGATGCTGTCCGAACAGCGTCTTCTCGTTCCGCTCTGATAGTCGGAGACCCCGGCCTCCGCGACACCCCCGTTGTCCTTCTTCGTGCAACTCGTTGCCAACCTCCGTCAGCTGTGCGTCGCCTTCTCGGTGTGTGGGATTCCTCCTCCTCCGCAGTGATGCCCAGGATTTCGCAAGTGTCCTGTAGGAATCGCAATTGGTGTGTCTCTCCCTGCCACTTAAAAATAATACGGAAGGGGTGACCCCAGGAGTAGGGCGTGTCGTGCTGCCTGAGGAAGTCCGTCACAATCTTAAATGCTTTACGCTTCTGAAGCGTGAGTGTAGACAGGTCTTGATATAGCGCCACAGGGTGGTCGCGGAAGGTTAGCGAACGTGCTTTTCGTGCCTCCACCATGATCCTTTCCTTCAGCAGGAAGTCTGGGAGGAACGCTAGAATGTCTGGAGGGGGGCCATTAGCCCTTCTGGGGGGTCCCACCCTGTGTGCCCTGTCGATTCTAATGAGGAAATCGTCCCCCTCTCCCAGGACTGTGCGAAAGAGTTCCTGCAGGTACCTGACTATATCCGGGTTCTCCTCCGATGATGGCACACCCCGGACCCTAATGTTGTTCCTTCGTGACCTATTCTCCAAATCCTCGTTATGCGATTGGAGGTCTAAGTGCTGTTCCCGAAGAGTCTTTACAACAAGGGGTGGTGAGGGACAGAGTCTCTGAATTAAGCAGAAAGCTCTCACCCAGTCAAGAGATCAGGGCTAGATCCAACACCGTTTTTTAGCTCACTGCACCATCCCAGTTTCAGAACCTGGCTGTATGCAAATTAGTCTGTTCCTGTCCCAGTGCATGATGGGAACAGGGCAAACCAAACTACAAAAGCCAATTCTTACACTGGGAAGGAAACAAGCTCCCGGGGACCGGTTTCTGGCATTACAGCCGTCTTCGGCCCGGTTTGCTTGAATCCTGATGGTGCAATGAGCAAGGGTCTCACATCTGAGAATACCCTTCCACGCTTAGGGTGGACAAAAATATTTACAACAAGGGGTGGTGAGGGACAGAGTCTCTGAATTAAGCAGAAAGCTCTCACCCAGTCAAGAGATCAGGGCTAGATCCAACACCGTTTTTTAGCTCACTGCACCATCCCAGTTTCAGAACCTGGCTGTATGCAAATTAGTCTGTTCCTGTCCCAGTGCATGATGGGAACAGGGCAAACCAAACTACAAAAGCCAATTCTTACACTGGGAAGGAAACAAGCTCCCGGGGACCGGTTTCTGGCATTACAGCCGTCTTCGGCCCGGTTTGCTTGAATCCTGATGGTGCAATGAGCAAGGGTCTCACATCTGAGAATACCCTTCCACGCTTAGGGTGGACAAAAATATTTACAACAAGGGGTGGTGAGGGACAGAGTCTCTGAATTAAGCAGAAAGCTCTCACCAAGTCAAGAGATCAGGGCTAGATCCAACACCGTTTTTTAGCTCACTGCACCATCCCAGTTTCAGAACCTGGCTGTATGCAAATTAGTCTGTTCCTGTCCCAGTGCATGATGGGAACAGGGCAAACCAAACTACAAAAGCCAATTCTTACACTGGGAAGGAAACAAGCTCCCGGGGACCGGTTTCTGGCATTACAGCCGTCTTCGGCCCGGTTTGCTTGAATCCTGATGGTGCAATGAGCAAGGGTCTCACATCTGAGAATACCCTTCCACGCTTAGGGTGGACAAAAATATTTACAACAAGGGGTGGTGCGGGACAGAGTCTCTGAATTAAGCAGAAAGCTCTCACCCAGTCAAGAGATCAGGGCTAGATCCAACACCGTTTTTTAGCTCACTGCACCATCCCAGTTTCAGAACCTGGCTGTATGCAAATTAGTCTGTTCCTGTCCCAGTGCATGATGGGAACAGGGCAAACCAAACTACAAAAGCCAATTCTTACACTGGGAAGGAAACAAGCTCCCGGGGACCGGTTTCTGGCATTACAGCCGTCTTCGGCCCGGTTTGCTTGAATCCTGATGGTGCAATGAGCAAGGGTCTCACATCTGAGAATACCCTTCCACGCTTAGGGTGGACAAAAATATTTACAAAAAGGGGTGGTGAGGGACAGAGTCTCTGAATTAAGCAGAAAGCTCTCACCCAGTCAAGAGATCAGGGCTAGATCCAACACCGTTTTTTAGCTCACTGCACCATCCCAGTTTCAGAACCTGGCTGTATGCAAATTAGTCTGTTCCTGTCCCAGTGCATGATGGGAACAGGGCAAACCAAACTACAAAAGCCAATTCTTACACTGGGAAGGAAACAAGCTCCCGGGGACCGGTTTCTGGCATTACAGCCGTCTTCGGCCCGGTTTGCTTGAATCCTGATGGTGCAATGAGCAAGGGTCTCACATCTGAGAATACCCTTCCACGCTTAGGGTGGACAAAAATATTTACAACAAGGGGTGGTGAGGGACAGAGTCTCTGAATTAAGCAGAAAGCTCTCACCCAGTCAAGAGATCAGGGCTAGATCCAACACCGTTTTTTAGCTCACTGCACCATCCCAGTTTCAGAACCTGGCTGTATGCAAATTAGTCTGTTCCTGTCCCAGTGCATGATGGGAACAGGGCAAACCAAACTACAAAAGCCAATTCTTACACTGGGAAGGAAACAAGCTCCCGGGGACCGGTTTCTGGCATTACAGCCGTCTTCGGCCCGGTTTGCTTGAATCCTGATGGTGCAATGAGCAAGGGTCTCACATCTGAGAATACCCTTCCACGCTTAGGGTGGACAAAAATATTTACAACAAGGGGTGGTGAGGGACAAAGTCTCTGAATTAAGCAGAAAGCTCTCACCCAGTCAAGAGATCAGGGCAAGAGTCAGCACTTCCTGCTGTAGAAAAGTGATCTCCTCATCTTGTCTGTGCGTGGAGCTCTCGACAGTGGCCACCCTCTCACCTAAGCCGTCCACTTCCCTGCGGATTTCTCTCACCTCTCCTGCTGCTTCCTGCTTCAGGGCCTGGAAGTCTTCCCTCAGCATGCCAAATAGAGACTCCAAAAAGGATCTGGTGACCGGAGGTTCCGCTGCCGCACCAGACTGCGAACTCCCAGCCGCTCCAGGCGAGGAGGAGTTCTTGTCCCCCTTGTTCTGCTGTCTGTTGAGCATCTCCGGCAGTGTGCGATCGTTGCGTTTACCCCCCCCCCCCCGTTGAGCAGCCATGATGCAGGCCCTTCCACCAGTCCGCGTGCCCGTCTCTGCCTTTCCTCACGCCAACTCCCACACCCCCAGGAGTCTGCCTCTAGTCCAGGGCGGGCGTTGGTCTGCGTCAACCCCAAAGACCGCGGCCGATCAGGGTCAATCGCTACACCCCAGGCCGAAGCGGGGGAAGTTGCGCTCGTTGCCCCTAAGGTGTCCCCGGTGCCGTGCTACTGGGGTGGACAGTGGCGCAGGGGCTCCAATGTTGTGTTTAATCTCCAGCCGGGACCCGGGGTCAAGGCACCCACAACACTAGCACGGTGTCCCGTAGTGCTCTGTGCCCACTCCTCCACAGCCCTCCAGTCTTGTCCTCGTACCTGCCTGGGCCAGATGCCAGTCGCGGTGTCCGCCGGTGAGGGCTGCCGCCCGGATCTTCGTCGTCTCCCCCCCAGGTACTCCGAGGCGTCTGCGGGGGAGAGAGCTGCTTCAGGGGTGCGTCCGCTGCCCCTCCGCTGGTATCGTCACGCTGGTTGCGCGGCCGGTTTGCTGTGGGCCTCGCTGGCGACACTGCGCACAAGTAAGCTGGTGCCGGGGGTTCAGGGGTGCCACAGGCTCGTTAGGTGCGCTCGTGTCCTCTCGGCCTCAATCAGCGCTTGCTAGGGCCGTAACTCCGCTGCATGCCGCTCCTGGCCTCCCGCACTGCCCGGGTAGGCCTCCAAGCCGGGCACTTGGGTAGCTCCCACCCCGGTCAAGTCAGCACCTCGGGGTGGGGAGATCTTCAGGCTCTAGCCAGTGGGCCCGCTGCTTCAGGCACCCCGCCCGCTTCGCTGCCGAGGGCTCCCACCTGACAGCGGGGATCGACTGCTCCAGTCAGCGCACTCACTGTTCGGTCTTCGGGCCATCTGCAGGTCCGGGCGAAGATCCCCGGCCTCGGCTCGTCGCCATTCTGGAGCTCAGGGAGGAGAGCGGAAGCTCCCCGGACACCGCGCCGCGCTACACCTCTATGACTGGTTTCTCAGTCCGCCGCTGCCGACGAGCCCCGCACACTCCAGCCGGCCAGCTCCTTGCCTTCCTGCTGTCCCGTGGACCGCTGTCCCGTCGGAACAGGGGTGCTGTGCCAGCACCGGTCAGCAACTCGGCACTTCGAACTCGGTGAGTTCGTGCTCTGCGGGGCTCAGGCGGCGGCGGTCGGTCGGTTACCTCTTCCCCTAATAGCTCAGCTGCACAGTGTGGCTCCGGGGGGGGGAGATTTAGCTTAAATCAGGGCTTGGGGCCTCGGATGCGGTCAGGAGCTCCGGCAGACACGTCCTTCTACCCCGCCATCTTGGCCACGCCCCGACATTTCTGTTTTATATGGTGTTTTGGTACTTGTTATATTTCACAATTGGTATTCTAATATTGAGTGATTTTACATGTTGTACCATTCGAAATGTGCTGGTGATTGCTTGCTACACCGATTCAGGCATGTGAATCTATGAAAGATACCCCTAATACTGGATAAGAAATGCGTTACTTACCTGTAACTGCAGTTATCCAGTATTGGTATCTTTCATAGATTCACATGCAACCCACCCACCTCCCCTGGAAGGGCTCACCTTGGTTCTCTCAGTAGGTACTACTTAGCACTGGCTTACGAAAATCTGAGGGACTAGGGCTCCTTCCAGGAAGGTCTAGAGGGTGGGGATATCTGATTGGCTCTTCGCCAAAGTTTGGTCCTTTTTTACAAAAGGACATGGATATGTTACTAATGAGAGGCCTCTGGCCTATTACTATGTATATGTCTATATGACATTACACTTTTTATGTACCGGGGACTCCCACCCCGACGATGGGGAGTGATTAAGGCATGTGAATCTATGAAAGATACCAATACTGGATAACTGCAGTTACAGGTAAGTAACACATTTTTTCTGGAGTATTGGGTGTTCCAGATTCATCCATTTATTCTAGTTTCCAATCCTCTAATTGGCTCATTGAGACATAAATGAGTGTTGCCTTGATTTGGACTTCAGAAGTCACGCAGTCCTTACTATGATACCTATTCTATCTGATTATGGTATCGGACAGTCATGCCCTATAACTATAAGCAAATCTTTCCCAGAAGGCGTATTGGTCAAATTAAGAGCTTACATTTATTTCCCTCGACAGTGAGTAAATTGGCATGCAGTAGGCAACTTGGCTAAGGTGTGCTGATATCTCCTCAGGTTACAAGGCACTATGAGGGTACATTTTGGATCTTTGTTACGCCTTCCTCCTGACAGATTGGGCATGCCACCCTTCGTAGACTGATGTCACATAACCAAGCTCTGCTAGCACACCTGCTCTTATGAGCACCATTCATTGTATGGCCTCCATAATGGCAAATACATTTTTCACCAATCTTTGCAGAACTAATAGGTTTGTCAGTTTCAGCGTACATCATCATTTCATAGTCAAGGTATACCACCATCTTACTCACCACAGACGAAGTTTGCGGTGGTTAGTCAAGTACAGCGGACCACCTCAATGTAGGAGGGGCTGGCCCTGGAGTTTTTTGTCTTTTTCCTGGTATTGTTTGTAGATTAAAGGTCGTCCTGTCCTTGCCCTCAAATGCGTCAGTGTACTTTCTGCCAGAGCCAAGACAAAATCTGTTGCTTTACATAAATGTATGCGACCATCTGCACATGAACATGGAGAGCCACATACTACGCCACTATGCTTTCTTGTATAGGTACTCTTCATTACCATTTAGGAGTCAATGCTCAGTTTGCCCAGATTGTACTGGGAAACTTTTCCTTGTAGACCGGGTTTTACCTGCTCTGTAGCCATCCAACAAGTTATCTCTTAACAGGTAGTCCAAATCAAATTTACATTTATGATATACTTAATAAAAACCATTGTAATTAAAATCACAAGCACATACAGTCAAGCTTGGCCCCCAGTTACAGAAGGTAATAATATAATTAATCTCAGACTTGAAAACAATAAACGAGAGCTTATCTTCGACATAAAAACATTTAGTGTGATAGTTTTACTAAGTCCAGGAATTTCACAAACCTAGAGGACTCTTGTATGGAATCTTCCTTCAAGCATAATAATGCAGCTTCTTTACAGGTTTTATTCCTAGGTTCAGAAACACCAGACATTGCTATTTTCTATGCATTTCGAGCAAACCTGCAAAGGTGCATAGAATATGAATGAAGTTCTCAAACGTGTGAACACGAAACCCGCACTTAGGGGTTGGCAATGGTTTCCAGGTAGGTACAAAATCCAAGCTGAGATAAGCAGAGCCGACTCCGGATTAGTTTGCTGTTCCTCCTAGCTATAAATCGTGCTATAAAGATTGCTCCTCATTGAAGTGATTTGTGCTTGACACAAAACACATACTATATAAACAATCGAAATGTAAAATAATGTTTTCTAACTGCTTCAAATTATTATAGCTCCCCTCAATACTCCAAATGTCACTTAATTCATTTTTCAGTAATTCTTTTACAAGAGTAAATAGTGAATCCGTCATCCTGTTCTAAGCACTCAACTAACTTTAACCAGTTTAATCAGTGGTATGCAATCTAATTTGTATCATAGTTGTTTACAATTGGTGCTGTTTGTTTTCTTGTAATTACCAGATTTTTTACCTGTTCATTACTTTTGCAGTTATTTTTCCCAAAAGCTGCCATATGCTTTTGATAACAAATTGATTTACATCTTTGATGTTGATAATAGCGTTATGTATGTTTAAATGCACTTTGTCTGTTATTTTTGCAGATCCCGTTCCAGCTTTCCCATCCTGGCAGAGGGATACCCCTGAACCAGATGAGGCCCGACTCTCGCCACAGGCTGGGCGACTGATTCAGCAACTTCTAGAGGGAGATAATGATCCTATGTTGTCTCCACGCTTCTATGCCTATGGACATAGTCAACAGTTTTTAGACGATACTGAAGTGCCTCCCTCCCCTCCAAATTCACATTCATTTATGAGGTACGTTTGGATGGATAATAGTGATTTGTAGTGAGTTTTGTCTCTGTAAGCCGTGCTGTGATGGTAAATATTTTCATTTCTTATAACACTGAATTTCTATTTTCTTACGTTTGGCTTATTGATGTTTTTTTTTTTATCTGATGGTAAATATTTTCATTTCTTATAACTGTGAATTTCTATTTTCTTACGTTTGGCTTATTGAGGTGTGTTTTTTTATGTGTATTGCTTTGACTCGAGGCTGGTTGTAGTGCACAAGCCAGCCTCTGATACAGTTGTATTTGTAAAATACGTCACATTTGTCTACATTTTTGCTCATATTCCTGTTTAACATATTACAAACGTATTCTGCAATGTAAAAATGCAACTCTGCAGTAAATCTAAATCAGTAGTAGTAAATTATCCTGTCACTTTCCGTGAGATTATGAATTCCTAATGTTCGCATCTAGATTTGCGCAAAATAACCTCAACTTCAAGGAAGCAGTGGAGGTATTTTCTACTTACAAATAAACTATTGCTCTCCTGCGCTTCCTGTCTATCAATTTAAATTGTGTTAGAGGAATCTTAAAAGCTAAAGTAAACACTGTAATTAAGAGATGTAATTCCCTTGATGTTAAAACTCTTTTACACTTATTTTGTTGCTCTATTGTATAATTTACTTTCATGATCTCTACCATCCTTCTGCCCTCGCATTTGTACACCCCCCAGTAAAAATTTGTATCTGCGTTCCTTGTGCCCCCGCATTTGGGCACCCCCGATTAAATTTGTATCTCCCCATGACATTTACATCCCAGTTTCTGTTCTGAATAGGTAGCTCTCTATCACCTCGACTTCATATTGTTTCAATATATCCTCAGGTGAGTTGGCCAAACTCGATTCCAGAAAATGATAGGATACAATGTGAGCATTATTGCACCCAGAACAAAACAGAAATTCTTGTTTATATGGCAGTCTCTTGTCACTTCTTTTTGTTTGGCTTCTGTTACGCTTTTACTTATTTGTCCAACAAGTGTAAATCCATTGCATAAAATACGACAGTTTGTGGTTCACGTTCGTCTTATCCATAGAGATACGATATCCAAAAAACGTGATGGATCCACGGATGATTGTTGATGTAATACATTCATGAGTAGTGCACAAGGCGCAAGTGACTAAAATTAGGTCTTTCTGACAGTCACATCTTTCAATCAGCGTATCAATCTACGTAAGGGATGATTATGGAACATGTGAAGTGAAGAAAAAACGTTTGTATAGCAAAGAAAAATTCCGAACTATATTTTCATTTTGAAACAAATATACAGAGATTGTTGACAAGCAAATCACTGGTGTGTTATAGAGTAAGTGGACATGTCAAATGTGGGCATCTGAACGAACATAGAATTAATCAGGATTACAAATAGGCATGTAGCACAAACAACAGCATCGACAACAAAGTAAGTCTGCATTCCAGCAATTTTGTGCGGGTTACTCCCCCAGCGGCTCATGGGTTCACACACTATTTGTCTAAGTACAAAGGCAGTCTCCACCTACCATAACTTACATAATGCAGGATAACATAGAGTTCTACATCACTCATCAGTGGGCTATGCAATAAACGTCCTCTCCTGTCGCAAACCCCCTCAAAGAGCAATCACTCCTCTCTCGCACTCCCCAGCTTCCTCTGGCACACCTGCTCCATTTAAATAACCTGATAGGGTTCCTAGATATCCTTTGGGTGGTTGACCATCAGCAGCAGTTCAGGGCTGCATCCGATAGCGTGTTACAGTATGCCATGTCAAGATGCCTTTCTGTCAAGATCGGCAGCAGCACACAGTCCCAATGAAGCGCTATCCTGCGCCTCGAAAGCAGTAAGCCAATAGCCACCAAGCCCCTAGCCAGACCCGGGATGTCCCTATTGTACCCCAACAGCACCATCAAGGGGGTCAGCTCTGTATTCACCAACAACCTCCCCTAGTACTGTCTGCACACCTTTCTAGAACTTCTCTATCCCCTGGCAGTGCCACACTAAGTGTGCAAACTCTCCCTCCTCTACACCACAGCGGTGACAGCGAGAATTGTCACGCAACCCATAGCAAAACAGATGAGCTGGAGTATAATACACTCTATTAAGATATTTGAAGTACAGTAGTCTGTGGGGACTGTTCAGAGAGACGGTTAGACATGTGTATAGAATTAATGCTCCTGCCTTAGTCGACATTGCTGTGCGAGACCTTTATCCTCTGTTTGCATATTTGGTTATCTCGTTTTACATCTTTGTAGCCGTGACAGTGTCTAGAGATTCCTGAAGAAACATAAATAAATGTGTCTGCTCTCATTGGGTTATCTAAATATCAGGAGACGCAGCTCCTCCCTGGGATCATGTGATGAGGATCATGAAGATCTTTCACCTGTGCAGCTAACCCGGAAGATCCAGGGTCTGAAGAAGAAGATCAGGAAGTTCGAGGACCGGTTTGAAGAAGAGCGCAAATACAGGGTGGGTATATTTTGCCCTCAAAATTGTATTAAAAAGCTTTATTTTTTACAGCAGCAAATTAATGGTATTTTTGTGGTGCCAGTCTGCTGGTAAGGAGAACAGATAGAGTAAAGACTCTTTAGCTAAATCATGTTTTATTATCTGTGACCACGCTGTGTTCTTTTCGGATGAAGTTAATTTTGTGTACTAACTCAGCTTGATTAAACACAGGAAGTAACAGATGCTTCTTGGATGAACTCAGCAGTTTTATTTAACAATGACCGTGAGCAAAGGAATTCATGCTCTAAACAGAAAGCTTGTAATATTTGTCATATGCCAAAATGTTGCTACAGAAGCTAGGGGCCTTGTGCAGTAGGGAGTGTATCGCACAACGATTGAAGTTTGTCTTACAGTATCACCCAATCCTTTTTTGTGTTGTATTGGATGTTCTAATTTTGCACGGCTTAAAAATGACATTCAAAAGGTGTCGAGGAACTCCTGCATTATTCAAATTCATGAAACCTATTCCCTAGGTGAATGAAGTGATGGGGGCCTGCGAGGGACACCAGACCTCCTGAGCTCTGTGTCACTTAACTAAAGGCTGACATTGCAGTCCCTGTAAAGTAAAAAGACAATGGAATGAAAATAATTGTGGCACAATGCTAAGGGAGAGCATTCAGAGACTACAAACATTCACATTGTGGGAGCTCTCCTTCAGGATCCCATCCATGTCAGTTGTGAGTATTCTATCAATGTTTTGTGACCACTTGATTGGTCACAAACCATTGATATATCTCTTTCGGCGTCACAAATTATGCTGGGATAATGCCACTTCAGCACCTCCCTTTACTTATGATTTGCAATAATTCTCAATGTGGACATTGCAAATCACAAGCCCCATTGTAGCTCGCAGTGCATCTATAGTATATTTGTTTGGTATTTTTGCCTCAAGAGGCTAACGTGTTACCACAGAGCTGATTTTATGAATGCAAAATCTCATACTTCCAGAACCTCAAATTCTTGCTGTTTTCAAGTCTTGTTTTGTCCCATCAAGCTTCTCATTGGCCTGCTTGCACGGTTATTCCAGTGGGTGGTTTTCAGTTATTTTGTCTGTATGAACAATTTAATGTTCGCTCATGAGATTTTATTTCAAAATATTTTCTTCTGATTAATCGCTCAGTTGTCTTCTGCTTTTGATTTCCACTGCAGGATGTGAGGTAAAAATGTGCGTTCTGTTAATTTCGCCAGAAAGACATAGCACAGTTTTAACTTATTCAGCTATTTTTCTGTATCATTAGGTTTTTCTGAAAGATAATATTAATGAACAAGATTGATCCAGTTTTTTGCATTATAGCCTCGGAATAACATAACCTATATCCAAAGAGATCCACTGCCACCTTCAATGGTTTATACTTTGTATCTTTTATGTTGTTGCTCTCTGTCCCTCAGGCCATAGGGTGCATTCTTCAAGATCAAAAGCAGGTACTTCACTGATACATTGTAGTGGCCATTTTCACTTGCTTCTCATGTGCTTCTCATTCTACCTTTATCGGTCAGCCATATTCTACAGTTGTACTTCATTAAACCAACCAGAGTTCATTGGCACTGGACGAATCTTATTTGGGGGCGAGAGGGGGGAGGGGGGTGAGGAGCTACTGGTGTAAGAACAGTTAAGATCAAGAGGTTGTTTAATCTAATATTTGGACTGAGATGCTTCAGTAGGACTGCCACTTTGTTTTTATCCTGAATAACATCACCATGCTTGAACTGTATTTGCCAAAATGAAAGACAGATAGAATATCGGAAAATAGGAAGAACTATAATAAGGTGTATGCTTCTTGAGTGAGAGCAAGAAGGGAAGTCGGAGAAGCCTTTGATCTATATATGCATAAAAAGGTCGCAATTATGTAATCTCTTCATTTTGTTTAAGCGACTCATTCATTTTTCTTACACATTGTGTGTTTCTTCCACTTTTGTGATGACTATTCATTTATGTTAATTGGAAAATTACCTGTTCCTTAAATTCACCCAAATTTCCCTGGCTATAGTTATCAAATTTTACAAGTACACAGAAACAAATAGCTTATCTAACTGAGCCTAGCAGTTTTAGTGATGTCAGTGTCTTAAAAACCGGTAGGGGTTCCCCCTCATGGCTGGAACCAGCCCGTTGCTTGGGAATTCCCTATACAATGGACATATGTGCTGGGTTCAAATACCTCGGAATCCATGTCACTACCAAAGTAAAAGACTTCATGCAGTATAACCTGGGTAGCATCCTGGATGAATATTGGGCTGATGTTGAATATTTAAGAAAGCTCCCAATATCGGTCCTCGATAGATCCGCGATCTACAAAATAATTACTCTCCACAAGTTCTTATATTTGCTCCAAACGAAAAATGATGCCCGTGCCAAGTTGAGTATCAGAAATTATTGCAATGTAAAAATTATCACCATGCATTCATCACTGGATATCGAGTCTTGGTAGAAGGAATCCATATAGATAATTATTTTCAGTTCTTCATCTTCGAGCATATGAAATGGGAATGGATCCTGTTCATAAACATCTTCCTTGAAGCAGAAGTTCTGACACCGGTTGATGATACAGACTATTTTACAATCAGTCATAGAAAGAAGCTCTTGTTTCTGCAGTATTGTAGGCTTATTTATGTGGTGTCCCATCCAATCATTCGTACTGGAAGAACTGACAACAAGAACTAGCATAAGCACTCTCCAAATTCACTTACAAATTTCGCCTTAACATTGAGCACATATTGTCGTCTTAATTCAGGGTATCTGAAGATCAAGTCAGTCTGATAGTGTCAAGTACAGAGGACATCACAAATGACATCAAATGGTAGCCTAGTTCTTTGCCATTGACAACATCACTATGGATACTCAGTCATTTTCTTGCCTGTGTTATTGTGAAGAATGGTTGTAACTGCAGATTCCTCACCTTTTCGACTGAATCCGTAACTTCTTCAGCATTTGCTGCTGTGCTCCAGTAGGTGGCGTCATAGGACTCTGTGGTGGTTTGGCATAGCCTCCAGAAGTGACAGCAACAGGCAGCATATAGGTGTCACCCTCATGTGCTGACATCAGTTCCTTTCTTTTCACATCCTTCAGTGCAGATCGGGAGTTTCGCTCTAAAAAGTCTTGCCTGTGTATTACCAACCTCAGAATGGTTTCCAGAACGTGTGCTCGGACAGTGTTTTCCCAGAAGATCTTTTGTGCTCTACAGGAAGCAGATGTTTGCTGCAGTCCTACAACAAATGCTGCCTGATACATCCGAAGTTCGACAAGGAGCATGCCGCAAAGCTATACGTTACTGAGCAGAAGAAATGGGGCAGGTCACACTCCAAGCTTTGGTCCCGCTCTCCCTTTAGATCTCAGTCCCACTCCAAATGCAGTCCTGTAGAAAGTTGAAGTCGAAAGATAAGTCTTGCCATAAGCATAAGAAGCACAAACAGCTTTCCCCTCCCTCCCATCAATCTAGCCCCCGCGAGAAGTCGTGCAGTCAGCATTTGAAGGATCTGACTCTGCTTCCCTGATTAATCTTGGAACCTTTCCAGATGCTGGTCACAATGCAAACCAGTATCGTTGGCGGTCGCCTGCTCGACAGCAAGTAAAGGCCTTCCTAGAGGACGTCCTGTATCTCTGCTGGATTATTCTGCGTTCCTCTTGACTTCTTGAGTGTGTTCTGGTATCATGGATCTACTGGGGACCCAAGTTATTCTTACACTGGCAACCTGTCCCTGCACCAGCTCACCTGGTTGGCCCCCCGCTCAGACCACACCTGCGCTGAAGGCCTTGTCGATTCCAGTTGGTCTGACTCTGACCTTGGCTTGACTCTGGACCCACCCCCAAATGCCTGTTTTGAACCCAGAGCCAACTTCAGGCGAGGTTGGCCAATGTCCTATTATGAAATAATTAAGGTGCAGTATCTGGTGTGGGAGAACTCCCAGGCAGTACCACTATCCGGATGCTACTACTAACAGAGATAGACACTTTATTTCAATCAGATTCATATTGGACACTTCTCTAAAGACAGTGTTGAACTGTCCACTGGGATCCCCTACACAGAAAAGCACCTCTTTTGCAGTGGGAGTCCACAGAGCTGCAGAAGTGTTGGACCTTAAAGTGCCCCATGTAGCTCAAAACACATCTGCTAAGCACAATCTTGCATCCTGGCCCTTCAACTTCAGAGACCTTTATTTAGAGGCAATGATGTTGCCAGTCAGGGTTTCTAAGCTGTGCTCTGCTCAGCCATTGAGTTGGCCTGTATTTGGGAATCCTGGGCATTCTCCTGGGGACCCAGCCTTTGTAGCCCAGTGGTCAACTCTTGAGAGCTTAGTGATTCAGGCTTCCTCCAGCAAGGTCATCCCTAATGTTACCCTCTACCCCGCGCGATGAAAAGTCTGCTAAGGTGCTATAGATAAGTTGTTTGGGCTGTGGCCAGTGAGATTTTGCTCAGCCATTCCAGTGAAATTCAGCATAGCGTTCGCACAAGCACTCCATAATGGATAGGACCCAGCTGAGCACATATTGAGATCTGATTTGGACAATACAGACTGCATGATTTGCAGCATTGCCATTCATGTGGTGATTTCACGTCATGCTTGATGCGCGCCACTAGATATTCTGGATACATCAGGTGTCCATCATGAGTATGCTATTTGAAGCCTTCAGGCTATTTAAAGAGAAAGCTGATTCTTCTTTGGAACGCTTCAAAAATAACTATGCTCTGCACTGTCCGTGGGCTTATGTCATCCGGACTGTTCCACCAACAGTACTGGAATTTCAGAGAATTCTCATGGTCTCACTTATTGACAGAGGCTGCCCTTGCAGCCCATTCAAGAGGCTGTACCGTGATACCAGAAGACATCGTGGCAGCGAAGGCCCTGGTCACCAGCATGTACAGTAATTCTCTTTGTCGCCTTTCATGACTACAGCGAAACCACTCTGACTTCACCTCCCATGATCATGGGCAGCCAGTAAAGGGCAGAAAACAGTTTTATTTGCCTGGATGTTAAGCAGGTACCTCAGGCCCGTGGGTGCTGCTAGTTCAATGTTATTAGGCTGTCCCTTTTAAGTCTTCTCACCCTCTTGTAACTCCAGATTTTGTTCAGACGTCCACAGATAATCCTGGCCCAGAAAGTACGGTCACTGTTGACTAAAGGGGTTATAGATGAAGTTCCAGAAGCAGTAAAGGGCAGAGAGGATTACTCTTGGTATCCAGCAAAGACAGAGGGTTCAAATATTTGACCTTTGGTTCTTGAAAACCTTTCTTCAGGTGACAAGTTCAAGATGTTGACTCCTGCCTAGATCCTCTCTGCCATGAATTTAGGGGACTGGATGTTGTCTTTGGATCTTCAGTATGTGTACTTTCATGTACGCGTCCTGCAGTCCTACAGACTCCTTCTTCGGTTCATGGTGGGGTTGTAACATTTTACGATTACTTCCCTGCATTTCTCCTTCCTTCTGTCCCTGGGGTGTTTTATGAAGGTGGTGGCAGTTGTTGCTTCCCATTTCTGAGGTTGGGTTTCATGTAGCCCTGTACCATGACAACTGTCTATTGAAAGTGAGCGCACCACCTCCAAACAGCCGTCTCCCTGCTGTCTTTTCGGAGATTTTTGATAAATTAACTGACGTCCCATTCACTACTGATGCATAGGACTTCCTCCATAAGGGCCATCTTGGACATAATAGCTTTTAAGATCTTTCTGCTCCTCAGCGAGTCCGAGGACATTCTGATAATGATATTGATGTTTCGGGTTCAATCATGTGTTCTGGTGCAGACCGTTCTCAGGCTTCTTGATCTCTGGCGTCTTACTGGTTCCCCACGCTCGTTGAGACAAGCTTGCTTTTCAGTGAAAACCCTGCCTACAGTAGGCTCAGTACTTCGTATACTACTCTGACAACATCCTTATTATTGAAGAGATAGTCCAGGACCTTCAGTAATTGCTGAGCGAGGCCGCCCTGAAATGTTGCATGCCATTCTTCAAACCCTAACCAGAACTTACAGTAGGGACAGGTTCATCATCTCTAGGATGATGGTGGTCCGCTGGTCAAGATGGAAATCAGGGGCCTTTAGACTCCGGGGAGCAGAAACACCAAATCAGTCTTCTGAAATTGTGTGCCAATCGGTAAGCCCCCCGAAGGTCTTTATCCCATCCATTAATGGGAAGCGGTCCAAATCCTGACTTACAACACAGTCGCCATGTGACTGTTGCCAAGCATGACAGTGTGAGGTTGTGGAAACTGGAGAAGGAAACGTTTAGACTCTGGTGGTGACTCAACTTCCAAGGGATCTCTCTGGCAGCCAATCATTTGGTGAGCTTGCTTAGTGCCAGAGTGGTTGAGCTCCATGTATGCCATCTGTCAGACCATGAACAAATGGCTTCTTCACTCTGAGGTGGCTCAAGGTATTTTCACCCAGTGGAGTGATCTGGGCCGATCTTTTCGCCACTGCAGTGAATGCAGGGTTGTTGTTACTGTGATCTTTTGTTCCCTGCGATAACACATTCTACTTACAGTGGGGCTGCAGTCTCTTATATGCCTTTCCACAATTTCCATTTCTTCCCGGGTTCCGAAGAAGGCTCAGAGGGACCGATCTCAACTACTCCGGTTAGCACTGCATTTTTCCAGGAGAGAGTGGTATTCTGAGCTGCTGAACCTGAGCATTTGCCCTTTGTTCCATCTCTCTTCAAGAGGCCCACCTTTCTCAGCAACAGTGCAGGGTTCATCACCTAAACCTCCATCCTACACTTGCATGCTTTGCGATGAAGTAGAAGTAGCAGACATTTTCCTGGTAACTCGGTGGCTGTCTACCAAGTCTGTTAATTCTGGTTGCTGGGTGAAGTTTGTGGCCTGGTGCAAAGAACGACAGGGTAATCTTCATGCCAAGCTATCGAATGTTTTGCTGTTTGTTAGCAAGGCTCTGCAGTGGGCATTATTATAGCTTTTTGCCTGCCCTTTCAGGCTTTCTGTATTTGCCTGACCAATCCTTGTTTTTTAAGTCCCCGGTTGTGAGGTAGTTTTTGAAAAGGTTTATGTATATGTTTCCTCTTGCGTCCTCTATCGTGCCATAGTGGGACCTTAAACTGGTACTCACTTACTTGATATGCTACCCTTTTGAGCTTATGCTGTTCTCTCAGGTTACTGACCATTAAGACTGTTTTGCTTATTGTGATTACATGTGCACACTATATCGTTGAGCTGCAAGTGCTGTCAGTACAGCTGACATATACTACCTTCTTCCTGGACAAATTGTGCTTCGGATCTGGGCATCATTCCAATTGAAAGTGGTGTTGCCTTTTCATCTGGGCTGCTCCATTATGTTTCCCAGCTCACCCACCCATACCCCTTCTCTGCCTTTTTACTTCTAAGGCTTCACCCATTGGACCCAATGAGGGTTCTCAGTTTTTACATTGATCAGAATAAGGAGTACCAGATGGACAACTGTTATTGTGGGATTTGCTGGTGCTAACAAAGTATATAAAAAACTAAAATGTACGCTAGTTTGTATGGTTAACTAAGAAAGGAAGGGCTGTTAAGAAACTGACCATCCCCAGATAACCATGATTTACTTAAGTGTTATGTCTGACTCTGAACAACTCTTACGAGGGCCATCAGGCCCATTCCACCAGAGCCTAGACTTCCTCTACAGTGGTGGCGAAAGGTGTTTCAGTACTACACATCTACCAGGCTTCCAGATGGGCAGCCGCCACACCTTTTCTAGGTTTCAGTGTTGTTTCAAAGCTTGTCTGCAGGAAGATCAATTTCGCCTGCTTGCCCCTGCATGTCTTAGACCCTCCCACCACCTTTTGGGCGGTACTCCTTTTGGTAGCTGTTGAAAAATTGAGGAATCTACTGATTCTTCACCACCTTCCATCTTCCTGTTCAGTGGTTGGACTTTTTTGGTACCAAGTTAAGGTTTTGCACACTATCATATTTAGAGTCTGTCACATTTGATAGTGTCTGAGGGTGTGGAAGATTGAAAAAGAAAACTGATGCTGGTGCACAGGGGCTATCTCTTTCATAGATAGTGCGAAGCCTGTGTGGAGTCCTAAGGCCGCACCCCTTACCAGTGCATAGGAGCAATTGCTAAAAGCAAGGATTTTCAGCCAAGTACAGCACCCTGGGGACTTCAAAAGTTGAGGAATCTGCAGTTGGAGTATCCACAAGAAAGAATGTTCCTGAAGGTACATAACTTGTTCTTTGTGTAAGGGCGTGGCCTAAGCAACATGGCTGACTAGCTTCATTGACGTCGCCTCCGCTGCAAACAGTGGAAATAGGGCTTTTCCCTTCCTGTCCCCAGGTAGCACATTTAGCTCCAATTGATGGTTAAAGGAGTGGTGGACCGAGATGCAGCAGCTGTCCGCTGCTGGAAGGCTCCAGTGGAGAACCGAACCGCACCAATGCAGGGGCCTACGAGGCTGCCCATGTCCTACATTGGTATTACTACAATGGGGTAACCCTGTGTCCCTCAGAACCTGGGTACATATATAAAAAACTACAGTGGTTCTGTCAGGAAAGAATGAGCGCTTTACATGAAATGAATAAATCAAAGATTTAACGTTATATATATTATTCAAAATCAAAGAATGGTATTTATTTGCTTTAGAGAATAGCACGCATATTAAATGCAGTTGGAACACAAAATCAGAAACACTGGCTAGTAGATGCTTGCAAAGTTATTATTTTATGCAAATTGAAGCTTTCAAATGTATTTACAATAATTGAAGGGACTGTTAATGTGACTTAAGAACACTTTTTTGAGTGACATATAATAATCCTGGGCAGGTATCCCCAGGATGTCCCTGCGACTGCAGCGGAGTGTGTGCGCATCGCCAGGATTGATAACTGGTAAACTTTGAGGACCGGATTTTGGTTGCCTCCCACACCGGCTGATTGCTCCGGTAACGGCCCGCCCATGACTACAGTCGCTTAGATCATTAAAGACTACATGCCGCAAGGAAATCCGACAACCAAGGAATTTTCTAACATTTGCGGATTCTTTGGCCACCTTCATTCTACGAGGGACATCCTGGGGGTACCTGCCCACCCCGAGCGGTCATCCACCACCCATGTTTTGAAGAAGACCCACTATGGCATTTAAATAGTGCCTTGTCGGGGTCGAAACGTCGACGAAAACATATGGTTCAGCTTTATCAAGTCTCTTAGTTCAAATTAATAAGCGAAAGTGCTATTCGCCAGAGACATTGTCTTTTATTCTGACCACCTTTAGCTTTTCTCTGATAAATTGTATATAACTGCACCTTGTACATATGATATGCACTGCACCACCGTCACTGAGCACCCAATGTCACTATATTATATGTTACTCATAAATGTGTTCTTAACTCACATTGACAGCCCCTTCAATATTTGTAAATACATTTGAAAGCTTCAATTTGCATAAAGTAATAACTTCGCAAGCATCTACTAGCCAGTGTTCTTTATTTTGTGTTCCAACTGCATTTAATATGCGTGCTATTCTCTAAAGCAATTAGATATCATTCTTTGATTTTGTATAATGTATGTAATCATGGGACCGGTTTCAAGGTATCTTGAATCCAGTGCCACACTGAACCTAGGACCCACATCTGGGCATACCCATCCCACTTAGGGTGAAAAAGGAGCAGGGTCAAGACTGATTTGCATATGACTGGTTCTTAACTGGGTGGCCTGATGAGCAAAAGAACAATGAATTTGACCCCGATCGCTTGTCTAAGTGTGAATGTTTGATTTGTTCTGCATCCATCATTTGTGTCTCTTTTGCTTTCTCGTCCTAAGTGTGCTGGGTATGCCCATAACGTGTAGCGCCAAATAACCTGTCCATTTTCTTCATAGTAGAAAGAGCACATCGGGTGCCCGGGACATGCAACATCCGCCCAACCCCTGCCCCACCCCATAGAGGTTGGAGCTGCCCCTTAGGTCGGTAGTGACAAAATTGATAATCTACAGAGATAACCTCCTGCATGTGAGGGAGGGGGTAGAGAATGTCCCTCTACCCAGATTACATTATGCCGTACATCACTAGTGGAATACATTTGTATAGATCAAGCTCAACCTTGTGAGTGAAATTCGAGAGAGGAAGTGTTGGGTGTGTCATTGCTATCCATCCTACATCTAGACAGCCAAAATGAAGTGCCTCAGTGCGGGGGGGGGGATGATGATGGAAATTATGTATCGCCTAGTTGGTAATTTTTTGTATGAAATGTGGAATGCGCCTACAGGTTGTTGTTTGTCAATATGTAAACATTTTTAATACAATTATTTTAAAAAATAACATTTTCTTTGTGTGTGGTTTGTTATCTATTGTTAGTTACTATTATGAAATGTAGCATTAACCTTACCATCGGTCAAGCACTGGGCCCACCCTTGTGGCATGTAGTTGTGCATAAAACGCGTTGTGTGCAAAACACATTGTGCACAAGGCCTGGCCATGCACCCAGCACTTATGAGCATAACCCACTGTGCCACACATCTGTAGAGATTGGATTCAGGATCTGTGCCTCGCCTCCATGTAACGTTTGGCCGGGTACAGCAAGAGTTGAGTGCCAGGCTTGGCCTTTGACCAAGCCCGTGCTGAACCTCACAGTTTGTCCAAAACCCACCGCACACAACCAAGCGCACCATAGCTAACATCAGAGCATTGCTTTGAGACCAACCCCAGTGTGGACCCAGGTCCCATTGTTATTGATCAAAATTCGTATTTAAAACTCACTTTCCTCTCAGTCCTGCAGGAGTATGAAAGACAGACTTTTAGTTTATGGTCAATTCGATATAGCATTAATGTTTTATAGTTTCATTATGTTACCACATTCCGTTCAGAGATTGGTTAATTTAAATTGCCATGCCTAGAGATGCTGAGCTTTAGAAAATGTGTAACTGTGCAAATCTTGAGCATAAACAATGATTTAATCATGAATGTTTTTTGAGTCAACTCCAAGTAATCCTGCAGGTTTAAGACTTTAATCGTGCAATAATATTTTGTTGAGATCTGTAAAGAAAAATGACAAGCTTGTGGTCCATTACCGCAGTTTACTACTAAATTCCTTTGCCAGAATGGACCATGATTTATTGCTAATGGGCATAGTTGCTCCCATTGGATGTCATATATGTGTCGTTCTACAATAGGTGCGAAGCTATGATTTTGTCTGCACACCAAATCTAGCATTTTGCACTGTCTATATTACTAGCACCTATTTCCTCATTTGCATCCATCATATTACTTTTCTATCTTCTTAGTAACTGAGAATGATGAAACTCTTTACAAGTTAGCATAGAGATTAACAAATTAGTTGCTAGTACAACATGATTTTCCTCTTCTAATCCTGTTGGACCTGGCGATATCATGCTTCATTTTTGAGGGCATGAGAGAGACTGGTAGGGACCATTTTAACTTTACTACGGCAGATGGCCTATTGGAAGGGTATAAAAAAAGTTTTCTTTTCTCTGAAAGTATTTTTTTTATTGCTTTGTGAACGAATTAAAATGTACTTTGAAGCTATTTAGCAGAACATATCATTTGTTGTTCCTTTTTATTCTTGTCCCTTCTAGCCTTCGCACAGCGACAAAGCAGCCAATTCTGAAGTCTTAAAATGGATGAATGAGTTGTCGAAGTTCCGTAAGCAACTGAAAGGTATGTAGGACTTATTTCATTTAAGAAGTGTTTGGATCTGGATTCAGTGTTACAGTTTAGTTGAAATGCTTAGCCACTTAAACTATATACTCTGCGTGTAAAGTGCATCTTGATTGTAGTTACAAAGGTATGTCCAATTTTTATATGGGTGTCCAGGGAGAAATGAGTAAAAGCTTAAGTTTAAACGTGTAATAGACACTTGCACCAAACTCCTTGAAATCATTTCTGCAAAAATTCATGCAAACCCTTTGCTAACCTCAGTCACTTGTATTCCAGTTTATTGGTCCCACTGCTCAGAAGTTTCCATTCCAAGATGCTATGCATGTACAATAACAATAGTTTGCTCTGTACACCTGCCACGGTCTGGGCATTGAGAGTTTTCTGTATAGATTGTCTTTTATGTTATAGCACTTCACTATTCTCTGCCCCACCAGAGTCAAAATTGAAGATCTCTGAAGAGGACGTGGTTCCCCAGGTACGCCAACGGAGCAACACCCTCCCAAAGAGTTTTTTCTCACAGCTGGAGGAGGACAGAAAACAAGAGGCACTTGATAAAGCTGCAAAGCCAACCGTAGAGGAGACACTGGAGTCAATCCAGAAAAAGCTGCAAGAAAAGAGAGCGGAGACTAACCGGTCGGATGACATCAAGGTAATAAAATTCAGAGCAGACTTTGGAGTCTTTGTGATCGGAACCACAGTCTGACAGTTCCATTCTCGTTGTCGTTAAGTGTGCCCTTACTATTATGATGTGAAGGCATCAGAAAACAATAATTATACATTTTACAACAACTTAGTGTGTCAGCCAGCCAGGAATTTTGAAATAGGAAAAGCTTCAAATAAATGGAGAGCATTAAATATAAAAGTGATATATTTGATACATTCAGAAAATGAGTACACAATTGACCTCTATTTCCTCCGTTTACCCATGTACATTTGTTTAATTTTGATTTAAAAGGATACCTGTTAATGCAGAAAAGTGTGGATTGCAACAGTTCTACTAATAACTTGAAATTAAGAAAGAAATAAACATACCTATTTCTACCTTTGTACTACAAGAAATATTGTCTATTAGAGAGAGAGCCTGATTTCAACTCGCTTTCTGAGTAGTATATCCAAAGCAAAAAGTTCTGTTTGTCTTCCTGTTATCTGTGATGCCACTATTTATTTTGGCTTCATACCGAGTTCTGTTTTTTTCAGTTTTTTCCTTTTTTTTTTGCTGACTTTCTGCTATCCTGCCGAAAGCCACCTTGAAAAAACCACTAGCAAACAACTTGATGTTAAGTTAAAAAAGTATTCTTTTAACAAAAACATATTATCGACAAATTCAAGTCAAAAGAGTTGTTAGGATTCTGATTTTGAGTCAATGCATTAGTGTTTAACCCCTTCGCCACGGTGGTCGTGTGCGGATGACGAGCTCAGCTCGTCATGTAACGCAGCTTTTGGAAAAAAGCCGCACAGCAGAAAAATTACCGCCGCAGCAATGTGGTTAAGGAAAAAAGAGTTATAATACATGAATGGTGGAAACAAGTATATCCAATTTAAAATACCGTTCACAGCATGAATACTTAGAAATCAAAAGGTGAAACCAGATGCCTTTCACTCTACAGTTCCTTTAATCTTCACAGCAATTCGAAAAGGTACTGGCTTCGTAGAAAAGTTGCATAGTGAGGAGCATATAAAGGGATTTTTTTCTGGCTGGAGGGAGGGTGCATTAGAAAAGAATATTAAGTGAAACTGTGTGAGGTCAGACAGCATGCATACATCTTTCTTTAAATAAAAAACCACTGTGCAGAACAGATAAGGGGGTATTTGAGGGAGAGAGGTATGGTAAAACGAAACAGAGAGATTTTATAGGGGGTCTTACTTCTGTGCATGCCCACAAAAGGACAATGAGAGACATTTCTACTCCAAAAGAATTTTGGAAGTAATTCCTCGTTTTGGAGCGTTAATAGTTTTTGAGTCAGTTCTTCAGGTTCCGTCCAAAGCATTTGTCAGTTTCACACATACTCATAAATGGTTACTAATTTTAATAGGCCTGTTCCAAGATTGGTAATACAAACCCG